>NC_141009.1:25914886-26532492 GCF_052327205.1 Somniosus microcephalus | reverse complement strand
TTAGCCTATCTATGTCCCTTTGGAGATTCTTTGCATCCTCCACACAATTTGCTTTCCCACCTATCTTTGTATCATCAGCAAATTTGGCTATATTGCACTCAGTCCCTTCATCCAAGTCACTAATATAGATTGTAAATAGTTGAGGCCCCAACACTGATCCCTGCGGCACCCCACTAGTTACAGTTTGCCAACCTGAAATTGACCCATTTATTCTGACTCTCTGTTTTCTGTTAGTTAGTCAATCCTCTATCCATGCTAATAAATTACCCCCAACCCCGTGAGCTCTTATCTTGTATAGTAATCTTTTATGTGGCACCTTATCGAATGCCTTCTGGAAATCCAAATACACAACATCTACTGCTTCCCCTTAATCCACCCTACTCGTTACATCCTCAAAGAATTCCAGCAAATTTGTCAAATATGATTTCCCTTTCATAAAACCATGCCAACTCTGCTTGACTATATTATGATTTTCTAGATGTCCTGCTACCACTTCCTTAATGATGGACTCCAGCATTTTCCCAATGACAGATGTTAGGCTAACTGGTCAATAGTTGCCTGCTTTCTGTCTCCCTCCTTTCTTAAATAGGGGCGTTAGATTTGCAGTTTTCCAGTCTGCTGGGACCTCTCCAGAATCCAGGGAATTTTGGTAGATTACAACCAATGCATCCACTATCTCTGCAGCCACCTCTTTTAAGACTCTAAGATGTAGGTCATCAAGTCCAGGAGACGTGTCCACCTTTAGTCCCATTAGTTTGCCTAGTACTTTCTCTCTAGTGATAGTTCAAGGCTATATCTGCTATTCTGTGGATTTCAATAGACACTGTTATCATTCTTGCTTTGTAGCTTTCCATGGGCACTGTTAATTTACCAACTTCTCAGAAATCCTTGTTCTTTAACGCTGAAATATCTTGCACTGACATGGGCTCTTCTTTAGCATACATCACCAATCGGTACTTTCTGTCTCAACAACACACAGATATTTGTTCTCCTGTGGAATGAAACTGCTTGAAATCCACAGAATAGGTGATTTAGCCTTGAAAAGACAATACGGTTCAGACAGAGAAGAAACATGGGAATCAGCTTTGACAAAGATTGGAAGAACTTTTACTCATATCCCTCACTCTCCATCATTCATACCTTGGACTCAGTGAGAAATACATCAATTCAGACTCACATCATTCATTTTCCAGATCTGAAGGTGTGCATCACAAATCATGCTACAAGGTCGATACTGACAGAAAAGTTGCAAGATTTGCACATGCCATGACTCGGTATGTAAGAAACAAATCTCAGACTTTGTAATAATTAACATTGATTCATTTAACATTGGCAGAAATTTGTTAAGGTCAGACATTTGTAGATCACAACTAGATTTGTTGATTATGTTGAAAAAAGGGTTGTGGATCATCTGGTTTGGTGTAAAGCATAATTTCCAGTAGTTACTATTACCATCCAAACTATAATACACTAATTTAACAACAACAACTTGCATTTATATAGCACCTTTAATGTAGTAAAATGTCCCAAGGCACTTGTCACAGGTGCATTATCAACCAAAATTTGACACTGAGACACATAGGACAGGTGACCAAAAGCTTGTCAAAGGGGTAGGTTTTGAGGAGTTTCTTAAAGGAAGAAGGAGAGCGAGAGAGGCCGAGAGGTTTAGGGAGGAAATTCCAGAGCTTAGGCAGCTGATGGCTCGGCCACCGATGGTGGAGTGATTAAAATCAGGGATGTACAAGAGGCCGGAATTGAAGGAGCGCAGAGATCTCAGTGGGTGGTAGGGCTGGAGGATGTTATAGAGATAGGGGGTGAGGACATGGAGGAATTTGAAAACAAGGATTTTAAAATCGAGGCGTTGCTCAACTGGGAGCCAATGTAGGTCAATGAGCACAGGGATGATGGGTGAACAGGACTTGGTGCGAGTTAAGACACAGGCAGCAGAGTTTTGGATGAGCTCAAGTTTATGGAGGATGGATGGCCAGCCAGGAGTGCATTGGAATAATCATGTCTAGAGGTAATAAAATCATGGATGAAGGTTTCAGCAGCAGATGAGCTGAGGAGGGGCAGAGACGGGCGATTTTACGGAGATAGAAATAGGCAGTCTTGGTGATGGAGCGGATATGGGATCGGAAACTCATCTTAGGGTCAGATAGGATGCCGAGGTTTGGAATGGTCTGGTTCAGCCTCAGTCAGTGGCCGGGAGAGAGTCGATGGCTAAGGAACGGAGTTTGTAGTGGGGCCTGAGGGCAATGGCTTCGGTCTTCCCAATATTTAGTTGGAGGAAATTTCTGCTCATCCAGGACTGGATGTTGGACACACAGTAAGACAAATTAGAGACAGAGGAGGGGTTAAGAGAGGTGGTAGTGAGGTAGAGCTGGGTGTTGTCAGCATACCTGTGGAACCTGATACTGTGTTTCAGACGATGTTGTCAAAAGGAAGCATGTAGATAAGAATTAGGAAGGGGCCAAGGATAGGTCCTTGGGGGACTGCAGAGGTAATGATGTGGGAGCAGGAAGCAAAGCCATTGCAGGTGATTCTCTGGCTACAACTAGATAGATAAGAATGGAACCAGGCAAGTGCAGTTCCACCCAGCTGGACGACAGAGGAGAGGCATTGGAGGAAGGTGGTGTGGTCAACCATGTCAAAGACTGCAAACAGCTCGAGAAGGATGAGGAGGGATAGTTTACCATGGTCACAGTCACATAGGATGTCATTTGTGACTTTGATAAGAGCTGTTTCGGTACAGTGGCAGGGCAGAAACCTGATTGGAGGGATTGGAGTTGCGGGAAAGATTGGCACTGATTTGGGAGGAGGCAACACATTCAAGGACCATGGAGTGGAAAGGGAGGTTGGAGATGGGGTGGTAGTTTGCAAAGACAGAGGAGTGAAGTGTGGGTTTTTTGAGGAGAGGAGTGATGACAACAGATTTTAAGGGGAGGAGGACAGTACCTGAGGAGAGAGAACCGTTAACAATATCAGCTAACATGAGGACCAGGAAGGGAAGTTGGGTAATCAGCAGTTTGATGGGAATAGGGTCGAGGGAGCAGGAGGTGGGTCTCAGACAAAATGAGCTTGGAGAGGGCATGAGGGTAGATAGGAAAGAAACTAAAATAACATTAGTTGTCTGGTCCATTAAATAATTTTTGGAGATGGATCTCATTACAAGAAGTGAGCCTAGAAAGAAAAAAAGAACCTGCATTTATATGCCGTATTACATCCGCAGGACATCCCAAAGTGCTTTAGAACCAATTAACTACATTAAAAGTGTTGTTACTGTTGTTTTGTAGGCAAACACAGCAGCAAATTTTCACACCGCAAACAGCATATGAGATTAAACGACCAGATAATCTGCTTTTGGTGGGGATGGTTGAGGGAGGAATGTTGGTCCGAAGACAGGGAACTCCCTCCTCTTCTTTGAATAGTGACATGAGATCTTTTGCATCCATCTGAACAGATAGACGGGGCCTCGGTTTAACATTTCATCTGAAAGACAGCTCTGGTGACAATGCAGCACTCCCTTACTACTGCACCAAATGTCCTAGGAATGCATAAACTAGTGATGTCCAAGGGCGTTTTATGCTTAACGCCACCTTTGTCATATGGAAGTAGAGTTCAACACATGCCAGAGTGAGCATTGCACAAAGTTATTTTTATTCGAAGCTCAGGGATGAAAATCTGCTGTTTCCACCCAAAGTGCCTTACCAACACCATAGCAAATGATTCCCATCCCTCAATCACAACTTTCACTGGTGTTGTTTATATGATAGTTATTTGCTTTGACTGGTGAGTTTGCCAGGTTACCTATTATATCTATAATGAAAGAATCACCACAAAATCAGAAAGGTCCTATAAACCTGTCATTTTCCACTGTTGTCTTGCTGACTCTCCTCTCCGACTGATTACACGCACAAACTTCCAGATCCATTCCTCCTTCCATTGTTGACTTTATCCAATTAACCACCGTCTCGGGTAACGGCTCATTCCTTTAAAATCTTTTGCTTTTTATCACACTTGTTTGCTTTTTATCACACTTGTTTAATTTTATATCATCCCTTATTTGCTTTAGCACTCGAGTTTTATCTTTATTCCTTAATTTGCTTTGGGATTGCTGAAGTCCAGATGGGACATTGCAGTTGCAGAATTTACTTACAGTAAGAAGTGTGCAGGCTGGACAGCTGTGAGATCATTAGGAACTAACAGTAAAGATATTAGTGTCTGTGCAGATGCTGGGTTGTTACCAAGCAACCACAACAAGGCACAAATAAAGTACTCTGAGGGATTAAGATCAAGTTTTGTGACTGTGTAAAAATGAAATTCTCAATTTCAGGGAAACTATAGTAGTCAGCTGGTGTTAGCAAGGGGTAAAAACATGAAATAAAAACCAAAAGTGAAATTCAAAACGTCACTTTCCAGCAACTGGAATGAAGTGTTGCAATAAGAGCTTTTCATTAAACACAACAGGTTTGTGATGGAAATTTAACATGATTATCCAGCGGGGCAATCTCTCAGGAGCCTCCACAAAACCTAACCAACCACGAAGCCTGTCCTTCAGAGAGACACACAGTCAGCACTCTCCAACTCGGTCCCCCTCCCCCCACCCACCCACCCAACCTTTGACCTCATCCATCACCAAGAGTGGGCCATGTTGTCCTCTGCTCAAAGTTAGGCACCAGTACCAGGTGATGCACTATTGACTGAAGGCCCAAACAGCCTATTTGTCCCCGTTTAGTGCCTCTCTAAGCTTGCCCACCCCTTCAACAAAAGCCGCCTGTTACTTGTTAAGATAATGAACTGATGTGGCACTCCACAGCTGTGCAGTCAAATCAAAAAGTGAGTATTTTACTCCAGGGCAGATCAAATATCGTTACATCGGTGACACAAGTGGGGTGTGGCGCGTTCCAGATTCAGCTCTAAATTAAATGCAGTTCAGATCAGGAAGCAAAGGGAGAGTAACAGCTACAGAGAGGTTAAGGAGCAAGACTTTTCAGTACTTTTATTTCTCTTTTTAAGTAGTGTCAAAATTAAGTGTACAGCAACTCTAAAGTGTGCACCATCCGTTTTGCACATGTACAAAGGGATCCCACCAGCAAGGACCATATGTGCCCAGGAATGTACTTCACAAGGCAGCACTTGCCCTCCAAGGCTGGCTGAGTGTTTACTGTAGATGGTGTTAAGCGGGTGGGGAAAAGCAGGCAAAAGTGGTTATTTAAAAAGGACACAGCAAGAGCCAAGGAAATGAAAATCTGTCCTGCTTTCATAAAAAGAACAGAGAATTGCAAATGATTCTGCACAGGCATGTGATTTTATATATAGGCGCAGCTGTGACCACCTCATAGACAGAAAGAGAGAATGAGACAGAAGAGAGAATTCATAAAAATATGCCCTGAATTCAAAAATTTGAATGACGACCAAAAACTCCCATACCTATTAGGGGAACAGAGAAATTGCGTAACTTTAGCGGCAAACTATGTTACAGCTTGCCATAAGCAGAGGGACAACCATTAAATCTAAGAAGAGTATATTTATACACTCAGGAATATATCTGTTTATACACTGTATGGATAGATTTGCGTTTATGTGTTCAACCATAAATGTTTTTTTCGGTGCTTTGGTAACATAAGATGTACCTTGTCATGCCAATAAAGCAATTTGAATTGAATTGAATTGAATTGAAAAAGACTTGCATTTATATAAACTCTTTTACGACCTCAGGACGTCCCAAAGAGCATTACAGCCAATGAAATACTTGAAGTGGAGTCACTGCTGTAATGTAGGGAAACGGGGCTGCCAATTTGCGCACAGCAAGCTCCCACAATCAGCAATGTGGTAATGACCAGATAACCTGTTTTAGTGATGTTGGTTGAGGGATAAATATTGGCCAGGACACCGTCTTCAATGATATCTTCTGTACTTTTAACTGATGTTCATCAGATGTCTTTCACACCGCTGTCTTCATTTTGAGACGTTCTCGTGAGGCGTAAATGTTAGTCATTTACAAAGTCCATCGGCCGGCTTCACTTCCAGATTCAAGGCCACCCCTACTACCTCTCACCCAACAACATTTTGGCACAAGGTAATGAAGTGTCTGTGTGACGGATTTGTAAACAAAACTTACACCTAGGATTTGTCCAGTGTTGAGAGTGGTACCATTGAGACAGAGAATGATGCAGTGCGTGTGTGTGGAGCTGGGAGGATAGGAGACAACCAAGCGAAAGAGGGAAAAAAAGGGTAAAGTTTACCTACAGCATTAATTTTTTTACATAGAGAGAGAGAGGACAAGGTGAAGGGAGGAGGTCTATGTACAGGATGACACCGAGGTTGAAAAGAATTAGAAAGATTATAAATCAAGGAGCAGTGGCCAGGTGACTCCAGGTTTGGATTGTAATAGCCTGTAGATTGGAGCTGTTTTAAATATACACCGTTACAGGATAACAAAAGCAAAATACTGCGGATGCTGGAAATCTGAAATAAAAACAGAAAATGCTGGAAATACTCAGCAGGTCAGGCAGCATCTGTGGAGAGAGAAACAGGGTTAACGTTTCAGGTCGATGACCCTCCGTCAGAACTTAGTTTCTCTCTTCATTGGTGCTGCCTGACCTGCTGAGTATTTCCAGCATTTTCTGTTTTTATCACAGGATAACAAACCTTGGTGCCTAGCGAAACCAAGCACGGATTGAATCTTTCTCCCTGACACGAAGTTTTACAGTATTCACATTCAGCTTGTGTTTATTAATTCAGGCCAAAGAAAAACAGGGAACAATTACAAAGAAAAATTTATATGGATGCAAGAAACAAAAAGTTAACAGAAATTAGCGAAAAGCTGGAAGATTTCAGGCTGAGAATCTCCTACTTCCTGGGACAGTAACTGGTGTCTTATTTAAAACACGTCTTTTTTCCCCTTCAGGCTCCTCGCGCGGTATAATGTTGGTGAAATTCTCGCACCATCTACACAGCTGGATACAAACAAAAGTGATTTTTTTAAAAAAGACTATGTCCAGGTGTGCAACTCCGACTTGTAATGAATGTTGTTTCTCCTGCTAACCAATCAGGGCATCCGACATCACCAACACGGACTGACTGGATTTAACACCATTCAATATATTCCAATAGAAATCGCTCATTCACTGTCCCGTTCTTGAAATAGGTTTAGCAATACAAGAAAACCTTTGTACATCACCGAGTAAAGTGTGCGTCCATTTATCCAGATCAAAAGTGGAATGGGGAACACGGTTACGCTATCTGACATAACAGAAAATGCTGGAAATACTCAGCAGGCCAGGCAGCATCCGTGGAGAGAGAAACAGAGTCAACGTTTCAGGACCTGAAACGTTAACTCTGTTTCTCTCTCCACGGATGCTGCCTGGCTCTGCTGAGTATTTCCAGCATTTTCTGTTGTTATTTCAGATTTCCAGCATCCGCAGTGTTTTGCAATTATATACGCTATCTGACAATATGGTTTGTGCGAAATGATTCCCAACACTTGTCATACTGCTTTCATTAGATGCCAACTATGGTGCAACGTTCTTCTAAAGATAAGCCTCCACATTCCAAATAGTGTGTGGTGTGAATGTTGCGAGGTTTAGGAGGCGGCGCACATTGTTCATCGGTTAGTCAGAGTATTTGAATTTCCTCAATAAAAGAAACCAGAGGAATTCCTGCAAAATTAAAAATGTAAACAAAAATGTCTAGGCAACAACGAGTATAATCTCAGCGTATTTAATGGGCAAAAACCTCACCCGGTGATGAATGGTCGGGTGTGTCTCCCTGGCCGTGGATTATTGGTGCAGCTGGCGTCTTATGAAATGGACGTGATGGACAAATGAAATTATACTGAAATCACTCAGAACACCAACTTGTGACAGACTCTTGGATTGCAGCAGCCCACCCAAAGGGCCCGAATGATACTCGCCTGAGCTTTGCACCTGCGGTTTCACACACCGTCAAAACTCCTTGATGGCGTTACAACCTTGGGAACACAATTCTGGGCTTCAGTTTGTTTAAAATGTTACTGGCAAAGACCATTGGTGGAATCGCAAATAAAGAGTTTGTGGGGAGTGGGGCACTGCCAAGATACAGAGGGTGGTAGAAAGGGGTCATAATCAGACCAAAAATAGTTTGGGGGCTGTACATTTCACCCTCTTAGATAGTGGTTACACCCACAGCACAAACTGTTTTTCAGTCAAGTACACTTTTCTGTTACAACCAATTTTCTCTCTTCTAACAGGCACTCTTTTTAGAAGCATCCAATAATTTATATTCTTTAAACCGGGGTTTGCGATCGAAGAGTGAGGTTTGTGGCGCTGTGTGCATCAGAGAAAAGCAATGAGATCAAGGAGTAACAGAGCACAGTGGAGATGAACCATGGTTAATGAAGACATGAGGCTTGTTTGACAATCCAAGAACTGAGGGTGGTTAACACTTTATAAATGTGACGTACTATACCATTGAGACGAGCAGTCAACATTAACACTAAACATGTCAAGCCTTGCTGATACAATGTAATGCTGTGTAAATATAGAATTCTTATTACTAATGGCAACAGAAGCGCAATCCACTGGAAGGGTTTGCCATTGGCATTTATCACAGTGCTTCTTTTCATTAAATATCTCCCTCGCTGGCACCGAGCCTCCTTGGTCCTTTTATTACTGCCTGATCTGAAGCCTTCAAGTCTTTGTCTATATAAACACGTCCGTCAGAATTGATGCCTTTGTCCTGCTGTCGGCCATCGCTGTGAGGGAGGCGGCATCTCTGTGGCAGCAATACGGCTGAATAATAAGTAGGTGACAGAACACTGATCCCATTCACAGCTTCGTGAGGAGTAGAGTGATGCAGGAGACAAGTCTATCCCCAGCAGTCTGCTGTACAAGCCTGGCCAACAACACACTCCATTGAGCACAATAACCAGGGCCACTGCCCCAGCCAGCCCTGTGGCCTTTCACCAGCAACATCAGCAGTGACATTTATCCCTTAACCCTCTCAAGCAACAGTGATGAGATAAAGGCTGCTTTTTGTGGCTAGATGGATTTCCCTTTCTGAGACCATCCCTCCAGTATTTCAAAATGGAAAATGTGCACCAGACACAAATGTTATGGGGACTGCTGTCTTTTCATATAGATAGCAATGCTGTGTGTGCAGCCTTTTAAAAAAAAAAGGCATAGTTATATGTGTAAGCTGTAGGCAGTGGGAGGGAAACAGAAGACAATCAAAGGGGAACTACTTCAAGTACATGACAGAGTGATTGATTCACCATAAATCATTGGGCCTCTCTGACTCTTGTGTTCAAACGCTCAGAATGAAGCCCGGCTGTCTTTAGGCATCATACGATTGCTCTCTAGTGAGGGCTGTATTATGGAGAGTGTTCACTCGATGGGTTCTCCATCAGAAAAAAATATAAAGGTTAATGCAGCTCACTCTCCTCGGAGCCATTAGCTTTCAATTATTTTTATTCCCTATTTAAAAGGACCTCAACCGAGATCAGGCGGTCATCATGTGGGAATCATGGATACAAAACTGCATCTTGTCACTCCGTGTTTTAACACACAGTGGTACTGGACTGCCGATGTCTTGGCAACAGAGCAGTCTTTTGTAACCATGAATCGTTTTATTTGTAGGAATTTCAGAAATGTCTTTAAATATTGTACAAATGCTGTGAACGGATGGGTTTTAAGCCGTATTTCCTACACTGTTTATCAAGTGATCTGTGCACCATCCCCTCGCTGTAGCACCCATTGGTTTAGCTCGCTCTTCACTCGAGTGCAATGGAGCCAAGATGGAATGGGTTCAACATGTCCTGCAAGTGCCTTTGATGCAAGACAGACCTGCAATGGGCAGGATTCTTCAGCTGCCCTGACCCCAGCTCACATCTGGTTCTGGAAGCTGGACTACAACAGAGAACGCTGTTGGAAACACTATGGGACTATTTTTCTGTAAGAATTTTGAGATCATTCAGAGCACCGTGTTATAGAGCCGGGCATCAGGAAACTGAAGGAACTTGTCCATTGTGCAGGCTAATGATCTTTCCCATAATGACACGATGATCTTAGAGAGCTGGGTGGCACAGTGGGTTGGAGTCAAGGGGTAAAAGCTCCAATGTGCCATTCCTTGGTATGTGCGGGGATCTCATATTGCAAAGTGGTGCACTCCCATCCATTAACTTTAAAAGATGGAAAATCATCAGGTGAGAGCAAGTCAGATTTCAATCTGTGCTCCCAGCAGGTGCCAAGGAGCGTTTACCCAAAGCTGCTTCATTTCTGGGACTTGGGTTCAAATGCAATCCAGATCCGCTATAAAACGTGAGAGCTACCTCAATCATAGGCGAGAGCCCACAGCAGCAAAATGCCCGTAACTTGGCAATAGGTCACAAACTCATGGGATGGCTGGTATAAGACGTGGAGAATGTCACACTGCTGTGGCAGAGGTAATACGAAGGTTACAATTAAGACATGTTGTTGGGGTTGTGTAGATGGAGCTTTATTGCACTTCTGTACCTGACCTGGTGTTTGCCAGTGATGTTGGATTGAGCAGTGGAGGAGGCAGAACCATCTCCCCAACTGAACGAATGGATCTATGCACAATGATCCTTCCATCCTTCGAAAAGGCAGTCACTTTTTTGGTGGCATTTCTCTTCTATTGAGGAGTCTAATAGACAAAGTCCAATTTCTCTTCAGGTGAGGGCATAAACTAGGCTCATCGTCCCCGACATTCGGCTGTACACTTTCATATATTTGTGGGTAAGATGCAGTATATTTGTTTAATAATTTTCTGAACGTTAGAATCATGGAATCATACAGCACAGAAGGAGGCCATTCGGCTCATCGTGCCTGTGCCGGCTCTTTGAAAGAGCCATCCACTTACAGTAGTTCCACTCCCCTGCTCTTTCCCCATAGACCAGCACATTTTTCCTTTTCAAAGTATACATCCAATTCCCTTTTGAAAATGACTGAGCCATAATTTGCAGCCCCTATGGGTGTGTATGAGGTACATACTCGCCCGTAAGGGCCGCGCAGGTTCCAGGTTTTCGCGCGTGAAGTGCATGCGTGAAAACCCGGGAATTGCAAGGTCAAGAATTTTCCTGACAGATCCAACGCATCCCCAAGAAAAGGGCCTCTGCGGGCAGAGAGTTGGGCTATTTGCCCAACTTCTGCCCAGCGAATGCCCGTGAAATTCTTACACCTGATAAAAGCAGGCGTAAGGCCTGCTTTAACCAGCAAGAGTTTAAAAAAAACATTAAAATAATGTTTTTTCAATCATTTATACATTAAAAACCCTGTACATTAAGGTAAGGTTATTTTTAGCCCCTTTAAAACATTTAAATTTATTCAAAAAATACAATTTTGTTTTAAATATTTAATTAAATGGCAATTTTAATTAATTTTAAATATATATTTTTTATTTATTTGATGTGTAGATGTATTTTTGGGGGGTATTCCCATTCATGCTTATGGGGTTTCTGTACATACGGAATCCCCATAAGTATGAATGGGGATTCCCCTTCTTTTATTGGTTGGGCCAGCCCACGTGATGCTAGGGGCGCTTGTGAACCGCCTGCGCCCGAGATACGTGGGCCTCTTCCCGCGTGTACCCAGAGCGGCCTGGGACCGCGAGTCTCCCTACCTCCCGGACCACCCACCAGGTACGTGGGCATTTTATTTGCAGATCGGTGGCTTTTCCCCGCAGGAGGCCTCCGACCACAAATTCAGGGCCTCTAGAATCTGCTTCCAATACCCTTTCAGGCTGAGCATGCTAGATCATAGCAACTTGCTGCTCATCTCCCCTCCGGTTCTTGAGAATTCATTAATGTGTGACAAAAAAGTGGATTTTCACCTTTAACCTGTGACTAGCCCACGACCCAGTGACTGTCCTGCGAGTATTGCTTATGATATAATTTCCCTCAAACTCAAATCCCAGGACTAATTGTGGGTCCAGTACAAAGGTAACCTGAAGACAGCCAATCTTTTCCAATGTTCCTTATACTGCTTCCAGACTACTTTAGATGCATATTCTGAACCTTCTTACAGACTAACGACATTTCAGTTTTCTTTGGTGCAGGAAGGAATAAGGGATGGCCTGCACCATAGAAGCCAAAAACACAGGAGTGTGGCCTGTTCCCAGTTTCTGCCAATGCCTCTCGACTCACCTGCAAAGAGGAGCTGAGCCCTCCTATTTATCTTCATCCTGTGAGAGAAGTTCCTAGCCCATACTTGCTGCTTCTCCCATTGTCAACGTTTAAGATAGAAATTTGCTCTGTAGAGAATCGCAGATAAGAACAGGGGCCCAACACAACACATGGGAGCACCAACATACTGTGCCACTGTAATGCTGCTCCAACAGTTCACAGTAAAAGTAGATACAAACCTCAGTTTTCATACTGTTCAACATGGAGTTCTGTTGTCCTCTAGTGGTTGTAAGATATTGTTGCATTTTTACCAATGCAACATATAGAACACACACAAATATTAACGACGCCAGTAAAACAACATTTTAAAATCTGGTTGAAGCTTCAGAGATAGTTTTAATTTTTAAAAACAGGGCTACTTATTCTATACACTTGTAGATTATTATTTATGATGGTGCCTCGTGGCTCCTTCTGCAATGAGGTTATAGAAACCTTTTGAGAAGACTGTCTCCCTTCACAATATGACTTAAATTGAACCACACGGACACACTCAAAATCTGAGATCACATGATTTTATTTCACAACTTAAAAAGCAATGTTGTATCCCCGTTTAAGATAAGTCCAAAATGAAGGAGTTAAGATGCCAGGAAGCTTGGTTGATGTCATCTTTGTAATGTCAGCAGCTTTGGCGTAACACCAATACCTTTTGTTAAATGAGACTCCTGATTACACAGTATTACATGGTATTTACAGCACAGAAACAGGCCATTCGGCCCTAAGGTCAATGCCGGTGTTTATATTCCACGCAAGCCTCCTCCCACCCTTCTTCATCTAACTGCATCCACTAGTCCTATCACCATCTCGTCTCGTTTTGAATACCTCTTAATGTCTCTTCACTTCTCTTTTGTTCTCTCCCAGCCCCCATACTGGCCTTTTAATCTATTTCATTTCCTGTGCTTCTTCAGTCTTGACAAAGGGTTTACCCAAAACGTTGACTCTATTTTGTCTCCACGGATGTTGCCTGGCCTGCTGAGTTTTTCCAGCATTTTCTGTTGTTATTTTGCATTAACATATTCTTCTATTCCTTTCTCCCTCATGTATTTATCTAGCTTCCCCTTAAATGCATCTTTGCTATTCGCCTCAACTACTCCTTGTGGTAGCGGGTTCCACATTCTAACCATTCTCTGGGTAAAGAAGTTTCTCCTGAATTCCCTATTGTTTTATTCGTGACTATCTTTTATATATGGCCCTAGTTCTGGCCTCCCCCACAAGTGGAAACATCTTCTTCTCTATGTCTACCCTATCAAACCCTTTCATAATCTTAAATACCTTTAATCAGGTCACCCCCTCAGTCTACTCTTTTCTAGGGAAAAGAGCGCCAGCCTGTTCAATCTTTCCTGACAGGTAGAACCTGGGGTTCTGACGAAGGGTTATCGACCTGAAACGTTCACTCTGTTTCTCTCTCCACAGATGCTGACCTGACCTGCTGAGTATTTCCAGCATTTTCTGTTTTTATTTCAGATTTCCAGCATCCACATTATTTTGCTTTTGTATAACTCTCAGTTTGGTTAAAGGGCCAAAATAGTAAGGGCATCACCAAGATTGAAAAAAATGAGGAGGAAAAATCAAGAAATAGTGATCAGGCGTTGCCAGGCTTGGATTTTCATAGCGGGGAAAGGGCGATAAGGAAATCCAGAGTTTTGGGAAAGAAACCATTGGTGTTTAATGTCAGAAAAGTTTGCGCACAATTACATGGTATAAAGACACAAAATGATCACTCACACAAACTACTGACACCCATTGTCCAGGCAAACACGAGGATTGTCCATTTGCCAGATATAATGCAGGGTTGCTGGTGCCAATGGAACTGTACCCCAGCATGGTAAAATACATGGCACATGGTGCAGGCTCCAGTAAGGAAGGGCCATGAGGAGAAAAATCAGGAAATAACTTGGAAAAAAACTTTGAACAGTATCAGTGCAAGAGATGGGAGGTATTAAATTCTATTTCCAAACTACCATTTTCATTAAAGGCAGGAAAGCTCTTTGGCCACTCATAGTAAATGATCTAACTGATATTCTATTACATCTGAAATTGATCTGAAGCTGTTGAACTCAATGTTGAGTCCGGTGAGCTGTAAAGTGTCTAATCGAAAGATGAGGTGCTGTTTCTTGGGTTTATGCTGAGCTTCATTAAAACAGTGTAGGAGGCCAAAGACTGAGAGGTCAGAGTGGGAGTGGGGCAGAGAATTAAAATGACAGACAACCGGAAGCTCGGGGTCACACTTGCAAACTGAGGTGTTCCGCAAAGCATCACCCAATCTGTGTTTGTTTCCCCAATGTAGATAAGACCGCATCCGAGCAGCGAATACAGTTTACTAAATTGAAAGAAGAACAGGTAAATCGCTGTTTCACCTGGAAGGAGTGTTTGGGGCCCTGGATAGTCGGAAGGGAGGAGGTAAAAGGGCAGGTGTCGCTTCTCATGCGCTTGTACGGGAAGGTGCCGTGGGAAGGGAAGGGAGGGGGGTGTTGGGGTGGTTGAAGAGTGGACCAGGGTGTTGTGGAGGGAACTGTCCCTTCGGATTGCTGAAAGGGGAGAGGAAGAAGTGTTTGGTGGTGGGATCACGCTGGAGGTGGCGAAAATGGCTGAGGATGATCTGTTAAATGTGAAGGCTGGTGAGGAGTAAGGTGAGGACAAGGGGAACCCTATCGTGGTTCTGGGAGGGAGGAAAAGGGGTGAGAGCAGAAGTGTGGGATATGGGGCGAACACGGTCGTGGGCCCTGTCAACCACGGTGGAAGGGAATCCTCGGTTGAGGAAAAAGGAAGAGATATTGGAAGCACTGGTATGGAAAGTGACATCGTCGGAGAAAATGGGAGAATTACAGGAAGCAGGGTGGGAGGAAGTGTAATCAAGGTAGCTGAGGGAGTCAATGGGCTTACAGTAGATATTTGTCGACAGCCTATCCCCAGAGAAGAATACTGTTTGACATTTCATAGATGAGGTAGGATAATTATTAGAAAAGCTGTTTCACCGCCGTGGTTTGACTTTTTTGTATATAGGACAAGCCAACAAGGGAAATCGTGTTTGACAAATCTATTAGCGTTTTTTGAGGGTGTAACTAGCAGGGTAGAAAAGGGAGAACCAATGGATGTAGTATATTTGGATTTCCAAAAGGCATTCGATGAGCTGCCACACAAGAGGTTGTTACACAAAATTAGGGCTCAGGGGATTGGGGGTAATATATTAGCATGGATTGAGGATTGGTTAACGGACAGAAAAGAGAGAGCAGGAATAAATGAGTCATTTTCGGGATGGCATGGTGTAACTAGTGGAGTGCCGCAAGGATCAGTGCTGGGGCCTCAGCTATTCACAATCTATATCAATGACTTAGATGAGTGTAATATATCCAAGTTTGCGGACGATACAAAGCTAGGTGCAAAAGTAAGCCGTGAGGTAGACGCAAAGGGGCTGCAAAGGGATAGAGATCGGTTCAGTGATTGGGCAAGAACGTGGCAGATGGAGTATAATGTAGGGAAGTGTGAAATTATCCACTTTGGTAGGAAGAATGGAAAAGCAGAATATTTTTTAAAAGGTGAGACGCGATTCAATGTTGGTGTTCAGAGGGACCTGGGGTCCTTGTGCACGAATCACAGAACGTTAACATGCAGGTACAGCAGGCAATTAGGAAGGCAAATGGTATATTAACTTTTATTGCAAGAGGGTAAGAGTAAGGAAGTCTTGCTGCAATTGTACAGGGCTTTGCTGAGACCACACCTGGAGTACGGTGCACAGGTTTGGTTTCCTTACCTAAGGAAGAATATATTTGCCTTAGAGGGGGTGCAACGAAGGTTCATTAGATTGATTCCTGGGATGAGAGGGCTGTCCTATAAGGAGAGATTGAGTAGAATGGGCTGATGTTCTCTGGAGTTTAGAAGAATGAGAGGTGATTTCATTGAAACATATAAAATTCTTAGGGGGCTTGACAGGGTAGATGCTGAGAGGCTGTTTCCCCTGGCTGGTGAGTCTAGAACTAGGGGGTCAGTCTCAGGATAAGGGGTCGGTCATTTAGGACTGAGATGAGAAGAAATTTCTTCACTCAGAGGGTTGTGACTCTTTGGAATTCTCTACCCCAGGAGGCTGTGGATGCTCAGTCGATGTGTATATTCAAGACAGATCAATAGATTTTTGGACACTAAGGCAATTAAGGGATATGGGGATAGGGCAGGAAAGTGAATTTGATGTGGAAGTTCAGCCATGACCTTATTGAATGGCTGAGCAGGCTCGAAGGGTCGTATGGCCTATTCCTGCTCCGCTTTCTTATGTATCTTTGCACTCTTCCTTTAGATAACAGTAGTGAAAAAATTCACAGTCCGACAGGCCATGACACTAATAGAGTGGTTAGTTCTATATGACGGGAGGGTTTTATGGGATCCCATAACCCAAATGTGGGGCACCCACACCCACTGGACGCAAGTATCCCATTAGATGTCAGCCCAGAAATTAGAGCCAGAGAACCGGTCTCCACTTTGAGTCTGGAGCCGGAGACAGGATTGCTACCATGAAGCCAAAGTCTCATTCCACCAAAGTGGTAACAGAACACAATCAACAGTAAACCTTATATCACAAGCAGCCGGGCCCGAGAGTTTTAAAATTGTAAAATATTTCTCATTTACTGACGCAGAAAAATGCTGCATTTTAAATACCAATGAACTGATGAATCCATCGCTGTGTGTGATGGGAGTCTTAATAAGTACTGAAATATGCTGTAGGTTTGTTATCTGAATTTTAAAAATGTAATTAAAAAAAAACTAACAGCATTTACTGGACAAAGAAAGACTTGCATTTATATAGCGCCTTTCACAACCACCAGACATCCCAAAGTGCTTTACAGCCAATGAAGTACTTTTGAATTGTAGTCACTGTTGTAATGTAGGAAACGCGGCATCCCGTTGCGCACAGTAAGGTCCCACAAACAGCAATGTAATAATGACCAGATAATCTGTTTTAGTGATGTTGGTTGAGGGATAAATGTTGGTCAGGACAGTGAGTATATAAACGCCCTATAAAAGGTATACTATTTTCTTAATGAGACTATGCTAAAAATAATAATGAATTCAAACCATGCACAGCTAGTTTCTGTTTCAAGGTGCCATTGTCACCAGATAGTTGGATCAGACACAATACTTGCAAACTATTTATACCTGTACTGACATTTCTATCAATTTGAAAGTAAATGACTGTTGCAGAAAGACAAGGGAACACTTTGATTGCGTCGTCAGTGAATTCTGAAATATGTCCCTCATGTTTCAGTCCCAGGTGCAGCCTCCATAAATCACCAGGTAATGGACCAACCAATAACTAGCCTGAAAAAAATGCTTGCTGCCTTGAGTCCTGCGTGTTTCACTGCATTAGGCTTAGCTCTGAAATCCATTCTGCCGCCACACAAAGCAATTGTAATTTACGGCTGTTATGGCAAGTGGAAAAAAGTATGGAGGAGCAGAGTCACAGTATGGTGACCTGAGCGACTACAACAACACTCACTGCTCGTCTCCAGGGAAACAGTGATAAGAGAAGCACTGGTGCACGTTATTATAGTAAATGTTTTTAAAACAGCAACGTTCAACGGTAATAAAGATAAAACAGTAAACATTTTCTCCTTTCAGATACAACAAAAATATAATGCACAAGAACCTTCACAAAAATACCTTTATAATGGTCACACAATACAAGAATTTATTTTTATCAACAGCGTCAACTGGACAGAGAATTCCACCCACTGATCTAATCAAAGTTACCAGGTTCACGTGTTTGTTTAAATTTGTAACCCTTTCATTTTACCTGCGCTCCTGCTCATCACTGGGAAGGCTGCTTATATCAATGATATTGGGGATATGTTCTTTCAAAAAGTATATGCTTCATATCACCGGGACAGAACACGACAAAGACACAGATTTTTTTTTTTAAACGATCAGAGTGTACTCTTTTAATTGGGTGCTTAAACAAATTGTCTGTAAATAAATAAAACTTTAAAGAAAACTTAACAAATTAAATTAACATTTGGTTCCCGGTGGTGATAATGCACTCCAGTCCCCGCGGCACCCACCGGTCGCAGAAGTACTCAAGCGTGCCAGCGGACACCGCGTGCTCCATCTCCAGGGCCACCCGGGCGCGAACATGGCCGCAGAAGAGAGGCAGGCAATCTGGCTGAACGACCCCCTCGACCGCCCGCTGCCTGGACCAATTGATGGCTTTTTTGGCCAGGCCCAGGAGCAGACCCACGAGGAGGTCCTCCGATCTGCCCGCTCCCCTCCGCACCGGGTACGATCAGAGTGTAAAAAGGTAACTTGAAATAATGAGGTAACTGATGTAAAACACTCTGTACTCACTAAATGACAGCTCGCCCCAGTACAAAGAGAGCCCACATGTACATATGCTGCACACTCAATTCTTCACCGTACTTCAAATATTTTGTCTTTTGTTACATCTTTTCTCATTAACCTACTGTCTAGTATTGACAGTTTATATTTTTGAATGGGATGCCACAGTTGTATCAGAGTAATGCAAGAAGCCTCCTCGGGTAAGCAGTGCATGACTCTGTGAAATGGATGTTGTGGAGAGCCAGCTGCACATAATAGAGACAATCAGAGAATGGGGGTAGGAGGCAGGATGGCCTGATTTGCAAGGCCCAAGCCTTGGGTTGGATAGCTGGTGCTGGTGCTGCTGTTACAAGACAGCTGGCCACAGAGAAGAGTTGCCATGGATACACAACAAATTATTTCCCATCCTGTAGTTCAATCCGACTCCTTAGAGAAGCATTTGAACCTGTTTCAGAAAGGGCAAATTTCTGTGATTTACTCCCGTTAAAAAAGATTTGCTCCAGACTCTTAGTCGTGAGCTGCTGAACAGTCGGATCTGTAACACGACATCTTGCTGCTTTCCTGCTGACTTCATTGTGAGCAGCTACAGGTGGGACGACTACCCCAAGCTCTTGATTGACGCTATTATCCAATCCAGGATTCTGGACACACTTTGCCCCTTCCTCTAATCGCTTTATTGTCAGCACTTTGTGAGTAAATTGGCTGCAGCATAAAACACAGCTCCCCAAACTCCTGCCCCTACTCGGAACTGCCCTGCACCTGTGAAGCTTCTCGGGATGGTTTGTTATGTTAATTAACACTTCACATTTATATAGATTAAATTGTACAGCCTGTATCCTGTGACCACCTCCCATTCCTCAATTCCTCCACCCACCACAAAAAACAGTTTTGAGGTTTTTTTGTACAGACTTGTGATTTATATACTTTAATATTAACACATGATACAGTGAGATTAATGATTTGATTGGTTTATTTTGGCCTGTATATTTGCCAAATATACTAACAGTACTCAGCAGTTCAGTAAATAGTTCACCATGAGCCATTTGCAGTTTTACACATCTGAAAATCCCCAAGTCTCCCCAGAGCCTGGCAACTAGGGGCTTATAGTTTAAACCACCAATAGGATTTAACCACATCTGTGTTAATGTTGAAGGCCACAAATTTATTTCACCTGCACAGTGGGTACCCCAGGCACCTGGCGCCTGTCCTGGGCCAACGTCCGGCTCGCGGCCAAAGCCATCGAGTCGCTGAAAGTGGCACTGGGCCCTGACTCTACTAGGTGTATCAAGGAGGCACAAACACGTGTGGCAATCCCGTCCAAACTGACCCCCGTTCGGACAAAATTCCTCATCGGCGCCGGGCCCCAAAACCCCTCTCAGAAGCCGGCGCCTCACAACTTGAGCCGTCTCCGGGAAATCCCCTCTGTGCCTTTTCATTCTGCGCGGAGGGGTTTCCTGTAGGGGCTGCTCTTGCACACAGCTATATAAAAAGAAAAAGGGTGGCTAAAGTGAACGTTGGTCCCTTAGAGGATGAGACCGGGAAACTAGTGGTGGGGAATATGGAGATGGCAAAGACGCTGAACAAATATTTTGTATCAGTCTTTACAGTAGAGGACACTAAAAATATCCCAACACTGGCCAAACAGGGGGCAATGGCGGGGGGGGAGGAGCTAAACATGATTAAAATCACTAAGGAAATGGTTCTCGGTAAAATAATGGGACTTAAGGCGGATAAATCCCCCGGACCTGATGGCCTACATCCTAGGGTCTTGAGAGAAGTGGTGGTAGGGATTGTGGATGCATTGGTGATTATTTTCCAAAACTCCCTGGACTCAGGAAAGGTCCCGGCAGATTGGAAAACTGCTAATGTAACACCCTTATTTAAGAAGGGAAGTAGACAAAAAGCTGGAAACTATAGACCAGTTAGCCTAACATCTGTGGTTGGCAAAATGTTGGAGTCCATTATTAAGGAAACAGTAACAGAGCATTTGGATAAACATAATTTAATAGGACAGAGTCAGCATGGTTTTATGAAGGGGAAGTCATGTTTGACAAATTTGCTCGAATTCTTTTGAGGATGTAACATACAGGGTGGATAAAGGGGAACCAGTGGATGTAGTGTATTTGGACTTCCAAAAGGCATTTGACAAGGTTCCACACAAAAGATTACTGATCAAGATAAAAAATCACGGGATTGGGGGTAATATACTGGCATAGGTGGAAGATTGGCTATCTAACAGAAAACAAAGAGTTGGGATAAATGGTTCGTTCTCGGGCTGGCAATCAGTAACTAGTGGTGTTCCACAGGGGTCAGTGCTGGGACCCCAACTCTTTACAATCTATATTAACAATTTGGAGGAAGGGACCGAGTGCAACATATCCAAGTTTGCCGACGATACAAAGATGGGAGGGAAAGCAGTGAGTGAGGAGGACATAAAAAACCTGCAAAAGGACATAGACAGGCTAAGTGAGTGGGCAGAGATTTGGCAGATGAAATATAATATTGGAAAGTGTGAGGTTATGCATTTTGGCTGAAAAAATCAAAGAGCAAGTTATTATCTAAATGGAGAGAAACTGTAAAGTGCTACAGTACAAAGGGATCTGGGGGTCCTGGTGCATGAAACACAAAAAGTTAGTATGCAGGTGCAGCAGGTGATCAGGAAGGCCAATGGAATCTTGGCTTTTATTGCGAGGGGGATGGAGTATAAAAACAGGGAAGTCTTGCTGCAGTTATACAGGTAGACTATCCTTTATCCGAAAACCTCGGGACCAGCCGAGTTTCGGATAAAGGAGAATTTCGGATTTCGGAAGGTGGGTCGGCGGGGGTCCGCGGTGGGGGGTCGTGCGCACGACTTACGCTGACGCTCAGCGTAAGTCGGCGGGGGTCGGGGCCGGCGGTTGTCGGGGCCGGCGGGGTCCGCGGGGGGGTTGTCGGGGCTGGCGGGGTCGGCGGTTGTCGGGGCCGGGGGGGTCGGCGGTTGTCGGGGCCGGCGGGGTCCGCGGGGGGGGGTCGGCGGGGGGTCGTGCGCACGACTTACCCTTTATCCGAACTTCCGAAACTGGAACCCTCTAAAAACCGAAGGTTTTTTCGTTCGTACGCACGACTTACGCTGAACGAAAAAACCTTCGGTTTTTAGAGGGTTTCGGTTTTCGGAAGTCCGGATAAAGGGTAGTCTACCTGTACAAGGTATTGGTGAGGCCACACCTGGAATACTGCGTGCAGTTTTGGTTTCCATATTTAAGAAAAGATATACTTGCTCTCGAGGCAGCTCAGAGGTTCACTCGGTTGATTCCGGAGATGAGGGGGTTGACGTATGAGGAAAGGTTGAGTAGGTTGGGCCTCTACTCATTGGAGTTCAGAAGAATGAGAGGTGATCTTATCGAAACATATAAGATTGTGAGGGGGCTTGATCGGGTGGATGCGGTGAGGATGTTTCCACTGATGGGTGAAACTAGAACTAGGGGGCATAATCTTACAATAAGGGGCTGCCGTTTCAAAACTGAGATGAGGAGAAACTTCTTCACTCAGAGGGTAGTAAATCTATGGAATTTGCTACCTCAGAGAGCTGTGGAAGCTGCAACATTAAATAAATTTAAATCGGAGATAGACAGTTTCCTAGCAGATAAGGGAATTAGGGGTTACGGGGCGAGGGCAGGGAATTGGACGTGAGTCTAGATTCGGATCAGCCATGATCCTATTGAATGGCGGAGCAGGCCCGAGGGGCCGTATGGTCTACTCCTGCTCCTACTTCTTATGTTCTTATGTTCCGCAGCCATGTTCGCGCCCGGGTGGCCCTGGAGATGGAGCACGTGATGTCCGCCGGCACGCTCGAGGCCTTCCGCGACCAGTGGGCGCCGCAGGGACTGGAGTGCATCATCACCCCCGGTAATGGAAATTTAATTTAATTTGTTACGTTTTATTTAATGGTTTTTTAAGTTACAGTTTATTTGTTTATGGTCCATACAAAAGAGTACACAACCCACCTGTAACTAGGCTGAGGAGAACAGGCTTAATTTTGCTTAAGGATTCTGACAGCCAGCATTGAAAGGAGACTCTCATCCCACAATTCTGAGCTGGCAAATTCAGAGGAGAAAGAACAGATTGTTAACCCACTGTGCCATCAAGAAATGAATGATAATAAAATCAAAGTGAAAATAGCAAATATTTCTACACTGTAAAAGCCGGTTTATTCTGTCACCATAGGAGTCAGTGGGCCCAACAATGGTGAATGTGAGCTCATCATTGACGTGTGCTTAGTCAACAATCAACTCACTACCATCACAACCCTGGCGTCCTATCAGCATCTTCTGTTTTCCCAATTGATTTTCACATTTAGCAACACTACAGATTGCGATTCAATAATATAATAATCAAACTCTGAGACATTATACTGGTGTGCGGCGATGATTTATTAGATTCACAGTAAAATGTATCAATCCAAGAAAAGTCTGCACGGAATACGGTGGCCAACATTTCACACTCGGCTTCTTCCGCCCGTGGAACGGTCTCTCGGGGTCAGCGCCTGAATGAATGTCCCTCGTACATTGAAGTTCAAACATATTCCATCTTTGAAAGACTCCAGGCTTACACCTTGGCGCTCAGCACAAACCGTCCCGGCCTTTTTGAGACGTCAGTCCTTCTTACAGTTGCTTCACGCAGCGCTCTGTTGTTATGTAATGTTTAAAAGCAAACAAACAACCATAAGAGACTTGGAGCTAATGAAATGGGCCTTTTGTAATTTTTTTTGTCTGGATTACATTCCAAAATTAAACAATGTTTCCATACACAGAAATCTATGGTGGTAAGCCTCGACTGCGCATGCGTGGACAAGAACTGTTCCTCCCGAGTCACCAGCAGCAACACCCGGGAGCCCAATCGCCCATTCCGGTAGACTGCAGCCCAACGTGGGAGGATTGGGAACCCTACCAGCAGCTATCCTACCCAAGGCTTGGGCCTTGCAAATTAGGCCATCCTGCCTCTCAACCGCCACCCCCCCCCGCCATTTTCTGATTGTCTCTATTATGTGCAGCTGGCTTTCCACAACATCCATTTCACAGAGTCATGCACTGCTTACCCGAGGAGTCTTCTTGCACCACTCTGATACAACCGTGACAACCCATTCAAAAACATAAACTAAAATGCCTACTCCCATCTTTTTTCCTCCCCATGAATTCTGATCAGACAATTTCACTCGTGCATTCCCCTCCATCCCCTTCTGTTTCTTTTCCCTTCCTGCCTCAGGCTGTTTACCCATTTGGCTTCGACCTCCCATCTCTCTTGTGCATCCTGCAGCTCCCTGGCAACACCCTTCTTGTTCACCATTCTGCCAGTACTAGCGCACTGGTCATTGTGAATTGCTCATAATGATTTAAAGAGAGTGGGACCAGCGGGCGCGTGCTCCTTTAGTCAGCTGCCAGGTGATGGGATGGGGATGCGGGGTGGGAATGGGAGAAGACATTAACTTTCAATAGTGAGTCAACTAAAAAAATATTTTTTCCAGTACCAGAACAGAAGTAGGGCAGCAGTGGTGAGCAGGGATGAGGAGTGGGATAAGAGGCAGAATAGAAGAGTGGGGGGGGGGGGGTGGAATTAATTAAAATAAAAAATTTAAATGAAAAAGTAGATAAAATGTTAAAAAAAAACATACTTGTGAGAAGGAAAATGGCAGGTGTGCCTTAATAGAGACCCATTATATACCGCCTTTTGTGACCGCAGGACGTCCCAAAGCACTTTACAAGCAATGAAGTATTTTGAAGTCTGTTACATAGATACATAGAAGATAGGAGCAGGAGTAGGCCATTCGGCCCTTCGAGCCTGCTCTGCCATTCAATGAGATCATGGCTGATCATCCAAATTCAGTACCCGGTCGCTGCCTTCTCCCCATATCCCTTGATCCCTTTAGCCTTAAGAAATATATCCAACTCTTTCTTGAATATACTTAATGAACTGGCCTCCACCGCCCTCTGTGGCAGAGAATTCCACAGGTTCACCACTCTCTGGGTGAAGAAATTCCTCCTCATTTCAGTCCTAAATGGCTTACCCCTTATCCTTAGACTATGACCCCTGGTTCTGGACTCCCTGGCCATCAGAAACATCCTTCCTGCATCTGGTCTGTCCACGCCTGACAGAATTTTATAGGTTTCGATGAGATCCCCTCTCAATCTTCTAAACTCCAGTGAGTATAAGCCCAATCGACCCAATCTCTCCTCATACGTCATTCCTACCATCCCAGGTATCAGCCTGGTGAATCTTCGCTGCACTCCCTCCATGGCAAGAACGTCCTTCCTCAGGTAACGCGACCAAAACTGCACACAATACTCAAGGTGTGGTCTCACCAAGGCCCTGTACAACTGTAGCAAGACATCCTTGTTCTTGTACTCGAACCCTCTTGCTACGAAGGCCAACATACCATTTGCCTTCTTAACCGCCTGCTGCACCTGCATGCTTACCTTCAGCGACTGGTGTACAAGAACACCCAGGTCTCTTTGCACTTCCCCTTCTCCCAAACTATTACCATTCAAATAATAATCTGCCTTCCTGTTTTTGCCACCAAAGTGGATAACCTCACATTTATCCACATTATAGTGCATTTGCCATGTTTCTGCCCAATCACCCAACCTGTCCAAATCGTGCTGGAGTTTCACGACATCCTCCTCACAGCATACCCTCCCCCCCAGCTTTGTGTCGTCTGCAAATTTGGAGATATTACATCCAATTCCCTCGTCCAGATCATTAATATATATTGTGAACAGCTGGGGTCCTAGGACCGATCCTTGCGGTACCCCACTAGTCACTGCCTGCCACTCGGAAAACAACCCGTTTATTCCAACTCTTTGCTTTCTGTCCGCCAACCAGTTCTCTATCCAAGTCAATACCTTGCCCCCAATCCCATGTGCCTTAATTTTGCACGCTAATCTCTTATGTGGGACCTTATTGAAAGCCTTCTGAAAGTCCAAATACACCACATCCACTGGTTCTCCCTTATCTATTTTACCAGTTACATCCTCAAAAAATTCCAGTAGATTAGTCAAGCATGATTTACCTTTTGTAAATCCATGTTGACTTTGTCCGATCCAGTCACTGCTTTCCAAGTGCTCTGCTATTACATCTTTTATAATGGACTCTAGCATTTTCCCCACTACCGATGTCAAGCTTACCAGTCTATAATTCCCCGCCTTTTCTCTACCACCTTTTTTGAATAGTGGGGTAACATTAGCTACCCGCCAATCCATGGGTACCGTTCCAGAGTCTATCGAGTTCTGGAAGATGACCAGCAATGCATCTACTATTTCTAGGGCCACTTCCTTAAGTACCCTGGGATGTAGATTATCAGGCCCTGGGGATTTATCGGCCTTCAGTCCCATCAATTTTCCTAACACCATTTCCCTACAAATACTGATTTCTTTCAGTTCCACCCTTTCATCAGACCCTATGTTCCCCGGCATCTCTGGGAGGTTATTTGTGTCCTCCTTTGTGAAGACAGAACCAAAATATGTATTTAGTTGGTCTGCCATTTCTTTGTTCCCCATTATAAATTCCCCCGATTCTGATTGCAAGGGACCTACGCTTGACTTCACCAATCTTTTTCTCTTCACGTATCTATAAAAGCTTTTACAGTCAGTTTTTATGTTCTCTGCAAGCTTACTCTCATATTCTATTTTCCCTTTCTTAATTAATCCCTTTGTCCTCCTTTGTTGAATCCTAAACTGCTCCCAATCCTCAGGGTTATTGCTTTTTCTGGCCAATTTATATGCCCTCTCCTTGGACCTTATGCTATCCCTAATTTCCCTTGTTAGCCACGGTTGGGTCACCTTTTTTGTTTTATTTTTATGCCAAACTGGGATGAACAAATTCTGTAGTTCATCCATTCGGTCTTTGAATGTTTGCCATTGCCTATCCACCGTCAACCCTTTGAGTGCCATTCCCCAATCAATCCTACCCAATTCGCTCCTCAGACCATCATACTTTCCTTTATTTAAATTGAGGACCCTAGTCTCCGAGTCAACTACTTCATTCTCCATCTTAATGAAGAATTCGATCATATTATGATCGCTCCGACCCAAGGGGCCTCTTACAACAAGATTGCTAATTAATCCTTTCTCGTTACATAATACCCAGTCTAAGATGGCCTGATCTCTGGTTGGTTCCTCAACATATTGGTCCAGGAAACCATCCCGTAAACACTCCAGGAATTCCTCCTCCACAGTATTGTTGCTCATTTGGTTGGCCCAATCTATATGTAGATTAAAGTCACCCATGATGACTGCTGTGCCCTTATTGCACGCTTCTTTAATTTCTCTTTGAATGCCATCCCCAACCTCCGCCTTACTGTTTGGAGGTCTATAAACCACTCCCACTAACGTTTTTTTCCCCTTAGTATTTCTCAATTCTACCCATACAGATTCCACCTCATCAGAGCTAATATCCTTCATTACAATTGTGTTAATCCCTTCTTTAACCAGTAATGCTACCCCACCTCCCTTTCCTTTTTGCCTATCTTTCCTGAATATCGAATACCCCTGGATGTTGAGTTCCCAGTCCTGGCCTTCCTTGAGCCACGTTTCCGTAATCCCAACCAAATCGTATTTGTTTACTTCTATTTGCGCAGCCAATTCATCCACCTTATTACAAATGCTCCTTGCATTAAGACACAAAGCCTTCAGGCTTGTTTTTTTAACGCTCTTAGACCTATTAGAATTATTATTTACTGTGGCCATGTTTGATTTAAACCGTTGATTTCTCTGACTGCCACTTTTGTTTTTCTCCTTCCTATCTTTTGCTTTTATCCTTGTTTCCCTTTCCTCTGTCTCCCTTCTCAGGTTCCCAACCCCCTGCCATTTTAGTTTAAACCCTCCCCCACAGCACTAGCAAACACTCCCCCTAGGACATTGGTTCCAGCCCTGTTGTAATGTAGGAACCACAGCAGCCAATTGATGCACAGCAAGATTCCACAAACAGCAATCAAATAAACGACTGGATAATCTGCTTTAGTGATGTTGGTTGAGGAATAAATATTGACCAGGACACTGGCAGAATTCTCCCCTACTCATCTTCTGTAACATTTGCATATTGAATTATCATTGGCCCGCAGGCATCTGTAAGGAATACCTATTATATTCACATGTGATCACATGCTGAGTTGTCATTGGCCTGCAGGCATCTGTAAGGACTGCTATTGTTTAGAAGACCCAGGCTAGGGTCCTGACTCCATCTTGTCCCCACTGTGCTGTATGATTGAGATCATCAGACCTAATGCTTCATAAAAGAGTTTAAACTGTAATACTCCGTTGTCCTGCAATTTATTATTTTTGTACAAAGTGTGCAAAACAAGACATCTTCGAATAGTGCCGTGGAATCCTTTACATCCACAGAAGAGGGCAGATGGTGCCTCGGCTTAACGTCTCATCTGAAAGTCGGCGTCCGACAGCACTGCACTGAGGTGTCAGCCTAGAATATGGGCTCACACTCTGGATTGGGACTTGAAGCCACAACCTTCTGACTCAGATGCGAGACATTGAAAAACAAAATTGCATCCTAAAAGTTGACATGAATGTATGAGCAAAAGTCATGACAACATGAGGTAAGATTTGTGAATAGGGAGCGTGTGACATGCACAAGATTTTTTCATATGTATATGTGAGAGGTGCCCACATAAACCTCTCTAATTTTCCTAGCCTCCACTCTGCACTTCCCCAAAACAGCACTGATGAAATCACAGATTTCCCCTGTAAAGAGTAAAAATATAAAACAAGTCCTGTTGTGATACTACTGCCTCCTAAGATAGTAGGGGTTTTACACTCCTAGCTGAATCACTTCATACAAAATATATTTTAATTCTGGTTTCAACATATGTTTTTGTATCTTTAACATTAAAGTGGTGTGCTTAAGTAACTATTAAAACAATCTTTAAGAAAGATCAGGTTCCTTTTGAAACCTCTTGCTGTTGGCTAGGTGTTGCATCATCTAGGTGAATAACAGATGTTGTTATTTTCAGTCCAAAATCATGGGTTCCTGCAGTCAGAAGGGTATCAGACGAAGAAAATTGACAACTAGTGGTGATGTCCCAACTTCCCCTAGGGAAAAAAAGAAAAGGTAATTAATCTTCAAAGATGGAGGTCCATTGGTCAGATCAGAGTAGTGTGTTACATGATTAGAAACAGATCTATTCTGTACAGATCTCCTGATTAAAGGTTCACTTTTTTGATAGTAGTAGGGGGCGGGGTGGGGCGGGCAGATGGAATGAGAATGATCGAGTATTGGTGATTCTATTATAACAATCTCAAATTAAGATACAGACCTCATTACAAATGTTGTTCCAAAAATCAGTTGTAATCATGTTAAACTGACCTTTAATATCTAAATGGTGTAACTGCTCAGCATAATCATATCAAATAAATACACTAAAGACTGGGGACATATTACCTTAAGGACCTTCTTACATTTTCCATTTTCACAATCCCACACACGAACCTATGAGAAAAGATAAGGACAATGAGTCAGGTTTGCAGACGTTGGAACACAAGAATTCCAATTTCCAATGAATCCCTTTACATTATACCGTTTTATCTTCTGCTGCTGTCACCAGTAGAATTCCATCCAGAGAGAGTGAGAGGGCCATCATCCGGCCGGTGTGCTCCTCCAGGAGAAAGATCAGATGCCCATTCCTTGGATTCCATACACGTACAGTCTTGTCCCAGGAACCTGAAGCCTATGAAACAATCAGAAGAGGTACATCTGACAGAATTGGTGTATTAGAGTAACATTTTGTTAGTCCGTAGATGACACGTTTTCTACAAGATTTTTATATTTTGTTTTTCTAATTCCCCTTCCTGAAGGCGCTGACTCATCATGTGGATTGGTTATACCAGTAACTCCAGTGCATTATCCAATAGACCATCATTCATTTGTAAGCCTGTGGTGAGTGCGTTGGTCATTATAGCTGAACCTGATCCTGTTTCCACCTGATGTTGGACTATTCCAACGCATTCCTGGCTGGCCTCCCATCTTCCGCCATCCATAAACTTATCCAAAATTCTGCTGCCCATATCCTAATTCACACCAAGTCCCGTTCACCCATCACCCCTGTGTTCACTGACTTACATTGGTTCCCGGTTGAGCAACATCTCAATTTTAAAATTCTCGTCCTTGTTTTCAAATCCCTCCATGGCCTCACCCCTCCCTGTCTCTGTAACCTCCTCCAGCCCCACAACACTCTGAGATATCTACGCTCCTCCAATTCTGGCCTGTTGCGCATCCCCGATTTTAATTGCTCCACCACTGGCAGCCGAAGCCCGAACCTCTGCAATTCCCACCCTAAACATCTCCGCCACTCTTTTCTTCTTTAATGTGCTCCTTAAAACCTACCTCTTTGACCATGCTTTTGGTCATCTGCCCTAACATTCCTCTATAACTCTTGGGGACATTTTACCATGTTAAAGGTGCTATATTAATGCAAACTGTTGGTGTTTACACATAAACGTTCCAACATAAGTCATCAGAAGCAGGAACCGAACTGACTTCCCTCCTTCACTAGCCCAGCAGAGCCGAGGGAAATTGCAGGGCCCCCACTGTCATCCTGGCTAAGATCAGGTAGCTTAGCTTAGGCCAGAGACCTTCCTAGTCTGTACTGCTCAGTACCTCACCACATATTGGATTAACCACTGAGGCAGTGAGGGAGCCCTGGCCATTTTTAGTACCCCCAGTTTCTAGTTAATTTCACCATTCAGCTTACCAGCATTCCAATTGTAGAAAACGCAACACAGCTCACATTGCCCGTGTGGCCTTTCAAGGTCATTTTTCTTTTCCTTCTTTGTACAGTCCACAGCCTTACTGTACAATCCCAAGATCCTGTGGCCTGTAAGAAGAACAACTGATTATTTGAAGGAATCTCTAAGATCCAGCACTGAAAAACATGGCCTGGTTGGTTTTACAAGAACAGCTGTAGTTAGCACCCAGGCAGTTTGTAAATACATTTACTACCAAAAAGATTCAACAGATTAGTCAAAAATATTACTATTCAGTCTTTCAGCTGTGCCATCTAACGTACTTTTATCATTTAAGGTATTGAATTGTAACTTTTTTTCATATTTGAGTATACCTGTACTTGCTTTTGTCTGCTGCCAATTCTCTGCCCTAGGAGAGGCTCCTGAGGTGCGGACACCCTCCAGTACCACACCCATTCTTCATGGGTGAGCAAAGACAGTGAGTGTTGCGAGGCCCTTTGGTTGGATTGCATTACAGCCAAGCACAATTCTGTCCATATCTGAAATCCACGCACTTTCCAGCTGTGGTCACTGGAGAACATTGAATAGTGGGAACTCTGGCTCATTTTTTACCAGTAGTTTCAAGTCCACTACTTAAACCTCCACTTCTCTCTCCACCTTAAAACACCTCAGAACCCATTTGTTTGACCAAGCTTTCATACACCTTTCCTAAACCCAGCACCATGGTTCAGCATCCACTCCTTTATTCCTTTTAACTATTTTTAATCTTCTTTTCCCACCCTCCCCTGCTATTTAAAATGCCTTGGGACTTCCTCTACGTTAAAAGGTGCTATATAAATGTAAGTAGTAAATATGATATGCTAGGTGCACTAGGTATAAGTGGAGTTACAGTATAACAGTGAAGAAAACCAAGTTACCAAATATACTCCATTGAATGAAAAGGCACTGGTTGTGATGACATTCCGATGTCCAGGGAAAGGCTTCACGATGCGGCCCGACTGTTTAAAAAAAAAAGACTTTAAATGGCTTAGTGTTATACATCGTCTGGTAGAGGAGCAGTGAAAGAATAGACTCCAGGATCTCATGTAATAAAAATAGAATTCTGACTTATTCGTCACAGTAAACCCTAACTATACAGAATGGATAGGTTTTATTCATCCAAGCAACTCTTACCAGCATCGTACTACGTCTTGAGACTAAATAAATGATTACATTACAATACACTGAAGCAGTGATATTCCCCTCCATCAGTCAGGAACAGCACAAGGTGACACACTATTACTGCTCATCAATTGTAGAAGCCTGGCCTCATTGTTATCTTCCACTGACACCCTGTTGGTCTGGACCAGTTTCAAACCTTCCTGCAGAAAAGGCTGTGTGGAGGAGAGGGATCTTATGGGGAGTGAAAACAAAGGAATAAATCAATAAAATACACATTACAAAGTGTTTCAGCCCCAATGTAGGTAGAGTGTATCCTATGGGGAGATCATGTATGGTACCATTGTGGTGAATTAAATAAAGCTGGAATAAAAAGCTAGTACCAATAATGGTGACCATGAAACTATCGGATTGTCGTAAAAACCCATCTGGTTCACTAATGTCCTTTAGGAAGGAAATTGGCCTATATGTGACTCCAGACACACAGCAATGTGGTTGACTCTTAATTGCCCTCTGAAATGGCCAAGCAAGCCACCCAGTTGTACCAAACTGCTACATCAATGGTTGAAGAAGGCGGCTCACCACCACCTTCTCAAGGGCCATTAGGAATGGGCAATAAATGCTCATCCGGTGACGCTCACATCCCGTGAATGAATAAAAAAATGCATGCACTGTTTATCAGGCAAACCGAAAATCTATGGTATTGATTGCTCAGTTGCTTGATTTGGAACCTGTTAAGCATAATAATTGGATTCTGTGCATCCCAGACATCCCACTTGCCCAAAAAAAATGGAAATATCTCTTCACCATGTAAATGCAATCGAGCCATCATCACCGCACTTTTAGTCATGAAATATATCGTTGAATTATAATTCAGGAGAATAACTCTAGATTTTCACTGGGAAAATTAAAGCATTTTGAAATTCATTGCAGAAACTGACAAACAACAAGGTTTCATTACATTTGTGTTGTTAAACTGCTAGTGATTGCTATCTCATCAATAGGGGCCTTGGGCTCATGACCAGGACAATACTAGAAGTCCTGGAAGTCTAATGACTTTTGACTGGTACCCAAAGTTTTGAACCTTTATTTTAACTCTTTCGACATGCATTTTAAGATTTAATTTTAAAGAAAAATGTAACAGTTAATTGGATGAGAAATTTTCAATCAGGCCTCCGTCACCTAGAATAAAAGCAGAAAGTCCGAGTCCTGATTGGCAGCATTATGCCGACTGGTTAGTGCACAGAGAGCAGGTGAACAATAGGCCTGGGACAGGAACACCATTGTGGCGGGGAGGGGTGTAGGGGGTGGGCGGAGTGGTGGTTTTGGGTGGGGTGGAGGGGGGAGTGGTGACAGGAGAATACAATGATGGGAAATATTATTAAATTAAAGACCTACAGCTAACCTGTGGATCCCACAGAACAGTTTTACAGTCGGCACTTCCAGACACGAGCAGACTTGAATCACGGCTGAAGCATACAGTCTCTACACTCTTACTGTGTCCTGCGAATAACAACAACGCAGCTTATTGGACCAGAGAACAGTGTTAAGACAACATCAATGAGCTGGTACAAAAAGAAAATACTGCAGATGCTGGAAATCTGAAATAAAAACAGAAAATGCTGGAGATACTCAGCAGGTCAGGCAGCATCTGTGAAGAGAGAAACAGAGTTAACGTTTCAGGTCGATGACCTTTTGTCAGAACTTGAAAAAAGCAGGAAATGGAACAGATTTTTAAGCAAGTGTAGGAGCTGGGAAAGGGGGGAGGGGATGAAAGAACAAAAGGGAAGGTCTGTGATAGGATAGAAGGCAGGAGAGGTTAAGAGACATTAAGAGATATTCAAGGCAAAAGGAGATGGTAATGGGACAGGTTAAGAAACAAAGGATGGCTCTAGATGAAGTGTAAATTGCGCTGGCAGAATGAAAGACAGCTGCCGTGTGGGGGAGAAGAAAAAACACAAACAAAAAAAAACCAATGAGCTGGTGTTCTGAGGCGTGGGTTGGAGCACATTAGAATCAGTTTTTGTACAAAGACAAACTGAATGCTGCAGCTAAAATTCATTGGCTAAAACCCAAATCAGTAAATGTCATTAAATTCATTATTGTCAGGGGAGGGGAAGGGGGAGAGTCCACGAGCCCCTTGATCCCCGTCCCCCCAAACACCCGAGCCCCCTGATCCCCACCCCCCGAACTCCCTGATCCCCACCCCCCGAACTCCAGAGGTTGGCCCCCCCCGAGACTCGCACCCCCACCTCCGAGGCTCGCCCACCACCAACCCCCACCCCCGAGGCTCGCCCACCACCCACCCCCACCCCCGAGGCTCGCCCACCACCCACCCACCCCCGAGGCTCGCCCCCCCCACCAACCAAGCACCGAACTCCGGAGGCGCGATCTTCCGAGCACCGGCCTCCCGAGCTGGCTTCAACATTGCGGCTGTGCGAGACGGCCAGAGGGCCCGGTTGCCAGGGTAACCGTGACGCTGACCAAGCCCCGCCCCCCGGCCGAGCCAGAGAGAGAGAGAGAGAGAGGCCGCGTCTCAGCTGCTCCTGCTGCGCGCGCGGCCCCCCCCCCGAGGGTCGCGGCCCCCCCCCCCCGAGGGTTGCGGCCCCCCCCCCGAGGTGAAGACCGCCGATTGCGGCTGTGTGAGACGGCCGGCGGGCCCGGTTGCCAGGGTAACGCTTGACGCTCAGCAAGCCCCGCCCCCCGGCCGAGCCAGAGAGAGACGCCGCGTCTCAGCTCCTGCTGCGCGCGCACCCTAGCGGCGCTGGGCTGAGGCTCGGCCCTCCAGCCTTCTAGTGGGGCCGGGAGGTGCCTAGCTCGGGCGTGGGTGCGGAGGAGATGCCGAGGCTTCTAGGCCTACCTGGAAAAACGGGGAAAGGTAGGAAAATTAATGAGATTAGATAAGTTAATTACTTTCTAAATCATTTTTTTTGAAAACAATATGTGTTTTAAAAGCAACATTTTTTTTTAAGACGCAGAAAGCGGGAAAAAGAAAGGAAAAGTTTGGAATCAAGATGGCGGCGACTCACCTCGGTTCAGAATGATAAGGCCCGGCCACACACGCACCGATTGGCCCGGCGGCACACGCCAGCAACCCGGCGTACGATTGGTCGAGCTCGAGGTCACTCTGTCGCTAATGAGCGGATAATGAGATGCTAATGAGCGGAATGTTAAGGTTTTTCGGATACCGCGGGCGCGATTTTAGCCCGGCCGAAACGTAAATACGCTTAAAACCGTCTCGGAAGCGTAAGCTTTCTTTGGAGGTAACGCGCGCGTAGGTACGCCCTGTAACTTTTGAGCGCATACCCGACAGACGCACACGCGATGACAGACAGACAGAATGACAGACAGACAGATGTACCGATTTATATATATAGATAAAAGGATAGTGGTGTCTGTCCGTCTGTCCATCTGTCTGTCTGTATGTCTGTCTGTCTGCTATACACTCAAAAGTTATAGAGCGTACCTACACATATGTTATATCAAAAGAAAGCTGATGATCAAGGGAGTGTCATAGGCGTATTTACTTTTTGGTCAGACAAAAGTTGTTCGGCCAGTATACAAAAAACGTTCAAAAATCCGCTCATTAGCGGTTGACCAATCCTACTGCTCATTAGCGTTGAGTGACGTGATGGTTGACCAATCCTACAGTTCAGTGACCTGATGGTTGACCAATCGGTGCGTCACAGGCGGGACCTAATCCTGCAGCCTCCCGAAATGTTGCCGCCATTTTTCCCCCTGCTTTTACCAGTTGCGGTGGCCCGGCGGAGCGGGAGGTGAATTGGGGTCACTCGGGCCGGGCCTGACAACCGCTTGGCCCGAGACACAGAGCGGGGGAGCGGCAGCAGCTGGCCGTCAACCGCGCAGCCTGAGACACAGAGCGGGGGAGTGGCAGCGGCCGGCCGTCAACCGCGCGGCCCTCTAAACTGCCCTGGCAACGCTGGGCCCCCCCAGCTAGTCTCTATATAAAGTAACACAAAAATTTCTCAGAAAAATGAGTTAAACCAATCTTGACTCATAACGTTCACTGTTTATCTCCAATTCTATGGACCAATTAGCGTACTAAATATGGATGTTAATCTGGGACCAGGAGCTCTATAAACTGCAGATGAAGAGGACACTTGGTAAATCTTCTCTTCATAATGTTTAATCATTCAGGGACCTGGGGGTTCACATACACAAAGCTTTGAATTGGGTGGGGCAAGTTGATAGAGCTGTTAAAAAAACATATGTCTTTAGAAAAGGGGTAGAGTTTGAAAGCAAGGAAGTTATGCTAATCCTTTATAAATCACTGGTTAGGCCTCAGCTGAAGTTTTGCATCCAATTTTGGGCACCATACTTTAGGAAATACATCAAGACCTTGGAAAGGGTTCAGAGGAGATTTACCAAAATAATACCAGCGTCTTCAGTTATGTGGAGAGATTAGAGAAGCCAGGATTGTTCTCCTTAGATCAGAGATGTTTAAGGGGAGATTTAATAAAGGTGTTCAAAATTAGGAAGGGTTTTGAGAGAGTAAATAATGAGAAACAGTTTCCCCTGGTGGGTGGGTCTGTAACCAGAGGATACAGATTCAAGAGAATTGGGGGGAAAAAACAGCTGTCTGAGAGACTGGGCAGCAATAATCGTCTTAATGCTTCCTCTGCTGACGCCAGTTTCTTTAACATTAGGAGCTCTGCCTTTATTTAAAATTCCCTTCACACCATATACAAAGAGTATCCACAGTTTTCATAACATGGAGCCCTGTGGAGCACAGATAAATGTTTAAATCTATGTTTCCATTAATCGGCATATATGGCAAGCTGCTGCTATTAACGGATCTGAGGGTTGTGATTTAGGATTTACCCACCAATGAAGCAACAACACAGAGAACAGCAGAATTAGATACCTGATTGAACACGAGAAGGGAAACAGAAAGCTAAACACAAAGACCAGCCCCTCCCAGACCCACAAAATACAAACAGAACAAACCAGCAAATCATGTGGGGGTTGGCAATCATCTAATGTGGAACTTGACAAATCAGTTTTGGAGTCAGCAGCCCAGTAATTTTGATATTTGAAACTTGGATAGTAAAAGTTTGGTTTTATGCCCATTTCGTACATGCCAATAGCGGCCTTGTTAATACAGCAAACTCCAACCCTGTCCCAGTCTGGAGCCCAGTCCTCGGCCCTACCCTACCCTGTATTAGTCTGAGCAAAGACAGTAACCCTGGTCATCACCATACTGGGTAAGAATATTTTCTGTCTCTGTTGTGATCAGACTATTTTCTCATACAAATACCTTGTAGAATGTGCAGACACTCTGTTGTTGCTGTGTTCCACACTCTTACAGTGCGATCAGAGGACCCACTGGCGAAGAGCTTAGAGTCAGCAGAGAACGCACAAGCCTTCACTGGGCCTGTTGGAGTAGAAGCAAGATACAGAATCTGTTCATACAGTATTATTACACAGTATGTAACATTACACTGCCAAGCAAATACACAATTTCAAACAATTCTGACACAAATGCAGCATTGGAAAAATGGACCCGATCTTGCTAGCAATGAATTAGTTAGCAAACCCAAATAATGAGCTGTTCCTAATCTGAGCATTTCTGTTGATGGCTCTCACCTATCAGTAGTAACTGTGCCTACAGAAAACTGTTTTAAATTGGATTATATTATTCATACATGTTTAAAAAATGTTATTAGAAGAGTTTGTTTACACGCTACCTTTTGAAAAATCCAATCCTTCCAGATACGTGCCCATCTTTCCCGGAACTCCTGTTTGAATCCCTCCAATCAGGTTTCCGCCCCTGCCCCAGTACCAAAATGGCTCTCAACAAATTCACAAATGACATCCTTTGTGACTGTGACAAAGGTAAACTATCCCTCCTCATCCTTCTCGACTTGTCTGCAGTCTTTGACACGGTTGACAACTCCATCCTCCTCCAACGCTGTCGTCCAGTTGGGTCGAACTGCACTCACCTGGTTCCAGTCTTATAAGAACATAAGAAATAGGAGCAGGAGTAGGCCATTCGGCCCTTTGAGCCTGCTCCGCCATTCAATGAGATCATGGCTGATCTTCTGCCTCTCAACTCCATTCACCGGCCCTATCGCCATATCCCTTGATGCCCTTACTAGTCAGAAATCTATCGACTTCTGTTTTGAATATATCCAATGACTGAGCCTCCACAGCCCTCTGGGGTAGAGAATTCCAAAGATTCACCACCCTCTGTGTGAAGAAATGTCTTCTCATCTCAGTCCTGAATGGCCTACCCTTTATCCTGAGGCTGTGGCCCCTGGTTCTAGACTCCCCAGCCAAGGGAAACGTTCTCCCAGCATCCACCCTATCAAGCCCTGTAATAATTTTGTATGCTTCAATGAGATCCCCTCTCATTTTTCTGAATTCAAGAGAATACAGGCCTAGTTTACTCAATCTCTTCTCATACGACAGTCCCGCCATCCCAGGAATCGATCTCATGAATCTTTGTTGTACTCCCTCTATGGCAAGTATATCCTTCCTTAGGTAAGGAGACCAAAATTGTACTCAGTACTCCAGGTATGGTCTCACCAAGGCCCTATATAATTGAAGTAAGACTTCTTTACTCCTGTACTCAAATCCTCTTGTAATGAAGGCCAGCATACCATTTGCCTTCCTAATGGCTTGCTGCACCTGCACCTGCACATTCACTTTCAGTACAAGGACACCAGGTCCCTTTGAGCATCTGCATTCCCCAATCTTTCACCATTTAGGAAATACTCTGTCTTTGTTTTTTCTACCAAAGTGGATAACTTCACATTTATCCACATTATATTCCATCTGCCATGTTCTCGCCCACTCACTGAGCCTGTCGAGATCCCCTTGAAGCCTCTTCACATCCTCTTCACAACTGACACTGCCACCTAGCTTTGTATCATCAGCAAATTTGGAAATGTTACATTTAGTCCCCTCATCCAAATCATTGATATAGATTGTGAATAGCTGGGGCCCAAGCACCAATCCTTGCGGTACCCCACTAGTCACAGCCTGCCATCCTGAAAAAGACCTGTTTATCCCTACTCTTTGTTTTCTGTCTGTTAACTAATTCTCAATCCATGCTAGTATATTACCCCCAATTCCATGTGCCCTAATTTTGTTCACCAACTACTTGTGTGGGACCTTATCGAAGGCCTTCCGAAAATCAAGATACACCACATCTACCGGTTCCCCTTTGTCTACTCCACTAGTTACATCCTCAAAGAACTCCAATAGGTTTGTCAAACAGGATAATAATCGCAGCCAAGAATCACCTGCAATGGCTTCTCTTCCCACTCCCACATTGTTACCTCTGGTGTCCCCAAGGATATATCCTTGGCCCCCTCCTATTTCTCATCTACATGCTGCCCCTTGGTGACATCATCCAAAAACACAGCGGCAGTTTCCACATGTATGCTGACGACACCCAGCTCTACCTCACCACCACTTCTCTCGACCCCTCCATGGTCTCCAAATTGTCAGACTGCTTGTCCAACATCCAGTACTGGATAAGCAGAAATTCTCTCCAATTAAATATTGGGAAGACTGAAGCTATTGTCTTCGGTCCTCGCCATAAACTGCGTTCCCCAGCCATCGACTTCATCCTTCTCCCTAGCATCTGTCTGAGGCGGAACCTTGGTGTCATATTTGATCCTGAAATTAGCTTCCAACCACATGTCCGCACCATAACTAAGACCGCCTATTTCCACCTCCATAACATCGCCCGTCTCCGCCCTTGCCTCAGCTCATCTGCTGCTGAAACGCTCATCCATGCCTTTGTTACCTCTACACTTGACTATCCCAAGGCACTCCTGGCTGGCCTCCCACATTCTACCCTACGTAAACTTGAGGTCACCCAAAACTCGGCTGCCCAGTCCTAACTCGCACCAAGTCCTGTTCACCCATCACCCCTGTGCTCGCTGACATACATTGGCTCCCGGTTAAACAACGCCTCTCTGCCAATTTTAAAATTCTCATCCTTGTTTTCAAATCCCTCCATGGCCTCGCCCCTCCCTATCTCTGAATCTCCTCCAGCCCCACAACCCCCTGAGATATCTGCACTCCTCTAATTCTGGACTCTTGAGCATCCCCGATTTTAATCGCTCAGCCATTGGTGGTCATGTCTTCAGCTGCCTCGGCCCTAAGCTCTGGAATTCCCTGCCTAAACCTCTCCGCCTCTCTACCTTTCTATCCTCCTTTAAGACGCTCCTTAAAACCTACCTCTTTGACCAAGCTCCTCTTATTTCTCCTTATGTAGCTTGGTGTCAAACTTTGCTTTATGACACTCCTGTGAAGTGCCTTGAGACGCTTTACTACGTTAAAGGCGCTATAAAAATACAAGTTGTTGTTGTTGTTATTGCAAAGGGCATTGCACTGAAGGTGAATATTTTGGCACCTGGAATAAATTACGATCTTCACTCCTCTGAACTGCAAATATATATGTTCTGGAGCCACAGAAATAAAACCGCGCAACTCAAGTGCCATCACAGTGTACTGTCCAAAATGTGATGTGTCTTTGATTCTAGTGGCTCGTACTGCAGTGAATCCCATTCCTGACAGTCTGTGGGTGTTGGGCTGCACCGCCTGATGTTGGTCTTCGCCCTTGGTGCAACCCCGATTGTAGAAGCCTGTGACGTGGCTGACGGAGGTGTGCCTTTGAGAGGCTCCTGTGATTAAGGTGGTGCTGGACCTCTGTGAGCAGAAGCCTGAGATGGGCTGGCTGCAGGATACTGCACACTGCCTGTTTTCTGGCACGAGGGAAGCCATCGAAGAAGGGTGCAGGTTGTGGTGGACGGGTGTTATCATTAAATGAAAGACAACAACATCATCCACTGCCATTCCATGCCCACCCCAGCTACTGGGCTCATTGTTACTGTGCCCGCTGCTCTAGGGGTGAACTGACCAATAACAGCAAGGACGTTATTGACCCCATCAAGTGCTGCTGGCTTTGATATGATCAGCCAACTCCTGCCGAGTCCTCTGACCCACCTTTCAGTTGTTGCGATGCCCCACTAGGGTAGGAAACAGGACATCCCTTCTGAGCCGCACCTGCTGCCGCCAGCTTGCTAAGGCCTCCTTCTTGAGCCGCCGTGCCACAACGGCTCACAGCTGTTTTCAAGAACTTGTAGAAGCTTATCAGCAGCGAAATTCCCTCTAAGACCTGCAGTAGACTGCTACGAAACACAATAATAAGAATGAAACCGGACAGACCACCCGGCATCGACCTCGGCACCAGCAATAACAGCAGTGGCACACCCAGCCCAGTCGACCCTGCAAAGTCCTCCTCACCAACATCTGGGGACTTGTGCCAAAATTGGGAGAGCTGTCCCACAGGCTAGTCAAGCAACAGCCTGACATAGTCATGCTCACAGAACCATACCTTTCAGGCAATGTCCCAAACTCCTCCATCACCATCCCTGGGTATGTCCTGTCCCACCGGCAGGACAGACCCACCAGGGGTGGCGGCACAGTGGCATACAGTCGGGAGGGAGTGGCCTTGGGAGTCCTCAACATTGACTCTGGACCCCATGAAGTCTCATGGCTTCAGATCAAGAATGGGCAAGGAAACCTCCTGCTGATTACCACCTACCACCCTCCCTCAGCTGATCAATCAGTACTCCTCCATGTTGAACACCACTTGGAAGAAGCACTGAGAGTAGGTACAGAATGTACTCTGGGTAGGGGACTTCAATGTCCATCACCAAGAGTGGCTCGGGAGCACCACTACTGACCGAGTCCTGAAAGACATAGCTGCCAGTCTGGGCCTGCGACAGGTGGTGAGAGAACCAACACGAGAGAAAAACATACTTGACCTCGTCCTCACCAATCTACCTGTCGCGGATGCATCTGTCCATGACAATATTGGTAGCAGTGACCACTGCACAGTCATTGTGAAGACAAAGTTCCATCTTCACACTGAGGACAACCTTCATCGTGTTTTGTGGCACTACCACCGTGCTAAATGGGATAGATTCAGAACAGATCTAGCAGCTCAAAACTGGGCATCCACGAGGTGCTGTGGGCCATCAGCAGCAGCAGAATTGTATTCCACCACAATCTGTAACCTCATGGCCTGGCATATCCCTCACTCTACTATTACCATCAAGCCAGAGGACCAACCCTGGTTCAATAAGGAGTGTACAAGAGCATGCCAGGAGCAGCACCAGGCATACCTAAAAATGAGGTGCCAACCTGGGGAAGCAGCAACACAGGACTACATGCATGCTAAAAAGTGGAAGCAGCATGCTATAGACAGGGCTAAGCAATCCCACAATCAACGGATCTGATCAAAGCTCTGCAATCCTGCCTCATCCAGTCGTGAATGGTGGTGGACCATTAAACAACTAACGGGAGGAGGAGGCTCCATGAATATCCCCATCCTCAATGATGAACGAAGCAGTCCATGCCCGCATGCAACAAGACCTGGACGACATTCAGGCTTGGGCTGATAAGTGGCAGGTAACATTCGCGCCACAGAAGTGCCAGGCAATGGCAATGACTATCTCCAACAAGTGAGAGTCTAACCTCCGTGCCTTGATATTCAATGGCATTGCCATCGCCGAATCCCCCACCATCAACATCCTGGGGGTCACCATTGACCAGAAACTTAACTGATGGCAACAAGAGCAGATCAGAGGCTAGGTATTCTGCGGCGAGTTTCTCACCTCCCGATTCCCCAAAGCCTTTCCACCATCTACAAGGCACAAGTAAGGATTGTGATGAAATATTCTCCACCTGCCTGGATGAGGGCAGTTACAACAACACTCAAGAAGCTCGACACCATCCAGGACAAAGCAGCCCGTTTGATTGGCACCCCATCCACCACCGGCGTACCGTGGCTGCAGTGTGTACCATCTACAAGATGCACTGCAACAATTCGCCAAGGCTTCTTCGGCAGCACCTCCCAAACCCACGACCTCTTCCACCTAGAAGGGCAAGGGCAGCAGGCGCATGGGAACACCACCACCTGCAAGTTCCCCTCCAAGTCACACACCATCCTGACTTAGAAGTATATCACCGATCCTTCTTCGTCGCTGGGTCAAAATCCTGGAACTCCCTCCCTAACAGTACTGTGGGAGTATCTACACCACACAGACTGCAGCAGTTCTAGAAGGTGGCTCACCACCACCTTCTCGAGGGCAATTAGGGATAGGCAATAAATGCTGGCATTGCCAGCGACGCCCAGGTCCCATAAAAACGAATACTTTTTTTTTAAAGTAGCACTCGAATTCCCACCCGTAAAGATCAATCATCAAAGTACAAGGCGTTTATCACATCTGGCACTCGAGGCTGATTTGCTGGACCTAGAAATGTACCAGGTTCAGCAATGTGCAAACGATGCAGTCCCCAACATACGCCGAAATGAAAATCAGCCCCAAAATCTCATCATTGAGAGGAAATGTTATTTTATTAAATTAAAGAAAAATCTCTTTCCCACAAGTGATAGAACTAGCAGAATTTCCATCATTGGTGAGAGTAGATATTTATTCCACAATTAATCTGATCACACAGTATTTAATATCTTTGGTCCCATTTACAAATCTTGGGGAACGATTTCTCTGCTTGCTAGTTATTAGTGGCGTCTAAACAAAATGACAATTTTTAAATTCTGTTTACCATTTTAGCAAAATTGTAAGTACGTCCTAAAAGAATGGATTTATGATTGCAGTAGAAATAGCAGCCAGAGCAAATCTTCCCCATGGCGTTAATGTGGCTTGTGCATTTTAAATGAAGTAATTCGCTAGCAAAGGAATCAGACTAGAACATTACTGATGACAAACAATCTTTTAAATAACGAGTACGATAGCAAAATACTGTGGATGCTGGAAATCCGAAATAACAACAGAAAATGCTGGAAAAACTCAGCAGGCCAGGCAACATCCGTGGAGAGAGAAATAGAGTCAACGTTTCAGGTCGAAACCCTTCATCAGGAAACCCTTTATCTTTAAAATAATATTCACTGAGCGACAACGTACTTGCAGCTTACTCTGTGGTAAACCATTGATAAACTAAAGATCACAAAAATACATCCAATAATATACAGGGTTGATTAATTTTGTACAGCCAAGGTTACTGTCAAATCCCAGATTATGGGTGCTGGCCAAATCATAAATATGTAAAGAATACCTACAAAGCAGGTGAAAGGTGTCACAGAAATCGCTTACCTGTGTGACCTTTTACTTTAGATAGAAGTTTTCCAGTTCCAACATTCCAGACACAAACGTTACGGTCGGCTGAACCTGTTAATAGCAGCTGGCCGTCACCGGAGAATGTGCACTGGGTCACCTGCAGAAAACAAACAATTTTATTACAAAGTACCAGGATAAGTTCTGTTTCATTTATTCACAGTAGACTTCCAAACACTAATAGATATTTTATTGTGCTTTTGTCACAAAACTAGACTGAGGGTTAGTACATAGAATTATCTAAAATGTACACCACAGAAACAGGCCATTCGGACCAATGGGTCTTTGTGCTCCACACGAGCCCCCTCCCACCCTACTTCATCTAACGCTATCAGCATTCCCTTCTATTCCTTTCTCCCTCATGTGTTTATCTAGCTACTGCTTAAATGCACCTACACTATTCACCTCAACTACACCTTGTGGTAGCAAGTGCCACATTCTCACCACTCCCTGGGTAAAGAAGTTTATCCTGAATTCCTTACTGGATTTATTAGTGACTATCTTATATTCATGGCCCCTCCACAAGTGGAAACATCTTCTCTACGTCTGCCCTATCGAACCCTTTCATAACCTTGAAGATGTGGACAAAGAAGTATAATGGTAGTGAGTGGGGTTTATGGATGGAGTTCAAAATAATATGGCCAATGCAGCTAAAGGCACTGACATTAGTGCTGTGGTGAAGAGTGGAAAGATGCACAGAAGGCCAGAGTCAAAGCATCAAAGTGTGAGGGGGGGGACATAAGGCTGGAGGAGGTTGCAGAGATAGAGTGGGATGAGACCATGGAATGTATTTGAAGATAAGGACAAAAATTTTAAACTCAATGGCCCGCAATTTGCAGTCAGCGGCGAAGCAAAGAATCCGAAGAAAGCGGCCCAGAGATCTCACGATTACAGAGCGCTGAAATCAATTGAACGTCGAAAAAGGCAAACTTCTCCCCGCAGAGTCTGTGGCGAGAAGTTTGCCTTTTTTGATGTTCAATTGATTTCAGCGCTCTGTCATGGGAATTCCTAGTGCAGTGACATCAACAAGCTATCTAAGCAGCTAATCAAATTGCAGAATTCTCACAGACAGGAAACCAGGAATTGTGAAGCTGCTTTTATCCGCAATATTTTTAAAATGTTACAGAGTGCGAAATAAAGATTGGGACTCTCACATGGGGGATAAGGTAGAAGCTGAAATATCAGAAACCAACTTTTAAAGTTTTTTAAAAATTGTAATTTTTATCAAAGTGGAGAAATTTGACACTCCACAGTGCAGCCAGTGTCGGAGCAATGAATGACTGACTGATCACTACTTCAGGATTTTTGCGTTTAGATGCACATGCGCTAAATCCTGAAAGTTGCGGTCAGTTTCAGAGGGGTAATGATGGCGAACACTGGTAGTCATTACCCACTGCAAAATCCGGGCCAATGTGTAAGGGAGCAAGTGTAGTTCAGCAGTGATGGGAGAGCAGGATTTAGTGTGGGGCAGGATCAAAGCAGATCAGTTTTGGATAAGTTGAAATTTATGGAGGATGAAGGCTGGGAGGCCAGTGAGGAGGACACAGGAAAAATCAAGTTTAGAGATGACAAAAGCATGCCTAAGGATTTAGACGAAGCTTGGGATGAGGTGGGGGCAGCAGTGGAAATTGTGGTGGAGATAGAGTTCAGCAATCTTGCTGATAAATAGGATGTGGGTCTTCAGTTGAACTCTGGAGTGAACAGGACCTCAATCGTTTGCATGTCTTGATTCAGTATGAGAGTATGGCTGGGGAGAGGAAAGGAACCCGAGTTTATGCCAGCAGTCAAAAATGATCACTTTGATTTTTCTAATTTTAAATAGGAACAAATTTTGATCCATTATCATAGGCAGCTTGACCATACCAAGGTGGTCATGAGGTTGAGAGAAGTGGTGGAGAGGTAGAGCTGCGTGTTGTCAGCATACATGTGGAGGCAAATCCCGTATCTTTGATGGATGTCAACAACAAAGACAACTTGTATTTATATAGCACCTTTTAATGTAGCAAAACGTCCCAAAGCGCTTCACAGGAGCGTTATCAAACATAATTTGACACCGAGCCACATAAGGAGATATATGGGCACATGACCACAAGCTTGGTCAAAGAGGTGGGTTTTAAGGAGCATCTTAAAGGAGGAAAGACAGGTAGAGAGGTGGAGAGGTTTAGGGAGCTTAGGACCTCGGCAGCTGGAGACTCGACCAACTGTGGTGGAGCGATAGAAATCGGGGATGCTCAAGAGGCCCGAATTAGAGGATCGCAGAGTGTTGAGGGCTGGAGGAGCTTACAGAGATAAGAAGGCGCGAGGCCATGGAGGGATTTGAAAACAAGGATGAGAATTTTAAAATCGAGGTGTTGCTTAACTGGGAGCCAATGTAGGTCAGTGGGCACAGGGGTGATGGGTGAATGGGACTTGGTGCGAGTTAGGACACAGGCAGGAGAGTTTTGGATGACCTCATGTTTACGGAGGTTAGAAGGTGGGAGGCCAGTCACGATATTCCCTCGCAGCGCCCCAAGAGGGAGGTGGGGTGCTTCCAGTAGTGCCCCGCTTCCCTCTTGAAGTGCTACCAATTAATTTTGGCCGTGGGGGTGCTAATTTTTTTGGGGCGCTAAAAGTAGCGCCCAGCAAAGTTAGCGCCCCGAAGAGGGTGATATACCTATCAATTCAGTTCATGAAAAGCGACGAGTTAAGTTAGTAACTATAGGTTTTTATTGGCTAAATAACAGAGCCCACCCTCGTGGGTGATCGGATCCAACAAGGAGGAATACCAGCCAGTCGACCACCTTTATACCTGGGCAAGCAGGCAGAGCCATGGGCGGAGTCAGCTGTGGTCAGCCCAGGTATAACAGCGTGGCAAGAGGTGACCTTGTGTAGTGATACAACAGTGTAAACAGTGATAACCATAGTGTAACGATATAAACAGTGATAACCATAGTGTAACGATAGTGAACGATAAAAGTGGTTTACCACATTCACCCCTTGTTTAAATTTGAGTCCGGCGGGGTGAAGTGTACTACCAGTTCGGGTATGTCAGTCTGTCCGGAGGCCTCGTAAGCCTTTCTGATCGGCGCAGCAGCGGCGGCGGTGGTGCAGTATCCGATGTTAATGCTGGTGTCTGCGTGGTCGGCGAAGGCTCGTGGGGTTCCGGCATGCCGTCTACCTGGGCTGGATTTGGGGGGGTGGTGGGGGGTAACGGTGGTGTCTCAGGGGTGCCCGAGGGTGCGCGGTCTCGTAAGGAGACTGTGTCCTCCCGCCTGTCTGGGTATGCCACATAGGCGTACTGGGGGTTGGCGTGCAGGAGGTCCACCCTCTCGACCAGGGGGTCCGTTTTATGGGCCCTCGTGCTTTCGCAGCAAGACTGGCCCCGGAGAAGTCAGCCATGTTGGTAGCGAGGTTCCCGTAGTCGACTTCCTGGGGAAAACAAACATTCGTTCATGGGGGGTGGCGTTAATGGCAGTGCAAAGCAGTGACCGGATGGAATGCAGCGCTGCCGGGAGGACTTCCTGCCAGCGAGAGGTTGGGAGGCCCTTAGACTTTAAGGCTAAGAGAACGGCCTTCCAGACAGTCGCGTTCTCTCTTTCCACCTGGCCGTTCCCTCGGGGGTTGTAGCTGGTGGTCCTGCTTGCAGCAATACCTCTCGCTAGTAGGAACTGGCGAAGTTCCTCGCTCATGAAGGATGAGCCCCGGTCGCTATGTATATAGTTCGGGAACCTGAACAAGGCGAAGAGGTCGTTCAGGCATTTGATGACCGTGGTACTGGTCATGTCTGGGCAGGGGAAGGCAAAGGGGAAACGGGAGTACTCATCAATAATGTTGAGGAAGTACACATTACGGTCAGAGGACGGGAGGGGCCCCCTAAAATCGATGCTCAAGCGCTCGAAGGGGCGGGTGGCCTTGATCAGGCTTGCTCTGTCCGGCCTAAAGAAATGTGGTTTGCATTCGGCACAGGTTTGGCAGTTCCTGGTCATGGTCCTGACCTCCTCGATGGAGTAGGGCAGGTTGCGGGCCTTAATGAAGTGGTAAAGTCTGGTGACCCCGGGGTGGCAGAGGTCGTTGTGGAGGGTCTGCAGTCTATCAATTTGCGCGTTGGCGCATGTACTTCGTGATAGAGCATCTGGGGGTTCGTTCAGTTTACCAGGCTGGTACAAGATATCATAATCGTAGGTGGAGAGCTCGATTCTCCACCTCAAGATCTTGTCGTTCTTGATTTTGCCCCTCAGCTTGTTATTAAACATAAAAGCGACCGAGCGCTGGTCGGTGAGGAGGGTAAATTGTTTGCCTGCCAGGTAATGCCTCCAGCGTCGTACTGCCTCCACGATCGCCTGGGCCTCCTTCTCGACCGAAGAGTGTCGGATCTCAGGGCCCTGGAGGGTCCTTGAGAAGAAGGCCACAGGTCTCCCCGCCTGGTTAAGGGTTGCAGCTAGGGCGAAGTCGGATGCATCGCTCTCCACTTGGAAAGGGATAGACTCATCCACCGCGTGCATTGTGGCCTTAGCAATGTCTCCCTTTATGAGGGAGAAGGCTGCGCATGCTTCTGCCGTCAGGGGGAAGGAGGTGGACTTCATGAGGGGTCTGGCTTTGTCCGCATAATTGGGCACCCATTGGGCATAGTAGGCGAAGAGCCCCAGGGTTCTCTTCAGCGCCTTTGGACAGTGGGGGAGGGGAAGCTCCATGAGGGGGCGCATTCTTTCGGGGTCGGGGCCGATGACTCCATTCTCTACTACGCAGCCGAGGATGGCAAGGCGCGAGGTGTTAAACACACATTTCTCCTTATTGTAGGTGAGGTTCAGCCGTTGGGCCGTACGGAGGAATCTCTCCAGATTAACATCATGGTCCTGCCGGTCGCGGCCGCAGATGGTGACGTTATCTAGATAAGGGAACGTGGCATGCAGCCCGTTCTGGTCAACCATCCGGTCCATCTCCCTTTGGAAGACCGAAACCCCGTTGGTGGCGCCGAAGGGAACCCTAAGGAAGTGGTAGAGGCGGCCATTCGCCTCGAAGGCGGTATACTGGCGGTCCTCAGGGCGGATAGGGAGTTGGTGATAGGCCGACTTAAGGTCGATGGTGGAGAATACCCGGTACTGTGCAATCTGATTGACCATATCAGATATGCGGGGAAGGGGGTATGCGTCCAGCTGGGTGTACCGGTTTATGGTTTGGCTGTAGTCGATGACCAGGCGGTGTTTATCGCCGGTCTTAACGACTACGACCTGGGCACGCCAGGGGCTGTTGCTTCTCTCGATGATGCCCTCCTTCAGGAGTCGCTGCACCTCGGAGCTAATAAAAGCTCTGTCCCCGGCGCTGTACCGCCTGCTCTTGGTAGCGACGGGTTTACAGTCGCGGGTGAGGTTAGCGAACAGGGAGGGGGGTGGGATCTTGAGGGTGGATAGGCCGCAGGTGGTACGCGGTGGGCGGTTTAAAAGCTGCTGGTTGTAGACTGTGAGTGGGGGGAGGGGTCCACCGTATGCCAAAGTGACACTTTGAAGGTGGGATTGGAAATCCAGCCCTAGTAGGACGGCAGCGCAGAGCTGGGGCAGGACGAGAAGTTTAAAATTTTTATACTCCGTGCCCCTAACCGACAGGGTCACAACACAGTAGCCGCTGATGTCTGTAGAATGGGACCTCGACGCCATCGAGATCCGGTTGCGCGTTGGCCGGACAGTGAGGGAGTAGTGGCTCACCGTGTCTGGATGGATGAAACTCTCCATGCTTCCGCTGTCGAACAGGCAGGTCGTGGCGTGGCCGTTTACTTTGATGTCCATCGTGGACTTGGACAGGTGATGCGGGCGAGCTTGGTCAAGTGTGACGGAGGCTAGTGTATGGCTGAGCGAGCTGCTGTAGTCTGCGGGTGAGGCGGTGGTCAGGTCTGGAGACAAGGTGATGGTCGAGTGTGGTGAACAAAATGGCGGCGCCCACGACGTTGAATAAAATGGCGGAGAAGATGGCCGCCCCCACAACTCACATGAGGCACTGCCGGCGTCGGTGGCCTTGATCAAAGATGGCCGCCCCACGACTCACACGAGGGGATACTGGCATCTGTGGCCTTGATGAAAGATGGCCGCCCCCACAACTCGCACGAGGCACTGCTGGCGTCTGTGGCTTTCCCCCTGCAGGCCTTCGCGAAGTGACCTTTCTTGTGGCAGTCGGAGCAGGTCGCGTTTCTTGCAGGGCAGCGCGCCCTCGGGTGTTTCGCCTGGCCACAGAAGAAGAAGCCGGCGGCCCGATCGCGGGGCTCCGATGTCGCAGCCGGTACCGGGGGTGGCAGTCCTGATCGGTTCCGGGACACTGACGCTGTGGTAGGTCCCAGAGGCGGCGGTGCGAGGGGTATTGCGGCCGGGGTCGGGCCCGAGTCCCAGGGTCGCGCAGCGCAGTACCTGGAGTACGCCTCGAGGTCCCGATGGGCCACTTCCAAGGAGCGAGCGAGGATAGCAGCTGTTTTCAGGTCGAGGTCCTTTGGTTCCAGCAGTCTTTGCCGTGAGTAGTCTGACCGAAGGCCTTTCACGAAGGCATCTCGGATGTTTCCATCTGTATGTTCTGCAGCTGTTACGGCATTAAAGTCACAGTCCCTGCCGAGTATTTGCAGCGCCCGTAAGAAATCATCAACTGACTCTCCTGGCTGTTGCGAGCGGGATCTTAGGAGATGCCTGGCGTACATTGAGTTTACAGGGCTCCGATACTGTTCTTTTAGCAGGTTGAGGGCGTCCTCGTATGTGGCAATGTCCCGGATGAGTGCAAATACTTTAGGGCTCACCTGAGCGGTCAGAACTCTTAGTTTGGATGCCGGAGGCACGCCGGATTCTCCCAGGTAGGCTTCGAAGCAGCTCCGCCAGTGTTCGAAGTCGAGGGCTGAATTCGCAGCCTGTGGGTTTAGATCCAGGTACGGCGGCCGGAGGGCTCGTAGCCAGGCCGGCTGCTGGGGCTGTTGTAGATGGCCGTTTGGCTGAGGCTGTACGTCTGACTGGTCGTTTGGCTGCTCCGTTGTAGACATTTCAAAATTTAGCCAATAAAATTGATATACCTATCAATTCAGTTCATGAAAAGCGACGAGTTAAGTTAGTAACAATAGGTTTTTATTGGCTAAATAACAGAGCCCACCCTCGTGGGTGATCGGATCCAACAAGGAGGAATACCAGCCAGTCGACCACCTTTATACCTGGGCAAGCAGGCGGAGCCATGGGCGGAGTCAGCTGTGGTCAGCCCAGGTATAACAGCGTGGCAAGAGGTGACCTTGTGTAGTGATACAACAGTGTAAACAGTGATAACCATAGTGTAACGATAGTGAACGATAAAAGTGGTTTACCACAGAGGGTGTGACTCAATTTTTCCCCCCATAAATTTAAGATCATCACCAGAAGAACAAAAGGAAAATGTTTTTAGGATATGGAATGCCCCAACAACCTTGGTGGTGGAAGCAAATCCATAATAGCTTTTAAAAGAGAAGTGAATAAATATTTGAAAAAGAAAAATTTTAAAAGGCGTGGGAATGAGACTGGGAATAAATATTTGAAAAGGAGCTGGCTTCCTAGATGTAAAATACTATGATTTAATGAGTGTCATAACATAAGAATTAGGAGCAGGAGTAGGCCATACGGCCCCTCGAGCCTGCTCCGTCATTCAATAAGATCATGGCTGATCATCGACCTCAACTCCACTTTCCCGCCCAATCCCCATATCCCTTGATTCCCCTAGAGTCCAAAAATCTATCTATCTCAGCCTTGAATATACTCAAAGACTCAGCAGCCACAGCCCTTTCAGGTAGAGAATTCCAAAGATTCACAACTCTCTGAGAAGAAATTCCTCCTCATTTCAGTCTTAAATGGCAGACCCCTTATCCTGAGACTATGCCCCCTAAGTTCTAGACACTCCAGCCAGAGGAAACAACCTCTCGGCATCTACCCTGTCAATCCCCCTCAGAATCTGGCATGTTTCAATGAGATCACCTCTCATTCTTCTAAACTCCAGAGAGTATATTCAATCTCTCCAACTAGGACAACCCTCTCATCCCAGGAGTCAATCTAGTGAACCTTTGTTGCACCGCCTCTATGGCATGTATATCCTTCCTCAGATAAGGAGACCAAAACTGTGCACAGTACTCCAGGTGTGGTCTCACCAAAGCCCTGTACAATTGTAGTAAGAATTCTTTACTCTTATACTCCAACCCCCTTGCAATAAAGGCCAACATGCCATTTGCCTTCCTAATTGCTTGCTGTACCTGCATGCTAACTCTGTGTTTCCAGTACGAGGACACCTAAATCTCTCTGACACCAACATTTGATAGTTTCTCACCATTTAAAAAATATTCTGTTTTTCTATTCTTCCTACCAAAGTGAATAACCTCACAATTCCCCACATTATACTCCATCTGCCACTTTATTGCCCACTCACTTAACCTGTCTATATCCCTTTGCAGACTCTGTGTTCTCCTCACAGCTTACTTTCCCACCTAGCTTTGTATTGTCAGCAAACTTGGCTACATTGCACTCGGTTCCTTCATCTAAGTCATTAATATAGATTGTAAATAGCTGAGGCCCAAACACTGATCCTTGCGGCATTCCACTAGTTACAGCCTGCCAACCTGAAAATGACCCATTTATTCCTTACTCTCTGTTTTCTGTCAGTTAACCAATCCTCTATCCATGCTAATATATTACCCACAAACCCATGAACAATTATCTTGGATAACAACCTTTTATGTGGCACCTTATCGAATGCCTTTTGGAAATCCAAATATACTACACCCACTAGTTCCCCTTTATCTACCCTGCTAGTTACATCCTCAGAAAACTCTAATAAATTTGTTAAACACGATTTCCCTTTCATAAAACCAAGTTGACCCTGCCTAATCATATTGTGGCAGAACCACTGAATGACTACATAAGAACATAAGAAATAGGAGCAGGAGTAGGCCAATCGGCCCCTCGAGCCTGCTCCGCCATTCAATAAGATCATGGCTGATCTGATCCTAACTGCCAATCCACTATCACAGAACCATCTCCTGCATCTAACAGAATTAGACACACGAAATAGGAGCAGGATCAGGCTACACGGCCCCTGGGCCCGCTCCGCTACCCACAGGGCCATGACCGATCCGAACCTAGACTCATGTCCAAATTCCTGCCCGCTCCCTGTAACCCTTAATTCCCTTTACTTCTAGGAAACTGTCTATTTCTGTTTTAAATTTATGTAATGATGTAGCTTCTACAGTTTTTTGGGGCAGCATATTCCATGGACCTACCACCCTCTGAGTGAAGTAGTTCCTCCTCATCTCAGTTTTGAAAGAGCAGCCCCTTATTCTAAGACTATGCCCCCTAGTTCTAGTTTCACCCATCATCGGGAACATCTTCCCTGCATCCACCCGATCCAACCCCTTCACAATCTTATATGTTTCAATAAGATCGCCTCTCATTCTTCTGAACTCCAATGAGTAGAGTCCCAATCTACTCAACCTCTCCTCATATGTCCATCCCCTCATCCCCGGGATTAACCGAGTGAACCTTCTTTGTACTGACTCGAGAGCAAGTATGTCCTTTCTTAAGTATGGACACCAAAACTGTACACAGTATTCCAGGTGCGGTCTCACCAATACCTTGTACAACTGAAGCATTACCTCCCTATTTTTATATTCTATCCCCCTAGCAATGAAAGCCAACATTCCATTGGCCTTCTTAATCACTTGCTGCACCTGCATACTAACCTTTTGAGTTTCGTGCACCAGGACCCCCAGATCCCTTTGTACTTCAGTACTTTCCAGTTTCTTGCCATTAAGATAATAACTTGCTCTACGATTTTTCCTGCCAAAGTGCATAACCTCACACTTTCCAGTATTGTATTCCATCTGCCAAATCTCTGCCCACTTACTTAGCTTGTCAATGTCCCCTTGAAGATTTTTTATGTCCTCCTCACTCACTACTTTCCCCCCCATCTTAGTATCATCTGCAAACTTTGATATGTTACACTCGGTCCCCTCCTCCAAATCGTTAATATAGATTGTAAAGAGTTGGGGACCCAGCACTGACCCCTGCGGAACACCACTAGTTACTGATTGCCAGTCTGAGAATGAACCATTTATCCCAACTCTCTGCCTTCTGTTAGATAGCCAATCCTCTATCCATGACAGAATATTACCCCCAATCCCGTGATTTTTTATCTTAAGCAATAATCTTTTGTGTGGCACCCTGTCAAATGCCTTTTGGAAGTCTAAATACACTACGTCCACTGGTTCCCCTTTATCCACCCTATATGTTACTTCCTGAAAGAACTCCAGCAAATTTGTCAAACATGACTTTCCCTTCATAAAACCATGCTGACTTTGTCCTATTAAATTATGATTATCCAAATGTCCTGTTACTGTCTCCTAAATAATGGACTCCAAAATTTTACCTACCACAGATGTTAGGCTAACCGGTCTATAGTTTCCAGCCTTCTGTCTACTGCCCTTTTTAAATAAGGGTGTTACATTAGCAGTTTTCCAGTCTGCCAGGACCATTGCCGAGTCCAGGGAGTTTTGGAAAATTATTACCAATGCATCCACAATCCCTACCGCCACTTCCCTCAAGACCCTAGGATGTAAGCCATCAGGTCCAGGTGATTTATCCGCCTTGAGTCCCATTATTTTACCGAGTACCACTTCCTTAGTGATTTTGATCGTGTTTAGCTCCTCCTCCCCTTTAGCCCCCTGTTTGTCCAGTGTTGGGATATTCTTAGTGTCTTCTACTGTAAAGACTGATGTAAAATATTCGTTCAGTGTTTTTGCCATCTCCATATTTCCCACCATTAATTTCCCGGTCTCATCCTCTAAGGGACCAACATTTACTTTAGCCAACCTTTTTCTTTTTATATAACTATAAAAACTCTTACTATCTGTTTTTATATTTTTTGCTAATTTACTTTCATAATCTATCTTCCCTTTCTTAATCAATCTTTTTGTTATTTTTTGCTGTCTTTTAAAGTTTTCCCAATCCTCTATCCTCCCACTAGATTTGGCTACCTTATATGCCCTTGTTTTTAGTCAAATACTATCCTTAATTTCTTTACTTAGCCACGGATGGCTGTCTTTTCTTTTACACCCTTTTCTTCTCAGTGGAATATATATTTTTTGGAAGTTGTAAAATAACTCCTTAAATGTACTCCACTGATCATGTATCGTCTTACCCTTTAATCTATTTTCCCAATCCACTCTACTCAATTCCGCTCTCATACCTTCATAGTCTCCTTTATTCAAGCTTAGCACACTTGTTTGAGATCCAACCTTCTCACCCTCTAATTGAATATGGAATTCAACCATGTTATGGTCACTCATTCCAAGGGGATCCTTTACTAGGACATTTTTAATTAATCCTGTCTCGTTACACAGGACCAGATCTAAGGTTGCCTGCCCCCTGGTCGGTTCAGTTACATACTGCTCAAGAAACCCATCCCTAATACACTCAATGAACTCATCCTCAAGGCAGCCCTGCCCAATTTGATTTGTCCAATTAATATGATAGTTAAAATCCCCCATAATTATAGATGTTCCCTTATTACAAGCCTCAACTATTTCCTGATTGATACTCCGTCCAACAGAGTTGCCACAGTTCGGAGGCCTATAGACTACGCCCACTAGTGTTTTTTTCGAATTATTATTCCTTACCTCCACCCAAACTGTTTCATTGTCCTGATCTTTTGACCCAATATCATTTCTCTGTATTACAGTGATTCCTTCCTTTATTAACATAGCCACCCCACCTCCCCTTCCTTCCTGCCTGTCCTTCCTGATCGTTAAATAACCTGGTATGTTTAATTCCCAGGCATTGTCACACTGCAGCCATGTTTCTGTAATGGCCACAAGATCATACCCATATGTAGTTATTTGTGCCATTAACTCATCTATTTTGTTACGAATGCTACGTGCATTCAGATAGAGAACTTTCAAAGATGTTTTGTGACACTTAGTTCCTGCTTTTGCCCTTTTTATTACTTTACCTTTTACTCCATACCTTCTGCCCCTTCCTGACATGCTCTGGTTTTTAATTTCCCCACTGCTACCCAAGTCTATGACCTTCTCTGTTGTCATTTGTATTATTTGCTCTCTAGGAACCTCCCCCCCACTAGTTAGTTTAAAGCCCTCTCTACAGCCCTAGTTATATGATCCGCCAGACTCTGGCTAACTGTATATAATTCCCTTTAACGATGTTCTAACACCAGCCTAAATCTGTACCATTGTGTTAGGCATTACTGTGTTTTGTATATAGAGTTTGCATGTACGGGGCGTGGCCCCTTTAAGAGCGCGGGAAAACGCAGGCAAACGCGATGACGTCACGTCGCAAACCACGTGACTGCCCAGGCAGTCCTCGTGGCATCTCTGTTGAGTAAAGACCTGTTTAATTGTTCTCCTGTGTCGATCTCAGTTATTCGTAGGAATTCGTCAATTCCTACATTGGTGACCCCATTTTTGTGAACGTTTTCACAGAAGAAGAGCACAGCATGGAAGCAGATGCCGTTTCGCTAAAGATACCGCAGTTCTGGGAGCAGCAAGCACCCTCGTGGTTTATTCAGGTCGAGGCCCAGTTCGCCCTGAGGAACATCGATGCGGATCAGACCAAGTATCTTTACGTGGTCTCCGCAGTCGACAGCTCTACCACCTCTCGGATCGTCAGCCTCCTCGAAAACCCCCCAACGGAGCGCAAGTATGAAACCCTCAAAGCGCGGTTACTGCAAGTTTTCGGGCTCACAAAATCGGAGCGCGCCCGTCGATTACTCGCTATGCCCGGGCTCGGGGACTCCAAGCCTTCAGAGTTGATGAGCCAAATGCTCACACTCCTGGGCTCAGAACGGGAATGCTTCCTATTCCGCGAGATTTTCCTCAGCCAACTGCCTGAACAGGTACAAACTGCCCTGGCCAGATCTGAAACTGAAGACTGCGCAACACTTGCGGCGGAGGCTGACAAAATTTTCGCTGTAACTCGGCAGTACTGCGCCACCATGAGGCACCCATCCCCCGCAGACGCCGCCCCAGCTTGTCAACCTGCTGGGTTGTGTTTCTACCATGTGCAGTTCGGCGCGAAGGCGAAGCGTTGCCGCCCTCCCTGCAGTTTTCCCCAAAAAATAAACCAACATCAACTGACACTGCGACCACCGAGGAACGGGTCTAACGGGCACCCCGCGGCCGCGATGGGCAACGCGGGAAAATTGCTATTCATCACCGATACTCTCTCCGGTCGTCGTTTTCTGTGCGACACCGGAGCGCAGTGCAGCATTTTACCCGTGTCCGCCCTCGATGTGCAGACGGGGAATCACGGCCCTGCCCTTGAAGCGGCCAATAGCGGAACAATTCGGACCTTCGGCAGACGGCGAGTGGAGTTGTGCCTCGGGGGGCAACGTTTTCACTGGGAGTTTGTTACGGCCAAAGTTTCCCAGCCCCTCCTCGGCGCGGATTTCCTGTGCGCCAACAGCCTCCTGGTCGACGTTAGGAACCGGCGGCTGATCAACGCTGCAACTTTTAATTCTCTTCCGTGTTACCACAGTAACATTACGTCACGCACCATCTCCTGTTCGTTCCCGACTCCTGATGAGTTCGCTCGCCTGCTCAGCGAATTCCCCGACCTGACAAGACCCACGTTCTCCTCCACCGCCATGAAACATGGTGTGGAACACCACATCACCACCAACGGCCCCCCGGTCTACGCGCGAGCCCGGCGCCTGGAACCTGGCAAGCTGGCGGTCGCAAAGGCGGAGTTCGCAACCATGGAACGGTTAGGGATTATTCGCCGGTCGGATAGTCCCTGGTCTTCACCCCTCCATATCGTCCCGAAGCCTGATGGCGGCCATGCGGCGACTATCGACGCCACCACTCCTGATCGGTACCCGATCCCCCATATCCAGGATTTCTCTGCCCATTTGGCAGGGAACAACGTGTTCTCTAAAGTTGACCTCGTCCGGGGCTACCACCAGGTCCCAGTTCATCCAGAAGACGTCCAGAAGACCGCAGTCATCACCCCATTCGGACTCTTCGAGTTTCTACGAATGCCGTTTGGGTTAAAGAACGCCGCCCAGGCTTTCCAACGCCTGATGGACTCCGTGCTGCGGGACCTCAAGTTCCTCTTCGTCTACCTAGATGACATTCTAATTGCCAGTCCTACTAAGGAAGAACATACCTGTCACCTACGCACCCTTTTTCGACGCCTCAGCCAACACGGCCTGATTATCAACCCGGCCAAGTGTCAGTTTGGCCTGCACCAAATTGACTTCCTGGGGCATCGCACCACCTCAGAGGGAGCGGTTCCTTTACCTTCGAAGGTAGAGGCGGTGACACCCTTTCCACGCCCGCAGAACATAAAGGCCCTGCAGGAATTCCTAGGCATGGTAAACTTTTACCACCGTTTCTTGCCTAAGGCGGCACTGCTCATGCAGCTCCTGTACGAGGCCCTCAAGGGCAAGACTGGCAAGAACCCGGTAGACTGGACGGATGACATGGCCTGAGCGTTCGCTGACACCAAAAGCGCCTTAGCCAGCGCGACTATGCTGGCACACCCGCTGCCAGGAGCCACCATCGCCCTCACCACCAACGCGTTGGACTACGCAGTCGGTGCCATGCAACAGCAGTGGGTGAACGGGACATGGCAGCCGTTGGCATTCTTCAGCCGTCAACTACGGCAGAACAAGAGAGCATACAGCACGTTCGACCGGGAGTTGCTCGCCCTTTTTCTGGCCATCCGCCATTTTTGTTTCCTTCTGGAAGGACGTCCTTTCACCGCCTTTGTGGACCATAAGCCGCTGACCTTTGCAATGTCCAAGACCGCCGAACCGTGGTCAGCCCGACAGCAGCGTCAACTGACCTACATATCCGAATTCACCACGGATATACGGCACGTGGCCGGTAAGGACAACCTGGTGGCAGACTGCCTCTCCCGCGCTATCATCAATACGGTTCATTTGGGCATCGACTACGCCCTCATGGCAGCGGACCAAGCCTCAGACCCGGAAGTCCAAGCTTACAGAACGGCCATCACTGGCCTCCAGTTGGCCGACGTCAAGTTCCATTCGGCAGGTACCACGCTGTTGTGTGACGTCTCCGTACAGGATCCTCGCCCTGTCGTGCCGGTCGTCTGGCGCCGCAAAGTGTTCGACGCCATACATGGGTTGTCACACCCTGGAATGAAGGCCTCTCAGAAACTGATGTCCGCGAAATTTGTATGGCATGGCATGCATAAGGATGTCCGCGACTGGGCCAACACCTGCGTGGTCTGCCAAAAGGCCAAGGTACAGCGCCACATCAAAGCTCCGTTGGCCGCCTTCACAGTTCCGGAGCGACGTTCTAACCATGTCAACGTGGACCTGGTAGGACCACCCCCACACCCTCCCATGGTTTTTCACACATCCTGACCATGGTTGACCGCACCACCAGATGGCCAGAGGCGGTTCCCCTGTCATCCACTACTTCGGTGCACGTGGCCAGGGCGTTCATTTCCTCCTGGATCGCCCGTTTCGGAGTGCCCGCAGATATTTCATCGGACAGGGGACCGCAGTTTTCCTCCGAACTCTGGAATGCAGTGGCCCAAGGACTCGGTGTCAAATTACACCGCACCACAGCCTACCACCCACAGGCGAATGGTCTCTGTGAACACTTCCACCGATCACTGAAAGCAGCCCTGAGGGCCAGCCTCCAGGACGCTGGATGGGCAGACAAGCTACCGTGGGTCCTGTTGGGCCTTCGCACGGCCCCCAAAGAAGACCTTCACTCTTCATCAGCGGAACTCGTGTATGGTCAGCCGCTGCGAGTCCCAGGGGACTTCCTACCAACATCGACGGAGCCATGGTCCGCGTCTGCCCAGCTCGCTAGTCACCAAGAGGCGGCCAGATGTTTCGCACCGGTGCCCACTTCGCACCACGGGCTGCAGAGGTCGCACGTTCCCATGGAGCTTCACAAAGCTGAGTACGTTTTTATTCGCCATGACGCACATAGGGATCCACTCAAGGCCCCATATACCGGTCCTTTCCGCGTGTTGCAAGCAGGGGACAAAACCTTCACGGTAGATGTCGGTGGTAAACCGGACCACATTTCGGTCGACCGCTTAAAGCCAGCACATTTGGACCTCAACCGCCCTGTCGAGACAGCACAACCGCCAAGACGGGGTCGGCCACCCATCGTCGTTACGACAGACCAAGTGCGACAGACCGCCAGCCGCCCTGCAGCCTCCACCTCGAGAGTACAGGAGTCGTTCTGACAGGCTCGTCAGACCCCCTCACCGTTTGACTTTGTCCGTTAAAGCGAATTCTGGGGGGGCGCATGTGGCAGAACCACTGAATGACTCTGGCTAACTGTATATAATTCCCTTTAACGATGTTCTAACACCAGCCTAAACCTGTACCATTGTGTTAGGCATTACTGTGTTTTGTATATAGAGTTTGCATGTACGGGGCGTGGCCCCTTTAAGAGCGCGGGAAAACGTGGGCAAACGCGATGATGTCACGTCGCAAACCACATGACTGCCCAGGCAGTCCTCGTGGCATCTCCGTTGAGTAAAGACCTGTTTAATTGTTCTCCTGTGTCGATCTCAGTTATTCGTAGGAATTCATCAATTCCTACAATATTATGATGATTTTCTAAGTGCTCTGTTACCACTTCCTTAATAATGGATTCCAGCATTTTCCGAAGACTGATGTCAGGCTAACTGGCCTATAGTCCCCTGTTTTCTCTCTTCCTGCTTTCTTGAATAGCGTGCCCATCATTCTATAGCTGTTATTCTTTATGACTATCAGTGTCACTGTTTTTATTTATTGTGTATTTCATCTTATGCATCTGTATATGTCACAGTGTGTGCCCTGGTACTTGACACTAGTGCACGCTGCATGTATGGTTCCACATTGTGTCACTGTGTATGTATGGGGTTACATGCATAATGCATATGTAGACTGTATATATTTGGATATGTGTTACTGCATATCTAGATTATGTATATGTATGTATGCATTACTGTGTATATGGTGTTAAAGTACTCATGTTACTGTGTATACATTACTATGTATGTACATGGTGTATATGCAAACATGTGTCATTGTTTGTGCTTGTGTCCATACATGGTGTATATTTGCATAAGTATGCTTTTATATGTACACAGTACTGTGTATGTACACAGTGTGCATATGTCTATGTATTATTACTATGCATGTACGTCTCTTTAGGACATCCTGAAACATGAAAGGCACAATAAATACACGTTCTTTCTTTATACACTCAGTACATGTGCTTCATATAGTGTACAGGAATTACACACTGCCTCCATCTAGTGGCAATGGAGTGATTGGGAGTTTCACTGCCTGCGTATTATAGAATCATAGAAATTTACGGCACAGAAGGAGGCCATTCAGCCCATTGTGTCTGTGCCAGCCGAAAGAGCTATCCAGCTATCCATACCCCCACCACCCTCTGGGTGAAAAAAGTTCTCAACTCCCCTCTAATCCTTCTACCAATTACTTTAAATCTATGCCCCCTGGTTATTGACCTCTCTGCTAAGGAAAATAGGTCCTTCCTAGCCACACTATCTAGACCCCTCATAATTTTATACACCTCAGTTAAGTTTCCCCTCAGCCTCCTCTGTTCCAAAGAAAACAACCCCAGCCTATCCAATCTTTCCTCATAGCTAAAATTCTCCAGTCCTGGCAACATCCTTGTAATCTCCTCTGTACCCTCTCTAGTGCAATCACATTTTTCCTGTAATGTGGTGACCAGTACTGTATGCAGTATTCTAGCTGTGGCCTAACTAGTGTTTTATACAGTTCAAGCATAACCTCCCTACTCTTGTATTCTATGTCTTGGCTAATAAAGGAAATGTATTACATATTATGTACACAATATCTATGCATGTATGTACATGACAGATGTATGTGTAAGTATTACTGCATATCTATACAGTATATATGTACACATATATATTTACAAACCTTTGCAACTCTCTGGTTAGGTCTCCGCTGGAGTACTGTGTCCAATTCTGTGCACCACACTTTACGAAGGATGTCAAGGCCATGGCGAGAGTACAGAGGAGGTTTACCAGGGTGACACAAGGGATGAGGGACTTCAGTTATGTGGAGAGATTGGAGAAGCTGGGATTGTTCTCCTTAGAGCAGCGAAGGTTAATGGGAGACCTAATAGAGGTATTCAAAATCATGACGGGACTTGATAGAGCAAGTAGGGAGAAACTGTTTCCTCTGGCAAGTGGGTCGGACACCAGAGGATATAGATTAAAAATAATTGGCAAAGGAACTAGAAGAGAAATAAGGAGAAATTTCTTGATACAGAGGGTTGTTAAGTGGAACGCACTATCTGAAAGGGTGGTGGAATCAGATTCCATCGGAATTTTCAAAAGGCAGTTGGATACATAGTTGAAGAGGACTAATTTGCAGGGTTATGGGGCTAAAAGCTGGAGAGTGGGACTAAATTGGACAGATCCTTCAAAGAGCTGGCACCGGCACGACGGACTGAATGGCCTCCTTCTGTGCTGTAAGATTCTATGATTCTAGGTGTAACTCTTTTATATACATCATGTGTTATAGGCAAATTGGATAATAAGAATAACGGCCAGATAGTAAATTTACTGATCTACTGTCACCAGACCATCAGAGCACAGGCCTGACCATAACACCACCGTAAATAAATGCTCATTTCAGATAAAGGTGAGACACTTGAAGAGCGCGCATATGGGAGCGAATTTCCTTGCCATTTCCAGCAAATTTCTGGCGTGTAATGGGGCAAGCAACTTCTTGGGACAGGAAAATATACAAATATACAATCAATATTCCAAATATACAATAAATTTCCCAAAGTCTAAGGTTAACAGACAGTTAGTTTGCTACCTACCTCTGCTTCGTGTGAGGAGAAGTATTTCACAGAGATGTTGTTGAAGTGTGAAGCCAACTTCTGCCACATCATCAGTTGATGCCGCTGATTTTTTCTTTTTGCGTAATATCTTCACCGTTGTCATCGATCAGATGACAAGAAGATTCGGCAGATTCTTGGCCAGCTGTGTGCGGTAGTTACGTGCCTGCTGTAAATTATGAGAAGCAATTCTTTAGCGGAGAATGGGGGACATAGATTCTGAGTGGCTTCAGTTGCTTGTGGGCAGCTCCAAGCTCGCTGTGTGGTATCGAACGTAAGGGGTGTGGCTGCAGATGATATTTTTATTCATAGAAACATAGAACCATAGAAGATAGGAGCAGGAGTAGGCCATTCAGCCCTTCGAGCCTGCTCCGCCATTTAATGAGATCATGGCTGATCATCCAAATTCAGTACCCTGTCCCTGCCTTCTCCCCATATCCCTTGATCCCTTTAGCCTTAAGAAATATATCCAACTCTTTCTTGAATATATTTCATGAACTGGCCTCCACCGCCCTCTGTGGCAGAGAATTCCACAGGTTCACCACTCGCTGGGTGAAGACATTCCTCCTCATTTCAGTCCTAAATGGATTACCCCTTATCCTTAGACTATGACCCCTGGTTCTGGACTCCCCGGCCATCAGAAACATCCTTCCTGCATCTAGTCTGTCCAGGCCTGACAGAATTTTATAGGTTTCGATGAGATCCCCTCTCAATCTTCTAAACTCCAGTGAGTATAAGCCCAATCGACCCAATCTCTCCTCATACGTCATTCCTGCCATCCCAGGTATCAGCCTGGTGAATCTTCGCTGCACTCCTTCCATGGCAAGAACGTCCTTCCTCAGGTAAGGCGACCAAAACTGCACACAATACTCAAGGTGCGGTCTCACCAAGGCCCTGTACAACTGTAGCAAGACATCCCTGTTCCTGTACTCGAACCCTCTTGCTACGAAGGCCAACATACCATTTCCCGCCTTAACCGCCTGCTGCACCTGCATGCTTACCTTCAGCGACTGGTGCACAAGAACACCCAGGTCTCTTTGCACTTCCCCTTCTCCCAATCTATTGCCATTCAAATAATAATCTGCCTTCCTGTTTTTGCCACCAAAGTGGATAATCTCACATTTATCCACATTATAGTGCATTTGCCATGTTTCTGCCCAATCACCCAACCTGTCCAAATCGTACTGGAGTTTCACGACATCCTCCTCACAGCATACCCTCCCACCCAGCTTTGTGTCGTCTGCAAATTTGGAGATATTACATCCAATTCCCTCGTCCAGATCATTAATATATATTGTGAACAGCTGGGGTCCTAGGACCGATCCTTGCGGTATCCCACTAGTCACTGCGTGCCACTTGGAAAACGACCCGTTTATTCCAACTCTTTGCTTTCTGTCCGCCAACCAGTTCTCTATCCAAGTCAATACCTTGCCCCCAATCCCATGTGCCTTAATTTTGCACGCTAATCTCTTATGTGGGACCTTATCGAAAGCCTTCTGAAAGTCCAAATACACCACATCCACTGGTTCTCCCTTATCTATTTTACCAGTTACATCCTCAAAAAATTCCAGTAGACTAGTCAAGCATGATTTACCTTTTGTAAATCCATGTTGACTTTGTCCGATCCTGTCACTGCTTTCCAAGTGCTCTGCTATTACATCTTTTATAATGGACTCTAGCATTTTCCCCACTACCGATGTCAGGCTTACCGGTCTATAATTCCCCACTTTTTCTCTACCACCTTTTTTGAATAGTGGGGTAACATTAGCTACCTTCCAATCCATGGGTACTGTTCCAGAGTCTGTCGAGTTCTGGAAGATGACCAGCAATGCATCTACTATTTCTAGGGCCACTTCCTTAAGTACCCTGGGATGTAGATTATCAGGCCCTGGTGATTTATCGGCCCTCAATCCCATCAATTTCCCTAACACCATTTCCCTACAAATAATGATTTCTATCAGTTCCTCCCTTTCATTAGACCCTATGTTCCCCGACATCTTTGGGAGGTTATTTGTGTCCTCCTTTGTGAAGACAGAGCCAAAGTATGTATTTAATTGGTCTGCCATTTCTTTGTTCCCCATTATAAATTCCCCTGATTCTGACTGCAAGGGACCTACGCTTGACTTCACCAATCTTTTTCTCTTCACATATCTATAAAAGCTTTTACAGTCAGTTTTTATGTTACCTGCTAGCTTACTCTCATATTCTATTTTCCCTTTCTTAATTAATTCCTTTGTCCTCCTTTGTTGAATCCTAAACTGCTCCCAATCCTCAGGATTATTGCTTTTTCTGGCCAATTTATATGTCCTCTCCTTGGATCTTATGCTATCCCTAATTTCCCTTGTTAGCCACGGTTGAGTCACCTTTTTTGTTTTATTTTTATGCCAAACTGGGATGAACAAATTCTGTAGCTCATCCATTCGGTCTTTGAATGTTTGCCATTGTCTATCCACCGTCAACCCTTTGAGTGCCATTCCCCAATCAATCCTACCCAACTCGCTCCTCAGACCATCGTAGTTTCCTTTATTTAAATTGAGGACCCTAGTCTCTGAGTCAACTACTTCATTCTCCATCTTAATGAAGAATTCGATCATATTATGATCGCTCCGACCCAAGGGGCCTTGTACAACAAGATTGCTAATTAATCCTTTCTCGTTACATAATACCCAGTCTAAGATGGCCTGATCTCTGGTTGGTTCCTCGACATCTTGGTCCAGGAAACCATCCTGTAAACACTCCAGGAATTCCTCCCCCACAGTATTGTTACTAATTTGGTTGGCCCAATCTATATGTAGATTAAAGTCACCCATGATAACTGCTGTGCCCTTATTGCACGCTTCTTTAATTTCCCTTTTAATGCCATCCCCAACCTCCGTCTTACTGTTTGGAGGTCTATATACCACACCCACTAACGTTTTTTTCCCCTTAGTATTTCTCAATTCTACCCATACAGATTCCACATCATCAGAGCTAATATCCTTCATTACAATTGTGTTAATCCCTTCTTTAACCAGTAATGCTACCCCACCTCCCTTTCCTTTTTGTCTATCTTTCCTGAATATCGAATACCCCTGGATGTTGAGTTCCCAGTCTTGGCCATCCTTGAGCCACGTTTCCATAATCCCAACCAAATCGTATTCGTTTACCTCTATTTGCGCAGCCAATTCATCCACCTTATTACAAATGCTCCTCACATTAAGACACAAAGCCTTCAGGCTTGTTTTTTAACACTCTTAGACCTATTAGAATTATTATTTACTGTGGCCACGTTTGATTTAAACCGTTGATTTCTCTGACTGCCACTTTTGTTTTTCTCCTTCCTATCTTTTGCTTTTATCCTTGTTTCCCTTTCCTCTGTCTCCCTGCTCAGGTTCCCAACCCCCTGCCATTTTAGTTTAAACCCTCCCCCACAGCACTAGCAAACACTCCCCCTAGGACATCAGTTCCAGCCCTGCCCAGGTGGAAACCGTCCGGTTTGAACTGGTCCCACCTCCCCCAGAACCGGTTCCAATGTCCCAGGAACTTGAATCCCTCCCCGACACCATTCCTCTCGCCACGTATTCATCTGAAGTATCCTATTTCTACTCTGACTAGCACGTGGCACTGGTAGCAATCCTGAGATTACTACCTTTGAGGTCCTGTTTTTTAATTTATCTCCTAACTCCCTATATTCCGCTTTTAGGACCTCATCCCGCTTTTTACCTATATCGTTGGTGCCTATATGCACCACGACAACTGGCTGTTCACCCTCCCCTTCCAAGATGTTCTGCAGCCGCTCAGAGACATCCTTGACCCTGGCACCAGGGAGGCAACACACCATCCTGGAGTCTCGTTTGCGGCCGCAGAAACACCTATCTATTCCCCTTACAATAGAATCCCCTTATTACTATAGCTCTACCCCTCTTTTTCCTCCCATTCTGTGCAGCAGAGCCACCCCTGGTGCCAGGAAGTTGGCTGCTGCTGCCTTCCTCTGATAAGCCATCCCCCCCAACAGTACCCAAAGTGGTGTATCTGTTGGAGAGGGGGATGGCCACAGGGGACCCCTGCACTACCTGCCTGCGCCTAGTACTCTGCCTGTTGGTCACCCGTTCCCTTTCTTCCTGTCCAACCTCTACCTGCGGTGTGTCCAACTCCGTAAACGTGCTATTCACGATGTCCTGAGCATCGTGAATGCTCCAGTATGCATCCAATCGCAGCTCCAGTGCCGCAATGCGGTCTGTCAGTAGCTGCAGCTGGATGCACTTCCTGCACATGTAGTTGTCAGGGACACAGGAAGTGTCCCTGAGTTCCCACATATCGCAGGAGGAGCATATCACGTGGCCTGGCTGTCCTGCCATGACTTACCCTTTAATTAATTGAATTTAAATTAAATCAATCAATCCCACTAATTACACTACAGTTAACTGGTTTAGCAACAGTCCCCGCTACACCAGAGAGACCTTAGAAACTATAAACCACAGAGTTAAAGTTTAAAAAAAGAGAGAAATACTCACCAACCAATCACTTACCTGCTTCCTGGTGACGTCACACTTTGATTACTTTTTACCTCTCTCCCCCGCTGTTGAATTGGTATGCCTCGCTGATGCTGCCAGTTTTAAGCTCCGCCGCTGCTCGCTGTTCCCCACACAGGTCCGCTCTGGTCGGGTCTCGCCTCGCTGATGCTGCCGGTTTTAAGCTCCGCCGCTGCTCGCTGTTCCCCACACAGGTCCGCTCTGGTCGGGTCTTGCCTCGCTGATGCTGCCGGTTTTAAGCTCCGCCGCTGCTCGCTGTTCCCCACACAGGTCCGCTCTGGTCGGGCCTCGCCTCGCTGATGCTGCCGGTTTTAAGCTCCGCCGCTGCTCGCTGTTCCCCACACAGGTCTGCTCTGGTCGGGCCTCGCCTCGCTGATGCTGCCGGTTTTAAGCTCCGCCGCTGCTCGCTGTTCCCCACACAGGTCTGCTCTGGTCGGGCCTCGCCTCGCTGATGCTGCCGGTTTTAAGCTCCGCCGCTGCTCGCTGTTCCCCACACAGGTCCGCTATTCAATAATCTCTGCCTTCCTCTGTTTTATATTATCAAAAGATCTCAAGGAAATGCCAAGTTACTTGTTAATCAGCAGTTGGACCTAATTTGCCAAATATATTACTTTCATAAGCCATTGGTGGGGAGACCAGAACAAGGGGGCATAACCTTAAAATTAAAGCTAAGTCATTCAGGGGTGATGTCAGGAAGCACTTCTTCACACAAAGGCGTTGCCGGACCGGGAACCAATGTAAACCAGTGACACAGGGGTGATGGGTGAATGGGACTTGGCGCAAGTAAGGATACCAGCAGCAGAGTTTTGGATGAGCTGAAGTTTACGGAAAGTGGTAGGTGGGAGGCTGACCAGGAGAGCACTGGAATAGTTGAGTCTTCTGGAGGTAACAAATGCATGGATGAGGCAGAGGTGGAGATGGGCAATATTACAGAGGTGGCGGTCGGGGTGATTGAAAGGGATATGGGGTCAGAAGCTCAGCTCAGGGACAAATAGGATGCCGAGGTTGCGAATCGTCTGGTTCAGCCTCAGACAGTGGTCAGGAAGACCAGAAAATCTCAGGTTCATTGTTGGTCTGTGCCAGGTTTTGCCAAATAGCAATAGTTGTTGCACTTCACTGTAAGTGAAACACTGAGACATAAGAAGGCACTGTATCAACTCAAATCGTTCTGTTTTCCTTCTCAGCTGATCTCAGCCAGGGAAACATTTAGAGCCTCGGTACCCCTAGGCTAGCGAGGAGAAATATCAGCCAGGAATCATGGCTCCTGTTCACTGGTTCCTGCTGGAAAGTGTGCGTGTGTAGATGTCAGATAAGGACAGGATTGATCTCGTGAGCTGCTAGCCTGCCGACACTCAGTATCGCAGCTCACACATCAAGAATGGCTACCTAGATAAGGTAGTGGAGGGCTGCCGACACCCATGAAATCATAACCCCAGCAACTATCAGTGTCTTCAGAAGAGAGAATAAATATAGGAAAAGAAGCAATAACGGGTTAGATATATCGTGGTTAGATGTGGAGTAACAGCCCCTCCACTGCTCCCCAACCTCAGGCGAGCACCGTGTTCTCCATTTGCTGTGACCTCTCTGAGTGAGGATGCCAACTTACAGACCATTTTATGTTGTGACTCAAAGTCCACTCAGAACTAGGATTGCTCAAACCAGCAGAGAGAAGAGAGCTTGTTCTTATTTGTCTGGGCCGGATTCAACCCCAAGTCCTGGGTCCTGGGGTTCTGATGAAAGGCCATCGACCTGAAATGTTAGCTTTGTTTCTCTCTCCACGGATACTGCCAGAGCTGGAGGTGAGTAGACAATGTCCTAACTCACTGCACCTTAATGTTATTCTTATTAATATTAATTTTTATAAAGGTTCCAGAATTTTTGTAGTAAATTGGTATTACCTGTCTCTTCATCATTGTAATATTTGAGGGACTGGGGTTCAAAGTAAAATGTAACAGTGATTGTGATGTCACAAGTGATGATGTCTGTGGTAATGATATGTTGTTATTGGGAGCCACTCATGGCACACGATTATGGTTATGTGATGGATGTGAACTCTTAATGATGTTATAAACTTATGATGTAAATCCAAAACTACAGCCAACGTAAAACATTGGACAATTGGGCGAGGTGAAAGTGACTGCCCTTGACATCAAGGCAGCACTTGACCGAGTGTGGCACCAAGGAGCCCTACTAAAATGGAAATCAATGGGAATCAGGGGGAAAGCTCTCCACTGGCTGGAGTCATACCTAGCACAAAGGAAGATGGTTATGATTGTTGGAAGCCAATCATCTCAACCCCAGGACATCACTGCAGGAGTTCCTCAGGGCAGTGCCCCAGATGCAACTATCTTCAGCTCTTTATGAATGACCATCCATCCATCATAAGGTCAGAAGTGGGGATGTTCGCTGATGACTGCAGTGTTCAGTTCCATTTGCAATTCCTCAGGTAATGAAGCAGTCCATGCCCGTATGCAGCAAGACCTGGACAACATCCAAGCTTGGGCTGAGAAGTGGCAAGTAACATTCGCACCACACAAGTGCCAGGCAATGACCATCTCCAGTCTAACCACCTCGCCTTGGCATTCAATGGAATTACCATTGCCGAATCCCCCACCATCAACATCCTGAGGGGACACCATTGACCAGAAACTTAACTGGACCAGCCACATAAATACTATGGCTACAAGAACAGGTCAGAGGTTAGGTATTCTGCGGCGAGTGGCTCACCTCCTGACTCCCCAAAGCCTCTCCACCATCTACAAGGCACAAGTCAGGAGTGTGATGGAATACTCTCCACTTGCCTGGATGAGTGCAGCTCCAACAACACTCAAGAAGCTCAAAACTATCCAGGACAAAGCAGCCTGCTTGATCAGCACCTCATCCACCACCTTAATCATTCACTCCCTCCACCACCAATGTACCGTGGCTGCAGTGTGTCCCAATTACAAGATGCACTGCAGCAACTCGGTAAGGCTTCTTCAACAGCATCTCCCAAAACCACGACCTCTACTATCCTAGAAGGGCAAGGGCAGCAGGCACATGGTAACGCCACCTCCTCCAAGTCACACACCATCCTGACTTGGAAATATATCGCCGTTTCTTCATCGTCGCTGGGTCAAAATCCTGGAACTCCCTACCTGACAGCACGATGGGAGTACCTTCACCACACGGACTGCAGCGGTTCAAGAAGGCAGCTCACCACCACCTTCTCAAGGGCAATTAGTGATGAGCAATAAATGCTGGCCTAACCAGCGATGCCCACATCGAGTGAATGAATAAAAAAAATGAGGAAGGGAATGAGCCATTCTACAGGCAGAAAGAGACCAAGCACACTTCAGTGACGAGCTCACGTTAACCATAGTTGGGTCTAATGACTCCTATGGTTATGGATTAAACCAGCTTTTACGGTGTAGAAATATCTGGTATTTTCACTTTGATTTTATTATTAGTCATTTCCTGACGGCGCAGTGGGTTAACAAACTCTTCTTGCTCCTTTGGATTTGCATTTGAATCCAGCGCAGAATTATGGGATGAGAGTCTCCTGTCAATGCTGGCTGTCAGAATCCTTAAGTAAAATTAACCCTGCCCTCCTCAGCCTAGATACAAGTGGAATCTAAACCCATAGCACAAAACTGCCTTTACTCTGGTACCAAGATCAGTGCAGTACCCCTTATCACTTGATATGGAGGCCGTGTTCCAGCCCATTCTGCTGTCCAGCCGGGCAGAGAAAGGAGGATGGTTTACAGAGCAATACAATCTCAGCTGAACCAAGGCCAACTATGCCTCAGTCAAAGGTGAGCAAAAGGTGGGTTGTATAATGTACTCCTCCCTCTACCTGGGGTACCCACTGTGCAGGTGAAATAAATTTGTGGCCTTCAATATTAATGCAGATGTGGTTCAATCCTATTGGTGGTTTAAACTATAAGCCCATGGTTGCCAGGCTCTGGGGAAACTTGGGGATTTTCAGATGTGTAAAACTGCAGATGGCTCACGGTGAACTATTTACTGAACTGCTGAGTACTGTTAGTATATTCGGCAAATATACAGGTCAAAATAAACCAATCAAATTATTAATCTCACTGTATGTGTTAATACTAAAGTATATAAATCACAAGTCTACTTTATATCAAAAAAGGATTCAAGAGTGTGTGGTTGGGGGAAGTTGAGGAGTGGGAGGTGGGAAGAGGAGACAGGCAGTACAATAACAATTCACAATTTTATTGATTCATTAACATAACAAACCATCCCAAGAAGCTTCACAGGTGCAGGGCGGATCTGAGTGGGGGCAGGAGTTTGGGGAGCTGTGTTTTATGCTGCAGCCAATTTACTCACAAAGTGCTGACAATAAAGCGATTAGAGGAAGGGGCAAAGTGTGTCCAGAATCCTGGATTGGATAATAGCGTCAATCAAGAGCTTGGGGCAGTTGTCCCACCTGTAGCTGCTCACAATGAAGTCAGCAGGAAAGCAGCAAGATGGAGTGTTACAGGTCCGACTGTTCAGCAGTGCAGCAGCTCACGACTAAGAGTCTGGAGCAACGATTGAATGGGTAAACGATGCCAGTAGGACTGGTGTGATACGGGTTTTTTTTCTTGGTTTATTGAAATAGTGGTAGTTTGTACTGTAAATATTATTGATTTATTTGTAAAAATTTATCATTGCATTTATATTGTTAACTATAAAGCTGTTTTTTAAGGCTTTATTCTTTTTTTATTGTGGTCAATGGATGTACTGTAATGGATTTACTTTGTAACTGATGAGTTGTACAAGTACTGTTGTACTGGAATAAAGAATTTTTAAAAAGAGTCTGGAGCAAATCTTTTTTAACGGGAGTAAATCACAGAAATTTGTCCTTTCTGAAACAGGTTCAAATGCTTCTTTCAGGAGTCAGATTGATCGACAGGATGGGAAATAATTTGTCGTGTATCCATGGCAGTTCCTCTCTGCGGCCAGTTGGCTATGAGCTGCACCTTGTCAACTCTGGTTTGAAGTATCGCGGGAGAGATTTGTTGCCCCGATGCTGTCATCCTCACGAGCAATAAGGAAGCGGCATTGTCCGAATAGTAGGGAGACTAGCAAAAGTCCAGACAACGCGACTTGGTTTCTCCCGAGTCACCAGCAGCAACACCTGGGCGCCCAATCACCCATTCCGGTAGACTGCAGCCCAACGTGGGAGGATTGGGAACCCTACCAGCAGCTAGCCTACCCTAGGCTTGGGCCTTGCAAATTAAGCCGTCCTGCCTCTTAACCCTGCCTCCCCATTTTCTGATTGTCTCTATTATGTGCAGCTGGCTTTCCACAACACCCATTTCACAGAGTCACGCACTGCTTACCCGAGGAGTCTTTTTGCACCACTCTGATACAACCGTGACAACCCATTCAAAAATATAAACTGAAATACCTACTCCCCTATCTTTTTTCCTCCCCTAGAATTCTTATCTGACAAGTGCAGTAGTGCATTCCCCTCCATCCCCTTCTGTATATTTTCCCTTCCTGCCTCAGGCTGCTTACCCATTTGGCTTCGGGCCTTGTGCCCTACCTCCCATCTCTGTTGTGCATCCTGCAGTTCCCTGGCAACACCCTTCTTGTTCACCATTCTGCCAGTACTAGCACACTGGCCGTTTTGAATTGCTCATAATGATTTAAAGAGAGTGGGACCAGCGGGCGCGTGCTCCTTTAGTAAGCTGCCAGTTGATGGATTTGGGGAGGGTTTGGGGGCTAGCAGTTCTGGACCATAGGAGGAGACAATGGCTTTCAATTGTGAGTCAATTCAAAAAAATATTTTAGTACCAGAACATAAGTAGGGCAGTGCAGAGGTGGTGAGCAGGGATGAGTGGGATAGGCATAAGAGGCAGAATAGGAGAGTAGTGGGGGTGCAAATGAATGAAAATGAAGTTTAAAAAATGGAAAAGGAAAATGGCATTTGGGCCTCAGTGCCACCTAATGGCCAGAGCTTGCAACCAAAAGAAAGGACTTACATTAATATAGCACCTTTCATGACCTCGAGACGCCCCAAAGTGCTTTATAGGCAATGAAGTATTTTGAAGTGTAGTCACTGTTAAAATGTAGGAACTGCAGAAGTCAATATGTGCACAGCAAGATCCCACAAACAGCGATGAGATAAATGACTGGATAATCTGGTTCAGTGATGTTGGTTGAGGGATATACACTCGCCAGGACACTGGCAAAACTCTCCCCTGCTCTTCTTTGAATAGTGGCATGGGATAGTTTACATCCACGTAAGAAGGCAGATGGCATCTCATACGGAACATAAGAAATAGGAGCAAGAGTAGGCAATGCTGCCCTTCGAGCCTGCTCCACCATTCAGTAAGATCATATAATGTATAAGAGCAGGGAGATTATGCTAGAACTGTATAAAACACTAGTTAGGCCACATTTAGAGTATTGCGTACAGTTCTGGTCACCACAACTTAGGAAAGATGTGGTTGCACTAGAGAGGGTACAGAGGAAATTTACGAGGATGTTGCCAGGACCGGAGAGTTTTTGCTATGAGGAAAGATTGGATAGGCTGGGGTTGTTTTCTTTGGAACAGAGGAGGCTGAGGGGAGATTTAATTGAGGCGTATAAAATTATATAAGGGGCCTAGATAGAGTGGATAGGAAGGACCTATTTCCCTTAGCAGAGAGGTCAATAGCCAGGGGGCATAGATTTAAAGTAATTGGTAGAAGGATTAGAGAGGAGTTGAGGAGACCTTTTTCACCCAGAGGGTGGTGGGGGTCTGGAACTCAGTGCCTGAAAGGGTGGTAGAGGCAGAAACCCTCATCGCATTTAAAAAGTACTTGGATATGCACTTGAACTGCTGTGACCTACAAGGATATGGACAAAAAGCTGGAAAGTGAGATTAGCCTGGATGGCTCTTTTTCGGCCGGCGCGGACAAGGTGGACCTAATGGCCTCCTTCTGTGTTGTAAACTTCTATTATCATGGCTGATCTTCTACCTCAATTCCACTTTCTCGCACTATCCCCATATCCCTTGCTTCCATTAGTATTCAAAAATCTATCTATCTGTCTTGAATATACTCACTGACTGAGCATCCACAGCTCTCTCGGGTAGAGAATTCCAAAGATTCACAACCCTTTGAGTGAAAAAAATTCTCCTTATCTCAGTCCTAAATGGCTGACCCCTTATTCTGAGTTTGTGACCCCAAGTTCCAGACTCCCCAGGGTGGGGAAACACCCTCCCAGCTTGTACCCTGTCAAGCCCTTTAAGAATTTTAGATGTTTCAATGAGATCACCTTTCATTATTCTAAACTCGGAATATAGGCCTAGTCTACTCAATCTCTCCTCAAAGCACAATCCCCTCATCCCAGCAATCAGTCAAGTGAACCTTCGTTGCACTCCCTCTAAAGCAAGTATATCCTTCCTTAGGTAAGGAGACTAAAACTGTACACAGTATTCCAGGTATAGTCTCACCAGGGCCATATATAATTGTAAAAAATATTCTGCTTTTCTATTTTTCCTACCAAAGTGGATAACTTCACACTTCACACATATTCCATCTGCCATGTTCTTGCCCACTCACTTAACCCATCTATATACCTTTGCAGACTCTGTGTCCTCCTCACAGCTTACTTTCCCACCCAGATTTGTATCGTCAGAAAACCTGGATGCATTACACTCGGTCCCCTCATCTAAGTCACTGATATAGATTGTAAATAGCTGAGGCCCAAGCACTGATCCTTGCGGTACCCCACTAGTTATAGCCTGCCAATCCGAAAATAACCGTTTATCCTTATTCTCTGTTTTGTGTCCGTTAACCAAATCCTCAGTCCATGTTAATATATAACCCCCAATCCCAGGAGCCTAATTATGTGTAATAACCTCTTGTGTGGCACCTTACCGAATACTTTTTGAAAATCCAAATACACTACATCCACTGGTTCCCCCTTATCTACTCTGTTAGTTACAACCTCAAAAAACTCTATTAGATTTGTCAAACACAATTTCCCTTTCATAAATCCGTGTTGACTCTGCCCAAATCATATTATGATTTTCTAAGTGCCTCGGTTTAAGATCTCATCCAAAAGATGGCACCTCCAATAGTGGAACACTCCCTTAGTATTATACTGAGGTGTCAGCCTAGAATATGGGCTGAAGTGGGACTTAAACCCACAACCTTCTGACTCAGAGGCGAGACATTGAAAAACAAAATTGCAACATAAAAGTTGACTTGAAAGTATGACCAAAAGTCATGACAACATGAGTAAGACTTGTGAATAGGGAGTGTGCCAACACCAGATGTTTTTCATTTGTATATGTGAGAGGTGCCCAAATAACTTCTCTAACTTCATGGTGTGCATGAGTAACTATTAAAATATTATTTAAGAAGGATAAGACTTCTTTTTGAAACCTCTTGGTGATGCATCATCCATGTTGATAATTTGCCTTTGTTACTGACAGTCCCAAATCACAAGTTCCTGCAGTCAGAAGGGTATTAGAAGAAAATTGACAACTAGAGATGACGTCCAACTTAGCCTAGGGAAAGAAAGAAAAGGTCATTAATCTTCAAAGAAGGAGGTCCATAGGTCAGATCAGAATAGTGTTAGTGATTAGAAACAGATCTGTTCTGTACAGATCTCCTGATGAAAGGTTCACTTTTTTGGTGGTAGTGGGGAGGGAATGAGAATTATCAAGTATTGGTGATTCTATCATAACAATCTCAAATTAAGATACAGATCTCATTTAAAATGTTTTTCCAAAAATCATTTGTAATCATGTTAAACTGACCTTAAATATCTAAATAGTGTAACTGCTCAGCATAATCATATCAAATAAATGCACTAAAGACTGGGGACTTATTACCTGAAGGGTCTTCTTACATTTTCCATCTTCACAATCCCACAAGCAAATCTACAAGAAAAGATGAGGACAATGAGTCAGGATTGCAGACGATGGAACACAAGAATTCCCATTTCCAATGAATCCCTTTACATTATACCGTTCCCTCTGCTTCTGCTGTCACCAGTAGAATTCCATCCAGAGAAAATGCGAGGGCCATCACGCGGCTGGCGTACTCCTCCAGGAGAAAGATCAGCTGCCCGTTCCTTGGATCCCATACACGTACAGTCTTGTCCCAGGAACCTGAAGCCTATGAAACAATCAGAAGAGGTACATCTGAAAGAATTGGTATTTTGAGTAATATTTTGTTAGTCTGTAGATGACACGTTTTCTACAAGATTTTGTTTTGTTTTTCTAATTCCCCCTCCTGAAGGCACTGACTCATCATGTGGATTGGTTATACCAGTAACTCCAATGCATTACCCAATAGACCATCTTTCATTTGTAAGCCTATGGAGAGTGCGTTGGGCCTTTATAACTGAACCTGATCCTGTTTCCACCTGGTGTTTAACGCATAAACGTTCCAACATAAGTCATCAGAAGCAGGAACCGAACTGATTTCCATCCTTCACTAGCCCAGCAGAACCGAGGGAAATTGCAGGGGTCCCACTGTCATCCTGGCTAAGATCAGGTCGCTTAGCTTAGGCCAGAGACTTTCCTAGTCTGTACGGCTCAGTACCTCACCACACATTGGATTAGCCACTGAGCCAGTGAGGGAGCCCTGGCCATTTTTAATACGCCCAGTTTCTAGTTAATTTCACCATTCAGCTTACCAGCATTCCAATTGTAGAAAACGCAACACAGCTCACATTGCCCGTGTGGCCTTTCAAGGTCATTTTTCGTTTCCTTTTTTGTACATTCCACAACCTTACTGTACAATCCCAGGATCCCGTGGCCTGTAAGAAGAACACCTGCTTACTCGAAGCAATCTCTAAGATCCAGCACTGAAAAACATGGCCTGGCTGGTTTTACAAGAACAGCTGTAGTTAGCACCCAGGCAGTTTGTAAATACATTTACTACCAAAAAGATTCAACAGTTTCATCAAAAATATTACCATTCAGTCTTTCATCTGTGCCATCTAATGTACTTTTATCATTTAATGTATTGAATTGTAACTTTTTTTCCATATTTGAATATACTTGCTTTTGGCTGCTGCCAATTCTCTGCCCTAGGAGAGGCTCCTGAGGTGCGGACACCCTCCAGTACCACACCCATTCTTCATGGGTGAGCAAAGACAGTGAGAGTTGCGAGGCCCTTTGGTTGGATTGCATTACAGCCAAGCGCAATTCTGTCCATATCTGAAATCCACGCACTTTCCAGCTATGGTCACTGGAAAGTTAATCCTACAGGGGGTACATGAACAGAGAGACCTGGGGGGTATATGTGCACAAATAGTTGACGGTGGCAGGCAGGTTGAGAAAGCGGTTATAAAAGTATATGGGATCCTGGGCTTCATAACTACAGGCATAGAGTACAAAAGCAAGGAAGTTATGATGAACCTTTATAAAACACTGGTTCGGCCTCAACTGGAGTATTGTGTTCAATTCTTGGCACTGCACCTTAGGAAGGATGTGAAGGCCTTAGACAGGTTGCAGAAAAGATTTACAAGAATGGTTCCAGGGTTGAGGGACTTCAGTTACGTGGATAGACTGGAGAAGCTGGGGTTGTTCTCCTTAGAGCAGAGAAGGTTGAGAGAAGATTTGATAGAGGTGTTCAAAATCATGAGGGGTCTGGACAGAGTAGATTAATAGAAACTTTTCCCATTAGCGGAAGAATCGAGAACCAGAGGACACAGATTTAAGGTGATTGGCAGAAGAACCAAAGGCGACATGAGGAAAAAAAATGTTACGCAGTGAGTGGTTAGGATCTGGAATGCACTGCCTGAAAGGGTGATGGAGGCAGATTCAATTGTGGCTTTCAAAAGGGAATTGGATAAGTGCCTGAAGGAAAAAAAATTGCAGGGCTACGGGGAAAGGGCAGGGGAGTGGGACTAGCTGAAGTGCTCTTGCAGAGAGCCAGCACGGGCCGAATGGCCTCCTTCTGTGCTGTAAACATTCTATGATTCTACGATTCTCCCACTATTTAAACTGCCTTGGGTCTTCTATATTGTAAGCTGCTATATAAATGTAAGTAGTAAATTATGATATGCTAGGTGCACTGGGTATAATTGGAGATACAGTATAACAGTGAACAAAAGTAGGTTACCAAATATTCTCCATCGAATGAAAAGGCACTGGTTTTGATAACATTCTGATGTCCAGGTAAAGACGTCACGATGTGGCCGTACTGTTATAAAAAAAAAAGATGATTTTAAATGGCTTAGTGTTATACATCGTCTAGTACAGGAGCAGTGAAAGAATAGACTCCACAAGTATTTCTGTCCCATACAGCTAAAGTGAACTGGGAAAATAGATTAAAAGGTAAGACGGTAGATAAGCAGTGGCAGACTTTTAAGGAGATATTTCATAACTCTCAACAAAGGTATATTCCAGTGAGAAAGAAAGACTCTACGAGAAGGATGAACCATCCATGGCTAACTAAGGAAGTTAAGGAGGGTATCAAATTGAAAGAAATGGCATACAATGTTGCAAAGATTACTGGTAGGCCAGAAGTCTGGGAATTTTTTAGAAACTTGCAAAGGCTGACTAAAACAATAATAGAGGGAGAAAATTGATTTTGCGAGTAAACTAGCAAGAAATATAAAAACAGACAGTAAGAGCTTCTACAAGTATATAAAAAGGAAAAGAGTAGCTAAAATAAACATTGGTCCTTGAGAGAATGAGACTGGGGAATTAACAATGGAAAACAAGGAAATGGCAGAAATTTTGAACAAATATTTTGTATCTGTCTTCACAGTAGAAGACACAAAAAACATTCCAATAATCAAGGGGCAAAAGGGAGGGAGGAGCTTAAAACAATCACTATCACTAGAGGGAAGGTACTAGGCAAACTAATGGGTCTAAAGGCTGACAGGTCCCCTGGACCTGATGATCTGCATCCTAGGGTCTTAAAAGAAGTGGCTGCAGTGATAGTGGATGCATTGGTTGTAATCTATCAAAATTCCCTAGATTCTGGAAAGGTCCCAGCAGATTGGAAAACCGCAAATATAACACCCCTATTCAAGAAAGGAGGGAGACATAAAGCAGGAATCTTTAGGCCAGTTAGCCTAACATCTGTCATTGGGAAAATGCTGGAATCCATTATTAAGGAAGTAATAGCAGGACATTTAGAAAATCATAATGCAATCAAGCAGAGTCAACATGGTTTTATGAAGGGGAAATCGTGTTTGACAAATTTATTTGAGTTCTTTGAGGATGTAACGAGCAGGGTGGATAAACGGGAACCAGTAGATGTCGTGTATTTGGATTTCCAAAAGGTATTTGATAAGGTGCCACATAAAAGGTTACTACACAAGATAAGAGTTCAAGGTGTTGGGGTTAATATATTAGCATGGATAGAGGATTGACTAACTAACAGAAAACAAAGAATCAGGATAAATGAGTCATTTTCAGGTTGGCAAACTGTAACTAGTGGTGTGCCACAGGGATCAGTGCTGGGGCCTCAACCATTTACAATCTATATTAATGACTTGGATGAAGGGACCAAATGTACTTTAGCTAAATTTGCGGACGATTCAAAGATAATTGGGAAAGCAAGTTGTGAGGAGGACACAAAGCGTCTGCAAAGGGATATAGATAAGTGAGTGGGCAAAAATTTGGCAGATGGAGTATAATGTGGGAAAATGTGAGGTTATTCACTTTGGTAGGAAGAATAGAAAAGAAAAATATTATTTAAATGGAGAGAGACTACAGAATACTGCGGTACAGAGGGATCTGGGTGTCCTCGTACATGAAACACAAAAAGTTAGCATGCTTGTACAGCAAGTAATTAGGAAGGCAAATGGAATGTTGGCCTTTATTGCAAGGGGGATGGAGGATAAAAGTAGGGAAGTCTTGCCATACTTAAAGTACTGCATACGGTTTTGGTCTCCTTATTTAAGGAGGGATATACTTGCACTAGGTTGATTCCTGAGTTGAAGGGGTTGTCTTATGAGGAAATGGTGAGCAGGTTGGGCCTATACTTATTGGAGTTTAGAAGAATGAGAGGGGATCTTATTGAAACACAAGATTCTGAAGGGGTTCGACAGGGTAGATGCTGAGAGGATGTTTCCCCTCATGGGGGAATCTTGAACTGGGGGCATAGTTTCAAAATAAGGGGTCGCCCATTTAAGACGGAGATGAAGAGGAATTTCTTCTCAGAGGGTCATGAATCTTTGGAATTCTCTACCCCAGAGAGCTGTGGAGGCTGAGTCATTGAATATATTCAAGGCTGAGATAGACAGATTTTTGAACTACAGGGAAGTCGAGGGTTATGGGGAACAGGCAGCAAAGTGGAGTTGAGGCCAAGATTGGATCAGCCATGATCTTATTGAATGGCGGCGCAGGCTCAAGGAGCCGAATGGCCTACTCCTGCTCCTATTTCTTATGTTCTTATCTATCTATGTTCTTATACATAAAATGGGAAGTTGGCTATTTAATAGTTTTGTCACAAAAGCAAATTAAAACTGCCCATAATTATAATTTTTAACATCACTGTCCTCCCTGAATTGATTCAATAATCAATGCCATTGGCTTGTGGTTTTAAAAGGAATGGAATTGCAGAATTCAATTCTCAAATTCCCTAGGAAAATGTCCCAGGATCTTGTGTAATAAAAACAGAATTCTGACTTATTCGGTCACAGTAAACCCTAACTATACAGAATGGATAGTTTTATTCATCCAAGCAACTCTTACCAGCATCGTACTACATCTTGAGACTAAATAAATGATTACATTACAATACACTGAAGCAGTGATATTCCCCTCCATCAGTCAGGAACAGTACAAGGTGACACACTATTACTGCTCATCAATTGTAGAAGCCTGGCCTCATTGTTATCTTCCACTGACACCCTGTTGGTCTGGACCAGTTTCAAACCTTCCTGCAGAAAAGGCTGTGTGGAGGAGAGGGATCTTATGGGGCATGAAAACAAAGGAATAAATCAATAAAATACTCATTACAAAGTGTTTCAGCCCCAATGTAGGTAGAGTGTATCCTGTGGGGAGACAGCATGCACTGTTTATCAGGCAAACCGAAAATCTACGGTATTGATTGCTCAGTTGTTTGGTTTGGAACCTGTTAAGTGTAATAATTGGATTCTGTGCATCCCAGACATCCCACTCGCCCAAAAAATGGAAATATCTGTTCACCATGTAAATGCAATTGAGCCATCATCACCGCACTTTTAGTCATGAAATATATCGTCGAATTATAATTCAGCAGAATAACTCTAGATTTTCACTGGGCAAATTAAAGCATTTTGAAATTCATTGCAGAAACTGACAAACAACAAGGTTTCATTACATTTGTGTTGTTAAACTGCTAGTGATTGCTATCTCATCAATAGGGGCCTTGGGCTCATGACCAGGACAATACCAGAAGTCCTGGAAGTCTAATGACTTTTGACTGGTACCCAAAGTTTTGAACAGCTCTACCTTTATTTTCACTCTTTCAACATACATTTTTCTTTAAAATTCAGTCTTAAAATGTAACAGTTAATTGGACGAGTAATTTTCAATCAGGCCTCCGTCACCTAGAATAAAAGCAGAAAGTCCGAGTCCTGAGTGGCAGCATTATGGCGACTGGTTAGTGCACAGAGAGCAGGTAAACAATAGGCCTGGGACAGGTACACCATTGTGGCGGGGAGGGGTGTAGGGGGTGGGCGGAGTGGTGACAGGAGAATACAATGATGGGAAATATTATTAAATTAAAAGGCCTACAGCTAACCTGCGGATCCCACAGAACAGCTATATAGTCCCAGCCTCCAGACACGAGCAGACTTGAATCACGGCTGAAGCATACAGTCTCCACACTCTTACCGTGTCCTGCGAGTAACAACAACGCAGCTTATTGGACCATGTTAGAGAACAGTGTTAAGACAACATCAATGAGCTGGTGTTCTGTGGCATGGGTTGGAGCACATTAGAATCAGTTTTCGTACAAAGACAAACTGAATGCTGCAGCTAAAATTCATTGGCTAAAACCCAAATCAGTAAATAACATTGGGCTTAAAATTTCGAGTACATTGGAAACATGCTGGTAACAGCGCCGGCCAAGGCTAACGGCTGCCCGCCGAGAGAGCGCAGGCAGCGCTGGTATTTTGGTGCTGCCTGCTAATTAACATCAGCGGAGCGTTGATTTTATGGTGTAACGCGCTCTTTCCAGCGCTAAGCTCAGCAGGAGGCCGAAGGTCGAGTCTGTCTCCCACTTGCAGCGGCGGGGAACGGGGAAGAAAGGAGCGAACCTGTAGGCCATGTACGGAACAGTTGCCAAACTTGCTACAAAAACATTACCTGCCACCCAATGTTTATTGATTCTTTAATAGTTCATGAAGTGAATGCATCTGCATTCACTATAACACTAATCTTTCCCCAATGGTTATTCTTGAAAGCGTTTAAATGTGCAGTAATCGTGCCAGCTTTTAGTGGGTCTTGCATACTCGACACAAAATAATTATTTGATGAATAATTGGTTATGGAATTTTGAATAAATTAATTATAACTCCTTAAAATCCTAAGCAGTTGAGTCCAGATTTGCTAGGGGGGGGTGACGTTCCGGTGACGCTACCATAAAGTTAAAAAGGATCTTATCAGAGATGATCTTCTAGCCAATCTGATGCTCTTTAGGAATTTGTTTGTTTTATTTGCTGGGAAGCCGCTGAGGGATTTGCCATTTTGTACAGGTGTTCAGTTCTGAACGAAAAGCTTGTTCCACAAGGTTTTCACCCATTGATTTACTGACCCACAAATACTGTGGGCCCTCCCGGTAAGCCGCCAGACAATGCAACCCCCCCTGCCAAAAATGGCAGCGGCCGCATGACCTGCTGGCAGTGGGCGATAGTGCAGCGGCCGCCATTTCCCCTCCCCGCCGAGTCTGGCGATAACAGATAGCGCCAAACCCCCAAATTTTTAGACCATTGAGTTTATTATTGCCATCAAATTCTGGATATTCAGATTTTATTTTATTTTTCTATTTGAAAAGTGTCTGATCTAACCTTCAAAGCAGCAGCTCTGATACTGATGAAAGATTCAGAGAATGTGTGGTTATTTACAGGAGAATAGTAAAATCGTTTTCAGAGAATAATTTTCTTTAATTTATCCTTAACCATAGTCTGATGAATCTATGACATCATGAAAATGGAAATGTACTTCACAAAAAGTTTTGCATTTTGGGCTAAATTGTGTACAAAACTGTGTTGCTGCCTTCTATTACCCCTTTCTCCAACCTCTGTTGTACTAATCCTAGCCTCCTCCATGCTATGCCTAACTTCAATAATGGCCCGTATTTTCCGATCGCAGGCCTCCCGCGGGTGGAGGCTTGCAATCTGGAAAAATTTGTGCCCTTACCGGAGGGCTCCCGGGATGCACACGCTTCCGTTCCTGGGCCTCTCCAAACTCCAAGTGTGTAGGGCCCACGTATCCCAGAGGCGCAGGTGGTTCGCAGTGTTCCTGGGATCACGTGGGCCGTGGGGAGCCGATCACAGAAGGGAATCTCCCTTCGTACATTTGACAGGAAGACCTGTCAAATATATGAATGGACATCAATGAAAAAACATAGTAAAACTTTAAATAATTTTTTTTTTTTAAACCACATTTTTAAAATGACTTGAAATTACAATAAATTAAATATTTTAAACAAAAATTTAAATAATTAAAGTTTTTTACGGGGCTAAAAATAAATTTACCTTTTTAAATGATAAATCAGTGAATTTTTTTTTTTTTTTTTAAACTTTTTTTCAACTCTTATCCTGGTAAAAGCAGGCCTTATGCCTGCTTTTACCAGGCGCAAGAATTGTAAGAGTTTTCTGCGGGCGGAGGGTCTCCAAAAAGCGGAACTATCTGCCCGCGGAGGCCCTTCTCCAGGGCAGCCGGAGGATCTGTCAAGACCATTCTTGACAGATCGGAAATGCCGGTTTTCAGCGCATGCACATGATCGGAATATCTGGGCCAATAACATGTATTGCCCCTTAGCCTTAACTTTCTTCACTCAGTTTGCCTTTCCTCCATAACTGCGCTTCTTCTAAATGTGCAGCTGTGCATTTTCCAGAGGTTTCTTTGTTTTTTATGGGTCTTGTTGCTTATCTCTCAAAGATATTGAAGAAATAATCAAGAAATAGTTGCTCTCCATGGGGTTGCTTGTGGACAATGCAACAAAAAGGCTTGCGTCTATATCTGCCTCTCTGTTTATCTCCCACCATCCGGTTTCTTCTGATTTCCGCTTTCTCTTATCATTCGCTCTTTCTGAACTATATCCAGAATTCCACATGCTTGATGTAATTTGCTGCAATGATCACATAATGGATCATTAGACAACACCTTGAGTATTGTGTCCAATTTTGGTCACCAAGGCTCAACATTCAAGCCAAAATTCTGCTGTTTGTGTCCTAACTCGCACCAAGTCCCGTTCATCCATCACCCCTGCGCTCTCTGACCTACATTGGCTCCCGGTTAAGCAATGCCTCAATTTAAAAATTCTCATCCTTGTTTTCATCCCTCCATGGCTTCGCCCCTTCTTATCTCTGTAACCTCCAGCCCTACAACCCTCCGAGATATCTGGGCTCCTCTAGTTCTGGCCTCTTGCGCATCCCCGATTTTAATCGCTCCACCATTGGCGGCAGTGCTTCAGCTGTAAGATAGTAACTGGTATAGAAAAGGTAAACCTTGAGTACTAATTCAAGGCAAGTTATGACAGTAGAACAAGGGAGCACAGAATAAATCTGATGAAAAGTCAAATTACGACTGAGTTCAGGAAACAAAGGGTGTGGCAAACAGTGAGGGGGTGTGGCAAACAGTGAGGGGTGTGTGGCAAACAGTGAGGGGTGGCAAACAGTGAGGGGGGTGGCAAACAGTGAGGCGGGGTGGCAAACAGTGAGGATGATACCAATCGACTGCAACAGGACATAGAAAGGCTAGCAGACTGGGCAGACAAGTGGCAAATGGAATTTAATACAGAGAAGTGTAAGGTGATGCATTTTGGCAGTAGGAACAGGGAGAGGTAATATACACTTAATGGCACAGTTTTAAAGAGTGTGCAGGGACAGAGGGACCTGGGAGTTAATGTGCATAGGTCCCTGAAGGTGGCGGGACATATTGAGAGAGTGGTTAGCAAAGCATATGGGATCTTGGGTTTCATAAATAGAGGTATTGAGTACAAAAGTAGAGAAGTTATGCTGAATCTTTATAAAGTGCTGGTTAGGCCACAACTGGAGTATTGCGTCCAGTTCTGGTCACCACACTTTAGGAAGGATGTGAAGGCCCTTGAGAGGGTGTAGAGGAGATTTACCAGAACGGTTCCGGGGATGGGGGATCTTAGCTACAAGGACAGGTTGGAGAAGCTGGATTTGTTTTCATTAGAGCAAAGGAGGTTGAGGGGTGATTTGATAGAGGTGTACAAGATTATGACGGGTTTGGATAGGCTAAACGGGGAAAGGCTGTTCCCACTAGTTGATGGTACAAGGACTAGGGGACACAGATTTAAGGTTTTGGGAAAGAGATACAGGGGGGATGTGAGGAAAAACTTTTTTACGCAGCGAGTGGTGAGGACCTGGAACCTGCTGCCGACGGAAGTGGTGGAAGCGGAGACACTCAATGTTTTCAACTGGAGACTGGATAGGCACTTGAGGGAAATAAACTTGCAGAGCTACGGGGATAGAGTGGGGGAATGGGACTGACTGGATTGCTCTACAGAGAGCTGGTACAGACTCGATGGGCCAAATGGCCTCCTTCTGTGCCATTATGACTCTATGACAATGAGCAGAGTGATCAACATGTGGAATGGTCTTGCAGTAGGCTTGTGAATGCAAACATCCCTTGGTTTCCTTCAAGATCCAGCTGGATAATAAGACAGGGAGACTAAGTTTTTCTCCAGATGGGTGAGATAAGATGGCATCCTTCATCTGTATTTATCGTGTGATCTTATAGTATTGTGACAGTGAGAGGAGTAATGTGTGTCAAGCTACATCCAATAATCTAGCTTTTACTGATCTAGAAACTGATTGGAAAGTGGGATCATTCTAGACTGAGAAAATCTGATACAGTTAATGATATTCTGGTGGTTTGATGCATTTATATATCTCTTTACAAAGTTACACCACTTGAATACTTCTCTTAGGAAAATGAGTTAAGCCAATCTTGACTCATAACGTTCACTGTTTATCTCATATTATATGGACCAATTAGCTCACTAAATATGGATGTTAAAATGGGACCAGGTGCTCTATAAATTATAGGTGAATCTTTTCTTCATAATGTTTAATCATTCAGAGACCCGGGGGTTCACATCCACAAAGCTTTGAAGGGTGTAGGACAAGCTCGTGCAGCTGTTAAAAAAGCATATGGCTTTCTAAAAGAGGCATAGAGTACAAAAGCAAGGAAGTTATACAGGAAACTTTGGTTTATTCGGAGGTTGTATGTCCGGAATACTCGATCTAATGGCAAAAATCAGGAGCCGTTTTCTATAAGTTTTTTTAGATCTCGTTCTTTTTTTTTCCCCAGTCAGGCACTGCAAGGTCTGTAGCTATAGCAACAGCTTCAGCTAGAGACGCTTGCCGCTGCAGCCGACTCTTTAGAAGCTGTTGCTAAGCAACAGTGTTTGTTGTCAGATACGGAGATGAAAACCTCCGTATGCTTCAACATTAACTTTGTATGTCCGGCAGTTTTGATAGATCGGCAACACGCCGGTCCCGTCGATGCCGGATATCACAAAGTTTCCTGTACTGATCCTTTATAAATCACTGGTTAGGCCTCAGCTAAAGTATTGTATTCAATTTTGGGCACCACACTTTAGGAAAGATATCACGACCTTGGAAAGGGTGCAGAGGAGATTTACAAGAATGATACCCGGGATGAAGGACTTCAGTTATGTGGAGAAACTAGAGAAGCTAGGATTGTTCTCCTTAGAACAAAGGTGGTTAAAAGGAGAATTAATAGAGATGTTTGAAATTATGAAGGGTTTTGACAGAGTAAGTCTGAATTGTCCAACTGTTGCTTGGAAAAAGATGCTGGGGAGTTAATTGTATTTTACCTAGGTCTAAGAATTAATTGGGGAATATCCCATTCAAAACATGGGCACAAGTCCCCCAAACCCCCAGACCCACAAAATGCAAACAGAACAAACCAGAAAATCATGTGGGGGTTGGCAGCCATCTAACGTGGAACTCGACAAATCAATTTTTGAGTTGGCAGCCCAGCAATTTTGATATTTGAAACTTGGATAGTAAATGTTTGGTTTTATGCCCGTTTCGTACATGCCAATAGCGGCCTTGTTAATACAGCAAACTCCAACCCTGTCCCAGTCTGGAGCCCAGTCCGCGGCCCTACCCTACCCTGTATTAATCTGAGCAAAGACAGTAACCCTGGTCACCACCATACTGGGTAAGAGTGTTTTCTGTCTCTGTTGTGATCAGACTATTTTCTCATACACATACCTTGTAGAATGTGCAGACACTCTGTTGTTGCTGTGTTCCACACTCTTACAGTGCGATCAGAGGACCCACTGGCGAAGAGCTTAGAGTCAGCAGAGAACGCACAAGTCTTCACTGGGCCTGTTGGAGTAGAAGCAAGATACAGAATCTGTTCATACAGTATTATTACACAGTATGTACCATTACACTGCCAACCAAACATGATTTTACACAGTACTGACACAAATGCAGCACTAGAAAAATGGACCCGATCTTGCTAGCAATGCATTAGTTAGCAAACCCAAATAATGAGCCGTTCCTAATCTGAGCATTTCTGCTGATGGCTCTCACCTATCAGCTGTGGCTATAGGAAACTGTTTTAAATTAGATTAGATTATTTATACATGTTTGAAAAATGTCATTAGAATAGTTTGTTTTCCTCACTACCTTTTGAAAAATCCAAGCATGTTAACATTGCAAAGGGCATTGCACTGAATAAAATTATTTTGGCATCTAGAATAAATTACAATCTTCACTTGTTCAGCAAACCTAATAATCTGAGGTGGTAAGAGCGATAGGAGTGGTTTAAACTAGGAACTAGGAACCTATAACTTGCTAATACTCTATTAAATTAATAATTTTAACTAGACAAATTAATTAGTTTCTAAAAAACCTAAAAATAAACCAAATGAATTAATTACATAAAAACTTTTATGAATTTATTAAATAAAACAAGGTTAGGTAGAGATGGCAGTGCAGGAGGTGTGCAGTATCTGCAAAGTAACATCAAAAGTCACAACCTCTGGATTACTACCTGAGCCACGCACAAATTAGCATAGGGACAAACAGATGAGGGGTGAATGCATGGCTGAAAGAGTGGTGTGGGAGGCAGGGGTTTCAATTCATGGACCACTGGGGAAAGAGGGAGCTGTTCCGTTGGGACGGATTCCACTTAAACCGGTCTAGGACCAGAGTCCTGGCGAATCGAATAACTAGGGCGGTATATAGGGCTTTAAACTGATAAGGGCGGGGAGCAGGATTCAGGTGAGGGGAAATTTATGAGTCTAAAGAGAAAAGTGAAGGCTGCAGAGCAAAGTAGCGATTTGGATAAAATCAAGCAGAGTGCATCAGGAAGGTACAGAGAGTTTGACAAAGCTAATAGGGCATTAGTGACTAATGTCACATCAAGGAAAAATAGTAAAAAGTTAAAATTAAAGGCATTATATTTGAATGCACGAAGCATTCGTAGCAAGATAGATGAATTAACGGCACAGAGATAAATAGGTTTGATCTAGTAGCCATTACTGAGACCTGGTTGCAGGGTGACCAAGGTTGGAACTAAATATTGCAGGGTACTTGACTTTTAGAAAAGATAGGCAAAATTGAAAAGGAGGTGGGGGCTGGTAGGCCTGATAATAAAGGAAGAAATAAAAGACAGTAGTGAGAAAGGGTCTTAGCAATGTTCAAAAGATGCAACCATCAACTTACACAGGGACGAGATGAAAATCAGTCACTAAAATCTCATCATTGAGAAGAAATATTATTTTATTAAATTAATGTAAAGAGTTCCAATAACTATGGGTTTCCCACAAGTGATAGAACTAGCAGAATTTCCATCATTGGTGAGAGGAGTATTTATTCCACAATTAACCTGATCACACAGTATTTATTATCTTAGGTCCCATTTACAAATCTTGGGGAATGATTTATCTGCTTGCTACTTATTAGTGTAAATCTTCCCCATGGCATTAATGTGGCTTGTGCATCTTAAATGAAGTAATTCACTAGCAAAGGAATCAGACGAGAACATTACTGACGACAAACAATCTTTCAAAAAATATTCACTGAGTGACAAAGTAGATGTAGCTCAGACAGTATTAAACCATTGAACAACAAACAAGGCACAAATAAAGATAGAAAATAAGCTGAAGATCACAAAAATACATCCAATAATATACAGGGTTGATAAATCATGTACAGCTGCTGTGCAATCCCAGATTATGGGTAGCTGCCAAATCACAAATATGTAAAGAATACCTACAAGCGGGTGAAAGGTGTCACCGAATTCGCTTACCTGTGTGACCTTTCAATTTAGATAGAAGTTTTCCAGTTCCAACATTCCAGAGACAAATGTTATGGTCATCTGAACCTGTTAATAGGAGCTGGCCATCACCGGAGAATGTGCACTGGTTCACCTGTAAAAAACCAACCATTTCATAACCAAGCACCACGATCAGTTCTGCTTCATTTAGTCACAGTAGATTTCCAAACATTAAGGCCAGAATTTTGACTACCTGGGCGGGTCCAGTGCGGGCGGTGTCCATGGGGGGTCGTGACCCCGCTGCTGGCTCCATCCCGCTGTTGAAAATGAACTTACCTTAATGGGGCCTATTAAACCCGCCCAGCACGTTACCTGGCCCAGTTAGATGGAGCGGGTCTGGTGACGTCATTCATGACACGTTTTCAGCCGGGATCTTTAAAGAGACCATGGCCACATTACATTTGAAGTTTAATCTAACATAGTGCTGTCAGTGCACTATAGCATTGGAGTGTTGCAAACACCGACAATGACTGCACAGAGGCAGAGGGCTGCACCCAGGTTCTCCAATATGGAGGGAGTCAGAGCATGCAGGAAGGTCCTCTTCCCTTCCGATGGGCGGTAGAGACCTCCCCAGGAGACCAAAACAGCCTGGTTGCAGATTGCAGAGGAGGTCATAAGCAGGAATGTGGTCAGGAGGACCTGGGTGCAGTGCCGCAAACATTTCAATTATCTCATTAGATCAGGAAACGTTAGTACAAAGCCACACTCAACTTCATCCTGCTATGCCTCTCATCACATCCCCATCTCTCTGCCTTCCCTACCCTATTCCTGCACATCCTTACTCACACCAACATACCTTGCACGTCCACCCATCCCTCTCTATCTACATTACCACTTCGCCATCTCACTAGCCACCCCTCACATTCACCCTCATCCTAGTCCAGTCATACCAACTAAGGGTAGACACTTGGGTGTGTTACCCAATGTTAATGTAAAATTTCTGTTAATATGGTGTCAAATCTTTATTTTTCAACACTTTCTGGTCTTGGACAGATTTGTGTGCACCTTTGGAAGTGGCTTAGTGAGTTGCAGTGAATGGTGAGACATAACGGTACCCCCCGCAATGGTGATGAGTGTGAAAGGAATGGCTTGGACATTGTAGGGATACTTTATGGTGTTGGTGTGGGATGGTGCCAACCTGGCACATCATGTGGCAGCCATATAGGCATAAAGTTAACTAAATCTGGCCATGATGAGGCCATCTCCGGCCTCCCGGGCAGCAATGTGCTCAGGTGTTGATGCCCTCTGTCCTGTGCAGCATCAGGTGATTGCGGAGAAGGTTGGTGTTGTTGTTGGTGCTGCTGGTGTTGGGGCTGATCGTGGTCCGATTCTGAGGATCAAGGTGAGACAGTATAAACGGCACCCATGTTGATGGAATAGATGGCAGGTGAAGTACAGATGACAGAAGCATTCTGTCAATGGTGAGAGAGTTCTTCCAATGAGGTGACACTGGATGGAGACTTTGCTGGAAACACTTGCAGCCTGCAGAATCCGTGCTGGAAATGGACTGAGCAACAGCTTCTGCCTGAGGAAAATGATCAGCTGTCAGGTGGGAGCTTTTACTCTACATTTGATGCTGTCAAGTAATCAGCTGGAGCAATGGCCACGGAACTCCCGCCTCAGGTTGACAGATGCGGTTCCCGAGTTGTGTGAATCCTGTGGCCATGCAGGGAAATTTAAAAAGTAAGTGGAAAAAGGCTCTTAAGTGCCTGTAAACTACCAGATAATCATTTCAAATAGGTCGCTCGCCGCTGCCGGTTGGGTCGGCTTCGCAATGACAGACGCACCTTGGGGAAAGGCGCGTGGGGGCTGACCCGCGTTAAAAAAGAACAACTTTTGCACCCGACCCGCCACCAATCGTGCCCGCTACCACCCCGGATAATTCTGGCCTAATCGTTAATTTATCATAAAACTAGACTGAGGGGCTGCACAGCATGTTGGTTCTAGCTTTACAAGAGGTCGTTTATCAAGAGTCTCCCTGGAACATTCCCAGCATTCCTGTCTCTGCCACCTGACTCTCTTAAGGAGGATACGGCCAGTTCTCTGATTGACAGAAATTTCTCACCACAGCTACCTTCTTTTCAACTGATGATGAAACAAGCACATCTCCACTGGCTTTAGGAGCAGACTCCCCAACGTCGATGGCTGTTAGCCGTCGCTAACTGATCCCCGGCTCTGTAACAAATTGGTTTTGTCACAATCCAGCTGCTGGAAATTCTTACTTTGGCCTTTCAAGTTTCAGCTGTTTGCGTTGATGACATAGAACTATCACCTGGAAAGCGTACTTGACGGGGGACTCGGAGTGAACAGAAGGAGTTTCAAGCTCAGATTCATTTTGTGTGGTGATAACTCACTCAGAGCCTGAAACAATGCTGGTAGATCGCCAGGAAGGCAACAACACTAGCAACAACTTGCATTTATATAGTGCCTTTAACACAGTAAAAATGTGTCAAGGGGCTTAATTATTGAAGGTTGGTCAGCCTGCTTTATACTATTTTTATTTGCCCATTTTTGGCTTCAAATGCTTGTCCAAAGTAGGAATTGTAGATTTAATATGCCATCTTGAGCTGGGCTTTAACTTTAGCTCTTGTCAGAGTTGCTATGTGACTCAGCATGGATAGGAAGAGATCTTCTTGTTTGAGGATTTTTAGCAGTCTGGATTAGCTTGAGGATAATGAGTATTGGCTGTGGCAAGTACAAAATCACACGGAGCTCTGAATGCTTGAAACTCTGCAGCCAGAAATTGCATCGCATTATCTGTGACAAGTTCCTCGGGGATCGCTCAAGTGAACACATTCCCAACATATATCTGACAGATGAATAATTTCAAGCAATCTAGAATATCAATAATGACAAGGTCTTTTTGTCCTCTGAGCTCACACAAGACCACAACAATCTCCTGCCAAGGTCTCTCTGGCAATGGTGTCATCATCAAAGGTTCCTCTCTTTGTGTTGATTTAATAACTGGACAAAACTCACATGAAGACACTTTCTCTCTGATGATATCCTCGCTAATGCCTGGCCAACAGACAGATATGTTTGTCTACTCGGCATTTCATCAGCTCCAGATTGTCCAGAATCTCTCTCCTCATTGTAGGAGGGATAATAATCCTGCCCGGTACAACAACAACTCCTTTGTTACTGAGAGTTCTCCTTGTACAGTGTAACATTCTCAGTTCTTCAGGGAGATCTTGAATATACTTCGTTGAAAGTTTTCTATTGGCCATAGTTGCCTTTCTTATAGGTGTACCTCTGTACCTAGACATTACTCCACTGGCCTTTACTGCTTCATGCCTCTGTATCTTCAGTAGGATTCCTGGATAATCTATCAGCTCCATGTTACTGTCTCTGGAACATACTCTGCCTTTCCATTAAACCTCCTGAGTCTCTTCCGAAGATGCTGACATCATGGTGAGACTGTATCCAAATCCTAAAGGGGAAGTGGCTAACCGGATGACTGACAGCAACTTCTCATCACATGCCTGTTGGATGAAACTGCTGATTTTAAAGGTGATCTCTCCGCCTCTCTACCTCTCGCCTCCTTTAAGACGCTTTGCCCAACCTACCTCTTTGACCAAGCTTTTCGTCACCTGTCCTAATATCTACTTATTTGGCTCGGTGTCAAATTTTGTTTGATAACGCTCATGTGAAGTGCCTGGGGACATTTTATGACGTTAAAAGCGCTATATAAATACAAGTTGTAGTTGTTGTTCTATAGGAATTGCACATTGATTCCATCTAGTGGCTACGGTGTGAATGGGGGGTTTTACTACCTTATTATGTACACTATGTATGCATGTATGTATATGGCATATATGTGTGTAAGTATTACTGCATAGCTATACATTATATATGCACACATGTATTACTGTATATGTGTTTATGTGTTAGTGTGTATATACATGGTGTATAAAAATATTTCTGTGTATGCACAAGGTATGTATGTGCATATATATTACTGCTTATGCATTACTGAGAATGTCACAGTGTATGTGTCACAGTTGGCCAAAAGGTTTACTGTTTTTACCACATAAGGTGGACTTTATTATCTGCAGGAGCTGTAGTATTTATTAGTTTTTCTCTGACCGAAGATTAGATGAAAATTCATAATGAAAGTGGACATTAATCAGCTGTCACTTCAAGTGGAGGTCTTTAAAAATGTTATCAAAAATATGCAGCAGTGTGAATCTACCCATTCACTCCAGCGCCACCATGAAGCACGTGCACACAGTGTATAAAGAAAGAACATACATTTATAAAGTGCCTTTCATATCCTCAGCGTGTTCCAAAGTGCGTCACAGCCAGTGCATTACTTTTGCTTTGTAATCAGTGTGGTTATGTGCGCAATCGCAGCAGCAAATTTGTGCACAGCAAGAGCCCACAAAGAGCAAGGATAAATGACCAGATAATCTGATTTGGTGATGTTGGTTGAGGGAAAAATGAAAACATGAAGAACTTCCCTGCTCTTCTTTGATTGGTGCCATGGGATTTTTTATGTCTACCTGAGCAGGAAGACAAGGCCTCAATTTATCATCTCATCCAAAAAGAGCCCCTCCGACAATGCACTATTCCCTCAGCATGAACTAAAGTGTCAGCACAGATTCTGTGTTCAAGTCCTGGAGCTGGACCACAACCTTTTCACTCAGAGGCAAGAGAGCTACACCTGAAGCGAGCGGACACTTGAAGAGCACGCATATAGGGGCGAATTTCCTTGTCATTTCCAGCATATTTCTGGCGTTTAACTGGGGCAAGCAACTTCTTGTGGCAGGAAAATATACAATAATTATTCCAAATATTCAATAAATTTCTCAAAGTCTAAGGTTAACAGACAGTTAGTTTGCTACCTACCTCTGCTGCGTGTGAGGAAAAGTATTTCACAGAGATGTTGTTGAAGTGTGAAGCCAATTTCTGCCACATGATCAGTTGATGCCGCTGATTTTTTTTTTTTGCATAATATCTTCACCGTTGTCGTCAATCAGATGACAAGAAGATTCGGCAGATTCTTGGCCAGCTGTGTGCAGTATTTACGTGCCTGCTGTAAATTATGAGAAGCAATTCTTTAGCGGAGAATGGGGGACATAGATTCTGAGTGGCTTCAGTTGCCTGTGGGCAGCCCCAAGCTCGCTGTGTGGTATCGAACATAAGGGGTGTGACTGCATTCAATAATCTCTGTCTTCCTCTGTTTGTTTAATATTAGCAAAACATCTCAAGGAAATGTCAAGTTACCCTTTAATCAGCAGTTGAACCCAATTTGCCAAATATATTATTTTCGTAAACCATTGGTGGGGAGTCCAGAACAAGGGGGCATAACCTTAAAATTATAGCTAAGCCATTCAGGGGTGATGTGAGGAAGCACTTCTTCACACAAAGGCGTTGCCAAACTGGGAGCCAATGTAAACCAGCGACCACAAAGGTGATGAGTGAACGGGACTTGGTGCAAGTAAGGATACCGACAGCAGAGGTTTGGATGAGCTGAAGTTTATGGAAAGTGGAAGGTCAGAGGCCGGCCAGGAGAGCATTGGAATAGTTGAGCCTGGAGGTAACAAATACATGAATGAGGGTTTCAACAGCCAATGGGCTGAGGCAGAGGCGGAGATGGGCAATATTACAGAGGTGGAAGTCTTGGTGATTGAAAGGGATATGGGGTCAGAAACTCAGCTCAGCGTCCAATAGGATGCTGAGGTTGCGAACAGTCTGGTTCAGCCTCAGATGGTGGCCAGGGAAGGGGATGGAGTCGCTGGCCAGGGAGGGGGATGGAGTCGCTGGCCAGGGAGGGGGATGGAGTCGCTGGCCAGGGAGGGGGATGGAGTCGCTGGCCAGGGAGGGGGATGGAGTCGCTGGCCAGGGAGGGGGATGGAGTCGCTGGCCAGGGAGGGGGATGGAGTCGCTGGCCAGGGAGGGGGATGGAGTCGCTGGCCAGGGAGGGGGATGGAGTCGCTGGCCAGGGAGGGGGATGGAGTCGCTGGCCAGGGAGGGGGATGGAGTCGCTGGCCAGGGAGGGGGATGGAGTCGCTGGCCAGGGAGGGGGATGGAGTCGCTGGCCAGGGAGGGGGATGGAGTCGCTGGCCAGGGAGGGGGATGGAGTCGCTGGCCAGGGAGGGGGATGGAGTCGCTGGCCAGGGAGGGGGATGGAGTCGCTGGCCAGGGAGGGGGATGGAGTCGCTGGCCAGGGAGGGGGGTGGAGTCGCTGGCCAGGGAGGGGGGTGGAGTCGCTGGCCAGGGAGGGGGATGGAGTCGCTGGCCAGGGAGGGGGGTGGAGTCGCTGGCCAGGGAGGGGGGTGGAGTCGCTGGCCAGGGAGGGGGATGGAGTCGCTGGCCAGGGAGGGGGATGGAGTCGCTGGCCAGGGAGGGGGGTGGAGTCGCTGGCCAGGGAGGGGGATGGAGTCGCTGGCCAGGGAGGGGGATGGAGTCGCTGGCCAGGGAGGGGGGTGGAGTCGCTGGCCAGGGAGGGGGATGGAGTCGCTGGCCAGGGAGGGGGATGGAGTCGCTGGCCAGGGAGGGGGATGGAGTCGCTGGCTAGGGAGGGGGATGGAGTCACTGGCCAGGGAGGGGGATGGAGTCGCTGGCTAGGGAGGGGGATGGAGTCACTGGCTAGGGAGGGGGATGGAGTCACTGGCCAGGGAGGGGGGCGGAGTCAGTGGCCAGGGAGGGGGGTGGAGTCAGTGGCCAGGGAGGGGGATGGAGTCGCTGGCCAGGGAGGGGGATGGAGTCAGTGGCCAGGGAGGGGGGCGGAGTCAGTGGCCAGGGAGGGGGGTGGAGTCAGTGGCCAGGGAGGGGGGTGGAGTCAGTGGCTAGGGAACGGAGTTCGTGGCGAGAGCAGAAAATCTCAGATCTGTACCGGGTTTTGCCAAATAGCAGTAGTTGCTGCACTTCAGAGTAATTCACTGTATGTGAAACACTTTGAGACATAAGAAGGCACTGTATCAACGCAAATCGTTCTGTTTTCCTTCTCAGCTGATCTCAGCCAGGGAAACATTTAGAGCCTCGGTACCCCTAGGCTAGTGAGGAGAAATATTAGCCAGGAATCATGGCTCCTGTTCACTGGTTCCTGCTGGAAAGTGTGCGTGTGTAGATGTCAGATAAGGACAGGATTGATCTTATGAGCTGATAGCCTGCCGACACTCAGTATCGCAGCTTACACATCAAGAATGGCTACCTAGATAAGGGCACTTAGAAAATAATAACAGGATTGGGCAGAATCACCACGGATTTATGAAAGGGAAATCGTGTTTGACGAATCTGTTAGAGTTTTTTGAGGTTGTAACTAGCAGAATAGATAAGGGGGAACCAGTGGATGTGGTGTATTTGGATTTTCAGAAGGCTTTCGATAAGGTGCCACACAAGAGGTTATTAAACAAAATTAGGGCATGGATTGAGGATTGGTTAACGGACAGAAAACAGAGAGTAGGAATAAACGGGTCATTTTCGGATTGGCTAACTGTAACTAGTGGGGTACCGCGAGGATCAGTGCTTGGGCCTCAGCTATTCACAATCTATATCAATGATTTGGATGAAGGGACCAAATGTAATATATCCAAGTTTGCTGAGGATACAAACTGGGTGGGAATGTAAGTTGTGAGGAGGATGCAAGGAGGCTTCAAGGGGATATAGACAGGCTAAGTGAGTGGGCAAGAACATGGCAAATGGAATATAATGTGGAGAAATGTGAAGTTATCCACTTTGGTAGGAAAAATAGAAAAGCAGAGTATTTTTTAAATGGTGAGAGATTGGGAAATGTTGGTGTTCAGTGGGACCTGGGTGTCCTCATACACGAATCACTGAAAGTTAACATGCAGGTACAGCAAGCAATTAGCAAAGCAAATGGTATGTTGGCCTTTATTACAAGACTATTTGTGTAGAAGAGTAAAGACGTCTTACTGCAATTATATAGGGCCCTGATGAGACCACACCTGGAGTATTGTGTACAGTTTTGGTCTCCTTACCTAAGGAAGGATATACTTGCCATAGAGGGAGTGCAACAAAAGTTCACCAGACTGATTCCTGGGATGGGGAGATTGTCCTATGAGGAGAGATTGAGTAGACTAGGACTATATTCTCTAGAGTTTAGAAGAATGAGAGGTGATCTCATTGAAACATACAAAATTCTTACAGGGTAGATGCAGGGAGGATGGTTCCCCTGGCTGGGGAGTCTAGAACCAGGGGTCACAGTCTCAGAATAAGGGATCGGCCATTTAGGACTGAGATGAGGAGAAATTTCTTCACTCAGAGGGTGGTGAATCTTTGGAATTCTCTACCCCCGAGGGCCGTGGAGGCTCAGTCGTTGAGTATATTCAAGACAGAGAGCGATAGATATTTGGATATTGAGGGAACCATGGGATATAGGGATAGTGCAGGAAAGTGGAGTTGAGGTAGAAGATCAGCCATGATCTTATTGAATGACGGAGCAGGCTCAAGGGGCCAAATGGCCTACTCCTGCTTATGTTCTTATGAGGTAGTGGAGGGCTGCTGACACCAGTGAAAGCATAACCCCAGCAACTATCAGTGTCTTCAGAAGAGAGAATAAATTTGGGTAAAAGAAGTAATCACAGGTTAGATATATCATGGTTAGATATGGAGTAAAACCCCCTCCACATGTTCTCCATTGCTATGACCTGTCTGTGTGTGGATGCCAACTTACAGGCCATTTTGTGGTGTGGCTCAATGTCCACTTGGAAGTAGGATTGCTCAAACCAGCAGTGAAAAGAGAGCTTGTTATTATTTGTCTGGGCTGAATTCAAACCCAGGTTTGGGTCTAGGAGGTGAGTAGACAATGTCCTAACTCACTGCACTTAATATTACTATTAATAATAATTTTAACAAAGGTTCCATAATTTGTGCATTAAATTGTTACTACCTTGTCTCTTCATTGTAATATTTGAGAGACTGAATTTCAAAGTAAAATGTAACAGCGATTGTGATGTCGCAAGTGATGGTGTCTGTGGTAATGATACAAAGTAATTGGGAGCCACTCATGTCACACGGTTATGGCCACGTGATGGATCTGAATTCTTAAAGGTGTTCTAAACTGAGGGTGTAAATCCAAAACTTCAGCCAGCATAAAACACTGGGCAGTTAATGAGGAAGGGAATGAGCCATGTTGAATAGAACCAGGCCTCAGGACAAATTGAATTTAAACCACAACTTGCATTTATATAGCACCTTTAATGCAGTAAAACATCCAAAGGCGTGTCACAGGAGCTTTATCAAATGAAGTTTGACACCGAGTCACATAAGGACATGTTAGGACAGATGAGGTCAAAGGCCTAGGTTTTAAGGAGCGTCTTAAAGGAGAAGGGAGAGGTAGTGAGGCAAAGGGGTTTAGGAATTCCAGAGCTTGGGGCCTAGGCAGTTAACAGCACGGCCGCCATTGGTGATGCGCAAGAGGCCAGAATTGGGGGAATGCAGGGATCTCGGCGGGTTGTAGGGTTAGGAGAAGGTTACAGAGATAGGGAGGAGCAAGGCCATGGAGGGATTTGAAAACAAGGATGAGAATTTCAAAATTGAGGCATTACAGGGCCGGGAGCCAATGGGGTGCTGGGTGAACGAGACTTGATGCGAGTTAGGATATGGGCAGCAGAGTTTTGGATGAGCTCGAGTATTTGGAGGTACTCACAGTGACAAATACACAATGTACATACATAACCATACATGCAGCGTGCACTAGTGTCAAGTACATGGGCAGACACAGACAGATATATACAGATGCATCAGGTGAAATACACAATAAATAAAACAGTGACACTGGTACTCATACAGAATAACAGCTACAGAATGATAGACACTCATTGAATCATAGTATATTACATCTAGGAAGCCAGCTCCCAGAGTTATCCACAGTCTCATTCCTACACCTTAAAAAAAGGGGAAACCTGGTGAGACATCAGTCCTTTTTACAGTTGCCTCACGCAGCACGCTGTTGTTATGTAATGTTTAAAAGCAAACAAACAACCATAAGAGACTTGGTGCTAATTAAATGGGCCTTTTGTAATTTTTTTGTCTGGATTGCATTCCCAAATTAAACAATGTTTCCACTGACAGAGATTGATTTTTGAATTACTGATATTTAAATCTGTCTCCATTGCTGCTCTATAGAATAACTGGATGTTCCATGAACAGTAACCATTGAGAGGAAAGGGATGAGCAAGAGTTTTAGGCGTTTGTTGTTGGATCCGGTGTGTTTAATGCACCACCTACCAGCCCAATCTTCAGATCATCTGTTGACTGTTTATGTTCAGTTTGTCCTGAGGCCTGGTTCCATTCAACATGGCTCATTCCCTTCCTCATTAATTGCCCAACGTTTTATGCTGGCTGAAGTTTTGGATTTACATCGTAAGTTTAGAACATCTTTAAGAATTCACGTGCATCACATGGCCATAATGGTGTGATACGAGTGGCTCCCAATGACACTGTATCATTACCACAGGCACCATCAGTTGTGACATCATAATCACCATTGATCATTTTACTTTGGAACTCCGTCTCTTAAATATTACACTAAAGAGACAGGTAATACCAATTTAATACACAAATTATGGAATCTGTATAGACATGATTAATAATAATATTAAGGTGCAGTGAGTTAGGACATTGTCGACTCACCTCCAGCACCCATTGTAGAAATATCTGGTATTTTCACTTTGATTCTATTATCAGTCATTTCCTGAGGGCGCAGTGAGTTAACAAACTCTTCTTTCTCCTCTAGATTTGCCAGCCCAGAGTTATGGGATGAGAGTCTCCTGTCAATACTGGCTGTCAGAATCCTTAAGTAAAATTAACCCTGTCCTCCTCAGCCTAGTTACAAGTGGGATCTAAACCCATAGCACAAAACTGCCTTTACTCTGGTACCAAGATCAGTGCAGCGCCCCTTATCACTTGATATGGAGGCCGTGTTCCAGCCCATTCTGCTGTCCAGGCTGAAGCAGAATGAGAGAGAATAGCCGGGCAGAGAAAGGAGGATGGTTTACAGAGCAATACAATCTCAGCTGAACCAAGGCCAGCTATGCCTCAGTCAAAGGTGAGCAAAAGGTGGGTTGTGTAATGTACTCCTTTGCCTGGGGTACCCTCTGTGCTGGAATCCAGCCCAGACAAATAAGAGCAAGCTCTCTTCTCTCTGCTGGTTTGAGCAATCCCAGTTCCGAGTGGACATTGAGTCACACCACAAAGTGGCCCATAAGTTGGCATCCTCACTTAGAGAGGTCACAGAAATGGAGAACACAATGCTCGCCTGAGGTCGGGGAGCAATGGAGGGGCTTTTACTTCACATCTAACCATGATATATCTAACCTGTGATTGCTTCTTTTTCCCAAATTTATTCTCTCTTCTGAAGACACTGATAGTTGCTGCGGTTATGATTTCACGGGTGTCAGCAGCCCTCCACTACCTTATCTAGGTAGCCATTCTTGATGTGTGAGCCGAGATACTAAGTGTCGGCAGGCTATTAGCAAGATTGGGCCGAGTCAACATGGATTTATGAAAGGGAACTCCTGTTTGACAAACCTATTGGAGTTCTTTGAGGATGTGGTGTATTTGGATTTTCAGAAGGCCTTCGATAAAAGTCCCACACAAGAGGTTGGTGAACAAAATTAGGGCACATGGAATTGGGGGTAATATACTAGCATGGATTGAGAATTGGTTAACAGACAGAAAACAAAGAGTAGGGATAAACGGGCCTTTCTCAGGATGGCAGGCTGTGACTAGTGGGGTACCGCAGGATCGGTGTTTGGGCCCCAGCTATTCACAATCTATATCAATGATTTGGATGAGGAGACTAAATGTAACATTTCCAAATTTGCTGATGGTACAAAGCTAGGTGGCAGTGTCAGTTGTGAAGAGGATGTGAAGAGGCTTCAAGGGGATCTCGACAGGCTCAGTGAGTGGGCAAGAACTTTCAGATGGAATATAATGTGGATAAATGTGAAGTTATCCATTTTGGTAGAAAAAACAGAAAGGCAGAGTATTTCCTAAATGGTGAAAGATTGGGGAATGCAGATGTTCAAAGGGACATGGGTGTCCTTGTACATGAGTCACTGAAAGTGAATGTGCAGGTGCAGCAAGCCATTAGGAAGGCAAATGGTATGCTGGCCTTCATTACAAGAGGATTTGAGTACAGGAGTAAAGAAGTCTTACTCCAATTATATAGGGCCTTGGTGAGACCACACCTAGAGTACTGAGTACAATTTTGGTCTCCTTACCTAAGGAAGGATATACTTGCCATAGAGGGAGTGCAACGAAGGTTCACGAGATCGATTCCTGGGATGGCAGGACTGTCGTAAGAGAAGAGATTGAGAAAACTAGGCCTGTATTCTCTTGAATTCAGAAGAATGAGAGGGGATCTCATTGAAGCATACAAAATTATTACAGGGCTTGATAGGATGGATGCTGGGAGAATGTTTCCCTTGGCTGGGGAGTCTAGAACCAGGGGCCACAGCCTCAGGATAAAGGGTAGGCCATTCAGGACTGAGATGAGAAGAAATTTCTTCACACAGAGGGTGGTGAATCTTTGGAATTCTCTACCCAAGAGAGCTGTGGAGGCTCAGTCATTGGGTATATTCAAAACAGAAGTCGATAGATTTCTGACTAGTAAGGGCATCAAGGGATATGGCGATAGGGCCGGTGAATGGAGTTGAGGCAGAAGATCAGCCATGATCTCATTGAATGGTGGAGCAGGCTCGAAGGGCCGAATGGCCTACTCCTGCTCCTATTTCTTATGATCTTATGTGCTCATGAGATCAATCCTGTCCTTATCTGACATCTACACATACACACTCTCCAGCAGGAACCAGTGAACAGGAGCCATGATTTCTGGCTAATATTTCTCCTCCCTAGCCTAGGGGTACCGAGGCCCTAAATGTTTCCCTGGCTGAGATCAGCTGAGAAGGAAAACAGAATGATTCGCATTGATACAGTGCCTTCTTATGTCTCAAAGTGTTTCACTTACAGTGAATTACTCTGAAGTGCAGCAACTACTGCTATTTGGCAAAACCTGGTACAGACCAACAATGAACCTGAGATTTTCTGGTCTCGCCACTGACTCCATCCCCCTCCCTGGCCATCATCTGAGGCTGAACCAGACTGTTCGCAACCTCGGCATCCTATTTGTCTGCGAGCTGAGCTTCTGACCCCATAGCCTCTCCATCACCAAGACTTTAAATTCTGTAATATTGCTTGTCTCTGCCTCAGCCGATCAGCTGCTGAATCCCACATCCATGCATTTGTTACCTCCAGACTCAACTATTCCAGAGCTCTCCTGGCCGGTCTCCGACATTCCACCCTCCGTAAACTTCAGCTCATCCAAAACGCTGCTGCCGGTATCCTTACTTGCACCAAGTCCCGTTCACCCGTCACCCGTGTCGCTGGTTTACATTGGTTCCCGGTCCAGCAACGCCTTTGTGTGAAGAAGTGCTTCCTGACATCGCCCCTGAATGGCTTAGCTATAATTTTAAGGTTATGCCCCCTTGTTCTGGTCTCCCCACCAATGGTTTATGAAAGTAATATATTTGGCAAATTAGGTCCAACTGCTGATTAAAGGGTAACTTGACATTTCCTTGAAGTTTTTTGATAATATAAAACAAACAGAGGAAGACAAGAGATTATTGAATGCAGCCACACCCCTTACGTTCGATACCACACAGCGAGCTTGGAGCTGCCCACAGGCAACTGAAGCCACTCAGAAAATATGTCCCCCATTCTCCGCTAAAGAATTGCTTCTCATAATTTACAGCAGGCACGTAACTACCGCACACAGCTGGCCAAGAATCTGCCGAATCTTGTCATCTGATCGATGACAACGGTGAAGATATTATGCAAAAAGAAAAAAATCAGCGGCATCAACTGATCATGTGGCAGAAATTGGCTTCACACTTCAACAACATCTCTGTGAAATACTTTTCCTCACACGAAGCAGAGGTAGGTAGCAAACTAACTGTCTGTTAACCTTAGACTTTGGGACATTTTATTGTATATTTGGAATAATTATTGTATATTTTCCTGCCACAAGGAGTTGCTTGCCCTGGTTTCGCACCAGAAATATGCCGGAAATGGCAAGGAAATTCGCCCCTATATGCGTGCTCTTCAAGTGTCCGCTCGCTTCAGGTGTAGCTCTCTTGCCTCTGAGTGAAAAGGTTGTGGTCCAGCTCCAGGACTTGAGACACAGAATCTGTGCTGACACTTTAGTTCATGCTGAGGGAGTACTGAAACCCCAAATCACTCTCTAGCCACTAGATGGAACCATTGGCCTGGATTTTGCGGTCGGCAACGCCCGAATAGAATGCACGCTTACCCGATGAGGACTCTCCTTCGCGAACTTGCTGTTTGACGCTGCGTAGTAGAAGGCAGACGTAATGGCCCACACAGAGCGGGATTAAAATGGAGTGTAAGAAAGAAAGACTTGCATTTCTATAGCGCCTTTCACGACCACCAGACGTCTCAAAGCGCTTTACAGCCAATGAAGTACTTTTGGAGTATAGTCACTGTTGTAATGTGGGAAACGCAGCAGCCAATGTGTGCACAGCAAGCTCCCACAAACAGCAATGTGATAATGACCAGATAAACTGTTTTTGTTATGTTGATTGAGGGATAAATATTGGCCCGGACAATGTACTTAAACAGAGTGTTTTATTTGGGAATTTGGAAAGAGTGGGAATTCAGAGAAGAGGAGGAAGGAGTTGTTGCTTTTTGCCTACACTACTTGTAGTGCTTTGTGTTACAGGTAGATATTTAATTTCAGTATCTATAACTTAATCTCGATCAAGTAATTAGTCAAGAAACTAGACTGTAAACTAAGTTACCTAATTACAAATTAAATTAAATTAAATTAAATTAAACAAGGTCATATAGGAATGGCAGTGCAGGCGGTGTGCTGCAACTGCAGCATGTGGGAGTTTGTGGAGAGCACTGTGATCCCGGACAACCACGTTTGCAGTAAGTGCCTGCATCTTGAGGAACTTCAGCTCACAGTTTTTGAGCAGGAGTCTGAGGTGCAGACATTGCAGGGCATCAGGGATGGGGAGAGTTACCTGGACACTGATCCAGGAGGCAGTCACAGCCCTTAAGTTAGGTAGTGGTACAGGTCTGGTTAGTGGTCAGGGACAGGATGATGTGACTGCAACTCAGGCAGGTAAGGGGACCCCAGGTGCAGTACTGGAGGAGCCTCAGCCTTTGCCCTTGTCCAACAGGTATGAGGTTCTTGCTGCCTGTGTGGATGAGCAAGCTGACCATGGCATCATGGTGCAGGGGGCCATTCAGGTAGGGGAAGTGAAAGGGAATGTAGTTGTGGTAGGGGACAGTATAGTCAGGGGGATAGATACTGTTCTCTGCAGCCGTGACCGAGAGTTCCAAAGGTTGTTGTAAGATTTGGATCACAGGTCACACACAGATTACCCAAAGGGTCTTAGGAGTTGTAAGGCTTTTTATTAGAGAGCTACAGTTTAAGCATAATCAGATACTATATGCGATTGAAATAGATACAGTAGACATACAACCCGTGACAGATGAGGGCGATCTATGGCCCTGGAACAGAACAAAGCGACCAGACGGACAGTGAGGCAGTACAGTGGTCTCAGATTGGGTGGATTCCTGCAGTCTGCTGCAGCAGTTACTTCCGTTGGGTCATCCCTCGAGCTGTTGGAGGTGTTAGGCCGCCAGCCAGCACTGATCCACCTCAGAGGCTAAACTTGACCAGAGGTACACCTATAAGAAAGGCACCTATGGCAGATAGAAAACTTTCAACGCTATCAGTATACTAGAGAGGGATGGCCGAAGCATATTCAAGATCTCCCTGATGAACTGATAGAATGTTACACTGTACAAGGAGAACTCTCAGTAACAAAGGAGTTGTTGTTGTTGTTGTACCGGGGCAGGCTTATTATCCCTCCTACAATGAGGAGAGAGATTCTGGACAGAATGCATGAGGGCCATCTGGAGCTGATGAAATGCCGAGTAGACAAACATATCTGTCTGTTGGCCAGGCATTAGCGAAGGTATCATCAGCGAGAAAATGTCTTCATGTGAGTTTTGTCCAGTTATTAAATCAACACAAAGAGAGGAACCTTTGATGATGACACCATTGCCAGAGAGACCTTGGCAGGAGATTGTTGTGGTCTTGTGTGAGCTCAGAGGACAAAAAGACCTTGTCGTTATTGATTGATATTCTAGATTGCTTGAAATTATTAATGTGTCAGATAGATGTTGGGAATCAACAACAACAACAACTTGTATTTATATAGCACCTTTAAAACATCTCAAGGTGCTTCACAGGAGTATTATAAGACAAAAAATTGATACCGAGCCACATAAGAAGAAATGATGGCAGGTCAAAGAGGTAGGTTTTAAGGAGCGTCTTAAATGAGGAAAGAGAGGAAGAGAGGCGGAGAGATTTAGGCAGGGAATTCCAGAGATTAGGGCCTAGGCAGCTGAAGGCACGGCCACCGATGGTTCCTCTTTATAATCAGGGCTGCTCAAGAGGGCAGAATCTGAGGAGCGCAGTTATCTCGAGGGTTGTGGGGCTGAAGGAGATTACAGAGATAGGGGCAAAGCCATGGAGGGATTTGAAAACAAGGATGAGAATTTTAAATTTGAGGCATCGCTTAACCGGGAGCCAATGTCGGTCAGCGAGCACAGGGGTCATGGGTGAACGGGACTTGGTGCGAGAAAGGACACGGGCAGCCGAGTTTTGGATGACCTCAAGTTTACGTAGAGTAGAATGTGGGAGGCCAGCCAGGAGGGCATTTTAAATAGTCAAGTCTAGAGGTAACAAAGGCAGATGAGCTGGGACAAGGGCGGAGCCGGGCAATGTTATGGAGGTGTAAATAGGTGGTCTTCATTATGTCGCGGATATGATGTCAGAAGCTCATTTCAGGGTCAATTATGACACCAAGGTTGCAAACAGTGTGGTTCAGCTTCAGACAGATGCTACGGAGAGGGATGGAGTCGATGGTGAGGGAACGCAGTTTGTGGCGGGGACTGAAGACAAAGGTTTCGGTCTTCCCAATATTTAAATTGAAGAAAATTTCTTAGGAATGTGTTCACTCAAGCGATCCCGAGGAACTTGTCACAGATAATGTGATGCAATTTCTGGCTGCAGAGTTTCAAGCATTCAGAGCTCCGTGTGGTTTTGTACTTGCCACGACCAATACTCATTATCCTCAAGTTAATGGAGAGACTGAGGAGCCAGTCCAGACTGCTATAAATCCTCAAACAAGAAGATCTCTTCCTATCCATACTGAGTCACATAGCAACTCTGACAATAGCTAAAGGTAAAGGCCAGCGCATATTAAATCTACAATTCCTACATTGGCCAAGCATTTGAAGCCAAAATGGCCAAATAAAAATAATAAAAAGCAGGCTGACCAGCCTTCAACAACAACAATTAAGTACCTTGGGACATTTTTACTATGTTAAAGGCGCAATATAAATGTAAGTTGTTGCTGGTCCTCGTGGCTGGTTACGCTACTGAAGTGATTTTACCGGATGCACGAATGGGCATGTTTTGGAGAGGGCGGCAAGAGGAGCAGCGATATCCAAAATGGATGAGTGGGTGTCAACTCGGCGTTGCACGCCGATTGAGGTCACGCTCCAACTAATTACCATACTTTCGGTGAGCGCAGGCAAAGGCAGCACTGTCAACCTGCTGAAAGTGGCAAACACCGCGGGACCCGCTAGCAGCGGGCGAAAGTGCATCAGCCGGTATTTTTTCCCCCAAAACGGGCCTTAACGGCCAGCGGTAAGGCCTCGGATTATTAGCCAACTGATTAGTTAGTGACGGCAAACAGCCATCGACGTTGGAGAGTTATAAATCTCACCATTCATCAAGAAACTACTCGTGAAATAACGCTGGACGGCCAGCTGGTGGCGCCGTCCAAGGAGTATAAATACTCGGGGTTGGCCCCAGCTTTTCAGGGACATTTTGTAAGACAAGGAACTAGTGAAGTACAACTAGACCTCCATGTTCTGAAACAAGTTGATTAAAGCCTTGCTTTATGCTCAAATCAAGCACTCAGTAGTCTTATTACATCACTGTTACTGGTCAGTTCACCCCTAGAGCAGCGGGCACAGTAACAATGAGCCCAGTAACTGGGGTGGGCATGAAATGGCAGTGGATGATGTTGTCTTTCATTTAATGATAATGTGGCGGTACCACCAAGTGTCCCTTACTTACCGTACATAATTCCCTTTAACGTAACGATATGTGGTTTGCCGGTGCGGGGCTTTCCCCCTTTGGGAGCGCGGGCGAACGCGATGACGCGGGTTAACGCGATGACGTCACGTCGCACATCACGTGACCGCCCCAAGCGCGGGCAAACGCGATTGATGTCACGTTGCACATCACGTGACCGCCCCAAGCGCGGGAAAACGCAATGACGTCATGACGCAATCCCCGGGACTGACTAGTCAGTCCTCGTGGCGTCTCCGTCTGGTTAAGACCTACTTAATGGCTCTCCTGTACCGATCTCAGCCAGCTGTTGGAATTCGATTATTCTTGCATTAAAGAACTATTTGATTGTTCTCCTGGAGTCGACCTCGATTATTTGATAGGCATTCGTCCAACACCTACAATTGGTGAACCTGAATACCTACAATAACACCCGTCCACCACAACCTCCACCCTTCTTCGATGGCTTCTCTCATGCCAGAAAACAGGCAGTGTGCAGAGGTGCTGCATCCTGCAGCTGGCCCATCTCAGGCCTGTGCTCACAGAGGTCCAGCACCACCTTAATCACAGGAGCCTCTCAAAGTCACACCTCCGCCAGCCACGTCACAGGCTTCTACAATCGGGGTTGCACCAAGAGCGAAGACCAACATCAGGCGGTGCAGCCCAACACCCACAGACTGTCAGGAATGGGATTCACTGCGGTACGAGCCACTAGAATCAAAGACACATTACATTTTGGACAGTACACTGTGATGGCACTTGAGTTGCACGGTTTTATTTCTATGGCTCCGGAACATATATATGTGCAGTTGAGAGGAGTGATGTGGCTGGAAGATTATTAGGTGTGCTGAACAAATGAAGATCGCAATTCCAGATGCCAAAATATTCTCATTCAGTGCAAAGGTAGTGAGGAAAACAAACTGTTCAAGTGACATTTTTTAAACATGTATGAATAATATAATCCAATTTAAAACAGTTTGCTGTAGCCACAGCTGATAGGTGAGAGCCATCAACAGAAATGCTCAGATTAGGAACAGCTCATTATTTGGGTTTGCTAACTAATTCATTGCTAGCAAGATCGGGTCCATTTTTCCAATGCTGCATTTGTGTCGGAATTGTTTGAAATTGTGTATTTGCTTGGCAGTGTAATGTTACATACTGGGTAATAATACTGTATGAACAGATTCTGTATCTTGCTTCTACTCTAACAGGCCCAGTGAAGACTTGTGCATTCTCTGCTGACTCTAAGCTCTTCGCCAGTGGGTCCTCTGATCGCACTGTAAGAGTGTGGAACACAGCAACAACAGGGTGTCTGCACATTCTACAAGGTATGAGAAAATAGTCTGATCACAACAGAGACAGAAAACACTCTTGCCCAGTATGGTGGTGACCAGGGTTACTATCTTTGCTCAGACTAATACAGGGTAGGGTATGTTGTGTATGTAATAGGTATGTTACTTTAAACCTATGGCCAGGGCAGCACTACTTTGTAGGGCGTAGTGATACCGTAGTACCACTCCTGGCCATAGGGGTATAAATAGTACTGTGGGTACTGATCTCCCCTCAGTTTCCCGCCTGTTGGTATTAAGTAAAGACCTACGTTGAATCTTCCAAGCTGTCTCGTCATTATTGCATTAAGTATAGACACATACTTTATACTGGCGACGAGTAAGGTTCGAACTCACCAGTACACGGTGCAACAAAGGAACGGTAGCAGTATGGAGCGAGAAGGAGAGAGGCTTCTTACCAGCCAGCCTGCAGAGTCCAGCGTCGACTGAAGGAGGCCGCCCAGCACTCCAGGTTCGGGAGGAGCGGCAGCAACGGAGCGAGAGAGAGAGGTTTCCAGCGGAGGCTGCGGCAGCTGAGAGAAGAGGCTGAACGGGCGCTCCAGCCACGGGGCAAAAGTCCACCCAGGGCCAGGTAAACTGAAATTCTTCCCGGGGAACGGGAGCTGCAAGGGCCAGAACGGGCAGGCGATCTGGGGAACAAACGGAGCCACAAGGACTAGCGGGCCACGAGAGGGGAAGGTCGTTAATAGCGGCGGTGGCAATAACGGGAGCTGCAAGGGCCAAAAATAACGACGCTGGAGAGAGGTCGTTGACAGCAGAGGGAGAAAAGGCGGGAAAAACGCCATCTAGTGGAGAAAGCGGGAAAAGTTTTTTTTTCTCTCTTCAAAAGTTTTAAATGGCTAAAGAAGGTTGTTTGTCAGCATTTGTTGAGGACACAGAAGAGTGGGATGCCTATATCGAAAGGCATGAACTTTATTGCATAGTAAACAAGGTGGAAGATGACCAAAAGGTAGCAACCTTATTAAATTTTATGGGGGCAAAAACATACGGTCTGCTGAGGAATCTTCTTACTCCAGAAAAGCCAGCAGACAAAACGTACGCCCAAATTGTTGATACGTTAAGGGAACATTTAAACCCTAAGCCACCATTTATAGTGGAAAGGTACCGCTTCTACAGACGCGACCAAAGGAATGATGAGTCGCAGGCAGCCTATTTAGCTGAGCTCAGAAGGTTGTCCAAACATTGCCAGTTTGGAGCCATATTGGCGGACGCGATCAGAGACAGATTTGTCTGTGGCATGTTAAATGAGAATACACGTAAACGGTTGCTAGCCAAGAAACAGCTCAGCCTAGATCAGGCGATTGAAATAGCATCGACCCACGAAGCAGCAGCACAGGGTGCTGCTCAAATACGACAAAACACAACCGGCTATGACACCCATGAGGTGACATTTCACAAAGGTAAATGCTACCGTTGTGGCAAAACCACCCACGACCAAAGTAATTGTTGGTTTCGTGATAAAATATGCCGGCAGTGTGGGAAAAAGGGGCATATAGCGAAAGTTTGTCGGTCTGGTACGAAACCCAATCGTGGGGGCAATCCGAGCAGTACCAAGGCAAGGACAAAAATACATAAGATGTCTGACAGTAGCTCAGACAAGTCACAGGAAGGCACAAAAGCAGAGCCTAAAGGTCTGGGATGTCTCAAGTTATATGGTGTAGACAAAACGGAGGACCACAGCACAATGTGGGTTAAAATGAAGGTAGCAGGCGTCGAAGTTAATATGGAGCTGGACACGGGTTCAGCCCTATCAGTAATTAATGAACAAGATTATAACAGGCTGTTCAAACGCATTCCCTTAAAGGATACGGAAATTAAATTAAAAACATATACGGGACAAAAAGTTTACCCGAACGGAAAAATGCAAGTAACAGTTAAATACAACGGCAGAAAAGTGCCAGGACTTTATTTATACGTCCTACCAAATGGCGGACCACCACTTTTGGGTAGGGAATGGATAAGAAAAATCCATTTCGACTGGAAGTCGATACACGAGTTAAAAGTAGAGACCACCACGGATGATACAACCATTACAAGCAGGCTGTCAAAACTATTGGCAAAAACGCCAGAGGTGTTCCAACAAGGGCTGGGGACCTTAAAGGACATTAGAGCAAAAATAACTATTGCTCAAGACGCAAACCCCAAGTTTTGTAAGGCCAGACCGGTGCCTTATGCCATTCGGCCAGCAGTGGAAGCAGAACTGGATGCCTTAGAGAGTGCAGGTGTCCTTACAAAGATTGAGTGGAGCGAGTGAGCCACGCCCATCGTCCCAGTTATAAAGAAATCTGCAAATAACACACCGGGGGAACCAAAGAAGGTTCGCATTTGCGGGGATTTTAAGATAACTATTAACCCAGTCCTGCACGCGGTACAGTATCCGCTGCCGCGGATAGAGGACATATTCGCATCGTTAGCTGGGGGTAGACACTTTACGAAGATTGACCTTTGTCAAGCTTATTTACAGATGGAGGTGGAGCAGGACTCGAAAAAGCTCCTAACGATTAACACACACAAGGGATTGTACCAGTACAATCGCCTGGTATTTGGTGTGGCGTCCGCCCCGGCAATATGGCAGAGGACCATGGAACAGGTCCTACAGGGCATTCCAGGAACGCAATGCTACCTGGATGACATCCTGGTGACAGGACAAACGGATAACGACCACCTCGCTAACCTGGAGCGAGTACTTCTGCGGCTACAACAATACGGACTCAGGGCGAACAAGCAGAAATGTGAGTTTTTCCAGGAACGTATCTCATACTGTGGTCACATTATAGATAAGGAAGGCCTGCATAAGTCCTCGGAAAAGATCGAGGCAGTAGTGAAGGCCCCACCCCCTGAGAATGTATCTCAGTTACGATCATTCTTAGGCCGTATAAACTATTACCATAAGTTCCTCCCGAACTTATCGTCCATTTTACATCCACTAAATTCATTGCTGCAAAAGGGAGTCTCCTGGAATTGGGACGAAGCGTGTGAGGCTGCTTTTAAAAAGGGTAAACAACTCATTACATCAAAGGAAGTGCTCGCACACTTTGACCCAAAAATGCCAATGAGGTTGGCATGTGACGCCTCCCCGTACGGTATAGGGGCAGTGTTGTCACACAAATTTCCCAACGGGACGGAGAGGCCAATAGCATTTGCCTCAAGGTCGTTAACTACAGCCGAAAGAAACTATGCGCAAATCGACAGGGAGGCCCTCAGTCTGGTGTGGGGTGTAAAAAAATTCCACCACTACCTGCATGGGCAACGTTTCACACTACTGACGGATCATCAACCGTTGGTGTCGATATTTAATCCAACAAAAGGGGTGCCCCTGATGACGGCCCAAAGACTACAGAGATGGTCACTGTTCTTAGGAGCACACCAGTACCTTATCGAATATAAGGGTACCAAACAGCATGGCAATGCGGATGGCCTGTCGCGGCTACCCTTGCCTGACGAGATCGAAGAGATAGTACAGGACCCCGTGGAAATATATCATATGGCTGTTATGGAACACTTGCCCATCACCAGCCAATGTATCGAGCGGGAAACACGGAACGACCCGACATTGGCAAGGGTTTACGAATTAACCGTGAAAGGCTGGCCGGCGCAGGGTGACGCATCATTGCCGCCGTTTTCGGCAAGGAAGGACCAGTTGTCCGTCTGCCGGGGCACATTGATGTGCGGAGCCAGGGTGGTGGTCCCTCAAAAATTACAACATAAAGTGTTGCAGGACTTACACGAAGGTCATCTGGGGGGTGTCAAAATGAAAAGCCTCGCCAGAGCCTACGTCTGGTGGCCCGGCATTGACAGGGACATTGAGGAAGTAGCAAAAGCGTGCCAAGGGTGCCAGATGGTACAGAACGTACCACCACAAGCCCCACTACATCCGTGGGAGTGGCCCTCAACGCCGTGGCAAAGGATCCACGTGGACTTCGCTGGCCCCTTCCTGGATGCGATGTTCCTTATTGTAGTGGACGCCCATTCAAAATGGCCGGAGGTCATAAAGATGTCATCAACGACAGCCGAAAAGACGGTCGCAGTCTTAAGGACCATTTTTGCCCGAAACGGGGTGCCCGAGCAAGTCTGTTCGGACAATGGGCCACAATTTGTGGCAGAAGAATTTCAAGCATTCCTAAAAAGGAATGGAGTGCGACATTATACGTCCGCACCATACCATCCGGCTACAAATGGGCTGGCAGAGCGATTTGTTCAGACTTTTAAAAAGGCCATCAAGGCGATGGGGGAGGAAAGGTTGCCACTACAACACAAGGTGGACAACTTCCTATTCGCATACCGTAATGCTGCACATACGGTGACCAACCAGGCCCCCGCCATCATGTTCTTTAATAGAAGGTTAAGGTCTCGCCTTGAATTGCTCAGACCAAACATTCGGAGAGAGGTGGAAAACCGAGTATTTCGTAGGGCTCCTGACAGACAGACACGGAGCTTCGAGGTGGGGCAGCAAGTGTTGGCCCGTGATTATAGGAATGAAAAGTGGCGGTCTGGTACGATAAAGGCCCGACAGGGACCCTTGATGTACACAGTTGAGACAGGGGAAGGCATAATCAGACGACATGCTGATCAACTTGTGGAGTCCAGAAACCCAACTGATTCACTACCTCAAACGTCTCAGCACATTGTTACAGCGGAATCACGGCCCAGCTCGTCGTTACAGAGGTCTCAGGATTGCGAGGAGTTCAGCACTCCAGTGATCTCCACGGCACAGGATGTGCCATCAGACACCGACGAGTCCAGCGATGAAGGGGTGACGGAAGTACCGCCGCCTACACCGAGACCGACTAGAGAAAGACGTTATCCTAGTCGAGACAGGAGGCCTCCTCTGAGACTGAATCTATAACATGTTTCTGTTTATATATATATATATAAGTAGACAACTCTTGATGTAAATATGTTATGTATATTGTGTTACCAAATGTTATTAGCCCTAGTTATGGGGCATCTATTGACTTAATTGCACGGGTACGTTTTAATTAAAAGGGGAGGAATGTTGTGTATGTAATAGGTATGTTACTTTAAACCTATGGCCAGGGCAGCACTACTTTGTAGGGTGTAGTGATACCGTAGTACCACTCCTGGCCATAGGGGTATAAATAGTACTGTGGGTACTGATCTCCCCTCAGTTTCCCGCCTGTTGGTATTAAGTAAAGACCTACGTTGAATCTTCCAAGCTGTCTCGTCATTATTGCATTAAGTATAGACACATACTTTATAGGGTAGGGCCGCGGACTGGGCTCCAGACTGGGGCAGGGTTGGAGTTTGCTGTATTAACAAGGCCGCTATTGGCATGTACGAAACGGGCATAAAACCAAACTTTTACTATCCAAGTTTCAAATATCAAAATTACTGGGCTGCCGACTCCAAAACTGATTTGTCGAGTTCCACGTTAGATGGTTGCCAACCCCCACATGATTTGCTGGTTTGTTCTGTTTGTATTTTGTGGGTCTGGGAAGGGCTGGTCTTTGTGTTTAGCTTTCTGTTTCCCTTCTCGTGTTCAATCAGGTATCTAATTCTGCTGTTCTCTGTGTTGTTGCTTCATTGGTGGGTAAATCCTAAATCACAACCCTCAGATCCGTTAATAGCAGCAGCTTGCCATATATGCCGATTAATTGAAACATAGATTTAAACGTTTATCTGTGCTCCACAGGGCTCCATGTTATGAAAACTGTGGATACTCTTTGTATATGGTGTGAAGGGAATTTTAAATAAAGGGAGAGCTTCTAATGTTAAAGAAACTGGCGTCAGCAGAGGAAGCATTAAGACGATTATTGCTGCCCAGTCTCTGAGGCATTTCATTGGCCTGTTTCTAATATACAGAATGTAGATGAACCCATGACTAATCCAACCCTAATCTTTCAACCAGCTGAATCATTTTCCATCCTTCATGTTCTATAGAATTCTAATGGACAAATCCATTCCTAATAAATAGAATCCAAAGCAACAAGCCATTTCCTATTTGCTCCCACTATCCAAGTGACAGTTGGACAGTTCAGACTGCTGTGTTAATTTTTTATGGAATGACTTAATGAATCATAGAATCTTGCAGCATAGAAGGAGCCCATCGTGCCTGTGCCGGCTCTTTGAAAGATCTATCCAATTAGTCCCAATCCCTTGCTCTTTCCTCATAGCCCTCAAATGTTACCATTTGAAGTATATTTTCAATTCCCTTTTGAATGTTGACATGAATCTTGTCATTCATGTGAAAATGACTTATGTAATAATACTGAGCGGCCTGTGGGTGGCGCTGTCCAGGGAGAGTATAAATACTCAGGCACGGGCCCAGCTTGTGCAGGACATTCTTTAACAGGAACTAGTGAAGGACACAACTAGATCTCCATGTTGAAAAACAGTTGATTAAAGCCTTGTTTAACACTCAGACCAAGTGCCTAGTAGTTTTCTTACATCAAATGTTATTGTTGAATCTGCTTACACCTGCAGTGCATCCCAGATCACAACAACTCTGTGTAAAGAAAATTACTCTCATCTCCCTTCTGCTTCTTTTGCAAATTATCATAAATCTGTGTCCTCTGGTTACAGACCCACTCACCAGTGGAAATAGTTTGTCCTTATTTAGTCTATCAAAACCCTTCATAATTTTGAACACCTCTATTAATTCTCTGTTTTACCATCTCTGCTCAAAGGAAAACAATCCTGGCTTCTCTAGTCTCTGCACATAACTGAAGTCCTGCATCCCTGTTACCATTCTGGTAAATCGCCTCTGCACACTTTCCAAGGTCTTGACATCTTTCCTCAAGTGTGGTCCCCAGAATTGGATACAGGTTGAGCGTCCTAAATCTGGCAACCTCGGGACCGAGGCCGAGCCGGTTTTCATGTTTTTCCGGACTTCGGAACGTGTTTCTGATGTCCAAAGTCCAGAAATATCGCAACCTGGGCTCGGGCGTTTCTGGACTTCGGACATCAGAAACACGTTCCAAGTTTGGAAATACCTGCGCCGCTCCGCGTAGCGCTGACGCATTTCTCTGCCTCTCCCCTTCTGTTAAAGGGAAGGGACACTGTGAGCTCTGCAGAGCATCCGATGGCCCACACTAGGCCACCAGGGCGGCGTGGTGCCATGGCCGCAGCCTGGCGGAAACACTTAGTGGAGCTGTGCAGATTAAGGAGGATAAAACACAACACTAAAGTTTTATTGCATCATTTGCATTTTTCATAGGATTTTTCAAAAAAAGACAACAACAGTTAATGACTTTTTGAAGTACAGGTTGAGCGTCCAAAATCCGGAGTTCCGGAACATTTTACAGATTCCGGACAACCCTGCCGCCGATCGTTCCGGAGTCCGGAACATTCTAGATCTCCAGATTTTGGACGCTCAACCTGTACAATACATTAGCTGAGGCCTAACCAGTGATTTATAAAGGATTAGTATAACCTCCTTGCTTTTGCACTCTATGCTTCTTTTGGAAAGCCATATGCTTTTTTAACAACTGCATCAACTTGTCCTACTACCTTCAAAGCTTTGAGTATGGGAACCCCCAGGTCTTTGAATGATTAAACGTTATAAAGAGAAGATTTACCAAGTCTCCTCTTCACCCGCCATTTATAGAGCTCCTGGTCCCAGTTTAATATCCATATTTAGTGAGCTAATTGGTCCATTAAATTTTAGATACAAAGTGAACGTTATGAGTAATGTTGTAAAGAGATATATAAATGAATCAAACCACCATAATATCATTAACTGTATCAGATTTTCTCACTCTAGTATGATCCCACTTTCCAATCAGTTTCTAGATTTGTAAAAGCTAGATTATTGGATGTAGCTTATCACACATTACTCCTCTCACTGTCACAGTACTCTAAGATCACACGATAAATACAGATGAAGGATGCCATCTTATCTGATCCATCTGGAGAAAAACATAGTCTCCCCGTCATATTATCTAGATGGATCGTCAAACTGAGGGATGTTTGCATCCACGAACCTACTGCAAGACCATTCTACATGTTGATCACTGTGTGAAGAAATGTTTCCTGAATTCAGTTGTAATTTGACTTTTCATCATTGACCTTTTATTCTGTGCTCCCTTGTTCTACTGTCATAACTTACCTTGAACTAGTACTCCAGGTTTACCTTTTCTATGCCAGTTACCATCTTATTTGGCTCTTTAAGGTCACCTCTCATCATCTTTCAAGACTGAAGAGTCCCAGTTTCTCCAGATGAACCTCATAATTCAATTCTGATGCTAGGAATCTTATGGCTCTCCTCTGGAGCTTGAATGTTGAGCCTTGGTGACCAAAATTGGACACAATACTCAAGATGCTGTCTAATGATCCATTATGAGATCATTGCAGCAAATTACATCAAGCATGTGGAATTCTGGATATAGTTCAAAAAGAGTGAATGATAAGAGAAAGACAGAAAGAGGAAAGCAGAAGAAATTGGGTGGTGGGAGACAGAGAGGCAGATACAAGACAAGAGCCTTGGGTGAGCTTTGTCCACAAGCAACCCCATGGAGATCAACTATTTCTTGATTATTTCTTCAGTATTTTTGAAAATATATACGTTCCCCTGTAAGTAACCACACATTCTCTGAATCTTTCATTAGTATCAGAGCTGCTGCTCTGAAGTTTAGAACAGACACAAATCAATAGAAAAATAAAGGAAAATCCACATTTCCAGAATGTAATGATATTTACTGATTTGGGTTTTAGCCGATGAATTTTAGCTGCAGCATTCAGTTTGTCTTTGTACGAAAACTGATTCTAATGTGCTCCAACCCACGCCTCAGAACACCAGCTCATTGATGTTGTCTTAACACTGTTCTCTAACATTGTCCAATAAGCTACGTTGTTGTTACTCGCAGGACACAGTAAGAGTGTGGAGACTGTATGCTTCAGCCGTGATTCACGTCTGCTCGTGTCTGGAGGCTGGGACAATATAGCTGTTCTGTGGGATCCGCAGGTTAGCTGTAGGCCTTTTAATTTAATTATATTTCCCATCATTGTTTTCTCCTGTCACCACTAACCCCAACACCCCACCCACCCCCGCCACCCCTCCCTGCCACAATGGTGTTCCTGTCCCAGGCCTATTGTTTACCTGCTCTCTGTGTACGAACCAGTCGCCATAATGCTGCCAATCAGGACTCGGACTTTCTGCTTTCCTTCCAGATGATTGTGGCCGGTTTGAAAATTACTCGTCCATTTAAAGGTTACATTTTTCTTTAAAATTCAATCTTAAAATGTATGTTGAAAGAGTTTTTTAAAAAAGGTAGAGCTGTTCAACATTTTGGGTATCAGTCAAAAGTCATTAGACTTCCAGGACTTCTGGTATTGTGCTGGTCATGAGCCCAAGGCCCCTATTGATGAGATAGCAATCACTAGCAGTTTAACAACACAAATGTAATGAAACCTTGTTGTTTGTCAGTTTCTGCAATGAATTTCAAAATGCTTTAATTTGCCCAGTGAAAATGTAGAAAGAGCGAGTTATTCTCCTGAATTATAATTCAACGATATATTTCACGACAAAGTGCGGTGATGAAGGCTCAATTGCATTTACAAGGTGAACAGATATTTCCATTTTTTGGGCGAGTGGGATGTCTGGGGTGCACAGAATCCAATTATTACACTTAACAGGTTCCAAACTAAGCAACTGAGCAATCAATACTGTAAATTTTCGGTTTGCCTGATAAACAGTGCATTCTGTCTCTCCACAGGATACACTCTACCTACATTGGGGCTGAAACACTTTGTAATGAGTATTTTATTGATTTATTCCTTTGTTTTCACTCCTAAGATCCCTCTCCTCCACACAGCCTTTTCTGCAGGAAGGTTTGAAACTGGTCCAGACCAACAGGGTGTCAGTGGAAGATAACAATGAGGCCAGGCTTCTACAATTGATGAGCAGTAATAGTGTGTCACCCTGTACTGTTCCTGACTGATGGAGGGGAATATCACTGCTTCAGTGTATTGTAATGTAATCATTTATTTAGTCTCAAGACGTAGTACGATGCTGGTAAGAGTTGCTTGGATGAATAAAACTATCCATTCTGTATAGTTAGGGTTTACTGTGACCAAATAATTCAAAATTCTATTTTTATTACACGAGATCCTGGGACTTTTTCCTAGGGAATTTGGGAATTCAATTTTGCAATTCCATTCCTTTTAAAACCACAAGCCAATGGCATTGATTATTGAATCAATTCAGGGAGGACAGTGATGTTAAAAATGATAGTTATGGACAGTTTTAATTTGGTTTTGTGACAACAGTATAAATTAGCCTATTTCCCATTTTATGTACAGAACAGAAATACTTGTGGAGTCTATTCTTTCACTGCTCCTGTACCAGACGATGTATAACATTAAGCCATTTAAAGTCTTTTTTTTTTTGAACAGTCGGGCCGCATCGTGAAGTCTTTCCCTGGACATCGGAATGTCATCACAACCAGTGCCTTTTCATTCAATGGAGTATATTTGGTAACTTGGTTTTCTTCACTGTTATACTGTATCTCCAATTATACCCAGTGCACCTAGCCTATCATATTTACTACTTACATTTATATAGCACCTCTTAACATAGAGGAAGTCCCATGGCATTTTAAATAGCGGGGGAGGGTGGGAAAAGAAGATTTAAAATAGTTAAAAGGAATAAAGGAGTGGATACTGAACCATGGTGCTGGGTTTAGGAAAGGTGTATGAAAGCTTGGTCAAACAGATGGGTTCTGAGGTGTTTTAAGGTGGAGAGAGAAGTGAAGGTTTAAGTAGTAGACTTAAAACCACTGGTAAAAATGAGCCAGTTCCCACTCTTCAATGTTCTCCAGTGACCACAGCTGGAAAGTGCGTGGATTTCAGATACGGACAGAATTGTGCTTGGCTGTAATGCAATCCAACCAAAGGGCCTCGCAACACTCAGTCTTTGCTCACCTATGAAGAATGGGTGTGGTACTGGAGGGTGTCCGCACCTCAGGAGCCTCTCCTAGGGCAGAGAATTGGCAGCAGACAAAAGCAAGTATACTCAAATATGAAAAAAAGTTACAATTCAATACATTAAATGATAAAAGTACATTAGATGGCACAGCTGAAAGACTGAATGGTAATATTTTTGATGAAACTGTTGAATCTTTTTGGTAGTAAATGTATTTACAAACTACCTGGGTGCTAACTACAGCTGTTCTTGTAACACCAGCCAGACCATGTTTTTCAGTGCTGGATCTTAGAGATTGCTTTGAGTAAGCAGTTGTTCTTCTTACAGGCCATGGGATCCTGGGATTGTACAGTAGTGGTGTGGTATTTACAAAGCATGAAACAAAAAAGGACTTTGCATGGCCACACGGGCAATGTGAGCTGTGTTGCGTTTTCTACAATTGGAATGCTGGTAAGCTGAATGGTGAAATTAATTAGAAATTGGGGGTATTAAAAATGGCCAGGGTTCCCTCACTGCCTCATCCAATGTGTTGTGAGGTACTGAACCATACAGACTAGGAAAGTCTCTGGCCTAAGCTACCTGATCTTAGCCAGGATGACAGTGGGGGCCCTGCAATTTCCCTTGGCTCTACTGGGCTAGTGAAGGATGGAAATCAGTTCGGTTCCTGCTTCTGATGACTTATGTTGGAACATTTATGTGTTAAACACCAGGTGGAAACAGGATCAGGTTCAGTTATAATGGGCCAACGCACTCTCCATAGGCTTACAAATGAAAGATGGTCTATTGGGTAATGCATTGAAGTTACTGGTATAACCAATCCACATGATGGGTCAGTGCCTTCAGGAAGGCCAATTAGATAAACAAAATATAAAATTTTGTAGAAAACTCGTCATCTACGGACTAACAAAATATTACTCAAAATACCAATTCTGTCAGATGTGCCTCTTCTGATTGTTTCATAGGCTTCAGGTTCCTGGGACAAGACTGTACGTGTATGGAATCCAAGGAACGGGCAGCTGATCTTTCTCCTGGAGGAGTACGCCAGCCGCGTGATGGCCCTCGCATTTTCTCTGGATGGAATTCTACTGGTGACAGCAGCAAAAGATGGAACGGTATAATGTAAAGGGATTCATTGGAAATTGGAATTCTTGTGTTCCATCGTCTGCAAACCTGACTCATTCTCCTCATCTGTTCTCAGAGGTTCATGTGTGGGATTGTGAAAATGGAAAATGTAAGAAGATCCTTAAGGTAATACGTCCCCAGTCTTTAGTGTATTTATTTGATATGATTATGATGAGCAGTTACACCGTTTGGATGTTGAAAGGTCAGTTTAACATAATTAGAATTGATTTTTGGAACAACTTTTTTAATGAGATCTGTATCTTAACTTGAAATTGTTATAATAGAATCATCAACCCTTGAAAATTGTCATTCCACACCAGTACCAACAAAAAAGTGAACATGAGATCTGTACAGATCTATTTCTAATCATGTAATCATCTTTTTTTCCTTAGGGGAATTTGGACATCATCTCCATTTGTCAATTTTCTCCTTCTGATACCCTTCTGACTGCAGGAACATCTGATTACATGAATCTATTGTCAACACACATGATGCAACACCCACCCAACACCAAGAGGTTTCAAAAGGAACCTGATCCTCAAAGAATATTTTAATAGTTACTCAAACACACCACTTTAATGTTAAAGATACAAAAAACATATGTTGACAGAATTTAAATTTATTTTGTATTAAGTGTTTCAGCTTTGAGTGTTGTGGTAAACCACTGTTAACTCTGTACAGGTCCGGGCATGTCTCCGCCCCTGGCTCCACCCCTAAGCCCGGGTATAAAGGTGACTCACCACCCTTCCCCCGGGAGCTCTTAGGATGGATCCACTAGCAGAGGCATGCTCCAGTTCCAGTTCTTAGTCAATAAAAGCCTACTTCGTATAAGTTCAACTCGTAGTCTTTGGTGTTGTTGATAGTGCATCAATTTTATTGACTAAATTTTCGACATGGAGCAAATCTTGAAGCCGGAACGTTTAGACCTGGATCCTCAAGCAGCAGATGCAGCCAATAACTTTGAACACTGGCTGAGCTGTTTCGAAGCCTTCCTGGAGGCCTCCAGCACTACCGTCACTACAGATGACGCGAAACGGCTTGTCTTGAACTCACGGGTGAGCCACCGAGTCAGGGACCCGGGTTCGAATCCGGCCTCGGGTGACTGTGCAAACTCCACACAGACATTCTCCCCGTGTTTGCGTGGGTTTCCTCCGGGTGCTCCGGTTTCCTCCCACAGTCCAAAGATGTGCGGGTTAGGTTGATTGGCTATGATAAAAAATTGACCCTTAGTGTTAGGGGGATTAAATACGTGGGGTTACAGGGATAGGGTGGGATATGTGTTGGTGTAGGGGTTACGGGGATCGGGTGGGATATGTGTCGGTGCAGGCTCGATGGGCCGAAATGGCCTCTATCTGCACTGTGGGGTTTCTGTGATTCTGTGATCTGTGAACTTACGCGGCCGCCATCGCGACGCTAAAGGAACAATACGTGAGGCCTGTTAACGAGGTCTATGCCAGACACCTCCTGGCTACCCGAAAACAGCGCCCCGGGGAATCGGGCGCCAAATATTTACTGGCACTGAGAGTCCTCGGCCGGGCCTGTAATTGCAAAGCGGTGACGGCCAAGGAATGCACGGAAGACCTGATCCGAGACGCCTACGTAGCCGGCATCAGGTCCAACTATACTCGGCAGAGGCTGCTGGAACAGAGGGGGCTCGACCTGCAGAAGACGGTGGCCCTCGCTAACTCGTTAGACGTGGCCCTCCAGAACATGGACGCCTACCCCCCTGACCGGATGGCCACGTGGATGTCACGGGAGCAGCCATCTTGGGACCCGGTAAGGCCACAAGCCGCCAGCAGCCCAACTACAGCTGCAATGACCAGAGGCCAGAAATGCTACTTCTGCGGCCAGGCCAAGCACCCCTGACGGCAGAGGCCCGTGCGGCCTTCACCCTCATAAAAGAGGACATTGCGAAGGCCACAATGCACACAGTGGATGAGTCCATCCCTTTCCAAGTGGAGAGCGATGCATCCAACTTCGCCCTAGCCGCAACCCTTAACCAGGCGGGGAGACCCGTGGCCTTCTTTTCACGGACCCTCCAGGGCCCCGAAATTCGACACTCCTCAGTCGAGAAGGAGGCCCAGGCGATAGTGGAGGCTGTACGGCACTGGAGGCATTACCTGGCCGGTAAACGTTTCACCCTGCTCACTGACCAACGGTCAGTAGCATTTATGTTTAACAACAGACAAAGGGGGAAAATCAAAAATAAGATATTGCGGTGGAGGATCGAGTTATCCACCTACAACTACGATATCTTATACCGGCCCGGGAAACTTAATGAGCCCCCAGACGCCCTATCCTGTGGGACATGTGCCAACGCACAAGTCGATAGACTACGGACCCTCCACAATGATCTCTGCCACCCGGGGGTCACCAGGTTCTTCCATTTTATTAAAGCTCACAACCTGCCTTACTCCATCGAGGAGGTCAGGACCATGACCAGGAACTGCCAGGTCTGCGTCGAATGCAAACCGCATTTTTATAGGCCAGACAGGGCACACCTGATTAAAGCCACCCGCCCCTTCGAACGTCTCAGCGTCGATTTCAAGGGGCCCCTTCCCTCCTCTGACCGCAACACGTACTTCCTCAATATTATTGACGAGTACTCCCGTTTCCCCTTCGCCATCCCCTGCCCGGACATGACCAGCACCACAGTCATCAGGTGCCTCAACGACCTGTTCGCCATATTTGGCTTCCCCAATTACATCCACAGCGACAGGGGCTCGTCGTTCATGAGCGACGAGCTGCGCCAGTACCTGCTCGAGAAGGGCATAGCCACGAGCAGGACTACCAGCTACAACCCCCGGGGTAACGGCCAGGTAGAGAGGGAGAACGCAACGGTGTGGAAGACCGCTATGCTCGCCCTAAAATCCAAGGGCCTCCCAATCTCCCGCTGGCAAGATGTCCTCCCCGATGCGCTCCACTCCATACGATCACTGCTCTGTACTGCCACAAACGCCACCCCTCACGAGAAGATGTTCGTCTTCCCCAGGAAGTCCACCTCAGGGACATCACTACCGCCATGGCTGACGTCTCCGGGACCCGTCCTGCTCAGGAAACACGTGAGGAGCCAGAAGATGGACCCCCTGGTCAAAAAGGTTCACCTCCTCCACGCCAACCCACAGTACGCCTATGTGGCGTATCCTGACGGGCGGGAGGACACAGTCTCAATTCGAGACCTCGCACCCTCAGGTACCACCCGAAACACCATCGATCACCATCCACTACCTCCACCCACCACCACTACCCACGACGCACCACGGGGTGTTTACCACGAACTGACGACATGCCGGTGCCATCCCTACCCTGAGAGGACACGCCAGTGCTCCGTCCCACGCGAGAAGCGGCCGCGGGCAAAGAACTGCCGCAACCGGCACCACGAAGATCATTACGGCAGACAAGACCCCCGGAGAGACTTTCGTATACGAACTTTTGAAACACTTCACCCCGCCGGACTCTTTTTTAAACGAGGGGTGAATGTGGTAAACCACTGTTAACTCTGTACAGGTCCGGGCATGTCTCCGCCCCTGGCTCCACCCCTAAGCCCGGGTATAAAGGTGACTCACCACCCTTCCCCCAGGAGCTCTTAGGATGGATCCACTAGCAGAGGCATACTCCAGTTCTTAGTCAATAAAAGCCTACTTCGTATAAGTTCAACTCGTAGTCTTTGGTGTTGTTGATAGTGCACTGTGTAAAACCCATCAAGTGTAAAACCCATACTACATTGTGAGGCAGTAGTATCACAACATGACTTGTTTTATATTCTAACCCCTTACAGGGGAAATTTCTGATTTCATCAGTGCTGCTGTGGAGAAGCACAGAGTGGAGACTAGGAAAATTAGAGAGGTTTATGTGGGCACCTCTCACATATACATATGAAAAAAAGCTTGTGTATGGCACACCATCCCGATTCACAAACCTTACTTTGTCATGACTTTTGTTCAACTTTTATGATGCAATTTTGTTTTTCAATGTCTCTTCTCTGAGTGAGAGGGTTGTGGGTTCAAGTCCCACTCCAGAGACTTGAGCACATATTCTAGGTTGGCACCGCAGTACAGTACTGAGCGAGTGCTGACTATCAGAGGTGCCATCTTTCAGATGAGACATTAAACTGAAGCACCATCTGCCCTCTAAGGTAGATGTAAAAGATCCCATAGCACTTTTCGAACGTTACTAACAGATTAGTGGCAAGTTGGAACCGAAATTGGCTCAGAGGCAGGAAACAAAGGGTAATGGTCGAAGGGTGCTTTTGTGACTGGAAGGCTGTTTCCAGTGGGGTTCCGCAGGGCTCACGACTAGTCCTTTGCTTTTTGTGGGATATATCAATGATTTGGACTTGAATGCAGGAAGTATGATTAAGAAGTTTGCAGATGATACAAAAATTGGCCATGTGGTTGATAAAGAAGAAAGCTGTAGACTGCAGGAAGATATAAGAACATAAGAAATAGGAGCAGGAGCAGGCCATTCGGCCCCTCGAGCCTGCGCCGCCATTTAATGAGATCATGGCTGATCCGATTTTGGCCTCAATTCCCCTTTCCTGCCTGTTCCCCCATAACCCTCGACTCCCCTGCTGCTCAAAAATATATCTCAGCCTTGAATATATTCAATGACTCAGCTTCCACAGCTCTCTGGGGTAAAAAGTTCCAAAGATTCACGACCGAGAAGAATTTCCTCCTCATCTCCGTCTTAAATGGGCGACCCCTTATTCTGAGACTATGCCCCCTCGTTCTAGATTCCCCCACGAGGGGAAACATCCTCTCAGCATCTACCCTGTCAAGCCACCTCAGATTCTTAAATGTTTCAATAAGATCACCTCTTATTCTTCTATACTCCAATGAGTATAGGCCCAACCTGCTCAACCTTTCCTCATTAAGACAACCCTTCCATCCCAGGAAACAACCTAGTGAACCTTCTCTGAACTGCCTCCAATGCAAATATATCCCTTCTTAAATAAGGGGACCAAAACCATATGCAGTACTCTAGGTGTGGTCTCACCAGCGCCCAGTATAGTTGTAGCAAGACCTCCCTACTTTTATCCTCCATCCCCCTTGCAATAAAGGCCAACATTCCATTTGCCTTCCTAATTACTTGCTGCACCTACATGTTAACTTTGTGTTTCATGTACGAGGACACCCAAATCCCTCTGTACCGCTGCATTCTGTAGTCTTTCTCCATTTAAATATTTTTCTTTTCTATTCTTCCTAACAAAGTGGATAACTTCACATTTTCCCACATTATACTCTTATCTGCCAAATTCTAGCCCACTCACTTAACCTATCTATATCCCTTTGCAGACTCTATGTTCTCCTCACAATTTGCTTTCCCACCTATCTTTGTATCGTCAGCAAATTTGGCTACAATACACTCGCTTCCTTCATCCAAATCATTAATATAGATTGAAAATAGTTGAGGACCCAGCACTGATCCCTGTGGTACCCCACTAGTTACAGATTGCCATCCTGAAAATGATCCATTTATCCCAACTCTGTTTTCTGTTAGTTAGCCAATTCTCTATCCAATCTAATATATTACCCCCAACACCATGAGCTCTTATCTTATGCAATAACCTTTTATATGGCACCTTGTGGAATGCCTTTTGGAAATCCAAATACACTACATCCACTGGTTCCCCTTTATCCACCCTGCTCATTACCTCCTCAAAGAACTCTAATAGATTTGTCAAACATGATTTGCCTTTCATAAAACCATGTTGACTCTGTTTGATTGTATTATTCTAAATGCCCTACTACTTCCCTAAAAATGGATTCGAGCATTTTGCCAATGACAGATGTTAGGCTAACTGGCCTATAGTTTCCTGCTTTCTGTCTCCCTCCTTTTTTGAATAAGGGCGTTACATTTGCGGTTTTCCAATCCACTGGGACTTTTACAGAGTCATGGGAATTTTGGAAGATTACAACCAATGCATCCACTATCGCTGTAGCCACTTCTTTTAAGACCCTAGGATGCAGGCCATCAGGTCCAGGGAACTTGTCAGCCCTTAGACCCATTAGTTTGCCTAGCACTTTAGTGATAGTTTTAAGTTCCTCCCTCCCTTTTTGCCCCTTGATTTTCTACTAATACTGGGATGTTTTTAGTGTCCTCTACTGTGAAGACAGATACAAAATGTGTGTTCAATGCCTCTGCCATTTCCTTGTTTCCCATTATTATTTCCCCAGTCTCGTTCTCTAAAGGGACCAACATTTACTTTAGCTACTCTCTTCCTTGTTATATACTTGTAGAAGCTCGTCAGTTTTTATATTTCTTGCTAGTTTACTCTCATAAGCTATTTTCTCCCTCTTATTTTTTTAGTCATCCTTTGCTGGTTTCTAAAATTTTCCCATCTTCTGGCCTACCACTAATCCTTGCAACATTGCAAAGATTGAAATATATCTTTGTTGAGTCATGAAATAGCTCTTTAAATGTCTGCCACTGCTTTTCTACCATCTTACCTTCTAATCTATTTTCCCAGTCCACTTTACCCAACTCTCTCATACCTTTGTAATTGCCTTTATTTACGTTTAAAACTCTAGTTTCAGACCCAAGTTTCTCACCTTCAAACTGAATGTGGAATGTTATGATCACTCTTCCCAAGAGAATCCTTTACTATGAGATCATTAATTAATCCTGTTTCATTACACATTACCAGATCTAAAATAGCCTGTTCCCTGGTCAGTTCCACAACATATTGTTCCAAGAAACTGTCCCGAATACACTAACTCGTCCTCAAGGCTGCTTTTGCCAATTTGATTTGTCCAATCTATATGAAGATTAAGATCACCCACAATTATTGCAATATCTTTCTTACAAGCCCCCATTATTTCTTGATTTATACTCTGTCCTACTGTAAGGGGGCCTATAGCCTACTCCCACCAGTGCCTTCTTTCCCTTAATATTTCTTACCTCCACCCAAATTGATTCTACATCTGGAACTTCCGAGCCAAGATCATTTCTCACTATTGTACTGATCGCATCCTTTATTAACAGAGCTACCCCACCACTTTTCCTTTCTATCCTTCCAAAATGTCAAATACCCCTGAATATTCAGTTCCCAGCCTTGATCACATTGCAACCACGTCTCTGTGATGGCTATTAGATCATACCCAGTTATTTCTATTTGTGCTGTTAATTCATCTATCTTGTTACGAATGCTGCGTGCATTCAGATAAAGAGCCTTTAATCTTGTCTTATCATTTTTCCCTACTCTGATCTTATTTGCTGGTGCACTCTTATATTTGTACGCTCTGTCCCTTCTGGTCACACTCCGGTTTTCATTGCCCATATCGCTACCCTGCACTATTGCCCTGTCCTTTCTCAAATTCCCCTCGCTTGAAACCTCCCCCACACTATTTAATGTAAAGCCCTAGTTATTCAATTCGCCAGGACACTGGTCCCAGCATGGTTCAAGTGAAGGCCATCCCAACTGAACAGCTCCCTCTTTCCCCAGTACTGGTGCCAGTGCCCCATGAATCGAAACCCATTTCTCCCACACCAATCGTTTTGCCACGCATTCAACTCTGATTTTATTGACCCTGTGCCAATTTGCTCGTGGCTCAGGTAGTAATCCAGAGATTATTAACTTTGTGGTTCTGCTTTTTAATTTAGATCCTAGCTGTTCATACTCCCTCAGCAGAACCTCGTTCTTAGTCTTACCCATGTCGTTGGTTCCTACGTGGACCACGGCAACTGGATCCTTCCCCTACCCACTCCAAGTTCCTTTCCAGTCCCGAGATGTCCTTAACCCTGGCAGGCAACTCAGCCTTCGGGGCTCACGCTCTCGGCTGCAGAGAACAGTATCTATCCCCCTAACTATACTGTCTCCTACCACTACGACATTCCTTTTGACCTCACCCACTTGAATGGCCCCCTGTACCACGGTGCCGTGGTCAGTTTGTCAATCCTTCCCTGCAGTCCCTCCTCTCGTCCACACAGGTTGCAAGAACCTTGCACCTGTTGGACAAGTGAGGCTCCTCCAATGCTACCTCTTGGATCCCCATACTTGCCTCACTCGCAGTCTCACACTCCTGTGCCTGACCACGGGCCAAATCTGAAGTATTTAACCTAAGGGGTGTGACTGCCTCCTGGAACAAAGTGTCCAGGTAACTTTCTCCCTCCCTGATGCATTGCAATGTCTTCAGCTCATCAACTCTTGAGCCGAAGTTCCTCAAGCTGCAGATGTGGTCACCCTGGAGCAACACATCACCTGCTTTGCCATCTCTATTGTATTTAATTTAATTAATTACATCAACATCAATTGTAGTTTTTAATCTAGGTAAACTAGGTAATAACCTTGTTTAATTTATTAAAATAAGTTAGTTATATGCTATAGGTCTTTACTGTAACTTAGTCCTCATTCCGAAGAGAACAGAAATACTCACCACCAATCACCTACCTACTTACCTGTGACATCACTTTGATTTTTTTTGTTATTGAATCAGAGCCTCGCAGCTCCTTCCCCGCTGGCTCTGCTCTCAGGCCTCCTCTCGCTGCGCTCTATTTCGCTCCCGCTCCGGTTCGGCCATATCAATGGGCAGGTGGGCAGAACAGTGGCAAATGGAATTCAATCCGGAGAAGTGTGAGGTAATGCATTTTGGGAGGGTTAACAAGGCAAGGGAATACACAATAAATGGTAGGACACTGAGAAGTGCAGAGGAACCTTGGAGTGCATGTCCACAGATCCTTGAAGGTGGTTAAGGAGGCATACTGGATACTTGCCTTTATTAGCTGAGACATAGAATATAAGAACAGGGAGTTTATGCTTGAACTGTATAAAACACTAATTAGGCCATAGCTAGAACTGCGTGCAGTTCTGGTCACCATATTACAGGAAGGATGTGATTGCATTAGATGGTGCAGAGATTTACGAGGATGTTGTCTGGGCTGGAGAATTTTAACTGAGGAACAATTGAATAGGCTCGGGTTGTTTTCTTTGGAAGAGGCGGCTGAGGGGAGACTTAATTGAGGTACATAAAATTATAAGGGGCCTAGATAGAGTGGATAGGAATGACCTATTTCCCTTAGCAGAAGGTTCAATAACCAGGGAGCATAGATTTAAAGTAATTGGTCAGGGATTTGAGAAGACATTTTTTTACCCAGAGGGTGGTTGGGGGGTCTGGAACTCTCTGCCTGAAAGGGTGGTAGAGGCAGAAACCCTCATCACATTTAAAACGTACTTGGATATGCACCTGAAGTGCCGTAACGTACAAGGATACGGACCAAATGCTGGAAAGTGGGGTTAGGATAGCTCTGTCGGCTAACACGGACACGATGGGCCGAATGGATTCCTTCTGTGCTGTAAATGTCTATGATCGTTTGCCTTTTCTCTTTTTGGTCATTTCACATACCACATTCAGTCTTAACAATTTGAGGGAACATAGCCCGAATTGCTTTACTCTTTCATATTTCCCACTGGTCATCCTTAGTAAATCTGCATTGCTCCTTTTCCATGCCCTGCTAATGGCAAGGAGCCCAAAACTGCACACAATATTTCAGACATGTCTAACCACGACCTTTTTGCTTGCATTCTCAATCTTTCAATATTCTCCCCAAAATCTCATTTGCTTTAATGGCTTTTAAAAAAGAAAACCGTATCCAGATTTATGCATCTGCAAACTTGAATTCCACTGTTCCCTCACTGTATTAAGAAATTTACCATTTAAAGGTATTTTCCCATTCCCCAAATGTATAACCATTTTTGTATTAAATGAATCAGCTCGTTATCTGCCCATTCACATGTTCCTCCCTTCTTCCAGACCGTTTGATACCCAATTTGGAAGCATACTTTGACATCTACCCATATATGACAAAGTCCAGATAGTTATTATATTAATATAATAGAACAAAAGTTGTCCCAACACTAATCTCTCAGGTGCCCCACTATCCAGTCAGTCCATTTACCCATCTCAAGGCTGTCTGCCTGTCAACCATCTTTCTTCCACACATATTATTTCCCTTTGATGCCATAGGCCCTAAATTTTCACAACCACTTTAAGTGGCACATCATCAAATCGTTTTTGTAATCCATCTGCTGCACCCCCCATCTACTTTGCTATTCTTTCCCCCAAAAAACTATACACCAAGCACTTTTCAATCAGCAGTCTGAAAATCTGGTCATCATATTCATATCCTTTTCTAAAATCAACCAACTGTCACAGCCTAACCAAGTGTCTGTCCCTAGATCCCATGCTTTACCTCCAGGTTTTCAGCAAATGTAAACCTCAGCGATAGGCCTTATAGATGCCAGGGCTACTGGATGCACAAAAACTTCCTCAGGAGCAAATTTCACCATTTGCTTCCAATAGTAAAGCTTAATGGGTGCCGTCAGCCTGCCAATTCCATTCAGGTAGTTGATGTTTTGAGCTCTCGGTCTGCAAATACAGGCCAACGTGCTTCTACCGTAACTGGGCAGGATGGTTCTTCTGACACTGAACAGAGTTTGGATCAAACTTTGATTTGACACTCTTGTTCAGATTTTGATAAACCGATGTAAAGGCAGAGCAATTGGAGCAGTCAGATTGTGATTGTCACAATGTTGGTGGAACAGGCTACCAGTACAGTTTAGCATTTTAAATGAGTTATACAAGCGATGAAATCACAAATTTAGTTGAGCCAAAACAGATGTGCAACACAACCAATTTTTTTTTGTTTTACTCTGTTAAAACGACCAATTACTAAGTTTAAATAAATAGGTATCAGTGTCTATATGGATTTTAAAGGGCAAGCAATCTGCAGTAAAGGTTGATGGCAGTATTTCACTCTGCCTACTTGCAATGGAACTAAACTCCACAATGATGCTGCAGATTGAAGAGTTTACCAAATTTGGACTCTTGCCAGTTTTAGTGTACATGACAGTGTGCATGCACCAACTGTCAGCATACTATACACGATCCAAACCAGGCTTGTCTTGAGATTTTTAGGTCACTTCATTTTACAAGGCACTCCATCTAAAAATACCACAGGCCAGTTTCTAAAAAGCCAATCAAGAGTTTATTTAATTGGGAATTTGCTTAGATTCTTTGGAGAATTCATAAGTCTGTGGGAACATACAATGATTCATGTCCACAAACCCTCCCAGAAATGAATTATTATAAAAAAAAGGTCACTCAGATAGACAAGTTTTGACAAGAGGGTGCAAGCTAACCACAGCATTCCTTACATCCCCTCCAATTTGTTCGGACTCGTTTTATTGGGAAAATGATCCAAACGTAAAACATGGCAATAAAAAATCAAAAACGCAAGCCTTTTCTTAAATTTAATAACTTCTGTAGGAGAACATTTATGCTTTCACAGCAAATTTGCGCATGGGGTACAGACGCTCTTTCCTTTGCTGTTTCTTGGTCTTCAAACTCTCCTCATATTTGTTTAGTCGACGACGCATGGCACGGGTCTTCTTGGGTCGCAGATCCAAAGGCTTGTACTTCTTGCCCTAGAGTAAATGTTGATCAGCGCAGTCAGCGAATCATCTTGTAGCTCGCCCAACAGATTGTTAAAACTGAATTCAAATTCTCAAACTGCCACAGTGGGATTTGAGCTCATTCTCTCTGGTTCATTATTCCAAGCCTCTGGATTACTAGTCCAGTAACATACCCACTACACTACTTTACCCTGTAGTTTTTAACATTACCAAAATGATGAAATTGTGCTCGAGGCTCACATCTACTCGGCCTAAGTTTGAGGCTACCCAACTCATCTCACATAGGACTCGAAACCAGCAGAGAGATTTTTTTTTGTCCCATCAATGAATTCAAATCCAGGCCCCAGAGGTGAAACAACAGTGCATTAACCCAACTGCACCAGCCAGTTCCTTCTCTCCCAAAGCCCCGTAGCGCCCAACCAGAACACCATCGACAATGTTCTACATCCCACCAACCTTCCTTCTAGCCTTGGCCCAGAATGCCAATTCAGTACCAAATTGAGGGCATTTGTACACTGTGGACTTGTGCCCACTAACTCTGTTCAGAATGCTCACCCGCCAATAAAAAGGACACAGCCAGCAGAAAGCAAAAACTCATCCTTCTAGCCTGCGCTGAATGGTGAACTAAAGCGAGATCAAATATTTGCATAGACACACACACAAAAGATGGAAAGATTTGTGCATCACACTTTCAATAGAAATGAAAATCACATCTGTGTCCACACAAACACACCAATGAACATGATTAAAACTGGGCAAGGAGAGCGAGCAGTAGTGAGACAGCCGAGGGGACAAGCAAAGCAGCAAGAGCTGGGACTCGAGAGAAGTGGAAACACCACAGAAAATGGTGCCTTTCCCCAAGTAAAGTTCTGCACTATTCTGGCTCACTTTAACCAGGTGTTGCACGCCAAAGGTAAATCAGGGGTTGCAAGAGAAAGAATTTAAATTGAAAAAAAAACAGGACAGCCTCCTAAAATCAGCACACAAGAGCGTTCTACCACCACATCTGCACACACTTGGCACTGGTGCTTAGCTGACGAGAAGCATGGCCCAGAAAGGCAGAACTATCCTCTCAGACAACCTCGCCTTCAAATGAATACTAGAAACGTCACAGAATAAGGACAGACTACGGCAAACAGCCAAGATCCAAATTCAAGCTCACCAACCAGCAGGTTCATGCTCTACTATCCAAGGCACAATCCCATTCCCAAGAATCTAAAGTTACTTTTAGAAATCAGTAAAAATGGATAATTTCACCCAACTGTAACAATTTCAGGAGTAGCCCATAAATGATTGGAATCACATTTGCCCTTTCAGGACTATTTCCACATTGTAAGAAATCCAAGTTTTCTAAGTGACATCCCACAGAAATAAAATTATAGACCATCACAGAGAAAATGTGTGTTTGAACCTGTGGTACAATTAAAAGATTCTTCACTAGGAACATGCTTAGTTTAAACTCCACTTCTGCACCCAATTTTCAAAATTTCCAACAGGAAACAGCAATCAAGAGTGGGAACGCTGGCTGCTCTTCCCTCTACAGCCCAGGAGCAGCGAGGTTGGAATCAGGCCATTTAGTTCAAGATTTGTCTCATCAGATCATTTCAATTAGGTAAATTTGAGTTGAGTGGACTGTAAAGGAGACAGGAACAGAATAGGGCAGCAGATCACTGATCCATATCATCAATTTCCCACTGTGCGCCTGTGCCACTAGGAGTGCTGAGGGTAACGCAGGCACGCTACCCATTTAGGGTGAGTTGGTCTCCATAATTCAAATCACTGGGGCAGCCTACTTGGGTTAACATGCATAATACCCAGGTCATGTGCAAATTCACTATATCCAAAGTCACCAGCAACCCATGCAGTCCCAAGTAGAAGAGACAATAAAAAGGAAAAATACGCAGATGTTGGAAATCTAAATCATAAAACTTGTGTATTTATATAGCACCTTTAACACAGTAAAACACAAGGCACTTCACAGGAGCGTTATCAAACAGATTGGACACCGAGCCACAAAGAGATACTAGGACACATGACTTGGTCAGAGAGGGAGATGGAGAGGGGTTTAGGGAGGGAATTCCAGAGCTTCGGGCCTAGGCACCTGAAGGCATGGCTGCAAAATCACTATATCCAAAGTCACCATAACGCTGGAAACACCACAGCAGGCCAGGCAGCATTTGTGGAGAACAGACAAGATGTTTCAGATATAGACCCCTCCTCAGAACGGTAAGATATTACAGGTAAACGTCATTTAAAAAGGAACAGAACCATGGGAAGAGAAAAAAAACACAGGAGAAGAAATAGAACGACCTGCGCTTAAATGGAGACCAGGAGATGGTTAAATAGCACAAGTGATATTAGCACAAAACAATAGGAGGCGTAATGAGAGAAAACAAAGAAATAAAAGACATATGACCCATTGGCTAGCTAGAGGGGCGAGAGATGGGTAGGTAGAAAGAGAAGCATGAAAAACTGGCAAAAATGGAAATATACAAGACTGAAGCCAAATTTGTGAAATATCAGCTCAGAGAAATAAGGCTGAAATATTTAGAATGGCAGCTAGGCTTTGGATGATAACTACCACAATCCACTGTGGAATAAGCACTACTATTTGCTTGCTGTTATGAAATATGTACTGAATCCCGTTGTTGCTGAACTTTTCTGCAAAGTACACTGGGCTCCACTTATAGTGGAGGCAGTTCATCTAGATAATCAGATAAACATCAAAAACCAGGGCTGCTCAAACCGAATGCATGAATAGTAATGCAAGCAGGGCCGATCCTCCCTACTGAGCTCCCCAGTTCTTGCTGACTCCATATTTGGAATATAGCAACAACTCTCACGTTACAATAGATTGCAATTTATATAGTGGACAAATTAGTACTAATGAGTCCATTATAAAAAAAAACTGCACACACTGTGCAATAGCAATGCTTCAAATTACCAGCATACATTTTCATTTGCTATAAACACCATTCCAGGATCTGTAGAATTGCACACCTTACAAAAATTACAAAACTGCATTGCATAAAAAAGCTTTAACTTACTTTGTAGAATTTTCTCAAGTTCTCTTTCTGCGTCTGATTGATGACAGTAAGGACTCTAGCAATGGACTTGCGCACGACACGGCTAAGTGGAGGGAAAATACATAATTTCAGCCATTCACAAATCTTACTAATCATCAAGGTCAAGGAAAGCAGCCATCAAAAAAACCAATGCACCACTTTAGCTCACATGGAGAGTAAATACCGATATGGACTAGTTGGGCCAAATGGCATGGTTCTGTGTTATAACCTCTATTCATTAGAAAGCAGTGGTCCTATTCGTGCATCTACTTCATGCCAGCCAGGAACAGCAGCAAAATCATTCAAACCTTCAGTACACTGTTAACCCACAATTTAAGCAAGGCTCCACAGCTCGTCACTTCTACAAAGGGCAATTTTAATAACTGGCTTGTTCAATAAATCTACTGCCCATACTTACATCTTGGAAAGCTTGGATGCAGCTCCTCCAGTTACCTTAGCAACACGGAGTTGGGAGAGTTCCACCTTGAGGTCATCCAGCTGCTTCAGTAGCTCCTCCTTCTTCTTGCCACGCAGATCACGTGCCTTGATTTTTGCCTATGTTTAAAAAGAGCCACCATGTTAATGTCACACAAACCAAGCCTCCAACTGGAAACAAATGATACTCCACATGCAAGCAAAAACTCCAGACAATACAAGTTGCTGCAAATGCTACACGGGAGAGAGTAGACCTTTCAGCCCAGCGAACCGCCTCCGCCATTCAGTTAGATCATGGCTGATCTGTACTTCAAATCCATTTACCCGTCTTTGATCCATACCCAGTATGACACTTACCTAACAAAAATCCACAAATCGCAGTACTGAAAATTTCAATTGACCCAACATCTACAGCTTTTCTGGGGAGCGGGTTCCAGATTCATTCTGGCACAGGCACAATGGGCCAGAGATGGCTTCCTTCTGTGCTACATCATTCTATGATTTCCACTACTCCTAACTAGCCCTAATTTTATTATGCCTCCTTGTTTTGGACTGCCCCATAAGAAACAGTTTCGCTGCATCCAGTCTAATGAATCCCTTTATATCATTTAATAAAGACCTTGATTAGATCACCCCTCAACCTACTAAACTCAAGGGAATACAAGCCAAGTTGTCCTGAATTTAACCCTTTAAGCCCAGTATCATTCCGGTGAATCGACACAGTATCCCTCCCAACACCAATATATCCTTCCCAAGGTGCAGTGCCTAAAACTGAGCACTACTCCAGATGGGGTCTGGTCAAGGCACTGTACAAGTGAAGCATAACTTCCCCCCTTCTGGAGATACCAGCCAACTTTCCATTAGCAACATCAACACCAAGGCCCTCACCATCAACACTGTGAGGTCCATTGATGATCAGAAGCCTATCCGAATCAACTGGATCAACACCATGGCTACAAGAGCACATACTTTGCAATGAGTAACTCACCTCCTGACCCCTCAAAACCTCTACCATTTACAAGGGTCAAATCAGAAGCCGTAACACTTAAGAAATTTGACTATTAGAAACTTGAGTGGTGATGCTATCCCTACTACCAGCACTGTGGTCAAATATCAGAGGATTCAATGCAGCAAACTCACCAAACTTACTTCAACAGTACTGCCCGGCCCTGCGATCTCTATCACTAAGAAGGGATGATAGGAACACCACCTCCAAGTTTCCCTCCCAAGGCACACGCTATGCTGACTTGGTCATATACCACCAACCTTTCAAAACCTCCCAAATTCCCTACCTAACACCACTATGGGAACACTGTTAATAAAAGGGCTGCAGCAGGGCAGTAAACCACCACCTGCTCGGGGTGGCTAGGGATAGACAATAAAACAAACAGCCTCGCCATCCTCACCCACGTTGCTGCACAATTTCAAATGAAATATCATGGGGGGACTCTGAGCAACGCCACGGGAGGTCCGATTAGTTTTTGAGCCGCGGGGGAAAGGCATTAAAACCAAAGGCCTCATTTCAGCCCAGGAGTCGACGACCCGCCCGGCCGAGTTACAGACTGGTCACGGGCCCCCCCATGTTACACCAGACCCCGAGACGCAGGGCCCTGGACCCGGCGGCGGTTCACGAGAAGCCGAAGTCTGGGCCTCCAGCCAAAGGCTCAGCTACCGCTGCCCCCGACCAAAGCGAGCGGTTCACAAACCGACAGCGGCCCGAGGAAACCCCGAGCGCCGCCATTTGCAAAAAGAAAAGCCGGGAGCCAAGCCGCGGCCTACACCAAATGATTTATCATTAAAAGAAAAACCACTACCATCACAAATAACGGCACCAGCCGAGAGAGTGGGGGTCAGGGCTCGGCGGGAGCGAGTTACTCTCACTCAACCGCCGATAGTTTGTTAGGATTGATGCGGATTGGGCCGCAAGCCCCTCACAATTCCTACCATTTTCCCGGGGCAAGCACAAGAAAGGGGCCAGTAGAGGGCGGGGCCAGTATTTCCACGTGACCGGCTCTACCACTAGCTCTACCTGGAGGGGGGGCGGGAGATAGAAGCGGTGATCGCTGAGTCAAACATTTAAGTTTAAACACACACCATCGGCTTTTAAAAGCTAATAATGTAAGATCTTTCCGATCGTATGGTTAGAATGAGCACGGTGTCGAGGTACATAGTTTATTGGGTTTTGTCTGTGTGTCCCCCCTCTCTCTCACACTTAGTGTATTCCGGAGGTTGTTTCCGGTTCCGGGGCGAGGTTGCAGCAGGCCTGGGTCTGAGGGAGTGTAAGCAGCGGCACTCGGCGGCGGCCGGGATTGTGAATGCAGCCTCCGGTCAACTAGGAGCGGAGGTGGGATTGAAAAGAGAGCGATCACCATCCCGATTAGCGCTTGGTTATTTTTTGGAGGGGAAAAAAAACCCAGAAGCGGGGCAAATGGCGAAAAACACGCTTTCCAACCGGTTCCGGAAAGTCGACATTGACGAGTACGACGAGAACAAGTTTGTGGACGAGCAGCAGGAGGAGGCGGTGGAGCAGCAGGGGCCCGACTCGGTGGAGGTGGACAGTTTGATCAGGCAATATCCTTCAGGGCAAAGCGGCTTCCTGGTGGGTGGGCGAGAGGCTCTCAACCGGGGCGAGGGGTGGGGTGGGAGAGCGCGGCGCACCGCACCGCACCCCGAGAGAGGGGGAGGGAGGCGGTGACAGCTCGCCCCCCCCCCTAACTCGGAACCGTCCCCCGGTTACAAACTGCAGCCGAGCTGCCGAGTATTGACGGCTTTGGCGGCCGCTTGTACCCGCGGATTGTTTCCTGTCGGTTGCTGTTTGTAGAGATGTCGCTTCATTGACCACTTCTTCCCCCCTCCTCCCCGGTCTGTTTGCGTCTTGTGCAAAACTGGAAATTTGTTCGAAGACCTTTTTATCTAAGGTTTCGGCTAAGTGGGGAAAATAGGGAGTCATTGTTTTCAGTCATGACGTTAAAAATATAACCACAGACATTAGTTTGAGCGTTTTTAACCAGATCCTGATGCACTCATGATCTGGGTGCACTGTATTAACCCTTGCGTTTGTCTATAGAAAATAATGGCGAGTTCACGGCGCGCACCATTATTAGGTTGTGTACAAAATCATCAATTTGTGGCAGAGATATGCCATGAGTTCCGCCTCTCCACAAACTGCTGGACTATTAACTCTTGCATTAGCTAAAGCTGGAAAAATTACCATCTCGCCCCCGTGAGCCTCCCCATTGAAGTTCATTGTGTCATGAAATTGCTGGATTCATGTCGTAAGGACCCTGATAATGACGTGTTTTATGGTCCTGACCTGCCCCTCAACCTTGGAGACCCAGAGAGGGAACAATGAAACTCTGGAGTCTCACTCACGCAGGTAGTAAATTGTTCCCAGAGAGATTTTTTTTAAACTTATTTTTGTGTCTAAATCTCCTTTCTTTCCCTCTCTATATTAAATTTACCCTATTTCCTTCTGTTGTTTGCTGTTTCTCTGTCCTTTCATTTAATTGGTTAAGGAGATAGACCATTGTGCACAACGTGCATGAGGTCCCTGATGCAACATTGACATCACTGCATCAGTATCAATTCAGGTTTCCAGCAACTTGCAGCGCAAAAATAGTGCAATCTGAGGTAACAAGTCCAGCTCGCATTGCTTGCTGCAAGATGCACCATTCCAACAATTTCTGGATCAATATATCTAGCTGTTCTATAACCTCCAAAGATTCACCTTATATCCATTTCTGCTTTCCTCCCTCTGACTTGTTAGAGCCAATACGTACACTGATTCTTGCAATGTTTCAGAATTGAACAAACCTACTTTTGTAGGTGGAAAATTGTAGCCATTGAAGTATTAATAATCATCTTAGGTTGTCAATTTTTCAAGAGATCTTGTCCTGTTCTATATAATTGGCATAGATTTGTATCAAGTCACTAGAGTGTAGTGGTAACGACTTGGGAATCAGATTTGTATATATTAGGATTTTGGTACTGTAATTTCTAAAACTGTTGAGCACCATATGATTGGTTATTGACTTTCCTTGTGATGTAAAGGGATGAGTGAAATACAGTATGTCTAAAAGCTAATTGTCAAAGTGTATAACTGAAATAGCAACTGCATCATGTCCAAAACTACGTTTACCTGTGTTTAAACCTGTAACTTACAGAACACACCTTGGGTTTAAATGCTTGAAATAAGTTAGTAATATTCCTTAACCAGTAATGTACAGGTGACATGCTTAGTGCGTTCCATGCAGCATTAAGGAACCCTCCAGTCAACATGAAGAATCAAGCGGTTAAGGTATTTAATTAAATTAAGCTAGTTTTTAAAAATTATTTGAAATGTCTGAACTGTGTGAATATAAATGTACTCAAATGCATTGACTTAGTCATAACGGCACAGGAGGAGGCCATTCGGCCCGTCGCGTCCGTGCCGGCTCTCTGTAGAGCAATCCAGTCAGTCCCATTCCCCTGCTCTATCCCCGTAGCCCTGCAAGTTTATTTCCCTCAAGTGCCTATCCAGTCTCCCCTTGAAAACATTGAGTGTCTCCGCTTCCACCACTTCCGTCGGCAGCGAATTGCAGGTCATCACCAGTCCGTATAAAAAAATTTAAATTAAAAAAAAAAAAAAAAAAAGTTTTTCCTCACATCTCCCCTGTATCTCTTGCCCAAAACCTTAAATCTGTGTCCCCCAGTCCTTCTACCATCAACTAGTGGGAACAGCCTTTCCCTGTCTACCTTATCCTAACCCGTCATAATCTTGTACACCTCTATCAAATCGCCCTGCAACCTCCTTTGCTCTAATGAAAACAAATCCAGCTTCTCCAACCTGTCCTTGTAGTTAATATCCCCCATCCCCGGAACCATTCTGGTAAATCTCCTCTGCACCCTCAAGGGCCTTCACATCCTTCCTAAAGTGTGGTGACCAGAACTGGAGGCAATACTCCAGTTGTGGTCTAACCAACGCTTTATAAAAGTTCAGCCTAACTTCTCTACTTTTGTACTCAAGACCCTTATTTATGAAATAACAACAGAAAATGCTGGAAATACTCAGCAGGCCAGGCAGCATCCGTGGAGAGAGAAAGAGTTAACGTTTCAGGTCTGGGACCCTTCATCAGAACTGAAATGTTAACTCTGTTTCTCTCTCCATGGATGCTGCCTGGCCTGCTGAGTATTTCCAGCATTTTCTGTTGTTATTTCAGATTTCCAGCATCCGCAGTATTTTGCAATCCCTTATTTATGAAGCCCAAGATCCTCATATGCTTTGCTAACCACTCTCTTGATATGTCCTGCCACCTTCAGGGACCTATGCATATTAACTCCCAGGTCCCTCTGTCCCTGCACACTCTTTAAAACTGTGCCGTTAAGTGTCTCCAAGAATGCATCTGAATATCTTGAGCAAAAACATTTACCAGATCTCTTCTATCTACACAAAGATAAATTTCCTGTAGCTATTTGACTAGATTAATACAATTGTGTTTCTGGTTTTGCTGCATTAATTTAAGGGGTAACATCATCTCCCAGTTCAGAACTTTTTGCTGGATTTCAGTTAATGGTCTTTTGATTATCTATTTAAGTGATCATGGTATCCTTTTGTAATTGCTTTAATGGGTATAAGGCCTTAATATTTGGTCTGTTGTAATCTATTTTTTTTTAAAAACTATTGCTGGATGTGGTAGAAATCTAGTCACAACATAGACCAACAATACTTTCACTGTTTCTAGCACCCTCTGGGAAAATTCTTAAGTTTGTTGTATTGTGAAAAATTCTACTATCCAAACATATTAGTCAGTCAGCTAAACAATAAAAGGCCGAGGCACTATATTCAAATAATTGCTAATAAAATGTCTCATTTTAATTTCCTGCTATTTTGAATAGTCCCAACCTGTGGATTCAATCTTGCAACATTAGGACTAGAAATCATCATTTCAATGTTTTGCATGTGCAGCATTTTTCTTCACATTTGAAACATGTAAAAGTGCAATAAAACATGTAAAACACATTGTAACTTAACCTTTTCTTTTAATTCACCAGGAGCGGGCACAGGCGATAGTTCTCAAAGTCCTTACATCCTTTAAAAGTAGTGAGATAGAACAGGCTGTTAAGTCATTAGATAGAAATGGTGTTGACCTTTTAATGAAGTACATTTATAAAGGTTTTGAAAAACCCACAGAAAACAGCAGTGCGATATTACTGCAGTGGCATGAAAAGGTAACTAAGTTTCTTTTTTGTCTTTAATTGTTTCTTTTTTGCCATGATCCTGGTTAAGGAGGAAGGCAAGTGCATGATCTGATTCCACATTTACCAATGATGGCCTCTCAAGACTCTCTCTTTAAAATATCTGGCCTGCTATATCTAGAAATTTGACATGGGGAAGGGTGCAGGCGAGGACTCTGGCACACTTACCGTTTCACTATGCTGTCACTCTGATCATCAATTGGTGGATAAAATGTTTATGTAAAAGTAGTCCAGTGTAAAATTAACAATGTTACAGTTCTGGATTAAATGTCAGCTTGGCTTAGTCTAGCACTCTTGCTCGAGTTAAAAGCTATGGGTTTGTGTTGGCTGTGTACCACTAAAGCACATAAGTTCTGTCTGCACGGCACTGAAGTGCTGGTCTGGTTTAAGTCTTTCACACGGGTTGTTTCTTGTCTAAGATCCCAGGATACTATGCAAAAAGGAACGGAGTTCTAATCTCCTGGGTAATGTTCCTCCTTACACTGGCACCACCAAAAAGAGATTATCTGATGATTCATTCACTTGTAGAACATTGCTGTGCACAAATTGACTGCTGCACTTCAAAAAGTAATTCAGGGTTGTGAATTATTTTGGGGATGTACTAAGGTGCTACATAAATGCAGGTTCCTTGCATGGAGATTTAACATGAGTGAACTGGTGTATACTTATTTTGCACTGGTAAAAATAATGTAAATGTGCTGTGAATGTGTAGTTGAGGATTGTTTAATTTAAAAAGCAAAACTTTAAAATGATTTGAGAACATTTTCCTTCTCTGTCCCTCACAGGCATTAGCAGTGGGTGGAGTAGGTTGCATAGTACGAGTTCTCACTGCACGAAAAACTGTTTGAAAAGTTACACGGCACGTTGGACAGAAAGCTTTTGGAAAGTATGAGGAAGCAACAGCGAAAGGGAAATATTTGAACCCATCCTCGAAAGATTAATTCATATTAAATGAAATTATTTTGAAAAACTATGTTGGAATGCTTTTTTTAAATCTTAATAGGTTGTGGTGGAAAGTTTGTATTACTGTATGTTTTGGCCAGGTATGACATGCAAGGTCTTGCACATCTTCAGTTCCCGTACCATTTTTGTTTTTACCTTTTTGAAATCTGTTTTGAGAAACCAAATAGTGTGACTAAAAGACACATTCACATGATGGAAAAGCAATGATATGACATTGTGCTGTTGTGTTCTAAGCATTGGGCATTTTACCCAGAATTGTTTGTGCCACGTTGAGTACTGATGGACTAAGACTTCAGAGTCAGTACATGCAGTATTATAATTTGTTTTATTTCTTTGGGTCACTTTCATACTTTGAGTTTCTTTTGTACAGTTATTGGGTAGACTTAGTATATATGATACACATATGGCAATAGTGGTAGCTGAACTACCAGGGATGAATTTATTGTAAAGTGCCTGCTGCAAAATAAAGCTCTTGGATCATCTTTAGTGGACAGCTTTTTGTTGTATTATATCAAAAATTTTAAGGTTGGATTTCCAACTTGGGCGAGGGAAGCAGTAAGGAAATGCCTACTAGATGCAATCTATTGCAATGTCAAGTTAAGTTTAATAAATCTTGTTAAAGTAAATATAGCGTTGGAGCATCACCAGAAACCTACATGGAGCTTGAGATGTACAAAGTCATAGTTTTAAGTTAAACTAATTCATAATGGCTGCCAGTTCACAGCTACATATGTATATAACTGGCACTAAGTTGTTTTGCTCAGAACACTGTCTGAGATGGGAAAATGAAACGGTTACCCTGCTGTAGTACGATGACTTTGATTGTTCTAAACCGCTTTCGGAGTAGAAGTAATTTTAGGACAACTATTTCCATTCCCTACTTCAGCAAAAACATTTACTAGAAGTGTGTTTTAATGACATTTAGTGAGAATTTATTTATGCAGATTTTTGCTTCAGTATATAACATTGTATGTGTATTGTATTTGTAGGCATGACATTGCTGTTTAAGATTTATTAAAACTGAACTGGTTGAAATGTATACCATGAAAAATTATGAAGTCTACATTGAGAAAGGAGGGCACTAGTCTTTACATTTTTATTCCCTCTGTTCAAGTCCTGTAATTCCAGCAGCTCTTTTCAGCTACCTGGTTTACATTACAAATTGGTTATGCATTTAACCTAGAGAATATTGGCTGTCTTCTATAGTAAACTTTGCTTTTAAACTGTCTCACGCTCCCTGTGAGGAGTGGTGCTGAACTACTGCTTTACACACAGTAAACAGTGCAAACCAGCTGGACTGGTTTCAAGGCCATGCACACATTGACATGAGGGATCCCTTTTTTGTTACAATAGATTTTTTTTTTTTTTTTTTTAAATTGTGAACATTGCTTCCCAAGCACCTGTGCTGCCCCTAAGTACAGTAAACATTGGTGGCTCAGGATATCTATTTCAGCCAAAATACAAACATCACCAGGAATCTGGTTTAAGAATGCCAGGGTCAGTTGCTGACTCTGGCCTCTTCTGCACTCATTTACCACCCCATCCCACCATCAGCCGTCAAGGCCCTGCACTCTGAATTCCCTCCTTAAACCTCTGCCTCACCTTACAATCCAAATCTTTGATCACTCCTAATCTCCTTTGGCTTGGTGTTTATTTTTGTTGGATTACACCTCTATGCCCTTGGGTCGTCTTTCTACATTAAAGGCACTATATAAACAAAAGTTGTTGTTGTCATAGTTGAAACGTGTGCTCAGTTTGTCGGTGTATTAACACAGCAGATGTTGTAGGTCAATGTCTACATCTAAGGACTATATTACAATACATCTCGCCTCAAAAGATAAATTTTTCTGATTAGACTGCTCCTGAAAGGAAGTTACCCAGAACACTACAGATTAGAACATACTCCAAAAAAAGAAACCAAACCGTTAGGCTTGTTTTTATACATTACATTAGTTAACATATTTCCATTAAAGCTAATATAATGAAATGGGGTCTGTTAATTTTTTTCAGAACCACATTCTACTTGTAGCAATAATTGAAACACTTCAATTTAATAGCAAGAGTGCTGGCACTTAGTCTGAATTTAGAAATGTAAAATTCACTTCTGATACACACCACATGGACCATAAGCCTAATTTGGTAAAACCCAATTCATAGCAGTTATTACATATTTGATTTGAGAAAGGTGATTAAATCTTGCATTTTCAGGGATTTGCTTCCACACTCATCAACATTACTAAAGTGCTTTGGGACATCCCAAGGTAGTGAAGGGCACTATATAAATGCAAGTTCTTAGAAGGATAATAATCAATAATTTAGCCCATTTATTTCAAATTACAGTGATTTAAAAACTACACACTGGTAAGAACTAAAATCTGACAAGTTATTGAAAAATATTTATGCAGCTGCAAGTCACTCAAAGCCAGTCTAGATTAACTACATACTAGTCAAACATTGCTGTTAACTGTTCTGCAATATTGTTATAATTGGAGTGAAAATGCCCAAACCCTTATTTCGGCCCTGTTTAATATCAGCTAACTCAGCACAAACCAACCTCGGTTGCTGTGTTTATCTTTCATTTCTGGTATTTTTTCTCTGATTCTCTCATTTCTATTCTTCAATTTGTTTTCAGGAAGCTCAAATATTGCATTGGTAAAATATTAGGAATGGAATCCACCCACCCCCCATTTTTTTTTAATTTTAGCTTTGTATTATGACAACTACCCTAGTTTCCACTTCCACTCTGTAAATAGGTGACCTACTTCAAGCAAGGATGATTGTTTTTTGTTCACTTAAACTCACAGTAGTCCTGTGGAGGACTGACCAAGTTTGTTGCCCCAGGCTGATCATTACGCAGACTCCACTGGTACTAGAAACTGATTAGTGCTACATACATCATATTTTGAGTTGTACATTACAGGCCACAATTTGGTGTGTCAGTTTATGCAGGTTTTCCAATACGGGTTTCAACATTAAAAAAAGTATACAAGGTGGCGGCTGCAGCAGCCAGAAATTCCCCATCCAACTACACAATTATCTGAAAGGAAGCTGGCCAATAAAATGGCACAGTTACTTGTTTAAATTCAAGATATCACAGTCAATTAAAAAATTATGACCAACAACACCATCCCAGGGAAACACTGGCCCAGAAATTCGGGTCGGGGGCTTCCCGCAGGTACAAGCCCCTGACCTGCACTTACCTTGCACGCCTGCCGTTGTGCTGTGGGCCCGCGTGGGATTCCGATCCTGGGCCTGCTCCAACTGCCGGCGCGCAGTGCTTGCGTATCCCAGGGGCGCCAATCGGAGCAGGGAAATGCCCATAAGTTTGACAGGAAGCGCTGTCAAAACTTAGAAATACTACAGGCCCCCAAACATCATTAAATCTTTAAAAAATAAAATTTATTTGAATAAACTATAAATTATACATGAAATAACTTTTAAACAATTTACATTTTTGAACATTTTTTTAATTTTCTAACGGGGCTAAAAATAAACTTACCTTTCTTTAAAGTATTTAAAAATAATAAACCTGTGGAAAAAATGTTTTAATTTTAATGAATTCACCACTTACCTTGTAAAAAGCAGGCCTTACGCCTGCTTTTTATGTGTAACTTCTGGAGGCTTACCATCCCGGGAAAACCTGTGGAAAAAAACGTAAGTTCGATGCGCACGCGCAGCCTCTCCCGCGCACACGTTCAAACTCTGAACCCCTTCTTTCAGGGGAACAGAAGTGCCGGTTTCCCGTGCATGCGCAGTGCATGCAGGAAACCGGCACTTCCATTGGGCCTATGGATGAGTACCCCGTGCGTACTCACCCGTGGAGACCCGAAGTTCTGGGCCAGTATATTTAAGGAATATGACATTTGGTGGAGATCAGTTAAATGATTACTTTGCTTCTGTCATTCTTCTGTTGAAGCTGAAGATGGTGTTGCTCAAACCAAATTCAACTTCTACTAGAAAGTTGTACTTTTACATTTAATGTTTTAACAAACTTTAAAGGTCACCCCAATGAAACTTTTGGAAGTTTGCCATTTGTGCACTTAATAGTTACGTCAGTGGAACCCCCAGGATTATGATTTTTCCTATGATTGCTGTCAGTGTCTGTTCATTCTTTCAAGATAAAATATTAGACACCCATTGGATATCTTTGTCACATTTCAGACCTTAAAATATAAAATAAAGGTTACTCCACGTCAACTGACAGTGGTAGCAGCCAATTTCAGCACTTGAGAACACAAATACACACTTTGAATTACAAGTTATGCTGCCCAGTGTTACATTTTTCAAGCTAACGTATTGAGAGACTGGAATTTTACTGCAAACTTCAGCTCCCAGTATACTTTCCGTAAATGCCGTAACAAATAATTGCAGCAGGAAATCACAGCAACTAAAGTTTCACCTGCTAATCAAAGAATTCAACCACAATTTCAGCAAGTCTAAAGGAATTTTAATTGAAAAGTATTGCACCTACAAATTATTCCCAAGCAAACACTGGTCAGATGATGTGTCAGTTGTTGTATCCAATTCAGGTTTACAACACCAAGGGAGAGAAATTAGTTGCCAAGGCCAATCAATGCATGTACAAAGATTACACGCCACAGCATATTTTTATACAAATAAAAGTGCATTAGTTGTTCATATATAACATATATATAATATATTATATTATATATATACACACACACACACGTTTGCTCTTGCTTTCAACAAGAATTCCTGGTTTCACAACAATGGCAGGGTGAAGAAAATACTGATGGATCATTATTACAACAGCAATGCTTTCTGCCTCAAAGGCTGTAAATAATTTATGCATCCATTTTTTACATCTCGTGTGTTACAACCTTGTTCCAGTTTCTATACACAATAGAGTTCCCTTTACAAAGACTCCTTTTGGAATGTTTTTTTTTCTCTTTTGCATTAACCTGGGTATATGAGAACTAACTGTACCTTCTCCTTGCCCTACTATTTATATCAAGCATCAAATCTCTGGTTGTTCCAGCACCATTTCCACACAACACTACTGCATTCTTACACTGCAATAAAACCACATGATCACCATTAAACAGCAACAACACATGAAAGGGATCTAAATGGTGTAATGAATCAATAACAGCATGTTGTACAATTATTAGAGTATTTTTGAGAAAAATAAATTTGAAAAAGGGCTACAGTGGTATTTTCGGATCAATAAGAGGAAAACCAATTGCAATATTTAACTTGGTCGCTTGTTTTCTGATCATCTTTTATTGGTGCAATTTCTGCCATGCAGGTTTCCAGTTTTTATTAATCCAAATGACATCAAATGATTCAACTATAAACATGTAAAGGCAATTTAATTAAAAAAAATGTTCTATTTGGACCATGATAACGAGTTCAAAAACATTTATGGACAGCACTGCTGACCTCTAACAGCGGGGATGGGTTGGGGAAGGAGCACGACTTTTGTCATTTTGCTCAAATTTTACTCCCATCCTTATGTTCTAACGGTAAGAAAGAAAATGATAACTTAAAAAAAACCCAGATGTTTGTAAGCATTCATTAATGTCTATCCATGAAGGAGCAGCTCATATACAAGGATGGAAGAGTATGACAGCATGTCACTTCAAACAGTGTTTCATTTAAATCAGCTCAGGACTGTAATAAAGCTACAGGACCAAAAAGAATTGTCCCTCTTGCACGTTTAGAAACTACAGAATTTCAAACCCATAATATCTGTCCACAGTCTGCTTTTTTCCCCCCAATGAATTTCATTCCCCATAGGAGAATGTCTTCATCTGCATTTAAAAGATGCATTAATATAAAGTACCAGTACTATTAAATATTTGTAAACAGCTGGAAAACTTGTAGTCCTGTATTAAAAACACTGTCATAACAGTGACTGAAACCACTAATAAGGATATCTTATTATCAATAGCTGTAGTGTTCATCCAATGAGTTATGTTGATAGTTCTTTGAGTGTGCACGTTCCAGACGTTGCACTTGGTTTATTGCCAGTGAGGGGGAGGTTGGCCCGGTACTGATGGACGTACAATACCTTTAGGAGCAGGTTTTGTCCCAAACCAAGACATCTGCAATGTAAACAGAATAATATTCAGTAAACCATTCAAAGGTATTCATTAAAAGACTAGAAATGGATCAGACTCAGTAAAGTGAGTAGAAACAGATGATGTTCGACCTTATATTCTAAGGATTCCTTTAACATGTTCTCTTCTTCACGTGTAAAGTTAAGTAGCATGGATACCGCTTTCACCAGTTGATAGGCCTGCAACAAAACACTTATTGTAATGTGCTTCTTTTCACGTTTATTAGACCATTGAAAATTGTCATGCAACTTTCTACAAGAAAAAACTACCCATGTATCAGCAAGGCAAATTATAAACTAAAAGATTGCTGTAACTCACAAATCATTTTGAATGTAAAGTTTCAGTATTTTACAATTCAAAACATTTTTTTAATGCTTCAAGAAATCTTCCTGAATCTTCTCAAGTTGAAATTCATTAAAGGAGTATTCCATTAAAGGAGGTACTTGGCCTCACCATTGAGCATTTTTCTGAAAATGCTCGTCCGTTTAAAAATTACTTGCCATGAGGCACCTGGCTTCCTGATCCTAGCCACCATCTATTTTATGTTACCAAAGCTAGCCACCAAAAGACAGCATCCCTGTGCCTAGCCTTTGCCAGGGGAACCCCCATGGACTTCTGGGGCCTGGATGTTTTTGAGGCAAAAGGCAGTTTGCTAAATTAGAAAAGAGGTGACAGAATGGCAAGCTCTTTTCCAACAAAATTTTAAAAACAAAAGTCGCCTGTGTGCTTCTCAATATTTGTGTTTTAAGTTTTAAAACGTTGGCTGTAACTGCAATTAAGGACATTGCTAGTGATGTGAGACCACCTCTTTCTAGGTCTCGCAAGTCATCAAAATGCTATGAGAAACTGAGCATGTTTTGCAAGTTTCAGAACATTGCAGTGCAAATGATCACACTGCATTAATGCCAAATATGTAGTTTAAGCAGAGCATTATCTCTCCCATTTCCCCCCATGCGGAGTCATCCGGTCTCCACGCAATCCTTTCCTTGTACAAGGCCTTAATTTGGCCACATCTAAAATTCTGTGTCCAGTTTTGGTCCCCTCATGTGGTAGGCAATTTTAAGTCCCTGGAAAATGTACTGAGTAGGGCCACTCGGCTAATACCTATTTTTAAGGGCCCTTAATTATCAGCATAGGCTTAGACAACGGGGGCATTTTACTTTGAAAAAGGTTTTGACTTTGAGGAGATATAATTGAGATCTGTAAAATAATGAAGGGATTAGGCCGAGCTAGATAGGCTGGGGAGGACTGGGGGCCTCAGTATAACTTAAAAAAGCATAGGTTAGATGCTAGGAAGTACTTATCTTCATAGAGAATCATTGGCCTCAGGAATAGGTTGCTAGTGTGTGTGGATTCACTGCAAGCTTTCAAAAAAGAGCTGGACAAGTTAAAGGAGGTAGGTGAGCTAATAAGGACTAGTGATACATCAGTGTGGTCTGGGGCTTGTGAGATAGCCTTCAGGTGTCAGAGAGGAATTACCCAGAGCTTTTCCCTAAATTGGTCTACGGTTTTTCTTTGTCTCTCGCAGAAAGTTGCATGACTATTGGGGAGGGATAGTGTGATGCGGTTGATGGTGTATGCAGGTTGCAGCAGGTCAGGATGGGATAAGCTTGATGCACCAGCTTGGTCTTGTCCTGTCATTTCCCAGCCAGTATCACGGGTAGTGGAGAATCACATCTCTGAATTCCACATCTCTGTCAGCTTAATCACCGAACCACTGCAGCACTGTTCTGCCTCATCATTTAAAACTACTGTAACAGATCTACATGTTAACATCTATCTAACGAACACAAATAAAGGTTTTCTACTGATTACCTGTAGATTACTGCAATTATTATTAACTCACCTCAGATTCTCGTACAGACATGAATTTGAGTAGAACATGTTTAAGATATTCAAAATTTATCTCCCTGGAGTCATTCAGGTCTGAATTGTTTACAACTGTGGTGGAATTATTGATGCCGGCTGGTGGCTCAAAGTAAGATCTCTCTCGGAGTTCAGCAGGTTCCATTTCTGGTTTCATTTTCTGTACATGAAAAGATTTAGTATGCATCAATCATAATGCCATATTACAAAATCAAAAGAACTTCCTTGAGTTGTCAATATAGCTTTTTTTTTTTAATTTGGTGTGACATGTGCAGAGATCCATCACCATGCTTATGAGTTTCTAACTCGAGCTATTGAGAAATCTATGCATGTAGAATTTCTGTTTGCCCGATAGGGACATACCCCATTTACTAAAATCCAGAGAACATAGGCGCACTAAGACAGAGTCAAAGCCTAGGGTCTCTCAAGTGTATACAAGGCTACTGCTGTGTGTACAGTGTCAGCTGTGGCTCAGGGGGTAGCGCACTTGCCTCCGAGTCAGAAGGTTGTGGGTTCAAGTCCCACTCCAGAGACTTGACCACAAAAATCTAGGCTGATACTCCAGTACAGTACTGAGGGAGTGCAGCACTGTCAGAGGTGCTGTCTTTCGGATGAGACATTAAATAAACCAAGGCCCCTTCTGCCCTCTCAGGTGGATGTAAAAGATCCCATGGAACTATTTCGAAGAAGAGCAGGAGAGTTATCCCCCTGTCCTTGCCAATGTTTATCCCTCAATCAACATCACTAAAACAGATTATCTGGTCATTATCGGATTGTTGTTTGTGGGAGCTTGCTTTGCACAAATTTGGCTGCCGCGTTTCCTACATTACAACAGTGACTACACTTCAAAAGTACTTAATTGGCTGTAAAGCGCTTTGGGACGTCCGGTGGTTGTGAAAGGCGCTATAGAAATGCAAGTCTTTCTTTGCTGGAGTTTAACTAGCTAAAATTGCATAGCTTACTAGAACAGCGCGCACTCACTGAGGACAAAGCAGTTGTGCTTAAGTGAATACAATTATTTTATAAAAACTCTCAAATAAATTCAGAACAAGATATACAGTACTAGAGCTAGTGTCCTTTAATGCATTTCTAGTATTACCCACATTGGTAGTAAACCACAAAATTCACTTCACCAAACCAAAAATATCCTTCAGCTGCTTGAACAGATAAGAAATGAAAACAAAGCAAGTTGGTTCAGATTCAGCAGATCCAAAAAAGTAAACAGTTTAAAATGGGAAAATATTACTACCATCAATTTGAACCAAATGTGAAAGGTACGAAAAGGAGTAAAAAACAGGAATTACAATGGGTTTGTCAAAGAAAAAGATAAGCTCCATTAATTAGTGCTATTACTTGAATTAAAACTAGGTCGTGCAAAGTCATAGGAAAGTATTCTGGGAACAATTCTCCAGACGACATTATTTCAGTATCAGGTTACAGATGTTAAGCTGCAGGCGTCAGGCATCTGTCACACTTTACACATGTGCAAAATATGTGTGTCATCTTTCTGACCCATTTTCTGGTTTGATCCATTGAAACGGAAATTTTTTTTTTTTTTTTTTTAGTAACTTGTTTGAAAAATGTAATTTAATCCAAGAGCCTTACCAGTTCTTTTTGTAGTGTCTTTTTCAGTTCTGCTAGCCTCTGCAGTAGTTGTTTAATAGTCTTTGATGGAGGAAAAAGATTTAAAATATAAAATCTAGTGATGCTGTTTACACTTAAATCATCATTTGATAAAACAACTTGGGATTTTAAATTTTACCATACAATACCAGGGAACTTATAAGCATACATTCCAAATTTGTTGGATCACTGGCGGAAGTAGGTTGAGTGATCACGGGCTCTGACAATGAGAGAAGAAACAGGTCTATCGCATCCTTACCTCAGCCAAGGAGTTTCAGCAGAATTAAATGGTGGAGGGCAGGGGAAACATAATAACTCTCTGCCTTTACTGCAGGAAAGAGATTATATCTCTATAGGAATTTGTATAGCCTCAGCTGCATTGTCAACATGATTTCCTCCAACTGGGCGGAGTCCCACAGCACAATGATGGGAGGCTCCTCCAGCATCACGGCACTGGAATAAATTGCTGTACAGTAAACAACAAGAAACTGAGCAGGTGCCTCATCGTAGGGAGGTTAAATAAGCAATGGAGCGCGTGAGTACAGTTAATCTTGGCCATCCCCGCAACCAAAGCTGGCATGTTGTGCTCAAGCACTTCCCAGAAATGAAAGAGTCAGGGCAAAGAATCCTCAGCTGCTCTCAACCACCACTTTACAGAGCATCTACAGCACAGAAACAGGCCATTCGGTCCAACTGGTCAAAGCTGGTGCTCATACTCCACACGAGCCTCCTCTCATTCCAATGATCTCTTCACACCCTGCCCCTACATTCCTCTATTCCCTTCTCCCTCATGTATGCATCAAGCCTCCCCTTAAATGTGTCAATGCTCTCTGCTTCAAGCACTCCATGTGGCAGCGAGTTCCACATTCTTAGCACTGCGTTAAGAAATTTCTCAAATTATTTGATCTGTTTGTGGCTATCTTCTATTTAAGCTGACTTATTCTGGACTCACCCGCAAGTGGAAGCAGTTTCTCCACATCCACCCTATCGAACCCCTTCATAATTTTAAAGACCTCTATCAAGTCTCCTTTTAAGTCTTGGCTTTTCCAAAGAAAAGAGCTGCAGTCTGCTTAATCTTACTGAAGAATGACGCAGGCCTTAAACAGATCATCTGCCTTCTCCATCAGGGAATTAATAGCAAATAGCATGAGGAAACATTTAAAGGGGAAGAAGAAAAGATCTTACTCATTTGATATTATATAATTTTTGCCTAGGAAATAGGGGCAGATCAGGTGACATTTATTTGATAGTGTCATGAAGTGATATCAAGCAAATTGGTGTCTATTTAGAAACCGAAACTTTCAAAGCACAATATCCTCAATTGTAATATATTACTTCTTTCAGCACAATATCCTGATAAATTCTTATAAATTGCAATCAAAGGCAGCCCTCACCATTCAACACTTCTTATTGGATTTAATGCAACATGATATAGCAAAACTAAACATATGTTTAAAAACACTGCCAAATTTCTATTTAATAAAGCTAAATATTGTGAGGCAATTTTAAAATTGAATTCTTAAATTCTTTGTGGTTGATGGTGCACATTGCAGAGCAAGCCAGTGACTCAAAGTGATAAAGCACCTTTGCAGTTTATCCGTTTAGGGAAGGAAACTGATGTTACATTAGTCATAATGAAACTGACAAACTGTAGAAACCCAAGGTGTAGGTCATAGATAGAAAAATGCACATATTTTAACTGGTTAATGATAAGAACAAGCATAAATCTGGAAAGTAACCTGTCCAAACATTATCAAAACCCAAGCAATCCTCTGCATGTGAGCCTTTGAACATGTGGAGAGGTTGTCAGTTAAAGAGATGCAGCTTCTAAACCACGATGATGTATACATTTCCTGTGTAGCTAACCTTGTTTTTGTCTATCAACTGCTGCTCCAAATCTTGGTTGTCCTGCTGAAGCTGCAAGGTATCGGCAATTGCCACATCTCCATTTTGCTCTTTCTCATCATTTTCTGGGGGATGTAACTGTCTATTCAGGGCCCAAACTTCTGCTTCTAGATCCTTCACCTGCCAGAGCAATTTGCATTTCTTTATCATTTGCAACTCTTGTAGTTAGTGATTCACAGAAACAAAGCTATGTATTGTGTTGGCCTGGATACAAAATACAGAATTTGATAAAAGCAGAGAAGACAATAAATAAATGCAAACACGGAATACATCCTCTCTTACTTGAGGAAGAAGGGACCTGTTCCATCCACATCACAACAGCAAATTGCTCCAAATCGAATTCTCTTCTTCCAAAAAAAGTGAGTTCTAAGTATTTATTTTTAAATTAAAAATAATAAAGTCCCCATCTATGCTGGGCTAGCTGATTACTCCTCACTGTTCCCCTTGAAACAGCCCATTTAGTCCAGAGGAAACTGCCATGAGTAACAGTAAGCCCTTCGACACCACCCTGGCTGTTGCACATCCTGTGGACAGTGGAGGAAAGGCTGGACAGAGGATAAATCGACCAGATTCTACATAAAGCCTGGGCTGTGACCATTGGAACCCATAAAGGGAATGTGTTACAGCACAAATTTCATAAAATCAAACATGTCAGATGAGTGCTATTGCCTGGGTTTCTTGATGATGCCTTCAAGGAATGGCAATCCTGTCTTAATTTCACTGATTACCTCCTCTTCCAAGGAAACAGAAGATGATGCACACATCTCCTTGAAGAGTCAAGGGACCTCTGGTTATTTGGCTACAATATGCTGGCATTGGGGTGGACCACCACGGGGTGGACCAGCAGGTCAATTTGCTCGTTGAATGATGACATCTCATTTGTTGACGTCATCTGATGGTGCCTCGGTTAACAACGTTAAATTTGACTCTCAATAAGCCAGTGCTGTTGAGTCATGCTGTTACACTATGGTATATTGCAGGATAGTCCTTTGTGTAGTCTCTACCACAACATTCTCTTTGTAACAGATGTGTACAGATAGGACGATAAAAACTTTCCAAAAATATAGCAGTAAAAAGATGGGGGGAAATAGTTAACTAGTGTAGCTCTTTCTCACTAAATGACTGAATTCATATTGATTCAGAAACAATGACAGGTGACTTCACACAGGACCACCAAAAAACAAAAAACCTGAGCCATGGCCGCGTTAAAGTCAAGTACATCCAGCCACTTACAGTAACATGCTGTACAGAAATTGGCATGTTTAAATTGTACACGTGGCTGAGAAAGAAAGTAACCTACCTTCCTCTGACTGGCCTCCAGTAGTTCCTGTCTCTCAATCATCTGCAACTTGAGATCACTCAACTGGTTCTGCACTGCCCCCTCTCTCTCCGCTGTTGAACTTTTATAAGCTTCGCTTTCCATTTGCAGCTGTGACAGTACAGCTTCATTGTCTAGAGGAATGTTAAGAGAGATTTTCTAAGAAATGGAATGTAATTAAATATGTGTAATTAAGAACCACTTATCACTTCCACAAGTGAAGCACTACTCAATCATAACACTGAAACAACCACAAAACACTTTGGGGACAGAAAAGACCTATGAAGATTCATCTTTCTCTCATACTATTCAGTATACTCTGCTACAGACACAAATACAGAAAATATGTACCATGTGTCTCTGAAAAGCCAAAGTGTTGCTTCACAATAAGTGTATCTTCTAATCTCTTTTAGTATTACATATCATACAGTTCCATAGCTTACGCCACATGGCAAGCTGGCCTAGGCTTTTGCTGTTCTGTAGTTAGCTACTAGAGGGTGCACACAAGCAATCAGGGCAAACCACAATGTAACTTCACTACATTACTGTTGGCAAGCACCTAATCTTCGCTCAGCACCTCTTCCCAAAGACATGGCTCTGATCATAAGCTCACCAAGAAAGCTTTTTTTTGTTATGAACAGTTTGAGCAATACCCGATTTAGCGCAATCCTGAGAAGAACAACAAAGTTGCCTACAACCAAATTGGTATTTTAATAATTGTGATGCATGCATTGACTTTGTCTATTCTAATCTATTGCATTCATGTGGATTTTAAATGTTTTTGTTCAAGTGAAATGGTCAAACGGAGCTTATATTATCACATCAACATTTTCCAGAGGCTAAAGCTAAAAATAAACTTGTTCCCATACTTAAACCTTAAAATGTAGTTCAAGGTTTATATTTTTCACTATCTAGTTGGTTTTCATTTTTCTTCTGTTTTCCTTCAAATATTGTTTGATCATAAATAAATTATATATTTTCAAACCTTGCTTAAGTTTCTTGAAATCTTCTTCCACTTTGATTAATTCTTTATCTTTCTGAAGGACTGAAGTATTTTTTTCATCCAGCATTTCTGTCAATTTTAACACCTACCAGTGCGAAAAATTTAAACAAATTCAACTCATGTTACATTTCTTGGTACAGTTTTACCAGCAACAGTACTTACCTGAGGCAATAGGTTAGCACAGTGGTACAATAAAAACAAGCATCATAATCACAAATCCCCCTTCCCTCCAGAAACCACAGGCTTTCTAATATGAAGAGGTATGGTTACAAATCCCTGACACTATGGACTCCCAGACAGACTTCCATTGATAAACAAAATAACAACAGAAAATGCTGGAAAAACTCAGCAAGTCAGGCAACATCCGTGGAGAGAAATTTGAGTTGACGTTTCGGGTTTGACCCTTCTTCAAGAGTTTTGAAGAAGGGTCAAACCCGAAACGTCAACTCAAATTTCTCTCCACGGATGTTGCCTGACTTGCTGAGTTTTTCCAGCATTTTCTGTTGTTATTTCGGATTTCCAACATCTGCAGTATTTTGCTATCGTTCCATTGATAAACATATGGTGGCAGTGTCATGTCAATGCAGGATTGTTCTACAATCAAGGGCCAACATTAGGACCAAACCTAACTTTGAAAATAAAGTCCTTTTATAATTTCTGGTGGTTTCTGACTCAAGTCTTGGGCTATATTGGTAACCTAACCCTTTAGCTCCTACATATCCTAATAAACACCATGCTTGCAATGTACATCTGACTCTGGTTTATACATTCCTGTGAGCTTTTAGTTAGCATGTGTTTGACATCGAAGTTAACCCAGCCCTAGAAGTTTGAAATATACCAGATTTTAATTATTATGCATGGAATTTTTTTTTTTTTTTTTTTTTTTTTTTTTTTTTTTTTTTTTTTTAAGTGCTCTAGTGTACAATGAAACAAGTTGTAATTCCACAATTAAAAATACTGAACATGCCGAAATCCTTCCCACAGCACCAACTAAAGATATATATATCCTCTCAATGGTCTTATATGTACAGAAAATGTAAGATGGTGGAAAAGGAGACATGAGGAAACTCAGGTTGACTGATTAGGGCACATTTTAGGACAATAGATGGCTAAAAAAGTATTGGATGTGTTTCAAAAAAGACAGGAACAACTATTTGTATAATTAGTGACTATTATAATATAGTTGTTAAATTTTACATCAAATTTGACTACTGAAGTTTTTCTAAAGTCATTTTGCATCAACAATTAAATTTTAAAACTTGCAGTTGTCCAATTTGAAAACCAGAGCAACCAAACTTTATAAAGGCACAAGTTTGCCTCTTTATACTTTACAAACATTGTAAGAGAGTACCCCTCCCGGGAACACATTTATATTGTGATTTGATACGCTACTCTCAATTTACTCGGTTTCTCTCACATAGTTCAGGAAGACAGACCTTTTTTTAAATCATGAAAACAAAACTATATTATTTTTGGCATACCCAGAGAATACTCTTCTTAATTCCACTTAACATTAAACATTATGGTGGTGTAAAGCAAAGGCCTTTTGCTAAACATAGAAACATAGAAGATAGGAGCAGCAGTAGGCCATTCGGCCCCTTGAGCCTGCTCCGCCATTCAATGCGATCATGGCTGATCATCCAAATTCAGTACCCTGTCCCTGCTTTCTCCCCATACCCCTTGATCCCTTTAGCCTTGAGAAATATATCCAACTCCTTCTTGAATATATTTAATGAATTGGCCTCTACTGCCTTCTGTGGTAGAGAATTCCACAGGTTCACCACTCTCTGGGTGAAGAAATTCCTCCTCATTTCTGTCCTAAATGGCTTACCCCTTATCCTTAGACTGTGACCCCTGGTTCTGGACTCCCCGACCATCAGGAACATCCTTCCAGCATCTAGTCTGTCTAGTCCTGTTAGAATTTTATGTTTTGATGAGATCCCCTCTCATTCTTCTAAACTCCAGCGAGTACAAGCCCAATCGATCCAATCTCTCCTCATACGTCATTCCTGACATCCCAGGTATCAGCCTGGTGAATCTTCGCTGAACTCCCTCCATGGCAAGAACATCCTTCCTCAGATAAGGCGACCAAAACTGCACACAATACTCAAGGTGTGGTCTCACCAAGGCCCTGTACAACTGCAGCAAGACATCCTTGTTCCTGTACTCAAACCCTCTCGCTACGAAGGCCAACATACCATTTGCCTTCTTAACTGCCTGCTGCACCTGCATGCTTACCTTCAGCGACTGGTGCACAAGGACACCCAGGTCTCGTTGCACTTCCCCTTCTCCCAATCTATTGCCGTTCAGATAATAATCTGCCTTCCTGTTTTTGCTACCAAAGTGGATAACCTCACATTTATCCACGTTATATTGCATCTGCCATGCTTCTGCCCAATCACCCAACCTGTCCAAATCATCCTGGAGCTTCTCGGCATCCTCCTCACAGCACACACGCCCACCCAGCTTTGTGTCGTCTGCAAATTTGGAGATATTACATCTAGTTCCCTTGTCTAGATCATTAATATATAGTGTGAATAGCTGGGGTCCAAGGACCGATCCCTGCGGTACCCCACTAGTCACTGCCTGCCACTCGGAAAAAGACCCGTTTATTCCAACTCTTTGCTTTCTGTTTGCCAACCAGTTCTCTATCCAAGTCAGTACCTTGCCCCCAATCCCATGTGCCTTAACTTTACACGCTAATCTCTTATGCGGGACCTTATCGAAAGCCTTCTGAAAGTCCAAATACACCACATCCACTGGTTCTCCCTTATCTATTTTACCAGTTACATCCTCAAAAAATTCCAGTAGATTAGTCAAGCACGATTTACCCTTTGTAAATCCATGTTGACTTTGTCCGATCCTGTCACTGTTTTCCAAGTGCTCTGCTATTACATCTTTTATAATGGACTCTAGCATTTTCCCCACTACCGATGTCAAGCTTACCGGTCTGTAATTCCCCGTTTTCTCTCTACCACCTTTTTTGAATAGTGGAGTAACATTAGCTACCCTCCAATCCATGGGTACTGTTCCAGATTCCATCGAATGTTGGAAGATGATCAGCAATGCATCTACTATTTCTAGGGCCACTTCCTTAAGTACCCTAGGATGTAGATTATCAGGCCCTGGGGATTTATCGGCCTTCAATCCCATCAATTTCCTTAACACCATTTCCCTACATATATTGATTTCTTTCAGTTCCTCCCTTTCATCAGACCCTATGTTCCCCGACATCTCTGGGAGGTTATTTGTGTCCTCCTTTGTGAAGACAGAACCAAAATATATATTTAATTGGTCTGCCATTTCTTTGCTCCCCATTATAAATTCCCCTGATTCTGACTGCAAGGGACCTACGCTTGACTTCACCAATCTTTTTCTCTTCACATATCTATAAAAGCTTTTACAGTCAGTTTTTATGTTTCCTGAAAGCTTACTCTCATATTCTATTTTCCCCTTCTTAATTAATCCCTTTGTCCTCCTTTGTTGAATCCTAAACTGCTCCCAATCCTCAGGTTTACTGCTTTTTCTGGCCATTTTATATGTCCACCTCCTTGGATCTTATGCTATCCCTAATTTCCCTTGTTAGCCATGGTTGAGTCACCTTTTTTGTTTTATTTTTATGCCAAACTGGGATGAACAATTTCTGTAGTTCATCCATGCGGTCTTTGAATGTTTGCTATTGCCTCTCCACCGTCAACCCTTTGAGTGACATTCCCCAATCAATCCTACCCAATGCGCGCCTCAGACCATCGTAGTTTCCTTTATTTAAATTCAGGACCCTAGTCTCTGAGTCAACAGCTTCATTCTCCATCTTAATGAAGAATTCTATCATATTATGATCGCTCTGACCCAAAGTGCAATTAAAAATTCAGTTGTTTGAAATGCAATATTTTAAACTTTTTAATTGTGAAAAGAATTGTTTAAATTTCATCATATTGTACTTTTAAAAATATTGTTCCGATGTTATTTATGTATGGCTGTTGCAGACATAGGTGTAAGAACAAGCATGAAATAAGGAGGGGGCAATTTGCTTCATCGAAGCCCATTACTGCCAGAAATCTTGTGTGGTCTATTCTATTGTAGACATTACCCAACTCACTTAGAGTCCTGTGAACAGATTCTTCCATTTTTATCCCTTCCCATCCCAACTCTAACAAATCAAGTGGAAATCCAAAACCTATGTCTAACCTTACAACCTACAATACCCATCTATGGCCTTCTGCATCCATGGCAATATATTTCCATGATCTGTGTAACAAGTATTTGATCCTCCTCATCTCAATTTATCCTTACAACTATCCTATCTGTTCCTAACTAGATATTCATCCAGCTCTTGTATTAAAGGTTTTTTTTTAGTTCCACGTTACATTTTTGATCTTTCTAATCATCTTACCCTACATTATTTTAGCTTTCATATCTTAGATCAATCTCATGGGATTGTCCCAACTCACCCTGCCTTTAAGACTGTCAATCTTTTCCTTGACATCGAGGCAAGATTTCTGCAACATGTCCAGGAAGTGGACTGCAAACTGTGTCTGGTAATTTTTTTTAAAAAATCGTTTATGGGATGTGAAGTCGCTGGCAAGGCCAGCATTTATTGCCCATCCCTAATTGCCCTTGAGAAGGTGGTGGTGAGCCGCCTTCTTGAACTGCTGCAGTCCGTGTGGTGAAGGTACTCCCACAGTGCTGTTGTTAGGTAGGGAGTAGGGAGTTCCATTGCTTTAGCTACTGGACTTAACCTTTGCCTGCAGAAGATCCCACTCCAGTCTTTGAACACAGTAGAACATCACATCAAGTTTAATATGTCAAGCAAATTAAATTATTGCAAAAGATGAACAAGCACATAAAGTAGCCGTCATATAATATAATTGTTATCTATTTACAGTAGGCATCCTTCTGCCTAATTATTCAAATGGGCAAAATAATAAGACTGTAACTCTAAGAACTAAGCCCATACTTTGTAAATAACTTAACACTACAGTGTTTAATTTCCTGGAACTTCTTAGCACTGTGGGAGTCTAATTAATGTAAAGTCTTTCTTGGAATTTCAAACTGATCAGTTCTTTCCCTGAGATTTTCAAACTCTTTTCCAACAAAATAGCTTTTTTTGCATCCTGGAAAGAGAATTACCAGGATATCCTGGATTTTGAGTATTTCACTCAAATTTAAGCAGCAACAGTTAATCATATACAAACTGAACCAATCTACAAACAGACACGGTCATATACAAACAGCATTGTTTATGTTATTTTTTTCCTCTGGCCTGTAACTGACCAAACTTGTAACACTATCAAAATAAACTCGATACAAGGATTTAAACTGCAGCCCTTTCTTAAACTGCTGATGTACTGTAACTGGATTTAAAGGGATGGTTACTGGATCAAAACTAGACAAAGAAAAAATAATTTTTATCACAAAACACCTAGGCCTAGAAATTTGAGTGCGTCTATTTTTGGGCGCCTTACCCGCACAGTGTTAATGGCCCGTGCTCAAATGGGGAGGTCCGCGGAGCGCTGCATTTTGGGCCTTGGACCTAATCATACTGTGGATGGCGCTGCGGTAGGAGCCAATTTCCAGGTAAGTGAATGGGTTGGATCGCGGGGGTCTGGAGGAGGAACGGGTGGGCGTCGCAGTCAGTGATCGGGTAGATTTGCAACATCATATTGGCCCAGAAATTCTGGTCGGAGGCTTCCCGCGGGTGTAAACCCCCGACCTGCACTTACCTAGCGTGCCGGCCGTTTAGCTGTGGGCCCCTGTGGAATTCCGATCCTGGGCCTCCTCCAACTGCCGGAGTGCAGTGCTTGCGTATCCCAGGGGCGCAGTTAGTTCGATGCGTCCCCTGGGATCATGTGGGCCACGGGGAGCCAATCGGAGCAGGGAATGCTTCATTCATAAGTTTGACAGGAAGGGCTGTCAAATTTATAAATACCACAAGCCCCAAAACATCACTAAATCTTCAAATAAATTTTTTAAAACATCACATTTTTTAAATAAACTATAAATTACATGAAGTAACTATTTTAAACAATAATTTAAATTTTTGAAAAAAATAATTTCATTTTGTAACGGGGCTAAAAATAAACTTACCTTTCTTTAAAGTATTTAAAAATAATAATTACCTGTGGAAAAAAGTTTTAATTTTAATTAATTCACCACTTACCTTGTAAAAAGCAGGCCTTGTGACTGCTTTTTATGTGTGTAACTTCTGGAGACTTCCCTTCCCGGGAAAACCTGCAAAAAAAACGTAAGTTCGATGCGCACGCGCTGCCTCTCTTGCGCACGCGTTCAACCTCTTAACCCCTCCTTTAAGGGAACGGAAGTGCCGGTTTCCCGTGCATGCAGGAAACCGGCACTTCCATTGAGCCTACGGGTGAGTACCCCGTGCGTACTCACCCGTGGAGACATGAAGTTCTGGGCCATTATATTGTATTTAAAATGAAATAAGAGTATCAGAGAAGGACATTCTATCACTATAGAAGTCCATTAGTCCCAGTTGGATTACAAAAATGAAATTCAGGAAGTTCACAAACATTGCAGCCAATTATTTTTAGCAAACTTATACATCATTGACATCTATCTATAGTATATTAAATTTGCTATGGAAGTTTCACATCCTTTAATTAGGCATCACTATTCTGTGACACAGACACACTGGCAGCTGAACACTTCTACCACCAGATGGAGCTTCATAAGGCTCAGAAGCTGCAGGTTGCTACACCTTTTACCGACCGACTTTCTGTGGGCAAAGTCACAGAAAATCAGCTAGAATAATGTAAAAAAAAAGTACACGGAATTGTATAATAACCATTTTATACCACATACTGAAGCTTTAACACTATTGATTGGAACAAACCTTATGCTGCAATTCCTCCTTCTGTTTTCTTGTCTCTTCTAATGCTTTGGCAATTTCAACACTCACAGTTTCTCTGCTTTTTAATTCTTCCTGCATTCAAACATTTGAATGTCGTTAGGATAATTGCACTATTAAAAATTCACAAGGATCACATTCAAATGTTTAGAGCATCTCCAATACTGTAAAATCTAATGCACAAGTTGCACACTAATTAAATATTTCTGCTCAATTCAGGATTCTGGAATTGGGGTGCTTTTACATACGTCCCAGCAACTGGTCATACAACATGATCAGCAAAGGTCGTGAAGCAGTTCTTTGACCTGCCTTCTCAGCCTGGATCATTAGTGACTTTATAGCAAGGAATGGAAGGAAATATCTTAAAAGGTTAATTTAAAAATAACCGTTCTTGAATATAGAATCATACAAGGAGGCCATTTGGCCTGTCGAGCCCATGCCAGCTCTCTGCAAGAGCACTTCAGCTAGTCCCACTTCCTCGCCCTTTCCCCGTAGCCCTGCAAATTTTTTTCCTTTCAGGTACTTATCCAGCTCCCCTTTGAAAGCCACAATTGAGTCTGCCTCCAACACCCTCTCAGGCAGTGCATTCCAGATCCTAACCACTCGCTGCGTAAAAAAGTTTTTCCTCATGTCGACTTAGTTTCTTTTGCCAATCACCTTAAATCTGTGTCCTCTGGTTCTTGACCCCTCTGCCAATGGGAACAGTTTCTCTCTATCTACTCTGTCTAGACCCATCATGATTTTGAACACCTCTATCAAATCTCCTCTTAACCTTCCCTGCTCTGAGGAGAACAACCCCAGCTTCTCCAGTCTATCCACGTAACTGAAGTCCCTCATCCCTGGAACCATTCTTGTAAATCTAATCTGCACTCTCTCTAAGGCCTTCATGTCCTTCCTAAAGTATGGTGGCCAGAATTGGATACAATACTCCAGTTGAGGCCGAACAGTGTTTTATAAAGGTTCATCGTAACTTCTTTGCTTTTGTACTCTATGCCTTTTAGATTTTTAATTTTAGAATATGGTACTAACCTTTGATCTTTCGAGTTCACACTCAACTTTCTGCAACGCATTTTCAGTTTCATTAAGTCTGTCACTTACATCCTCATTTTTCTGTTGGAGTTGGCTCTGTGCGCAAATGAAGACAATCAGATGTGTACTTATGCTACACAATTAGGCTACCACAAAGCTGTATATACTAAAGCTTAGCTACAGGACATTTCCCAGGAAGGGGGGGGGGGGGGGGTGGAAGGGTTGGGGTGACGATCTTACACACACCAGGAAATAACAGAGGTTCGCTAGGTTAAAATGTAGGCTGATAGGTAAAACACTTGAAAGAATTGTCCAATCTAGCCTATGAACCTAGAAAAAGCAATACACACACACACTCACTTATACACCAGCAAATATCATGAAACAATATGCAAATAGAAATCTGACATGTTTTCACTTCACACCATAGTTTTATGAAAGTATTTTAAAATGCTGCAGTGCTAAACTGATCAACTTTATGTGGCATCCTCTCTTAGATAATTGCAAATTAAAGCCTTGCAAAACTCCTTTTTATGTTCAGCGTGCTGAGAAACAGAATACTTTCCATTTCAGTCATCATGAAGCACTTGCAGGTCAGGTATAACCTAGGCAGATACAGAATAATGTTCCCTCTGCTCCAACAACATGCCTCAGTCCCAAACTCAGAAAATTACCCCTCCTGCAGCAATAGCATTTCCAATCTCCTACATCAGCAATCAGTGTAGTCTCTTTGATCAAGATTGCCAAATTTGGGGCAGTTTTGAGCGAAGGGCTTTCACCAACAAGGAACTGGGTTGAAATTTCCTAAACTCCTTGTAAAACCCTCACGAACAGCAGTCTATTTCATCAATCTAGGCTGAATTTAAACCAAGATGCTAGAGGTAAAAGGACAGTTTCTTAACACACTGGTAGCAAAGTGTGCCGGGATATCAGCTGGGAGACCTTGTACACGGAAGAGCCTGTGGTTTTGTTTTCCATACTCTCCCTTTTTGTTGCTTTTCTGAGTTGCTGGAATATTAAAATTTAAAACTTCACTGGACCTTGGAGTGTTACAGTGGAGCACCAATGCCTGGAGTCACTGAATGGAAGGGCATAGATTTCACCCTCTCCCCGCCCCCATTCTACTGGGCTGAAGAAAGGAAGCCAATGATCCAGGCACTTCTCCATGCGGACGGAGAGTCGTCCTAGAGCAGCCATAGCACTGATAAAAGTGAACAGCCTAGTAGCATTAGTGAAAGACTTGGAGCACAGTTACCCACCTACCCCCTTGGCAGTAAGAGGCCTACACCTCAGTGAAATCCAAGAATAAAAAGGGGACTAAAAAAGTCGTTTCTGACCCTCATTTAAAAAAAAAACCACTGGTAGTACAATACTTACTATCTTGTGTTGTGAGGCTGTTTTGTCAAATTCACGGGCAGTTTCAAGGGCATTTATTTGGCCATCCACTCGGTTGGTCCTTTCTGTGTGCTGATGTCTTAAAGCAGCAATCTGATGTTGAAATCTATCGCTTTCAGCTTCATTTTCTTCTTGCTAAGAAAAGGTCATTCTCATCAAGAAAATCTCAATGAAGCGTGCTACGTTTACAATTACCTACATCAAATTTGAAAGTTTTTAAAAAAAATTAAACGTCGATTTCATGTACATTTTTGGATTCATAATTATATATTTTTAATTTTTCTTACCATTTTTTTAATTTGAACTTCTTTTTCAGTCACATCACTTTCTTTTTGTATTAGCTTTTTGTTTGTAGAATGTAACCTTTGCTCCAATTCACTGACCTGGGAAACAATCAGAATATTAGAACTAGCTGGACTAGGGCCAGACCAAAGTGTTGCCTACAAGACTCTAAGGGGGGGAAATTCGGTATCGCCCCGCTTGAAATCATGAAAAATTAGCGCCAGGTGCTAATGAGTCTGAGGTTTCCCTAAATTGGCTTTCATAGAAACATAGAAGATAGGAGCAGGAGTAGGCCATTCGGCCCTTCGAGCCTGCTCCGCCATTCAACGAGATCATGGCTGATCATCCAAACCCTAGCACCCAGTCCCTACACCGACAGCCATCCCACCCAAGCCCTATCCCCGTAACCCCGTAACCCCACGTATTTAATCCCCCTGGAATCCCCCCTCCTGGAAAGAGCTGGAGCGCTAAATCAAGCGCCAATGACCTAAGCAGGCCGCTACAGGGGCACTACAGGGGCGCTACCAGCAGGGCGCTACAGGGGCGCTACCAGCAGGGCGCTACAGGGGCACTACCAGCAGGGCGCTACAGGGGCGCTACCAGCAGGGCGATAATGAATTTCAGCTGCTATGCAATCGGGAATGATCCTTCACACTGGCCCCTTCCAGCTCTTAAAGGGGAGGTTGCATCATTGTGCAGGTCCTCATTATCAGCATTGCTGGCTATGAAGGTGACCTGCAAGGAACTCAATCCCCTGATCGTGATGGCTGATCCCACTCCCAGGGAGAGAGCTCGTCATTTCACGGACGAGGCATTGGTCGTGGGAGTGGAGCGAAGGAGGACAGTGCTGTTCCCAGACACTGGAAGGAGGCCATTGCCCCAGGCATTCAGGGCAATGTGGAGGGAAGTGGCCCAGGAGGTCTCAGCCAATAGTGTGGTCGTACGCAACCTGACAGAGTGCCGGAAGAAATTCAATGACCTCACTCGGAGCATGTTCTCACCCTGACAGCCCAACAGGTCCTACATACCAGCATTTAAACCTCAGTCTGTACACACTGTACAAACCACCACTCACCCACCAAGCATCTGCACCTACTCAAATGCACATTCACATCTCACGCCTTACCAACAATCACAGCTATTCCATTACGGCAGGCATACCTCCCAAACACATAGCTGGACTCTGACTCACACACATTTGTTTCTCTTGCAGGCCAAGATGGCTCACAATAGGAGGGAGCAGCACAGAACAGGCGGGGGTGATGCGCAGCTCCAGCAGCTTTCAGACCTGGAGGAGCGAATGCTGCGACTCATTGGGCAGCAGATGGTGGGCGGCGTGGCCGTCGGCAACGTCGACCCCCTTGGGGGCAACAACGGTATGTTCATCCCCTCTCCTTCTCTCATCCCACTTCACCCTCACACCATAAGCCTTTCCCAATTTCCAGTTCCTGATACTGTCTGCATTCCTTGCTCCCTTCCTGCCCATCTTCCCTCACCTTTATGCGAGTCTTGTGCCTTTATGCGTTCAGAGTCAGCAACCAGATGACCAGCATGTCCCTGAGCCTCCCACAGAGTGAGGAAGAAGCGAAGAGGAGGAGGAGCAAAGCACCGCGTCACTGCATCTATCACCCGCAGGCACCACTTCAGATACTGGCAGATCTTTAGAGGCAAGTTTAGTAATAGGATCTACACAAGGTGATGCACCAGGGACAAGCGGGCTGCAGCAAGGCCAGGGGGAAAGGGTAGCTCGGGAGCCAGTTCCTCGGCGGGCGAGTTCGTGCGCAAGTTCTGCGATGCAGGATTCAGCTGAGGACCTCAATGGGGAGGCGTTCACAAATGGGTGATGGGCATGCACACCGAGATGATAGGTGCAATGGCAAGGGTACCAGAGAGCCTGTCGGCAATGGTAAGGAGCGTGGAGGAATCCGCCTCCAACATTGCACAGAGCTCTGCGCACACCATGAAGCCCATCCTTGGCAGTCTGCAAAGGATGCTGGACTCCCTGAGAAACCGTGGGGACCCAGACCTCATGCCGCGTGTCATGGGCGATGTGGCAGCATCCATTGCAGCACAGGCGGAAGCTTCGCAACGTCTTAGTACTGTAATGCAGTCAATGGTTGCTGCCATCCAGTCTCAGACTGCTCTCATGCAGTCTCAGCTTGATGCCACAAAAGCTCGAACTGCTGCTATCGTCGCTGGGACTACCACAGTCCACCGGGGATCTCACAGTGTTGCAGTAGCCCAGCAATCTGTGATGCAGCAGATTGGTGGGGATGCTGAGGTGCTGCCCCGGGGGAGTGGCAGTGTGTCAATGGAGCAGGAACCTGCTGTCCTCTCTCAGGATGACAGCATTCCTGCTTCCACCACTGCCACTCCGCCACTGCCTTTGCCTGTCATCCAGCGCAGTGTACAGCCGGGCCTGCCAGAGTTGGTCGAGGGCGTCCTGCAAGGCCATCTGTACTTTCTGGGACCGACGCTCAGCAGCCTTCCACCAGTGGTGCTGCAGCCACTGGGGAGACACTACGTAGGAGCACTAGATTAGGAAAAGGCACTGTAAAGATGGTAAGTAAGAGTTTGCACAAGGGTGATTAGTTAATATCGTTGCTGTATATATGTGGTTGCTGAATTTGGATAAATTTCTTATTGGAATGTTGCAGAAATGGTGCCGTGTCTCATTTCAGCTTTGGGGTGTGGTATGGAATGAGAAATTGATGGAATAACGGGGACTGGATGAACAACCGGGAAGTGGCCTTGAATTCATTGGAACCGCAGTCTGATGAGGCGGTCACGGACCGCCCTTCCATAAGGCCGATGGAGTGGCTGGATCCTCCGTCACTGCTGAACGTGCTCCTGTTCCTCCTCCTCCTGAGGTGGTGCGGTTATGCCTGCACCCTCATGATGGCCAAGTTGTGCAGCATGCAGCAGACGACGACGAAAAGGGACATCCACTCAGCCAAGTACTGGAGGGCTCCTCCCGAACAGTCAAGGCAGCGGAACCGTTGCTGGAGCACGCCGATGGTCTGCTTGATGATGTTCCTGGCGGCAGCATGTCTCTCATTGTGAGTGTTGGGCACGAGTGCTGGGGTTGCGGAGGAGAGTCATGAGCCAGGTGGAGAGCAGATAGCCCGTGTCTTCCAGCAGCCATCCGCTAGCTAGATGTGGTGGCTGGAAGAGGGCTGGCACACCGGTCTGGTGCAGGATGAAGGCATCATGGCTGCTGCTAGGATAGCGGGCATTGACAATGAGGATGCACCGTGTGGTCGCACACCAACCGGACATTAAGTGAGTGGTAGCCTTTGCGGTTACAGAATACCTCAGAATTTTTAATGAGGTGCCCGCAAAGCGACGTGGGTACAGTCAATTGTGCCCTGCACCCACTATCCTGGCAAAGCCACATGCAAGCTTACGCTGCTTCTCTCTGGTCATGGGGAAGGAAATGTAGTCCCTTCTTCTGTGGAGAGCATCTGTGACCTCGTGGATGCAGCAATGGACAGCGAACTGCGATATGTTAGATATGTCTCCTGTTGCACACTGGAAGGGTCCGCTGGCGTAGAAATTGAGGGCAATGGTGACCTTGATTGGCACCGAGAGCCGTGGTGCTCCTGATGTGAGGCTCGAGGTCTGGCTGCAGGAGGTGGCAGAGCTGTGACCACGTCCTTGGTGAAGCGGAGCCTTCAAAGACGCTGTTCCTCAGTGAGACTGATGTAAGAGAAATGCTGCCGGAATACCCTGAGAGGATAAGGCCTCCTGTTGAGAGCCCTGTTGGCCCTCCTCCCTCTGGCCACATTTTGCAATCTTTCTCTCTGCCTCCGCTGCCTCCGACGGTGATGCTGGGGGCGAGGTCCAGTGCCAGTACAGCCCCCATTAAATGGTGGAAATGTTGCACTATCAAATGTAACCCAAATGAAAGTGATACATTTTTCTCAGCCAGAATATTCCTTCAAGTTGAGAACACTCAAAACGCCAGTTTGCTTTTGTCAAACTGACAAGGCAGCATTCTTTGCTGACAAAAAAAACCCGGAAGTTGATGCCTTTATATAGCGCTGCTCCAGCGCTCATCTGACTGCATTCCGCCTCCTCTACCTGTAGTTGCTGCATTCCGCCTCCTCTACCTGTTATTGCTAATGGCAGGCGCTCAGGCAGGGGGTGAGTGTGAATTTCAGAGCCGGGGCGCTACGCACCCAGATGATGTCATGATCTCCAGCCGCAGGAGAGCATGGTGCTAGTGGCTACCGCCGCAAACCTCCACTTCAATTTCATAGGCATCGGTACTGTCGTGCCGTCGCAAAGGCAGTAGCGCTTCCCCCCCCACCGGAGGTGCCAACGGGAGGCGCTAAGGTGCCCAATTAAAAATTAAAAACACACACAAACTGTCAGGCCATGTTAAAAATTGAAGCCATTCCACAAGTTGTTGACAGGTGGTTCAGTTATTGGACTATAGTCACTGTTAGTAATACACTAAGAGGTAGTAGTTACCTGACTAGCATTCTTGTCTTTGAAAGTCTGCATATCATCATCTTTTTGCTTCATCAAAGTCTGGGTTTCTGCCACTTCATTGTTTAGTTTAGCTATCTGAAGCAAATTAGGAAAACCATTTAAAAAAAAAAAAACTGTAAAGAGATTTTTGTTTCAAGAATTGCTGAAATTAACGATTTGATATCATTAAACTTTCCGCCTGTGGCAAGTATGTACCTGCGTTTCGAGAGTGCCGACAGCCTCAGTGTGGCCAGTCTTAGCTTCCAACAAATGATGCCTTGTTTCTTCCAGTTCCTGCTCCAGATAGGATTTCTGCAGAGCACACTAACTGGTTAGCAGCATAATACAATCATGATTCCAACTCCATTTTAATGGCTACTGAATATGTTAAATAAAGACTGAGTAAAAAGATTTAAGTGCTGAGAAAAAAATTACAGTAGTAATCAAAGCATGACAATTTATTTAAAAAGAGTTAATCAAGCAACAGAAAATCTGTTGAAAAGCTTGACTCATTTAATTACTGAAGTAGTGTGTGTTATTTAGACACTTTCCATTACATTAACAATACCTCTTTAAGCAGCTCCTGTACATCCTCATCCTCCGAATAATTTCCCTCGATCCTTTTTTCGAGGGAAAATACTTTTGCCTGCAGATGCTCAATAATTTTTCCCTTCTCCTCAGTCTCCACAGATGTCTATTTCAGAAGAACAACACAGGTACAATGAGAAGCCAAGTGAACTAATGACAGCTTACAACCACTGAAAATGCTAACTCGCTAGCATGTGAGAATCACAATAAGCTGCAGCACTGTATTTTCCCCACTGTATCTAAAAGCGAGTGAGAATGAAAGAGTTAGTTTATCTCAGACAGGATGGAAGTAGGAATTTTACAATTGGCTTCTGTATTCCCGAGGCCAGAGAGGGGAAGATCGGCAGGCTTCCAAACCCGATTACAATACAGCAACCCCGGCTGGAAAGTGCACGCCTGTGAAGTTAGAGGAGGACAGGATTAGGCTCAACCGTAATGCCCCCCGTTAGCCTGGCAAAGCTCACTGACCCGTAATTTGCGGTCAGCGGCGAAGCAAAGGCATCGCCCCCCTGGCCCCGAAGTAAGCTTTCCACAAAGATCTTGTGATCTCTGTGGCGAGAAGTTCGGCTTTTCCGACGTGTAATTGAAATCAGTGCGAGTTAATGGGGATTCCCAGCTAACAGCTGCTGTGACGTCAACAAGCTGTCTAAGCAGCCAATTAAAACACAGAATTCTCAGACACCGAACCAGGAAGTGAAGAAGCTCCTTTGATTCGAACTTTTTAAAAATGTTAGAGAGCGCAAAACAAAGATTGGGGTGCTCTCACATGGGGGAAAAGGCAAACCTGAAATAAAGATGAACAAACTTTTTTTTTTTTTTTTAAATGTAAGTTTCTTAAAAAATTTAATTTTTATTAAATTGAATAAATTTGACACTCCACAAAATTAAAATTCATTTTTCTGGGCCATAACCTTTGTTTAGCAGTCAATACGATGTTAAAACCCCAGCTCCACCTAATCCAAAAGGGTCTAACATTTAATGGGGTATTTAACAGCAGTATTACTGCGGAAGAGCCAATGTTTTCGGCAGTTTCCATGATTTGAGAGATTACACTGATTGTGGGTGGCGGGGCCACAGCGCAGCCAGGAGCAGTGAATGACTGACTGCAACTTCAAGGTTTCCGCGTTAGAATGCGCATGGGCAATAGCCTGCTTGGACAACTGCCCATTCCATTGTGAAATCTGCACCAGCACACTGTGCCACCGTGCCATCCAAGTCAAAACGATTGAAGTATTTCATACAGGTAATTATGCAAAATACATTAACGAGTCACCAAGCTCTCATTAACTCGATGGCATTGCATTCGGAGCCAAAAGCTTGAAACCTACTTTTTTTCCCAGGAGAAAAAGCAACATATCCAGGGTGTATTTCAAGCTCCAAGTATTTCACTTCTGTATTATCCCTTCTTCTCTATTAAATTATACTTGAAGACAGTGAACACATGACAGAAATATTTTCAACTGGTGGATTACTTCAGCAACTTCAAAATAAAGGAATAGTTTCCAACACTAAGAGAAATGAGCACCCTCCGTGGAGTGCACTGTGATTTTTTTAAAATATGATCATTCTCAGTAGCATCCCAGGACCCTGCAGGAATGCAGTTAAATTGACTGACGCATCGCAAAGCACATGGCTCATTTCTGAAGCTTAATTTGCTCCTTCTCTACCTTTCTTCAGATGTTAAAGGTTTTGTTTTGCTTAAAAACAAGAGAGAACACTCAGAGGGGAGGGTGAACAGCCAGAGGTCATTGTCCTGCAGACAGAGTTTAGGGAGCTAGGAGAGAGATTAAAAAGCAGGACCTCAAAAGGTAGTAACCTCCGGATTACTCCCGGTGCCACGTGCTAGTGAGTACAGGAATAGGAGGATAGAACAGATGAATGCGTGGCTGGAAAAATGGTGCAGGAGGGAGGGCTTTAGATTCCTGAGGCATTGGGACCGGACAGGTTATACCTCAACAGAGCCGGGACCAATATTCTCGCGGGGAGGTATGTTAGTGCTGTTGGGGAGGGTTTAAACTAGCTTAGCAGGGGGATGGGCACCAGCATATAGGAGTAGAAAAGAGGAATAAGGTGCAAAAAAGAGTGTGTGTGTTGGATAGTACAAGTACTAGAGAAGATAGTACTGGAGGCAGTAGTAGTACTATATTAGATAGGAGAAGACTAAGAAAGACTACGAAAAATTCAAAAATGGGTTTAGAATGCATGTACGTAAACGCACAAAGGTTGGTGAGCTACAAGCACAATTAGCCATGTGGCAATATGATGTTGTGGCAATAATGGAAACGTGGCTTAAAAACGGTGAGGACTATGCACTTAATATTCAAGGGTACAAGGTGTTCAGAAAAAACAGGGAAGGAAAAAAGGGAGGTGGGGTGGCACTGATTAAAGGAGACACTGTAGTGTTGAAAAGGGAGGATGTTCTTGAGAGGACAAGGATCCATTTGGTTAGAGTTGAGGAGCAAAAAGGGTATGATCATGCTATTGGGGGTATTCTATAGGCCTCCAAATAGTGAGAGGGAGGTAGAGGAGCAAATCTGCAGGGAAATCGCAGAGATATGCAAGAGCTATAGAGTGGTGATATTGGGGGACTTTAATTACCCAAATATCGATTGGGATAATGCTAGGGTAAAGGGAACGGAGGGAGAGGAATTTCTGAAATGTGTTCAGGAGAATTTCCTTGACCAATATGTTCTTGGCCCAGCTAGGAAGGAGGCATTGCTGGATCTGGTGCTGGGGAATGAGGTGGGCCAGGTCGACCAAGTGTCTGTGGGAGAACACTTGGGTACAAGTGATCATCGTATCATAAGATTTAGATTAGCAATGGAGAGCAGCAAGGAACAATCCAGAATGGAACTTCTAAACTGGAATAGGGCTAACTTCAATGGGATGAGAAAGGATTTGGCAGGGTAAAATGGAACCAAAGACTGACAGGAAAAACTGTAACGGAACAATGGGTGATCTTTAAGGAGGAGATGTTCCAAGTACAGGCTAGGTACATTCCAACAAGAGGGAAGGGTAAGGGAACCAAAGCAAGGGCTCCTTGGATGACGAGGGAGATAGAGAAGATGATGAAACAAAAAAAGAGGGTGTATGATGAATGTCAGGTGAATTCTTCAAGGGAGAACCAGACCAAATACAATAAGTTGAGAGGGGATGTGAAGAATAAAATAAGATTGGCAAAGAGAGAATAAGAATAGGATGGCGGTTAACATAAAAGGGAACCCAAAAATCTTCTACCGGCATGTAAACAGTAAGCGGGTAGTAAGAGGCAGGGTGGGGCCTATTAGAGACAAAGAAGGTGATACAGGAAACTTTCTGGTATCCGGCACGGACGGGACCGACCTGGTGCCGGTCCATCAACAATGCCGGATAACCGAACGCTATAGTTAAAAGATACGGAGCTCCGTCTAAAGCAACAAACCCTGTTTAGCAACAGCTTCAAAACATTCGGCACAACTTGCAAGCGTCTCTGTAGCTTAGCAACAGCTTCAGCTACACGCTTGCACAGCCACAAATGAGTAAAAAAAGTAACTAAAAGTAAAAAAAGTTATCTGAACCGACTCCTGAATTTTGCCGGTGGATAGAGCGTTCCGGTTATTTAGTGGCCGGTTAATCGAAAGTTTCCTGTATATGCTTAGAGGCGCAGGGCAAGGCGAGAATACTCAATGAGTACTTTGTATCAGTGTTTACTAAGGAGGTGGATGCTGGAAAAGATAGAAGCACTGAAGGGGTGAAAATTGATAGACAGAATGTACTAGAAAGGCTCGGTATGCTTAGAGTGGATAAGTCGCCTGGTCCAGATGGCTTGCATCCCAGGTTGCCAAGGGAATTGGGGGAGGAGATAGCGGAAGGGCTTGCCACAATTTTCCAATTTTCCCTCGATGCGGGGAAGGTGCCCGAGGATTGGAAAGTGGCAAATGTGACACCATTGTTCAAGAAAGGGTGTAAGGACAATCCTAGTAACTACAAGCCAGTCAGTTTAACATCAGTGGTGGGTAAAGTTTTGGAAACAATAATCAAGAAAAAAATTAATGGGCACTTGGAGAGGTTTAAGCTAATTAAGGAGAGCCAACATGAATTTGTAAAAGGCAGATCGTATTTGACTAATCTAACTGAATTTTTTGATGATGTAACAGAGAGGATTGATGGAGAATGCAATGGATGTTGTCTACATGGATTTTCGGAATGCGTTTGACAAAGTACCACATAGAAGGCTAGTTAACAAAACTGGGGCTCATGGAATAGGTGGATCAGTGGCAGCTTGAATAAGGAATTGGCTTAAGGACTGAAAACAGCAAGTTGTGGTAAATGACTGTTTTTCCAGAGTGCAGGATGGTAGACAGTGGTGTTCCCCAAGGGTCAGTGCTGAGGCCACTGCTTTTTTTGATATATATGACCTGGATATTGGAATACAGAGTAGAATTTCTAAATTTGCTGATGACACTGTTAAGGAGAATTTCAGTACTAAGGACTTTGCAAAGACTGTCGGGATACTTGACATTAAACTGGTTGACAAAGGGGCCCCCTGAACTCGCACGTAGGCTGGGATGAGATAATGCCAGCTGCAGTTTTGTTATTGAACGATTGTGGTCACCTTGCGACGGAAAATAGGTTGGACTTCTGCTTCTCCTGTCTGCGGTTAAAGGTCCCGAAAAAGGTTTTAGACCTAGGGTCCATCGCTTGCTTAAAATAGGTAACCATTATAGATGTCACGGGGTATCGCGGTGATTAGTAATATGAGGTAATTTGTTTTGACCCCTGTATATAGGCAGGGGCTTTGTGTGTGTAAAATGAGAAGTGTGGCGATTGCACACCGGGTGTATAGCTGCTTCTCCCAGAGCTCTGCAATAAAGCATTCTTTTACTTTGCCATTCACTCGTGGTCAGAGTTTTATTTGACTCCAAAGGCTTCTGTTGGGATCGTGTCGACCTAGAATATCACCTGGTCCACGTAGCCCCAAATTAGCTACAACAATTGGCACTGCGAGCAGGGTCACCGAGTGACTGGCCGCCCTGATCAAGCGGACACACGCTCGAGTGATCTAAAAGAACAAAAGAGAGGTGAGATGGCATATGTAAAATTGTGCTAGGATACTAACAACCGTAAGACTGCATTATTTCTTGTAATTCCAGGGAAACTAGGTATAGCCTGGGAGGAGAACTGGAGATTCCAGGGAAACCAGGTATAGCCTAGGAGGAGAACTGGAAGAGAGGAGAGGTAAAGGAGCCGGACCAACCTTTACCTACACGTGACGGACCCCGAGAGAAAGGTATTTGTGTTCTCAGAATCGGGGGGCCGAAGATAGTGACCAAGGGACATAATGTCGAGTAAGGATCTGAAGCGGGGGCCCCCGGGCTCCCTCATCGATACTTTTATGACGGATAGATGTACCCTTATTGAAAGAATGCAGGAAGACGGGTGGGACGTATCCAAAGGTTTGGACCAACAGCGGTCATGGTGGGACACACAGAAAAAGGGAAGAACTAAAAAAGCAGGAGTACTGTTGGTTCATCAATTGGCAGGATTGATAGAACAGGCAGAAAAGGCAGCGGTGAGTCTTAAGGGAAAACAACTTCAGATAGATAACCTCCGAACAGAGTGTGAGGGATGTAAAAAGCAAATAGAAGTCCTCAAAGGAGTTAATGAAGGACAACAACAATGGCTGAGAGAATATAACCGACAAACCTGGGGAGAGACAGAAAGAGAAGAAGCTCTGCCCCCATATACCAACCCCAGCGCACCCCCAGTTTATAATGTAGCACCGGTGACAAGGCAAGACCCACTGAATGACCTAGTGGTTGCTAATAGGGGAAGAGCAGATTGGAAAGCATTTACCCCAGGTGAAAAGGAAGCCGTTATGAGCCGTCTGGGAAAACTACAGACCCGGAGTTCTAACACTAAATTTTGGGCGGAGCTGGATTCAGTTTGGCAGGGTCATTCCCTCCACCTTAGGGACGTACACCAATTAGTGCAGGCAGCATGTCCCGTGGACAGATGGCGGTTGGTGCCTGAAAACCAAGGCGCTGGCAATGCCAACACAGACTACCGCAATGGAAGATGGGTGAATCAATGCCCACTAAAAATGAATAAGGAAGAAATGACTCCCGCCTTCCAGTTATACAAAATAGCAGTACAAGGGGTGTTAGGAGAGGCCCCCACAAATTGGAATAAAATAACGTCGTGTAAACAAAAGAAAGGAGAGGGCTCTTCAGAATACGGGGAACGATGGTTCGTCGTCTACGGAGAATCCTCTGGACAGCCAAACGCGGTGAGAACAGACCCAGCCTTTATCCAGGCATTTAAAGATGGGCTGTCCCCCCCCCATCAGGCAATCCTAAAACTAGGAGTACTGACTACCAGAGTATATGATGAGATAGTTGAATGGGCATGTGGCGTTGACGGATTACAGACTAGGGAGAAGGAAGAGGTGCAAGTGAAGAAGGAGAGAGTAAGTGCAGTCCAATCCGACAATGTCGGGTCAGGGACAAAACCGAAAGGCGCTTGCCACAATTGTGGTAAGGTAGGACACTTTATTAGAGACTGTAAGCAACCAAAACCGTTGAAGGAGTGTAGTTATTGTGGGAAAAAGGGGCACTTGGCACTCACATGTTATCAAAGGCTAAAGGAGACAGGAAGCCTAAAGGATGCTGAGATGACCGTCCCAACTGCTCAGTATGAGGATTTTAAGAAATGGCAAAGTTATCTCAAATGGCAACAAGAATGATATTCGGTGGCCCCCATACAGGGAGGAAGAAAAAAGGGGGGGCGAATATATGTGTCTGCACTAATAGGGGGCCGACCATGTGAGGTGTTAGTGGACACAGGAGCAGCAATATCTATAACCAACCTCCCCCTCCCTGTAACAAAGAAAAGTGCGGTAATTACTGGGGTGGGCGGTGAAGGTGTCACAGCCTTCCGCAGCATCCCACAAGTAGTAGAAATAAATGGGCGTTATATCCCCATGAGCTTTTATGTATGTAAAAATAATGAAGGGACTATAATGGGTAATGACCTGTTAAGAGAGTACCAGGTACTTGTAGATTGTGGAAAGGGTAAGTTAACCTGGCCAGATGTAAGTGGAAAGACCCAAGATGTGGGGTGCTTAACGGGCCACACGACAACGTTAGGAGTAGCAGCAATAAATACGTGGTCCAACCCACCTCTACCAGAATATGAAGACATTTGTAACTCTGTGGAGGGCACCTGGGCGGCGAACAAGCTGGACACTGGTAGGGTCAACATGGGCCCTATCATAGTGCCCGGACCAGAGCATAAACCCCATCGTCAGTACCCCATAAAGCCAGAAGCCCGTAAAGCAGTAATAGAGATAGTAAAAGGGTTAGTGGAGCGAGGTATTCTAAGGGAAACAACCAGCACCACTAACTCCCCGACCTGGCCAGTGGGAAAACCTGACGGGAGCTTCAGGCTTACAATAGATTACACCGCCCTAAATAAGGTAACCCCAAAGTTACACCCCATAGTTGCTAGCCCCTCCACGATATTAAATGGGTTAGACCCGGGGCATAAGATCTTTACCGTGCTAGACATAGCTAACGGGTTCTGGGCTCTGCCATTAGACCCGGGGTCTCAAGAAAAGTTTGCCTTCACAGTAGGCGACAAGCAATATACATGGACCCGACTTCCCCAAGGGTTCCATAACAGTCCAGCGATCTTTCACCAGGTCATGTGTGACATTCTCCAAAAAGTGGAACTCCCACTTGGGAGTACCACCCTCCAGTATGTGGACGATATACTCATAGCTTCCACTACAAAAGAGGGACATAAGACTGCACTCGGTGCAGTCCTAAAGACCTTAGGGGAGGCAGGACTGAAGGTCAGCCCCAAAAAGGCACAAATAGGCAAAACCCAGGTCTTATATTTAGGACACCTTATCTCACAAGGGGTAAAGGAGATGCCCGCAGATAGAAAAGGGGCAATACAAACCATGCCTAGACCGGTAACAGTAAGAGGAGTAAGGAAAGTACTGGGGCTTTTTAATTACAGCCGAAACTTCATCCCGGGGTTCGCAAAAACAGCGGAACCCATACAGCGATTGGTAAGAGGGGGTAAGCCTGCCCTGGACCCCATCGAATGGGGTCCTGAGCAGGAACAAGCTTATACCCAACTTAAACGAGATCTGATATCAGCCCCAGGACTAGGACTCCCAGATCTGAACAAACCCTTCCACATACACTGCGATAATGAGGAAGGATTTTATTCGGCCGTAGTCACCCAGGAACATGGAGATAAACGTAGACCCGTAGCATACTATTCCACTGCAGAAGGACCAGTAGTATCGGGACTCTCGCGCTGCATAGCCGCTCTAGATTGTGCAGCTTGGGCCGTAAAAATTAGCGAGCCCGTTGTAATGACAGGAGATATTATTCTCCACACAAAGCATACTTTGGTAGAAATGTTAAATACCAGAAAATTGCGATCAGTCTCACACTTGAGACGAGCGAAATGGGAGGCTGTTCTCCTCCCTCCCAGTAAAGCAGTAACAATAGTCAGAGACGCAAGGGAAAACCCGGCTGAAGGAGTATTGGGGTCGGGTATTTCCCATGATTGTGGAGATGTAGATGCTGACTTAGAGGGAGACAAGATAAAAGACACTCCGTTACCAGGGGCTGAAGAGACCCTGTACGTGGACGGGTCCCGAAAATATATAGACGGACAGCCTCGTACGGGCTGGGCTGTAGTAAATAGTCAGATGAGAACTGTACGATCGGGGAGACTTGAAGGAGGCTTGTCAGCCCAAGTAGCAGAACTAGTGGCTCTGACAGTAGCACTAGAAGAGTCCGAGAATAAAATTGTAAATATATATACAGATAGCCGATATGCGTTCGGTGTAGTCCATGACTACATGACTGCATGGGGCAGACGGGGATTTGTAACTACCGGAGGAACCCCCATAAGACATCAGGAAAGAATCGAAGCCCTCCTGGAAGCGAGTAATAAGCCTAAACAGGTCGCAGTAATAAAGATTAATGCACACCAAAAAGAACCAGCCAGAGACAGTCCAGAATGGACGGGTTATATGGGCAACCAGGCAGCTGACAGGGCAGCTCAGGCAGCCCTGATCTTGGAACGGAAAGAAGCAAACCTAGAACGGAAGGAAGGAAAGCAGATAGCGAAACAATCCGCGGAGTTAGCCTTAGGATGGGAACCCGAGGAACCTGTAGCCAGTGTAGATAGCCCAGGAAATGAAATTAGTATCGCTGAGCTACACGAGGATATATTACCTAGTGAAAGGCAAAGATGGAAAGAACAAGGAGCCAGACCAACAGCAGACGGAGTATGGCGAATAAATAACAAGGTAATGGCCCCCGAGTGTATACAGAATACCCTACTCGAAATACACCATGGATTAAGCCACTCTGGAAAGGAGGTGATGCAACAGACTTTAGGTAAGGAGTGGTGGTGGAAGGGTATGGGGCGGGACATTGCTAAGTATTGTCAACGATGCATCGTGTGCGCTCAGCATAACCCAGGAAGACCGGTTAAGATTAGATTAGGACACCAACCCAGGCCCCGAGGGCCATGGGAGCACTTGCAAATTGATTTTACGGGGCCCCTACCCATGTCAAAGGGTAAGACGTATTGCTTGGTAATCATTGATCAATTCACAAGATGGGTGGAGGCCTTTCCCACCAGAAATTGTACGGCCACTACAGTCACTCGAATCGTGGCGGAGGAGGTAATCCCACGTTGGGGAATGCCGCTCCAGATAGATTCGGATCAAGGGACCCACTTCACAGGAGGTGTGGTCAAACATATGTGCCAGTTAATGGGAATTAAGCAAAAGTTTCATATACCCTACCATCCCCAGAGCTCGGGGATGGTAGAAAGAATGAACCGAACACTAAAAAATGCGCTGGCTAAGGCCATGCAGGAATCGGGAAAAACATGGGTGGAAGTGTTACCTATCATTCTGATGAAATTACGAGCCACCTGTAATCGTACCACAGGCCTTGCCCCGTATGAACTTATGACAGGACGAGCAATGCAATTGCCAGAAGGCATAATTACGGGAGGGGTGGATGTAGGCCCCTTAAAGGACAAGCTACGGCGATATGTCCAAGAAATGAGTAAACAACTAAAAGAAATGCGGACGCAGGTAAGGTACCGCCAGAGGGAGCAGGACGAGAAGGAATTCCCCTTCCCGTTACCAGAAGTCCCTACAGCGGGAACTAGGGTAATAGGCATTACCAACCAAATCAGGCTTTGCTCCCAAATGGAATGGGCCTTACGAAGTTATTATTAGCGGAGATACTTGCGCCTGTCTAGACATACGGGGAAAGGGAGTGTGGAAACATTGGACACAGCTAAAGATATATGAGCCAAAGTCATCCCTGGAGCCTCCTGAGACGGAGACTACCGGGGAGAGTGAAACCACGAAAGAAAAGACTGACTAAATGAATGTAACCAGCATAAAATTAAGATTAAAGTTGTTAAGGTATTGTGTTAAGGACTCAATCTGTAGGGGCGTACAACGCAGATTGAGAATTGATACTGTTTGGTTAAGGCATAAGGATTACGCTTCGGGGTTACAGAACTCGTACTCGGCCTTGGAAAGGTGACTGCGATTATGCGAGATCTGTTATGGTGTTTGGATCGTTCTGACCTGCTGACATCCAACACCCATTTTAAGTTTTAAGCCTTAATCTACCTCAGAAGGGGTGTGCATAGAAGTTACTAATAATACACCCTTGTATTATTTTCCAGGTCAACATCAGCTGATTAATGCCTGATACTTTGATCTGTTTGCCTGTGTGGGCATTTATTTTGTGGCTTATTGCATCGGTTGTGCTTGTGTGCTTTTATCTTAACGCGTTGTTACAAGAGTGTTATCGGGAGGGCCAGAGAAACCATAAGCCAGTTTCAGACAGGCAGTCCTTACTTAAAATTGAAAATGAAGACCGTAATATGTTTAGTTGCGATAATATGCGTTGTTACGGTAACCCGGGGCAGACCGCGGTGTAAGCGTAATTTACACGTAAATACCTTTGTTTATATGTCCTACGAGTATGCTAAGAAAAGGGAGCAGTCCAGCTGTTGGGTCTGTATCCACATCCCGATACATAGTAGGGGTGGAATACCCCTTCGTCCGGTGGCCTTTAATGTTACTCAAATGCTGATATGGATGCACCACCAGAACCAAACTAACGTACCGTGTGAGGAGGCAGTCGGAAACCGTACTGCCACCAGGGGTGCAATCCGACGGAACCCTTTTACTGGAATGAATTGTTCCGCCCTCAGGACGGCGGGTTATGAAATGACCGAGTTTGAGGGATGGTATTATACATCCTATAATACCAGTGTAAACCCCCCTTATCTGGTACTAACAAATACCAGTAGATTGGGAAACACCACGAATTTAAGAAACACCAGATTAAAAGAGAGCTAGGAGCTTATGAGATTTTTTGGTGTAATAAACCCTCCCTATGGAATAATGAACTTAATGGATGAAACAAGGAGGTTGGCAAGGCTAATAGAGGTAGTTGCCAATGTTACTGGGGAAGCTTTAACAGAAATGAGTACCGAAATGGTAGCCATTAGAACAGTAGCCCTCCAAAATCGAATGGCCTTAGATTACCTCCTTGCGGCACAAGGAGGAACCTGTGTCTTGATAGGAAGTGAGTGCTGTACTTATATCCCTGATAGTGCGGAAAATATCACAAACTTAGTAAACCACATGAAGGATGAAGTGAAGAGAGTCCATACCAATCCGGGAGAAGGATGGTTGGAGTGGCTAGGACTAACAGGATGGGGTTCCTGGATAACGCATGCATTGGCTATCATCGTTGCGATATGTGTTGCAATATGCTGTCTGCTAACTATAGTGAGAGCTTGTTGCAAAATGGCAATGACACCGGTAATGCCAGTCAGTGTGATTCAGGCGGATGAACTATCGCTTATGGAAAAGGACAAGGAGGACCAACCTGAACCAACTGCCTTCCCTCGGATGAGTCAGTGGTTGTAGGAACAACACTGTGAAGAAAGAAGATTGATGGTCAGCTGGACCAAGAAGATCGTGATCCAGGACCAAAAGGAGGGATTGTTAAGGAGAATTTCAGTACTAAGGACTTTGCAAAGACTGTCGGGATACTTGACATTAAACTGGTTGACAAAGGGGCCCCCTGAACTCGCACGTAGGCTGGGATGAGATAATGCCAGCTGCAGTTTTGTTATTGAACGATTGTGGTCACCTTGCGACGGAAAATAGGTTGGACTTCTGCTTCTCCTGTCTGCGGTTAAAGGTCCCGAAAAAGGTTTTAGACCTAGGGTCCATCGCTTGCTTAAAATAGGTAACCATTATAGATGTCACGGGGTATCGCGGTGATTAGTAATATGAGGTAATTTGTTTTGACCCCTGTATATAGGCAGGGGCTTTGTGTGTGTAAAATGAGAAGTGTGGCGATTGCACACCGGGTGTATAGCTGCTTCTCCCAGAGCTCTGCAATAAAGCATTCTTTTACTTTGCCATTCACTCGTGGTCAGAGTTTTATTTGACTCCAAAGGCTTCTGTTGGGATCGTGTCGACCTAGAATATCACCTGGTCCACGTAGCCCCAAATTAGCTACAACAACACCAAACTTGGGGGTGTGGAAAACAGTGAGGGATGATACCAATCGACTGCAACAGGACATAGGCTAGCAGAATGGGCAGACAAGTGTCAGATGGAATTAATACAGAGAAGTGTGAGGTGATGCATTTTGGCAGAAGGAACAGGGAGAGGCAATATACACTTAATGGCACAGTTTTAAAGAGTGTGCAGGGACAGAGCGACCTGGGAGTTAATGTGCATAGGTCCCCGAAGGTGGCAGGGCATATTGAGAGAGTGGTTAACAAAGCATATGGGATCTTGGGCTTCATAAATAGAGGTATTGAGTACAAAAGTAGAGAAGTTATGCTGAACCTTTATAAAGTGCTGGTTAGGCCACAACTGGAGTATTGCGTCCAGTTCTGGTCACCACACTGTAGGAAGGATGTGAAGGCAGGGGGTGCAGAGGAGATTTACCAGAATGGTTCTGGGGATGGGGGATCCTAGCTACAAGGACAGGTTGGAGAAGCTGGATTTGTTTTCATTAGAGCAAAGGAGGTTGAGGGGTGATTTGATAGAGGTGTACAAGATTATGACGGGTTTGGATAGGCTAGACGGGGAAAGGCTGTTCCCACTAGTTGATGGTACAAGGACTAGGGGACACCGATTTAAGGTTTTGGGAAAGAGATACAGGGGGATGTGAGGAAAAACTTTTTTACACAGCGAGTGGTGATGACCTGGAATACGCTGCAGACGGAGGTGGTGGAAACAGAGACACTCAATGTTTTTAAGGGGAGACTGGATAGGCATTTGAGGGAAATAGACTTACAGGGCTACGGAGATAGAGTGGGGGAATGGGACTGACTGGATTGATCTACAGAGAGCTGGCACTGACTCGATGGGCTGAATGGCCACCTTCTGTGCCGTTATGACTCTATGAGAAGATTGATGCTACAGCAAAGCATTGTATGGTTTATACTAACTACAGCACGACATTTACTTTCTAAATGAGGTGCCCCTGTACAAAATTATTTCCCTATATATATCATTAGGGCATGGACTTGCTGCATGCCCTGCACTGAGAGTTAAGTAAAACTTTATAGTAACAATATATGTTTCTGTTACAGCTACTACATGCAACAGCTATTTTTCATAGCTTTTAAACATGTAAACTTACAGCTTTGTGACTAATCCAAGGTTCAAGCAAGCAAGAAATGAACAGATGTTGTTTTACTGTAACTGAAACCCAACTGGATACCAATTCCAGAATGAATTCTGTTCAGTCTAATAAAACAGCTTATAAAGTTGCACAAAGAAGTGCATTACTGGTGATTACTGAACCTTTTCTCATTTGAAGTAAAACACTAAACTTTTGTACCTTATGTAAATCAGCCGAGAGTCGTTGAATCACATCCTGTAATTCCCGTGCTCTGTGTTCCAACTCAGTTATTTTCCCTTCTGCACTTCTTTTTGTAGCCAGAAATTCCTCTCTGTGCAGTAAGGAAAATTCAACGGGATTTAATGGAAGTGCAAAACAAAGAAATACACGCAGCAAAAATATGTAAGCAATCAGCAATAGACATCACAGCAGTTATAAAATGTACCATTATTTCACACACAATAACACAAACACAAGCACAGCCTCGCTTAAAGAACTCTGCAGCTGAATACCTGCATTGCCCACACTGAAGTTTGTTTAAATAAAATGTTGACTGTACAGCAGAACCAGAGGCTTGAGTACATAACCTAGGCCGACAGTTCAGAGTAGTATTGAGGGAGTGCTGCACTATCAGAGATGCCATCTGTTTTTATAAGACAATAAACCTGTCTGTCCTCTGAGGTGGATGTAGAAGATCCCATGGCACTAATCAAAGAGCAGCACTAGAGTTTTCCCACTATCCTGGCCAACATTTATCCCTCAACCAACATTACCAAAACACATTATCCGGTCATTTACAGGAAACTTTGTTATATCCGGCACCGACGGGACCGAGCTGTTGCCGTCCCATCAAAACTGCCGGACATACCAGCGTTAATGTTGAAGCATACGGAGGTTTTCATCTCCGTATCTGACAACAAACACTGTTGCTTAGCAATAGCTTCAAACAGTCGGCCCGTACCTTGGAAGCATCTCTGTAGCTTAGCAACAGCTTCAGAGAGACTTTCCAGAGCCTGACTGTTGAAAAAAAAAAGCCACGAGAAGAAAAAAAACCTAACAAAATGGCTCCTGATTTCTGCCGGTAGATCGAGGTTTCCGGACATACAACCTCCGGATAAACCAAAGTCTCCTGTATCTCATAGCTGTTTGTGGGTCCTTGCTGTGTGCAAATTGACTGCTGCATTTCCCTACATTACAACAGTGATGACACTTCATTGGCTGTGAAGCACTTTGGTATGTCCTGATGTAATGAAAGGGGTTATATAAATGCAACTTCTGTCTTTCTTTACAGTATTTGCTTAATTCATTTTATAAGAAAAGTATACAATGTTACATATACTGTAAGGTTGAAGGCCTGAAGTCAGAAGTATACCATCAATGGATGGAGACGGATTGCTTTTTGTCATAATTACACTTCTTGCTTCTCGTCATACCACTATAGGAATTGCCATTGGCAATGCATGTTAAGACATTCCCTTATCTGCTATTTTAACACAGACATTACAATAGTAAAAAAATTAATTCATATAAATGTGATAACCATTCATCTATTAATATTACCAAAAGTAATATCTAGGCTTTGGTTTCAAAAGGAACCATTGATAACAGGCTGCATAAAATTGTTCATTTCAGTAACTGCTACAAAGTTTTACAATCAGTATCAGAAGCTGGCTGCCCGCATCGCCTTGACTTGTGGCATTTGGTATCTTGAGGCTTTGGAGCCAGGACTGATGTATATCTTTAGCTATACATAGTACATTTAATGGTAATAATGATTAAATATAGTATGTATATGCAAGTGTTAATCAGGACTAAACATAACGCACTATAGAGAAGATTGTTCAAATTTGCGCACTAGGAGCACATATCGGAAATTTGGGCTTAGAATCATGGGCCTCGCAGGAGTTTCTATCCATTAATCTTAATAGATTAAAAATTCTGTAGGGTCAACTGACCTCCATGTCCAAGTTCCTGATGTGCATTTTAGTGCAAGAAGATTTGAACCAGGAGCGTGAATTTGTAAAATCTACCCTTACAGTTCATCCTCATTCATAGCTTAGCCTCAAATTAAAAAAAATAGGTGCACTCAGTATATCCTCTACTACACCTCTGCTGTACTGACAGTGCTCTGGTGAACAGGATTAAACTCATCATTCTACCTAATCTGTCCTTTGCTGAAAGTTTTAGCTTTTTTAAAATAGAACATTTTGTGAGTTAGCTTTGCAAAGAGTCTTGCTAATTTGTCTGTACCAGTCCAATTTTAGTACATGTCCAACCAGAGCAAGTTTGAAAGTCAGAAATAACCAGTTCATTTTGAATCGACACAAAATTGTAAAGATCATGGGGAAGGAAATGATTCAGAACACGACTATTGACTTCTTTCCAAGGGTGCTGTACCTTTCCTCATTAATGTCTGCATTTAAAGTCTGCAGCCTTTTGTCTAGATTTGAGCGTTTCTGATCGGAGATCTTCAGCTCCTCTTTGGTTTGATCTAGCTCTGTTTTCCGTTCCTCAAGTTCCCTTCCAATATTGGACAACATCTCTTCTTTCCTCAGGAGCTGTAAAACAGACAAAAGAACAAGTTCTTATTGATCAGCTTTAGCTCGAAAGCTAAAAGATGTTAAGTTCCAAACATTACAACATACTTCAGTTCTTAGCACTCACTTTCATTAACCAGGATATTAACTTATAGTCTAAGGGAAAGAGAAATAAAAGCTAGAGGCAACAGAACAGCAATATTTGCATATAGTGTAGTGTGTCTGAATTGAAGCTCAGATATTGTTCAATGCTTATCAGAATTGTCACATTTTAGTCACTTCCTATTCAGTCACATTTATTGAAAGCCTGGTTCATTACAGTGTACATAAGAAATACGAGCTGGAGTCGGCCATTTGGCCCTTCGAGCCTGCTCCGCCATTCAACAAGATCATGGCTGATCTTCCACCTCAACTCCACCTTTCCGCACTATCCCCTTAGTTCCCAAAAATGTAATCGACCTCTGTCTTGAATATATTCAACCACAGCTCTCTGGGGTAGAGAATTCCAAAGATTCACAACCCTTTGAGTGAAGAAATTTCTCCTCATCGTAGTCCTAAATGGCTGACCCCTTACTCTGAGACTGTGACCCCATGTTCTAGATTCCCCAGCCAGGGGAAACATTTCCCAGCATTAACCCGGTCAAGCCCCTTAAGAATTTTATATGTTTCAATTAGATCACCTCTCAGTCTTCTAAACTCCAGGGAATATAGGCCTAGTCTACTCAATCTCTCCTCATAAGACAATCCCCTCATCCCAGGAACCAGTCTAGGGAACCTTTGTTGAACTCCCTCTAATGCAAGTATGTCTTTCCTTAGGTAAGGAGGCCAGAACCGTACACAGTACTCCAGGTGTGGGCTCACCAATGCCCTGTATAATTATAGTAAGACTTCTTTACTCTACTCTTATATTCTAATCCCTTTGTAACAAAAGTTAACATACCATTTGCTTTCTTAATTGCTTGCTATACCTGCATGTTAACTTTCTGTGACTCATGTACAAGGACTCCCAGGTCCCTCTGAATGCAAACATTTCCCAGTTCTCACCATTCAAAATATATTCTGCTTTTTTGTTTTTCCTGCCAAAGTGGATAATTTCACATTTCCCCACATTGTATTCCATTTGCCATGTTCTTGCCCACTCAGTCAACCTGTCTATATCTCACTGTAGCCTATTTGCATCCTCCTCACAGATTACTTTCCCAACAAGAGGGAAGGGTAAGGGAACCAAAGCAAGGGCTCCTTGGATGACGAGGGAGATAGAGAAGATGATGAAGCAAAAAAAGAGGGTGTAAGATGAATGTCAGGTGAATTCTTCAAGGGAGAACCAGACCAAATACAATAAGTTGAGAGGGGAAGTGAAGAAGAAAATAGGATTGGCAAAGAGAGAATATGAGAGTAGAATGGCGGTTAACATAAAAGGGAACCCAAAAATCTTTTACCGGCATGTAAACAATAAGCGGGTAGTAAGAGGTAGGGTGGGGCCTATTAGAGACAAAGAAGGTGATATATGCTTGGAGGCGCAGGGCAAGGCTAGAATACTCAATGAGTACGTTGCATCGGTGTTTACTAAGGAGGTGGATGCTGACAAAATATCGGTAGAAGTGGAAAAGGTAGAAGCAATGGAAGGGGTGAAAACTGATAGACAGGATGTACTAGAAAGGCTCGGTATGCTTAGAGTGGATAAGTCGCCTGGTCCAGATGGCTTGCATCCCAGGTTGCTAAGGGAATTGGGGGAGGAGATAGCGGAAGGGCTTGCCATAATTTTCCAATCTTTCCTAGAAGCGGGGGTGGTGCCTGAGGATTGGAAAGTGGCAAATGTGACACCATTGTTCAAGAAAGGGTGCAAGGACAATCTGAGTAACTACAGGCCGGTCAGTTTAACATCAGTGGTGGGTAAAGTTTTAGAAACAATAATCAAGGAAAAAATTAATGGGCACTTGGCGACGTTTAAGCTAATTAAGGAGAGCCAACATTGATTTGTAAAGGGCAGATCGTGTTTGACTATTCCAATTTAATTTTTTGATGAAATAACAGGGAGGATTGATGAAGGGAATGCAATGGATGTTGTCTACATGGATTTTCGGATGGCATTTGACAAAGTACCACATAGAAGGCTGATTAACAAAATTGAGGCTCATGGAATAGGTGGATCAGTGGCAGCTTGGATAAGGAATTGGCTTAAGGACAGAAAACAGTGAGTTGTGGTAAATGGCTGTTTTTCAGACTGGAGGATGGTAGACAGTGGTGTTTCCCCAAAGGTCAGTGCTGAGGCCACTGCTTTTTTTGATATATATATATATAAATAAATGACTTGGATATTGGAATAGAGTAGAATTTCCAAATTTGCCAGTGACACCAAACTTGGGGGTGTGGCAGTGAGGATGATACCAATCGACTGCAACAGGACATAGAAAGGCTTGCAGAATGGGCAGACAAGTGTCAGATGGAATTAATACAGAGAAGTGTGAGGTGATGCATTTTGGCAGAAGGAACAGGGAGAGGCAATATACACTTAATGGCACAGTTTTAAAGAGTGTGCAGGGACAGAGGGACCTGGGAGTTAATGTGCATAGGTCCCTGAAGGTGGTAGGACATATTGAGAGTGTGTTTAGCAAAGCATATGGGATCTTGGGCTTCATAAATAGAGGTATTGAGTACAAAAGTAGAGAAGTTATGCTGAACCTTGATAAAGCGCTGGTTAGGCCACAACTGGAGTATTGCATCCAGTTCTGGTCACCACACTTTAGGAAGGATGTGAGGGCACTTGAGAGGGTTCAGAGGAGATTTACCAGAATGGTTCTGGGGATGGGGGATCTTAGCTACAAGGACAGGTTGGAGAAGCTGGATTTATTTTCATTAGAGCAAAGGAGGTTGCGGGGTGATTTGATAGAGGTGTACAAGATTATGATGGGTTTGCATAGGTTAGACGGTGAAAGTCTGTTCCCACTAGTTGATGGTACAAGGGCTAGGGGACACAGATTTAAGGTTTTGGGCAAGAGATACAGGTGGGACGTGAGGAAAAACTTTTCTGCGCAGCGAATGGTGAGGACTTGGAACTCGCTGCCGACGGAAGTGGTGGAAGCAGAGACACTGGAGGGAAATAAATTTGCAGGGCTACGGATTAGAGCGGGGGAATGGGACTGACTGGATTGATCTACAGAGAGCCGGCAGGGTCTCGATGGGCCGAATGACCTCCTTCTGTGCCGTTATGTCTCCATGACTCTAACTTTGTATCATCAGCAAACTTGGATACGTTACACTCAGTCCCTTCATCAAAGTCATTAATATAGATTGTAAATAGCTGAGGCCCAAGCACTGATCTTTGCGGTACCCCGCTAGTTACAGCCTGCCAACCCGAAAAAGTCCCGTTTATTCCTACTCTCTGTTTTCTGTCCATTAACCAATCCTCAATCCATGTTAGTTTATTACCCCCAATCCCATGAGTCTAATTTTGTGTAATAACCTCTTGTGTGGCACCTTATCAAATACTTTTTGAAAATCCAAATACATCACATCCACTGGTTCCCTCTTATCCATCCTCCGAGTTGCATCTTCAAAAATTTCTAGCAGGTTTGTCAAACATGATTTCCCTTTCATAAAACCATGTTGACTCTGCCTAATCATATTGCAATTTTCTAAGTGCCCTGTTACCATGTCCCTAATAATAGATTAGCATTTTGCCTACTATTGATGTCAGGTTAACTGGCCTAGTTTCCCCTTTTTCTCTTCCTCCTTTCTTAAATAGCAGGTTTATGTTTGCTACCTTCCAATCCTTGGGGACTGAACTAGAATCTAGGGAAATCTGGAAGATTAATACCAATGCATCCACTATCTCTGCAGCTACCTCTTTTAAAACCCAAGGATGCAGGTCGTCAAGTCCAGGGGATTTGTCGCCAGAGAGTCCCATTAATTTCTCCAGTACTGTGTCTTTACTTATACTGATTTCTTTACATTCCTCATTCTCTCTAGACCCTTGGTTCTCCATTATTTCCGGAATGTTTTTTGTGTCTTCTACCGTGAAGACAGATACAAAGTATTTGTTTAATGTCTCTGCCATTTCCTTATTGCCGATTATAATTCCTCCTGTCTCTGCCTCTAATGGGCCCACGTTTACTTTCACTAATCTCTTCCTATTTACATACCTATAAAAACATTTACAATCTGTTTTATGTCTCTTGTTAATTTACTCATATTTCCTTATCAATCTCTTGGTCCTCCTTTGTTGAATTCTAAAATCCTCCCAATCCTCAGGTTTACTACTCTTTTTGGCAACATTATAAGCCTCTTCCTTTGATCTAATACTATCTTTAACTTCTCGTTAGCCACGGTTGGACCACTTTTCCTGTGGGGTTTTTGTGCCTTAAAAGGAACATATATTTGTTGTAAATTATGTATTAATTCTTTAAATGCTTGCCATTGCTTGTCTACCGTCATATCTTTTAATGTAGTTTCCCAATCTACCTTAGCCAACTCACCCCTCATACCTACGTAGTTTGCTTTGTTTAGATTTAAGACTCTAGTTTCAGACTTAACTAAATAATTTTCAAACTCAATATAAAATTCTATCATATTATGGTCACTCTTCCCTAAAGGCCCCTTTACAACAAGGCTATTAATTAACCCTTTCTCATTGCACAATACTAGATCTAAAATAGCCTGTTTCCTAGTTGGTTCCTCAACATACTGATCCAGAACACTATCTTGTATACATTCCATGAATTTGTCCTCCACACTATTACTGCAAATTTGGTTTGTCCAGTCTATATGTAGATTAAAGTCCCCCATGATTACTGTATTACCCTTGTTACATGCACCTCTAATTTCCTGATTTATACTCTGCCCGACATTACAACTACTGTTTGGGGGCCTATAAACAACTCCCACCAATGTTTTCTGCCCCTTGCTGTTTCTTAGTTCCACCCAAACTGATTCTACTTCTTGATTTTCGGAGCGAAGATCCTTTCTCTCTACTATCTTTATCCCATCCTTTATTATCAGGGCTGCCCCTCCTCCTTTTCCATTTTGCCTATCTCTTCTAAAAGTCAAGTATCCTGGAATATTTAGTTCCCAACCTTAGTCACTTTGCAACCCTGTCTCGTAATGGCTATTAGATCAAACCTGTTAATTTCTATCTCCGCTATTAATTCATCTATTTTGTTGCGAGTGTTTCGCGCATTCATATATAATGCCTTTAGCTTTGACTTTTTTCAATTTTTCCCTGATGTCACCTTAGTCACTTTAAAAAAAAAATTGTTTGTGGGATGTGGGCGTCGCTGGCAAGGCCAGCATTTATTGCCCATCCCTAATTGCCCTCGAGAAGGTGGTGGTGAGCCGCCTTCTTGAACCGCTGCAGTCTGTCTGATGAAGGTACTCCCACAGTGCTGTTAGGTAGGGAGTTCCAGGATTTTGACCCAGGAACTCCCTATTACCTTTGTTACTCTCTCTGTCCCTTCCTGACACACGCTGCTTATTTTTACCCAAAACTCTGCTCTGCTCTAGAGCCTTGACATTTCTCTTGCTGCTTTTAAATTTACTCTTTCCTGAATCCTCCCACTCCCCCTTCATTAGTTTAAAGCAATATCTACTGCCCTAGTTATTCAATTCATCAGGACACTGGTTCCAGCCCAGTTTAAGTGGAGCCCGTCCCAACAGAACAACTCCCTCTTTCCCTAGTACTGGTGCCAGTGCCCCATGAAGTGAAACCCCTGCCTCCCACACCACTCTCTGAGACACGCATTTATCCACCTAATCTGCTTATCCCTAAGCTAATTGGTGCGTGGCTCAGGTAACAATCCAGAGATTATTACCTTTGAGGTTCTGCTTTTTAATTTGGACCCCAACTCCTGAAACACTCTCAGCAGAGCCTCAAAGAAGCAGATAGGTTTATTAACATGCTCCATCATAGAAAGTAATGAGGCAGGTTCACATGCATAATTCCTCCCACGGAGACTTCAGATCTCATTCAGGTCATCAAGGCAATAGATAGACAGCTGAAACTAGTTATCCCCACAGGGCGAGACCCAGGTCTCTTATGTGTCTTCTAGTGTGTGGATCTTGTGTGGCATTGGCAGAGAGCTGGGAACAGACAGCCTTTCTGCACTCAGGTTCAGGAACGTGGAACAATTTCCAACATGGAGGTTGGAACCTAAAATGGGGAAAACCTCATCACAGAAGGCAAGCATTAATTTCAATCAAGGCTTGGGTTAAAACATAACACTCGAGATGCAAGTTCAGTGTCCTGTTAAAACAACTATGCCAAATTTTGCTGCAGGTTCTACTTTCAACTCAAGTGTACTAATGCTGATTAGGATGTTTGAGTGATGGGTAATGCATCAGGACAGGTACTATGGCATTAAAAAGGTCACCCTTGAGTTCTCATAATAGCATAGCATAAGGGTGTCCATTGCGTTTAGTCTTTGTGGCTCACATAGGTGCATATGCACGCATAGTCTAAAATCCATGCTCTGATTAATATACATAAATCTCAGATTACTGATACTGATCGATCTTAGCGTTCTGATTAAGGATTAAGCCACTAATGAGGCAAAAGTGCCAACAACAGCTCTTTCCGAACATTCAAGCCCACAAAAATCAAACAGAACAACCAGCAAAGAAGAAATTTAAGTGCAAATAGATCCAAGTTACCTGGGCTTCAAGGGCTGAATTGCCAGTGGCTCATGGGCTGCAATTTGGACACCCCTAACCTATTAAATAAGGGCACCAAGCAATGTAGCACTAATCCACACAAACTAGAAGGTCCCTGGTTTAAGAATTGAAATCATTCATTCCAAAAGATTGCCCAGTTCCAAATCCTATCAGGAAAAAAATGTCCACTGCAAGCTAGACAGCCACAAAATAGAGCAATGAGGTCTTCTAAAAAATGGAATCTTGCAAGAATGTTTATATTCCATTTCTTGTACCATATGTTTGACTTTGGCAAGCTCCTGTTGCTGAAATCCATCCAGTTCATCCTGCTCATCTCGTTTCTGGAACAGATTCAAACTGTGATCCTTCATCTGCTTCAGCTGATTCTCAAACATTGTTTTTTCCTAAGAAATGTAATTAGTGAAAAGGAAAGACTATTAAAATTTACAAACGCTTTTTTCTTTACACTATTATATCGCAAAAATCAATGCCGTCAAGCCATCATGAATACCATTTTTCATAAGGTCTCTGTATAGATCATAGACACCTAGCTAGGTGTGTGTTTAAAAGGATGTAACACAATTGGGAAATTCAGATGATCTTGTGATTTATAAAATATATCTGAAAGACAATCTGTGCTACAGGCTTGGCAAAATACTCCCATCATGGATGTGTATGTATATGTGTGCGTAATATATAAAATATTATGTGTGTATATATATATATAAAAAAAAGATATTAAAAATCGTGCGCTTCCTGTCAACGTTTTCCATTATAAACATGGCCATAGAAATCTAGAATGGAAACTGCCTATGTAAAGATGTCGCCGTGTAACTACATGCTGCTCCCAGTGGAAATGCTGTAGCGCCATCACTGGCAGGATGGTGCTACAGGGTACATTGGTGTAATGGTTATGTTACTGGACTAGTAATCCAGAGAATGGTTCGTTCACATCCCACCATGGCAGTTTGAGAATTTATGAATTAAATTTTTTTTAAATGTGGAAATAAAAAGCTAGTATTAGTAAAAGTGAGCATGCAGTTGTCAAATTGTTGTAAAAACCCAGTTGGTTCATTGATGTCCTTCAGGGAAGGAAACCTGCCATCCTTATCCGGTCTGGCCTATATGTTACTTCAGTCCCACACCACGGTTGACTCTCAACTGCCCTGTGAAGTGGCCGAGCAAGCCATTAAGTTGCATCAAACCCCTACAAAGAAAGTGGTCCACGACCATCTCAGGGCAACTAGGGATGGGCAATAAATGCTGGCCTTGCCAGCGAGGCCCACATCGCGAGAATGAACAAACAAAAAATTACAGCATGACAAATAAACAGTTTCCACTGTAAATGTGACCATACAAATTTATAAATGGCATATTAAAATGAGAACAAAATGTATGATTTTAAAGTGGTAGATGAATTGTACCCGTGTACCCTAGTCCAAATACATAAAGAATACATTTGGTCTGAACTTCCTGTGTGCAATGCCATGAGAGAACAACGAATATATGAAAAATGGAGTGAACCCAATTGGTTCATTATCTTTCCGAATGCCAGTGAGTTGCATGGAGTTTATATCATATGACAGGAGTGATCCAGGCTTTGCAAGAAATACAGATATAGGATGTCTCCAATGGCTCAGTGATTGTGCATTGTGCTATTCAACTATTCAGAAAAGGTGGTCCTAGTTTTAGTGCTTGGTCTCCGCCACAAACTCGTTCCCTAGCCACTGACTCCATCCCTCTCCCCAACATCTGACTGAGGCTGAACCACACTGTTCGCAACCTTAGTGTCATATTTGAGCCTGAAATGAGCTTCCGACAACATATCCGCATCAAAACGAAGACCGCCTATTTCCACCTCCGTAACATCGCCCATCTCCGCCCTTGCCTCAGCTCATCCGCTGCTGAAACCCTCATCCATGCCTTTGTTACCTCTAGACTTGACTATTCCAACACACTCCTGGCTGGCCTCCCACATTCCACCCTACGTAAACTTGAGGTCATCCAAAGCTCAGCTGCCCATGTCCTAACTTGCACCAAGTCCCGTTCACCCATCACCCCTGTGCTCGCTGACCTACATTGGCTCCCGGTTAAGCAACGCCTCAATTTCAAAATTCTCATCCTTGTTTTCAAATCCCTCCATGGCCTCGCTCTCCCTATCTCTAATCTCCTTCAGCCAACAACCACCCCGCCGAGATACCCGAGTTCCTCTAATTCTGCCCTTTTGAGCATCCCTGATTATAATCGCTCAACCATTGATGGCCGTGCCTTCTGTTACCTGGGCCCTAATTCCCTGCCTAAACCTCTCTGCCTCGCTACCTCTCTTTCCTCCGCGCCTTAAAACCTACCTCTTTGACCAAGCTTCTGGTCACCTGCCCTAATTTCTCCTTATGTGGTTTGGTGTCAAATTTTTTGTTTTATAATACTCCTGTGAAGCATCTTGGGACGTTTTACTACGTTAAAGGCGCCATATAAATACAAGTTGTTGTTCTCTAAGTTGTTAGCTGATCTCAGCTGGGTCAGCGGTGGGAGCACGACAGTTGGCCTCCTCGAGAGAGGAAAATTAACCAGGACTCTTGCTCCTGATCAATATCCAATGACACCTGTTAGAAAATTTGTGTGAGTGTACTTCAAGAGAGGACAGGCTCAAATGTGATTCCTCCAGGGTAAAACTGCCTGTTAACACTCACTGTCTAGGTTCATGTTTGAAGAATGGCCACCTGGAGGAGGTATCACATAACTGTTGGCATCTGTGGATGTGCACCCCAGAACAAGGTCCCCCAGCACCGCCAGGAAAAATGGTGAGAAAAAAAAATAGCACACACAATGATATTGCATTAAGTGATGCAAAGTGTTGCTGGGATTTTTTTTTAGCAAAAGCAAACTGACCAAGTAAATAAAGATCACGCTGACAACTCAGAGGGCTCAGGTCGGAGTTCCGAGACTCGTATACACTTGAATTAGAGGGCAGATGCCTACTGCATGTTCATCAGGACTGTATAATGGTTCTCTCCTACCTCATCTTATTGCACATTGTATTACCTGTTAGCAAACAAAATCACAAAGTCCTCCTGTCACTCCATCGCCTGAAAGTGACATGTGAAATGAGCTCCTCAGCAACCTGTTCTAACCTATCTTCCTTCTCTAAATATGCCTCACAAAATACCTGCACAGGTGACAGAAGGGAGGCAGGGCCAGTTACAGGTTCATCTTGGACTTAGCTTCCAGAAGACAAGGGCCACCTCATTCCAAAGAGGCTTCATTTGACCCACAGCAGCTGGCCATTTCATACACTCCTGCCATTCAGACATCATCTAGGAATGTTAGTAGCTCACATGTCACAAACTAACACCAAAGGGAAGCACATGATCAGAAATAATTGTGTATGCAGGCATTGTCCTTGGCAAGGTTAGGAAGTGGCTTTGATGAGATGGCTTGAATGCAAGCTGTGTGTGTTTAAGTCCAAGAGAAGGATGTGTAGATGGCGGCATCTTTGTGGTGCGAAGGGGTAAGACTTAAACTATACTGCTGAAGCATTGGTCAAATGTGGTCAAGTGAGGGTCTAATAATACAAGATTGGCTTGAATGTGTCTTGCAGGGATCAATGGATTGTCCTCTGAATCCCCTTCCACTCCTCAGGCTGATCCCCCTGCTGCCTTTGGATGCTTTTTTCCCTCCAGGGTCTTCAGAGGAGGCCGGTTTGTAAGGCAAAGTTGTGTAGCATGCAGCTACACAGCTCTTCAAGACCATGGCTAGACTGTACTGCAGATCGATCCTTGCACCTTAAATGTGCCTTCAAAATTGCAATGGTGTACTCTATGGTGACTCTGGTGGCAGAATTGACCTCATTATATCAGTGCTAGCTGTTGTCATGGGAAGGCACACAAGTATAAGAAGTCATTGCTGAAACATAGGGGTTGCTAGATGGAAAAAAATACCACAGTCTATCTAATTTGCCTTCTATCATCCTGGTAGTCGTAGGATAAAACAATAATGGAGGTAATAAATAAAAGAAGGTTGGCACAGTAGAATGCCTTAAAATGAAGGCATTATGACAGCTATCAGGAAAGCAAGCATGCATGATGTGATACTGCTGTGTGTAGACAAGCTGGGCATTAAACAAGTGGAATTCTTTCCTGTTGACATTGGTAAAGGCATTGAAGAAGGGAGCACATATGACCACATGGTTGCAATCTAGGACTCCTTCAACCTTGGGGAGTCCTGTCACGGTGAAGCTGCGATGCCGTCATATCGTTAATCCTCCCTCATCCAATTCCACCAAAAATAGATTACCCATCATTCGTCTAATCATTGTTTGCCGAGTACAAAATGGCTGCCAGAAAATCGTGGAGAGCATGAACACCATTTCCTGACTGGTGCTTACAGCAGACTAGGTTCTGGCCCAGGGTGTATAATCAGAAAATCAAACAATTAAATATCACCATTCTTATTTCTCTTCAACCAGCCAGTTTATCATTTTCATTTAATTGAGCAGTTCATAATAATAGGCAATACCAAAAAAGCTTTGTAAAAATGCACTACCTTTTCAAGAATTGAAACTTTCACCATCCAGTCCTGAAAATAAAAATGACAATTATTTTTTTCCTTTTCCAAATTACAATTTCAAAACAAATTACTTATGGACTTAAAATTAATGCACATAAATTAACAAGATATTTAGGGAATCTATAAGTTGGGTCCCTTGACTGATCTATATGGCATACATTTATTTCTTGGACAGTCATGGTGGCACAGTGCATTGGTATCCTGAAGCACTGTGCAATGAACTGGGGCAGGGTATATATACACGTTCCCAATTTTAGCAGCTCCATCCAATGGAAAGAAGCTTTCCATAAAAAATGAAAAAATACACTATTAACTGTGCCATTCATGTGTGCTTCTTATTGCAAAGCTCAAAGCTTAAAGGGATCAAGGGATATGGAGAGAAGGCAGGAACAGCCATGATCTCATTGAATGGCGGAGCAGGCTCAAGGGGCCGAATGGCCTACTCCTATCTTCTATGTTTCTATGTAAAGCAGTGGACTGCAGTTTCAGCTGTAGCATGGGGTGCTGCTCTGGGGGAGAAATTAAAGCGAGACATCCCGCTGCTGAAAATGAACTTACTTTAATGGGGCCTATTAAGCCCGCCAAGCGCGTTACCCGGCCCAATTAAATTAAATTATGAAAAAAAGAGATTATGGAACAGTTCCTGCAGATCGGAGGGTGGCAAATGTAACTCCATTATTTAAAAAAGGAGGGAGAGAGAAAACAGGGAACTACAGACCGGTTAGCCTAACATCAGTCATAGGGAAAATGCTAGAGTCTATTATAAAAGATGTGATAACAGGACACTTAGAAAATATCAACGGGATTAGACAAAGTCAACATGGATTTATGAAAGGGAAATCGTGTTTGACAAACCTACTGGAGTCTTTTGAGGATGTAACTGGTAGGATAAGGGAGAACCAGGGGATGTGGTGTATTTGGATTTTCAGAAGGCCTTTGATAAAGTTCCACATAAGAGGTTAGTGTGCAAAATTAAAGCACATGGAATTGGGGGTAATATACTGACATGGATTGAAAATTGGTTAACAGACAGGAAACAGAGAGTAAGAATAAATGGGTCTTTTTCGGGATGGCAGGCGGTGACTAGTGGGGTACCGCAGTGATCAGTACTTGGGCCCCAGCTACTCACAATATATATCAATGATTTGGATAATGGAACCAAATGTAATATTTCCAAGTTTGTTGACGACACGAAACTAGGTGGGATTGTGAGTTGTGAGGAGGATGCAAAGAGGCTTCAAAGCGATTTAGACAAGTTGAGTGAGTGGGCAAATACATGGCAGATGCAGTATAACGTGGATAAATGTGAAGTTATCCACTTCGGTAGGAAAAACAGAAAGGCAGAGTATTATTTAAATGGTGATAGATTGAGAAATTATGATATACAAAAGGACCTGGGTGTCCTTGTACAGTCACTGAAAGCAAACATGCAGGTGCAGCAAGCAATTAGGAAGGCAAATGGTATGTTGGCGTTCACTGCAAGAGGCTTTGAGTACAGGAGCAAGGATGTCTTACTAGTTATACAGGGCCTTGGTGAGACCACACCTGGAGTAGTGTGTGCAGTTTTGGTCTCCTTACCCAGGAAAGGATATACTTGCCATAGAGGGAGTGCAGCGAAGGTTCACCAGACTGATTCCTGGGATGGCAGGACTGTCGTATGAGGAGAGATTGGGTCGACTAGGCCTGTATTCACGAGAGTTTAGAAGAATGAGAGGGGATCTCATTGAAATGTATAAAATTCTGACAGGGCTAGACAGACTGGATGCAGGGAGGATGTTTCCCCTGGCTGGGGGGGGTCAAGAACAAGGGGTCACAGTCTCAGGATACAGGGTAGGACATTTAGGACTGAAACAAGAAATGTCTTCCTGTGGAAACCTGTGGAATTCTCTACCACAGTAGGCTGTGGAGGCCAAGTCACTGAATATATTTAAGGAGGAGATAGATAGATTTCTAGACGCAAAAGGCATCAAGGGGTATGGGGAGAGAGCGGGAATAGGGTATTGAGATAGAGGATCAGCCATGATCATATTGAATGGCGGAGCAGGTTCGAATAGCCTACTCCTGCTCCTATTTTTCTATGTTTCTATGTTTCTACATCAATTAATAAAAAATAAATCCCTTTTGTAACTCTTTAGGAAAGCAGAATGTATTTTTCTGGTTCCAAAAAATGAGCAGATTTTATCTGCAAGGAATTCTAGAATGATTTTAAAAGCTGCAATTATCATCTATCATACATGCCATGTTGCACAGCTACTTCAGACTAAATTTTAGTTGTAGCATAGCATAATGTTAACTTGATTCTGCAATATTGGCATAGGTTACCTGATCCTTCTTTTCCAAGGCTAGTGCCATTCCCTCTGCCATCTTTGCTCTGTTGGCTTGATATGCCTCATTCTGCTCTTGAAGTTTCCTCATTGAGGCTGATTAAAATTTGAAATACAAAATATTACTGCCTTGCAGTAAATGGAACTGCACTAAGCATCTAACTATAATGTCCTTTCATTAATTTATCAATACACTTTCTATTCTAAAATTAATATATTTTGGTTCTTTTGGAAAAGTCTTTTGCAAATGTTCTTCCGTAGTTTTCTACAATGGAATCATATTGTTAACCATGTCTTGGAAGACACCAGTAGCAAATAAAATAATTAAGAAAGGTTTCTGGCTTTAATTATTTTTTACATGTAATTAATGAGAGAAAGAAATGAATTACCATCTGAAAAAGTCAATGAAATTGAACGACTAATATAGAAACAATAAAATCAAAGTACGTACAATCCTGATGTTTTTCTAATGCAATTTCAAGCTTCTCTTTTGTCTTCTGCAAATTTCGCAGTTGCTCAGCATAATCTTGTGTTAGGGGAAGAGGGGACGCAGGCCAGGAGTTCAAAACAGGCAAAAAAGAAAACAGGATAATCATGAGTGAAGGATGTAAATGATTTTCCCCAACAGAAAATCATTACTGTTAAGGAGAACATGTGTTGCTGGCTTCCCCTTAACATGTTAATGGTAAACAGAAAGATCTACTCTGGGACTAACAAACATAGCATATTAGGGGAAGTAAATGTTAGAATATATGCTGGAGCCTGTTGAGTTTAAAGACTGAATCGGTTTGAAACATCTGTTTGAACTACTGGAAGAATCACATTGACTGTAATCCATGTGGAACATCTTTCTTCAGTCTTTTCAACCAGTTGTCATCATTTGAACTTGTAATATTGAACTTTCAGAAAACATGCTAAATTTCACATGGATTTAATCTGTGCTCACATACCATGTCCCCACCGGAGGTTTCTCACAGCTATGAACAGTTTAAAAACCAACAAAAACATCGCACCAACCACCTCACTGAATCTATTAAAGAAACATTGAATGAAACAGTACTTGGGAAAAAGTATTTCAGTAAAGCCAAAAGTGTGAAGACAAACCCACTTCTTAAATTAAATCTGTCAGCATTAAACATTAGCAGCTTTATCTTAATACAATGTCAAACTTAGTTATTGGATTCACTGTACTCTGCGCAGAAAACAAAACTGATGTTTATCAAACATTACTGTTAATTAATTAGGTTTGGATACAAACCACATACAACTCAATCATTCAATTTGCCCATTTGATTAGGATCTTTCATAACTGCAATTTAGCAATAAACAGTTTCACTTATATGTAGACTTGAGGTTAAGGGGTGACCTGATAGAGGTCTCCAAGCTCATCAGGGTTGTAAGATAAATAATGACAGATGTTTGCACTGGTTGGTGAGGCAGTAATGGAAGAGCACAAATTCAAGATAATTACAAAAAGCATTAAAGGGCATGTTACTAAAATATTCTTCACAGAGGGTGGTTAGAATGTGAAATTCACTGCCACAAACTATTGTTGAAACCCCAGTCAATACATTTTTTTTTTTATTAGGAAAGTTGCTCAAAAAATAGGAATATTAAAGTGTACAAGGATCAAGCAGGAGTGTGTTTTTTCCACTAGGCCCGAGAAGATTAAAAGGGTGACCTGATCAAGATTATGAAAGGTTATCATAAGGCAAGTAATGTTAGTTTGTTTCCACTGGTTGCTGAGATGGTAACAAGGAGGGCACAAATTTAAAATAACCACAAAGAATTAAAGGCAAGGTTAGAAAACCTTCCATAGACAGGGTGATTAGAATGTGGAATTCTCTGCTACAAACCATTGTTAAAGCAGAGTCAATAAATTCTTTTAAAAAGAGAAATATTATAGTTATATACGTAAAAGAGAAATATTAAAGGACATGGGGAGTGAGGAGAGTGGGATTAGGTTGACGGTTTAAGTGGAGAAAACCACAGGCACGGGTTTGATGGCCTGTTCCTGTACTGTAATATTCAATAACGCTTTGTACAAAAAAAATGTAGCCTCAAAAGAACTTTCTGATTAAAAGGCTCAATTGAAACAAAATAGGCAGGGGAGGGAGATGTATGTTTTATCAACAATCACTTCTGTCTATGATAAAAAGCAATAAGAATATACTACATCCAAGAAAATGACAATTTTGACATCAATTTTTTAAAGCTGTAAAATTGTGACTAAGGCCTAGAAATTGGGTTGGGGCGCCAAAGTGGCACAAAAGTCGCTGGAGCGATTGGAGTGATACCGATCGCCAGAAATTCAGTTTCAGTGCCCCTCGAGGGAGACGGGGCGAGGCTCGAGACGCTCCGCGTCCCTTTTAGGGCGCTGAAACTGATTATCGCAGCGCAACGTGTCGCAGCGGCACGCTGCGGTACTGCAGGCCTTCCTCCCACTGTTAAGGGGGAGGTGCCTGCAACAGCGCGATCCCCGATCGCGAGTGCCGGCAAATGAGCCCGGCACCAAGGAGAAGTGCCGGGCTCTCGGGAAACAGCCAGCAATGCCGCGGGGGGGGGGGGGGTTAGGAGGCCGGGGACGGAGGTGCTGGCAAGCGGCCGCTGAAAAAGCAGCCGCCCCGCACCTCCACCTTAACTTGCGCCGCTGCCGGCACAGTAAGGCCCCGTGAAACGGGCGCGGGTAGCGAGCAGCGCAACTGCGGCGTTCGCTACCAAATATCGCGAACGGGGCACTGCGCACACCGATGACGTCATCGGTGGCGGCGCAGCGCAAATGCCTAATGCCACCATTAGCGCCCCTACTGAATATCGCCAGAGACGCAGCCAGTGGCGCTACAGCCACTGACTGCCTCTTTAGGCGCTAACAGGTGGCGCTACTCACCCAATTTCTCCCTATAGTTGTTAAGGGGTTAATATTAAACACTATTTTAACCTACATACTAGAGGTGTGGTTTGAAAACTACAAATAGTACACAATCTACAATCTTTTGTGTTTAGTATCCCAAGTACGCTCTGTATCACAGCAACATGCAGAGAGATTTACCACATAGCCTATAGTAGCTGCTTGGTGGCTGGTTTCCACTTTTTGGTTAAGCTCTAAATTCTGTCCCCAGTCTCCAAGGAGTGCTTACCACCTCAGTCAAGAGAGTAATCCCCTTCTAAATTTGCCACTCTAGGGCTACTAGACTGACTAGGAGGCATGCAATATCAAACAGGGATGATTCTTTCCTACATTCCCCCTCGCCCTCGCCATGAGGAAGCACCTGACCTCTACTAGGCAATCCTACCCCCCTCTCCCCAGCAACGGATGACCAAAAAATTGATTAAAAAGGGAGAAAATAGAATGAGCGTAAATTAGTACGAAATATAAAAACAAATTGTAAGAGCTTCTACAAGTATGTAAAAAGGAAGAGAGAGTAGCAAAAGCAAGCATTCGTCCCTTAGAGGCTGAGACAGGAGAAATTATATGGGGAGCAAGGAAATGGCTTTAAACAAATATTTTGTATCTGTCTTCACAGAAGACACAAAAAGTATACCAAAAATAGTGGGGAACCAAGGGGCTAATGAGAGTGAGGAATGTGAAGTCATTCATACCAGTAGAGAAAAAGTAGTTGAGAAACTAATGGGACTAAAAGCCGACAAATCCCCTGGACCTGATGGCCTACATCCTAGGGTTCTAAAAGAGGTGGCTACAGAGATAGTGGATGCATTGATTGTGATCTTCCAAAATTCCCTAGATTCAGGAACGGTCCCAGCAGATTGGAAGGTAGCAAATGTAATCCCGCTATTCAAGAAAGGAAGGGGAGAGAAAACAGGGAACTACAGGCTAGTTAGCCTGACATCAGTCGTCGGGAAAATACTGGAATCCATTATTAAGGAAGTAGTAACAGGGCACTTAGAAAATCATATTAGAGAGTCAACATGGTTTTATGAAAGGGAAATCGTGTTGAGTTTTTTGAGGATGTAACTAACAGGGTAGATAAAGGGGAACCAGTGGATGTAGTATATTTGGATTTCCAAAAGGCATTCGATAAGGTGCCACAAAAAAGGTTGTTACGCAAGATAAGGGCACATGCGGTTAGGGGTAATATATTAGCATGGATAGAGGATTGGTTAACAGACAGAAAACAGAGAGTAGGGATAAACGGGTCATTTTGATACAAACATAGTGAGAGGGGAAGTATTAAGGGGTTTAGCAGCTTTAAAAGTGGATAAATCTCCAGGCCCGGATGAAATGTATCCCAGGCTGTTAAGCGAAGCAAACGAGGGAATAGCAGAGGCCCTGACCATCATTTTTCAATCCTCTCTGGCTTCAGGTGTGGTGACAGAGGACTGCTAATGTGGTACCCTTGTTTAAAAAGGGAGAAAAGGATAGACCGAGTAATTACAGGCCAGTCAGCCTAACCTCGGTGGTGGGAAAATTATTGGAAAGAATTCTGAAGGACAGGATAAATCTTCATTTAGAAAGACACGGATTAATCAAGGATAGTCAGCACGGATTTGTTAAGGGAAGGTCGTGTCTGACAAACTTGATTGAATTTTGTGAGGAGGTAACGAGAGTAGATGAGGGTAGTGCGTTTGATGTAGTATGTATGGACTTTAGCAAGGCTTTTGATAAGGTTCCACATGGCAGACTGGTCACGAAGTTAAAAGCCCATGGGATCCAGGGCAAAGTGTCAAGTTGGATTCAAAACTGGCTCAGAGACAGGAAGCAGAGGGTAATGGTTGATGGGTGTTTTTGAGACTGGAAGGCTGTTTCCAGTGGGGTTCTGCAGGGCTCAGTACTAGGACCCTTGCTTTTTGTGGTATATACAGTATCAATGATCTAGACTTGAATATAGGGGGTATGATTAAGAAGTTTGCAGATGATACTAAAATCGGCTGTGTGGTTGATGCTGAAGAAGGAAGCTGTAGACTGCAGGAAGATATCAATAAATTGGTCAGGTGGGCAGAACAGTGGCAAATGGAATTTAATCTGGAGAAGTGTGAGGTAATGCATTTGGGGAGGGCTAACAAGGAAAGGGAGTATACATTAAATGATAGGACACTGAGTAGTGTAGAGGAACAAAGGGACCTTGGAGTGCATGTCCACAGATCCCTGAAGGTAGCAGGCCAGGTAGATAAGGTGGTTAAGAAGGCATACGGAATGCTTGCCTTTATTAGCCGTGGCACAGAATACAAGAGCAGGGAGGTTATGCTTCAACTGTATAAAACACTAGTTAGGCCTCAGCTAGAGTACTGCGTGCAGTTCTGGTCACCACATTACAGGAAAGATGTAATTGCACTACAGAGGGTACAGTGGAGATTTACAAAGATGTTGCCGGGAGTAGAGAATCTTAGCTATGAGGAAAGACTGGATTGACTGGGTCTGTCTTCCTTGGAACAGAGGAGGCTGAGGGAAGACCTTATGGAGGTGTATAAAATTATGAGGGACATAGATAAAGTGGATAGAAAGGACCTATTTCCCTTAGCAGAGGGGTCAAAAACCAGGGGGCACAGATTTAAAGTAATTGGTGGAAGGTTTAGAGGGGATTTGAGGGGAAATTTCTTTAGCCAGAGGATTGTGGGGGTCTGGAACTCACTGCTTGAAAGGGTGGCAGAGGCAGGAACCCTAACCACATTTAAAAAGTACTTGGATGTGCACTTGGGATGCTGTAACCTGCAGGATTACGGACCTGGAGCTGGGAAGCAGGATTAGGCTGGACAGCTCTTTGTTGACTGGCACGGACATGATGGGCCAAAATGGCCTCCTTCCGTGCTGTAACTTTCTATGATTCTATGATTTTGTTCAGATTGGTAGGGTTCAGTGTCGCATTTTCAGATAGTGGGGTGCCGCAAGGATCAGTGCTTGGGCCTCAGCTACTTACAATCTATATTAATGACTTAGATGAAGGGACCCAGTGCAATGTATCCAAATTTGCTGACGATACAAAGCTAGGTGGAAAAGTAAGCTGTGAGGAGGACACAAAGAGCCTGCAAAGGGATATAGACAGGGACTGGGTACTGAATTTGGATGATCAGCCATGATCACATTGAATGGCGGAGCAGGCTCAAGGGGCCGAATGGCCTACTCCTGCTCCTATCTTCTATGTATCTATGTTAAGTGAGTGGGCAATAAGGTGGCAGATGGAGTATAATATGGGGAAATGTGAGGTTATTCACTTTCGTGGGAAGAATAGAAAAACAGAATATTTTTGAAATGGTGAGAAACTATTAAATGTTGGTGTTCAGAGATTTGGGTGTCCTAGTACACGAAACACAGATAATTAGCATACAGATACAGCAAGCAATTAGGAAGGCTAATGGCCTGTTGGCCTTTATTGCTAGAGGTTTGGAGTACAAGAGTAAGGAAGTGTTGCTACAATTGTACAGGGCTTTGGTGAGACCACACCTGGAGTACTGTGCACAGTTTTGGTCTCCTTATCCAAGGAAGGATATACTTGCCTTAGAGGCGGTGCAACGAAGGTTTACTAGATTGATTCCTGGGATGAGAGGGTTGTCCTATGAGGAGAGATCGAGTAGATTGGGCCTATACTCTCTGGTGTTTAGAAGAATGAGAGGTGATCTCATTGAAGCATACCCGATTCTGAGGGGGGTTGACAAGATAGATGCTGAGAGATTGTTTCCCCTGGCTGGACAGTCTAGAACTAGGGGGCATAGTCTCAGGATAAGGGGTCAGCCATTTAAGACGGAGGTGAGGAGGAATTTCTTCACTCAGAGGGTTGTGAACTTTGGAATTTGTGGCCCCAAAGGGCTGTGGATGCTCAGTCGTTGAGTATATTCAAGGCTAAGATCAGTAGATTTTGAGACTCTAGAGGAATCAAGGGGTATGGGGATAGGGCAGGAAAGTGGAGTGGAGGTTGAGCCATGATCTTATTGACTGGCGGAGCAGGCTCGAGGGGCCGTATGGCCTACTCCTGCTGCTAATTCTTATGTTCTCTCCCTACAGCAACTTGGTGTGTTCTTCACTAAAACTGCACCAAACACTGGTGTCCCAATCACTGGACAACTCAGAGATCATTTTAAATACAGAAAAAAGTGAAACCTTGTTCAACCAACAATGCGCACAAAACACTTGAACAGAACAAGAGAAGACCAAAAATCTATTTAGCATTTCTACCCTTACTCCTAACTGACGGTGGAATAATATTGCAGCATTCTTCTTGTGACATCATCAAGACTTCAGTTGCGTGGATAGACTGGAGAAGCTGGGGTTGTTCTCCTTGGAGCAGAGAAGATTGAGAGGAGATTTGCTGGAGGTGTTCAAAATCATGAGGGGTCTGGACAGAGTAGATAGAGAGAAACTGTTCCCATTGGCGGAAGAGTCGAGAACCAGAGGACACAGATTTAAGGTGATTGGCAGAAGAACCAAAGGCAACATGAGGAAAAACTTTTTTTACTCAGCGAGTGGTTAGGATCTGGAATGCACTGCCTGAAAGGGTGGTGGAGGCAGACTCAATCACGGCTTTCAAAAGGGAGTTAGATAAGTACCTGAAGGAAAAAAAAATTGCAGGGCTATGGGGAAAGGGCGGGGTTAGCGGGACTAGCTGAAGTGCTCTTGCAGAGAGCTGGCACGGGTTCGACGGGCTGAATGACCATCTTCCGTGCTGTAACCATTCTATGATTCGAAGACGACAATTTTGATCCTGAGCAGAACCAGAAATACACAAGCAGCTTAATGGAAAAGTTAGCACTTCACATCAGTTTCAGAAAATGAACAAAAAACTACCAGTTGCTTCACTGTCACAGCAGTTTGGCAGGGCGTCAGGTCCATGTGAAGAGGAACACTCTGAACACTTTAGAGAGGCGAGAGTTACAAGGCTGCAACCCAATCGAGGGAGTTCAATAATAATACTATAAAGCAGAAACCTAAGTGGTCTGTCAACATCATTTGAACCTTTTAGATTACTGCCTCCAACTTGCTGCTTTGCATTTGTAAACAAATTAAAGCAGTCAGCTAATTGTAGCACCCCACTTCTAAGCAAATCATAAATGAATATGGTATAAGTGGTGAAGCATGTCATGATGCAAAAACCTCAAATCGAATGGAAAACAATTAAAACATCTCCTGAAACCTTAGTCTCGTGTTCCTTAGAGACTCTCCATACCTTACTATTCTAATGCAAAGGTCCAAGGGCAAGTATACACTCTAAAGTAAATAAATAAGGAAACTATTATTTGAAAAGTTAATTTTATTAGTGACACTTCACAAGGTGAAGTACTTTGATTTACGGTACAAAGTATCATAGCACATAACCGTTACCATCGCTTTGACAAAAAAAAGTTTCATTTCCTGTGCAACAAGATGTTACCATGTTTCAGTGAGTTAGGAAAATCACAAATACAATTCGATAACAATCTGACCATGTTCTCAACCCTTCCAAACAGCCGACAAGTTAATCTCCAAGATACCAGTTCAAGACTGCAGCACCTCACACACCCAGCAGATGAACTGCTAACAGTTCCTAGTTCTCCCAGCACATATTCATGGATGCCACATCAACACAAAATGTGTTGAAAGATCATGTTAACATTAAAAATGGATCCGGACTGGATTGCATTAATAATGCAGTAGCTAAAGCTAAAGCTTCAAAATGGCTGCGGAGAATTTGATAACATCTTTCATCGGTTTGTCAACAGCTTTCTTGAACTCCAGCAATGTACACCACACCTCATTTCTTTCACAGAACAATCCAATAAATTTATCAAAAACATTCAGATAGACTCAAAATTTACCCTAGAAGACAAGTACTATAAAGTCCAAACAGTGTCAGCCATGGCTCAGTGGTACCACCCTCGCCTGAGTCAGAAGGTTGTGGGTTCATGTCCAACTCCAGAGACTTGAGCACAAAAATCTCAGCCGACACTCCAGTGCAGTACTGAGGGAGTGCTGCACTGTCGGAGGTGCTGTCTTTCGGATGAGACGTTAAACTGAGACCCCGTCTGCTCTCTCAGGTGGACGTAAAAGATCCTATGGCACTATTTTGAAGAGCAGGGGAGTTATCCCCGGTGTCCTGGCCAATATTTATCCGTCAATCAACATCACTAAAACAGATTATCTGGTCATTATCACATTTGCTGTTTGTGGGAGCTTGCTGTGTGCAAATTGCCTGCTGCGTTTCCTACATTACAACAATGACTACACTTCAAAAAAGTACTTCATTGGCTGTAAAGTGCATTTGGGATGTCTGGTGGTCGTGAAGGGCGCTATATAAATGCAAGTCTTTCTTTCTTTCAATAAAGATATCCCTGTGTTTTAAAATTTTATTTTCTAAATGGCAAGAAGCTTGGAGCTGTGGATGAGCAAAGTGATTTAGGGATCCAAGTACAGAAATCACAAACTGCTTGTGGACAGGTACAATCAATTATTGAAAAGGCTTTTGAAATGTTGGGCCTTTATCTTAAGAGGGCTGGAATACAAAGGGGTGGCGGTTACGTTACAGCGGTACAGAGCTCTGGTGAGACCCCCATCTGGAGTATTGCGTTCAGTTCTGGGCACCGCCTTAAAAGTAGAGCTAGACAGTTCAGGGGTGATGTCAGAAAGCACTTCTTCACACAAAGGGTAGCGGAACTCTGAACTCTCTGCCCCAAAAAGCTGTTGAGGTTAGGTCAATTTGAAATTTAAGAACTACGATTGATAGATTTTTGTTAGGCAAGGGTATTAAGGGTTACGGAACCAAGGTTCCAGGTAGATGGAGTTAAGATACAGATCAGCCATGATCTAAATGAATGGTGGAAGAAGCTTGAGGGGCTGAATGGCCTACTTCTGTTCCTATATTGTTGTTCCATGTGAAACTGGGGAAGATGGTGCAACTATAATTTACTGTACATCTTCTTTAACATTTTGCTTTCACTGTGAGCATAGGTTCCAACCTCTCTCCCAACCTCTGTGGAGTTTACCATAGTCCTTAACCTCTTACACTAGTCAATTTGTCATTGCTGCAATGGGCCCTAAACAGTTTCTCTCTATCCTTTCCAACCAGAGAAAGGAACCCACATCCAGATATGAGGACAATTAAACACAGTTAAGAGGAGAATAGATAGCGATGCCTCCATGCCTTTGTTACCTCCAGACTCGACTATTCCAATGCTCTCTTGGCCGCTCTCCCACCTTGCACCTTCCGTAGACTTCAACTCCTCCGAACCCGCACCAAGTCCCATTCACCCATCACCCCTGTGCTCAGTGATCTACATTGGCTCCTGGTCTGGCCATGCCTCAAATTTTAAATTCTCATCCATGTTTTCAAATCCTTCCAAGGCCTCGTCCTTCACCATCTCTATAACCACCTCCAGTCCTACAACCCTCCGAGATCTCTGCGTTCCTCCAATTCTGGCCTCTTGCGCATCCCCGATTTCCATCGCCCCACCACTGGCGGCCATGCCTTCAGCTGCCTAGGCCCTTAGTTCTGGAATTCCCTGCATTAACCTCTCTGGCTCTCCAACTCTTTCTCCATCATTTAAGACGCTCCTTAAAAACTACCTCTTTGACCACCTGTTCCAACACCTCGGTGTCAAATTTTGTTTGATAATCGCTCCTGTGAAGCACCTTGGGATGTTTTAATACGTTAAAGGTGTTTTATAAATGCATGTTGTTGTTGTACAAGTCATATCAAATTGAATGGTGTACAAGTTACTGTCTTACAGGCCATAATCTTGCTATGACTTACAAAGTAGATTTCATCTGTTATATAAACAGATACTTTATTCAAACAGTGGGAATGGGCAACATTATCACCCATTATCCATTACTATAGAAATAGGCCTTTTATTATACTTGTGCAAGGAGGATCTCCACAATTACCTCACTGCTTTGTTGTGAATTATTTATCAGGCTTCCTTCATATATAATAAACAGCGTGAGATAATCCCTGTTCCTACTGACTTCCCTCAAATACACACAATATCAATCATAGCCCTTCTTGGTCTGCATAACTGAGAGACAATGATTTAATATAATAGCAAAAAGAGACCAAACGCAGATTGGGCGACCGCTTTGCGGAACACCTCCGTTCAGTCCGTAAGGGTGACCCTGAGCTTCCGGTTGCCTGTCACTTTAATTCTCCACTTCCACTTCACTCCCGCTCTGATCTCTCTGTCCTCGGCCTAATACATTGTTCTAATGAAGCTCAACGTAAGCTCGAGGAACAGCACCTCATCTTTCGATTGGGCACTTTACAGCCTGCCGGACTCAACATGGAGTTCAACAATTTCAGATAATAATCCCTGCCCCCATTTTTCATGCAGTATGATTTTGCCATTCCCATTTGCAACATTTTCACAGCATGTTCTTTCAATTCCTTCCTCCCCTCCTAAACCCCTCCCCCCCTGTCTCTGCACCTGCTTAATATCTGTTACATTTCCAGTTCTGATGAAGGGTCCCAGGCCTGAAACGTTAACCCGGTTTCTCTCTCCACGGATGCTGCCTGGCCTGCTGAGTATTACCAGCATTTTCTGTTGTTATTTCAGACAATGATTTAACTTCGGCCATCAGGAGGGCTGCTAATTCAGTTTATCTCAAATGCGTTCCTATTCTGCTTCAGAGTGCACAATGTCTACTGCAAATGGCTCCACTCTGAAATGAAAACACATGCTTTACATGTGCCATGTTTAAGACATTTACAAATCACACCTGTACAAAACAATGAGGTTTTAAGCCCTATTGTACAGCACAGAACTCAAGCTGCACAGGAATTTGATAGTACAGGAAACTTTGGTTTATCCAGAGGTTATAAGTCCAGAAACCTCTATCTACCGGCAAAATTCAGGAGCCGTTTCCTATAAGTTTTTTTACTTCTCGTTGCTTTTTTTTTTCCAGTCAGGCTCTGCAAGGTCTGTAGCTAAGCAACAGCTTCAGCAAGAGACGCTTTTAAGCTGCAGCCGACTGTTTTGAAGCTGTTGCTAAGCAACAGGGTTTGTTGATTCACACGGAGCTGAAAATCTCCGTATGTTTCAACATTGGCGCTGGTTTGTCCGGCAGTTTTGATCTAACGGCAACAGCTCGGTCCCGTCGGTGCCGGATAGCACAAAGTTTCCTGCAGTATGATGTACATCCTTGCTTTAGTATCAAGGTGCCTTGTCAACAGGATATACAAGATATGTGACCTGTTGATCGGAACTGAATTGACTCTCCCATGTAAACAAAGCACATTTAAGTTCAATTCACATAAAATCACAATTTGAATATATGACTATTTAAAAGATAAAATGTTATTTCATAAGTCTCTATATGAATATATTCTTCACATCTCTTTGTTTTGTCAAATCAAGATATCTTAAGCTGAAATGGATGCTTACATCACATTTTGGAAAATGTTCTCCCCCACCCTTTGAGCTCCTCCACCTGTCAAGATTCAATTCTTGCCCAAGATGATGGGTAACCTGCACCCAGGCATTTGCCTGAGACTGCACCACGATGTAGCCGGGGACAATGAGAAATTCTGGAGTGCTGCGAGTTCACTCATTCTCGGAATTCCCCTCTTTGTGGTAAGCAGCCTTCAGTGGCACAGCCCATGTTTGTGGCACCAATGTACTATTTCATTGGACAGGGTCACAAACCAATTGACAATAAAATAATTATTAAATAGACCAGAAACATCACATGCAGAAAGGTCCTGCTCTAATCTACTGTTTGATGAATATAATTTACAGCACAACTCTAAAGATATCTGGCAAGAAAGAGAAACAAACACAAGCTTAGAAATAACATTCTACCTGTTAAATGGTAAAGCAAATTAGGCCTTTGCTTAAAAATGCACACACTAACTATAGGTGCAGCACAGCACAATGAAATACATAGTATTCTATGGGCATGACTGTGATTATAGTGACCAAAGGTGGCAATAACACCAGTGAGGAAAAGATGATGTACAGGAGACTCTCGAATTACCGGCACCTAAATAACCGGAAATCTCTGTTATCCGGCAAAATTCAGGAGTAGGTTCAGGTAAGTTTTACTTCATATTAGTGGCCGTTCCTGGATCTGTGGCTGTGTAACTGGGGTTCCTGCACCTGTTGCTAAGCAACAGGGATGCCTGGATCTTGTGGCTGGGGTTCCTGCACCTGTTGCTAAGTAACAGGGAAGCCTGGATCTTGTGGCTGGGGTTCCTGCACCTGTTGCTAAGCAACAGGGAAGCCTGGATCTGTTGCTGTGTACGGAGCTCTCATACCTTTTACTATACCTCTCTGTAATCCAGACTTTTTGATAAACCGGCACCATGCCGGTCCCGTCAGTGCCGGATAAAAAAGAGTTTCCTGTATATATGAAAGAAAACTTGAAAACAGTCTTTGACCCCACCCACCATTATGGACCGAACATACAGAATACTGCACTGAAGACCAAATACAGGTCTTTAATCACACTGCCATCAGAGGCTGTACAAAAGAGAGAAAAAGATCAAAAATAATTTGGAATAATTACAGATTATCTGTTTCATATATTAAGACAATAAGCTACAAGGAGATACAGCATCTTAGTTTATTTTCAAAATTAGATATAGGTCAAAACTCACAAACGACGCTTTACAAACAAATCATTCTAAACAGTAGCGTGCATCCAATTTATAGAAAATCATCATCACTGACTTCTTAAAAAGGTAAATTTAGTGAAGCAATTTCAATATGAAGTACTCCTCCATTTTTTAATTCTCTTATCTTAGGAGACATTTTAGTGCAGAAATAAAATGTAATGGTGAATGCAACATGCAAACTGATATTTGCAGATTAAAGCAGGTACCTGACAGTTTGACTTCCAGCTTTCGAACTTGGTCATTTCGGCGTAGCAGCTGAGACAACAGATCCTCTCGAGAACAGCTACTGTCAGAGGCCTGACAAAAGAGGGGGGAAAGTCAAAAATTTGGGATAATTACAGATTATCTGGTTCATATATTTCTCCCATTTAAACTGAGTGTTACAAAGAAACACAGATCGCTTTAATTTACTTTCCCCAAATTAGAAGTGGGTTCACTTCCCGAGTCCCTATGCAGTGATCTAAAACCTAGAAGCAAACTCTTTCTCTAATCCCTTTACTATATTTTTGCAAGTACAGTGACTACTATTGGATACAATGCTCCAAGTGTTGCGTCACTAGTGCTTTACCGAATGTCAACATTACTTGCTTGAACTTTGGTCTGCTGCATACACCTCAATACAGGTAGACTATACAGTTTGCCATGCAGTCATTGATGACTCAAACATTGAAGGCATCAGCTGCTGAATCCAGGTTTTTTCCTGAACCGCCTTACTGCATAATTAAAGTTGTTTTTTATTGCAAATTTAAAAACCCATTTTTAAGTGTTTTTCACGTTCAAATTTTAGCATCAAAAACTGGCAATCAGGGAGAAAAGTTTGACTCGAAAACCCTCAGGTAAATTGGGGGGAGGGAAATTGGCATTTATTTGGACCATCACTAAAACAAGCAAAAGTATAACCCACAATTATTTTCACAGCTAATAGACGCAGCTTTTTTAGGTCTCAACGATGGTTCCAAAAGTACTAGCTGGCTTGTGTTCACAGCCAGATTTACAGACAGAGGAACATGGAAAGCATAAATCACACGAAGTGGCACACATTCGTATAAAAGGTGGCAGAAACCACAACAATGCAGTTTATCTTACGGGATAAAATATGTCTGACATTTGAAGTTGCACTAAAGCAGGAAAAACACAGGAGAAAGGCAGGGCTGAACACTAGGATTTGTGAGTCTGATACAAGTAGAAGGAGTATAAACCATACGTGTCAGTTTTGGACTGAATTGCCATAAGTTTACCACCTGTTTTTTGTCATGTTGGTTGCACCGGTAGCCTATATTCTATATGGAAAAGTTAATTTGAAATATGAGTGCCCTGAACAAAAATACTAACTGCAAAGCCTCCATTTCGTTTGGGCAATCAGGCCCAGAGATGCACACATATTACATCCATGATGTCAGCATGTATGCTGACATCAGATATGCAAAGCACACCCTGATATTAGATAGGAAAACAGCAGGAATTTGCAGCGTTTTTAGGCAAATCTGGGTAAAAAAAAGGTTTATGGTGAAAATCAATTAGAAAAAATTTTGATGATTCTAATGAATATATGCCTTCATTTTCTAATATGTTTTTCTAATGTTAGCACTAATGTATCATTCATCTACCCATTTGTTATGCCAGAGTGAAACAGATTTTTTTTGTTTATTTCTCCTTTTTCCACCATTTTTTTCTCCCTCATCTCCTGAATGTGTCGACTCCATGCTGGTGATGCAATACCTCTTCCAAGCGGGGCCCAATGTGTTTGCTGTGGAAACATGAGTGTCAAACTTGAGCGGAATCTTAGCCGACTTTCCTTCAGTAACCAACGGTGTAGAATAGAATGTTTAAAAGGAAGCAAAATTTATGGGGCAAGGGCAAGTACTGTGTGTTCAAAATACTCCCCCCATTGGCTTATAACTAATATTAAAAGTCTTGTGTATAGCACTTGTGGTCACGCACTTCTGTAAGACTTTTGTGTAACATATCCTGTAATGATTCTGGATCACTCAATCATGGGTAAGGTTATTCTAAACTAGGCAAATTTATTCTACCAAACCCAGTTGGGTCATTCTTTCCACGTGATTGCCTGCCACTTTCTCAAGAGCTGCAGCAGACCAGACAAGTAAGAAAAAATAAACCAACAATCTGAACAGTTCCACACTAGGTGTGAATGTAGAATGTTTAAATAATGATTCTTACAATTAGGATAATTTACACTTTCTACCCCCTGCACTCAGCTCCCTTTCTTAGATGCAAAGTGCTGTTGGCTGCAGGTCCCTCTCCAAGAACATACCAGTTCCACAATGTTTGCAACTTGTAAATTAACCTGTTACAACAACCCCAAAGTTCTCATCTGCAATCTGTAAGCGAACCCACCATATGTTTCATGAATGCAGAGCAATTATACAATCGAGCCTTAAAGAGACATATATCTTACATTCTACAGGAAACTTTCGATTAACCGGCCCCTAAATAACCGGAACGCTCTATCGACCGGCAAAATTCAGGAGTCGGTTCAGGTAACTTTTTTTTACTTTTAGTTACTTTTTTTACTCCATTTGTTGCTGTGCAAGGGTGTAGCTGAAGCTGTTGCTAAGCTACAGAGATGCTTGCAACTTGTGCCGATTGTTTTGAAGCTAAGCAACAGGGTTTGTTGCTTTATACGGAGCTCTGAGCTCCGTATCTTTTACTATAGCGTTCGGTTATCCGGAATTGTTGATGAACCGGCAACACATCGGTCCCGTCCGTGCCGGATACCAGAAAGTTTCCTGTATTTCACATGATGTAATGCTCCTGACTTTATAAAACATCGCACCCGGACGTATTGTGAGCAGGACCGCAGGAGATTCTCTAATACATTTTTGAAAATATCCATTTACTGTTTTAAAAAAAGTTAAAATAATCAAAATCCTCATCCAAACAAAGAGTCAGGTTGATTTCCCTTGCCTCAAGAACATTCTTGAGATGTCACTGACATGGAAAAGTTGTCTATATCCGATTACAATGGGGCCATGATTTGGGGCCTAGCCAGAGCTGCCGGAGCACAGGAAAACACCTCCAAATATTATGTGGCAGGGCCATCCAGCACCCATACCAGCAAGAAGTCGCAATGTAATCACAGAGACTTCTTTCATCTAGTTTCGCATGAACAACTGTACCACATACATTTTTTTAAAATCTAATAATGTGAAATCTTGTAAATCCAAATACTGGAAAACAAAATAAACATGAAGGCTATGTCGTTCAAGGTTATCGAGTGCAGTCTGATATTAAAATCTAATACTAGCTGAAGCAAGTGAAGCCTGCAGTGTGTTCAGTAACATTTTCTTGTTTCAGTCAGAGCGTGAACAAACAAAAACAAATGCTTTTAATTGGCCCTCTTAATCAGAATACTAAACACAGTCGTTTTTCCTGACTTGTGGCATGCATTTAACAATATGTTTAACAACAATTCCAAAATACTAGCATACTTCATATTCCAGATTGACTGATTAAAGCAGAGTAAAACTATCAATTTACATCAGGCGCATGGATAAAATTGAGGACGTAGAGAGTACTGAGATGTCTGTAAGAACTTTACATACCAAGACTAACTGTGATTCTGTTTCTCCAATTAATGAGCGATTTTCAATATGATTCAAGGCCAGAGATCAATATAAGCAAAATAGCCATGGGCACACCAGCACTGAAACTGGATACAGAAAGCAATTCACAAGCTTCATTTATAAATAATAATTGGAATGATTCATGTTAACAGCCTACTGATATATGTTTGAATTTATGTCATTAAATCACACCCAGTGCAGCCACAGATTTCCAACCATTCGAATTCAATTATACTTGGAGTGTTTACAGACATCTGATTGGTTGTTTTCCATGTACAAGTGTCCTCCTTTTTCAAAGGGGCCCTGCATGGCTATCAATTACCCAACAACTCTGTGAAATGGGAAGTTTATTATAATCTGCTTGTGTGACTCTGTTCTTGAATATTTTTCAAAATGAGGTCTCTCATTATTCCAGTACTCACCGTCAGTTGGAACGGTGTGCTACTTTTGTAGATATAAATATGCACTGTATTACAAAACATGTTGGAATGGTTAGAACATTTTATTTCAAAATGTGAAAAATTCTAAATTTATAAGCTACTAGTTGGAAAATGATCTTTCTCCGGATTTTAAATGGCCCATGTGGTATTGTTGGTTAACTATCCACCATTATTAGCTCAAGTAATTTGTTATTAGTCCAATCCACTTTAAAAATGCATTTTCTGTGCTTCTGGGACTTCTTATGCAAAACTGCACACTTGGTAGCCAATCCACTACACAAAAAGGCACACAGATTTTGTTCACTTGTCACGGGATGTCGCATCATGGCAAAATCACCTGCCCTATCCATTGTCGTGGTCCTGGGAGGAAGTAAAAGTATTGTACCAAAGTATAACTGAATAAATTAATAGAATGTGTTTATTCCTAAAGTCTTGCATCTACTTTCAGTCTGAAACCCTGCACTGTTCTGGCATGTGTAAAGCTGAAATTATACTGCAACTATCAATCGTGAACGGTATTTTGTTTGATAAGTTTGGACACTTACTTATAGAATCACAGCAGCACAGAGTGAGGCTATTCAGCCTGTTCTGGTGCTAGCTCTTCAACAGGAGCTATCTAGTCCTGGGATTTTTTCTAATACCCTTTTATATTCCTCCTTATAGAAAGTATCTGAAAGCACACGGATTTATAGAATGTCTTTAATTGTTTTTCATCATCTCCGTGTTATACAAATTTACACTTCAGACAGCCTTTTAGGCTCAAAGAGAAGAGCTTGTACTGTACAGCAGATTCACAAGCAACATTAATAAAACTACATTCTTACACGCTACACTGTCTCCTCTACATTGGGGAGACCAAACACAGATTGGGTGACCGCTTTGCGGAACACCTCCATTCAGTCCGTAAGGGGGACCCCGAGCTTCCGGTCGCCTGTCACTTTAATTCACCGCTCCACTCCCACTCGGACCTCACCGTCCTCGGCCTCTTACATTGTTCCACGGAAGCTCAGCGTAAGCTCGAGGAACAGCACCTCATCTTTCGATTAGGCACTTTACAGCCCTCTGGACTCAACATCGAGTTCAACAATTTCAGATCATAACCTCGGCCCCTATCATATATATATATATATTTGTTATCCACATTTTGTGCTTTTTTTCCCCCTCCCCCACGTGGCAGCTGTCTCTCATTCTGCCAGCGCAATTCACACTCCATCTCGAGCCATCCTTTATTCCTTACCCTGTCCCATTACCATCTCCTTTTGCCTTGAATGTCTCTTAATGTCTCTTAACCTCTCCTGCCTTCTATCCTATCACAGACCTTCCCTTTTGTTCTTTCATCCCCTCCCCCCTTTTCTCAGCTCCTACACTTGCATTTAAATCTGTTCCATTTCCTGCTTTTTTCCAGTTCTGACGAAAGGTCTCTCTCCACGGATGCTGCCTGGCCTGCTGAGTTTTTCTAGCGTTTTCTGTTGTTATTTCAGATTTCCAGCATCCACAGTATTTTGCTATTGTACATTCTTACACTGCTGTCTCCAACCCTAGAAAGCTACATAGACATAAATTAAATGCCTCACAAAGCGTGGTGATGTTACTACAGTATACTTGAATAGCAATAACAGACAAGCAGACTGCAGGCAGCTGCAACTGAAGATGCAGCCTGGTGAAATCACCCTGCCTGTCCACAAAGCCTCTTCCAAGATCTCCTCCTTAGACACATCAAATAATCTATGAAATGATAGAAATCACCATACGTACAATATCATCTCCCGAGTCAGCTCCTACTGAGGTAATGGAGTCTCTGCTGACCGATCTTGGAATCCGGCCCATACCAGGCATTGAGGTGTTACCTGCCTCTTCAGCGATCTTCTTTTTCAGTTTTGCAAACATGGTTCTACAACTGCCCTTTCAGAGGGGAGTTCCAAGTCATCCAATGACACGTTTGCCTCAAACACCAAGTGCTTTAAGTTTATCTGGAGCCTCAGGTTTGCACTTGGAAGAAAGAAATTGACTGTACTTGATAAAATAATACACACTGTTTGGTTCTTAGCTGCTCCTTAACAAGGCTCACTTTTACATCCCACTGCAAAAAATTCCATTGCATCGGCAATAAGCACCTGTCAGGCAAAAAGAAATACATTAGATCAGGAAAATAATCTCTCTACTGATCTTCAAGTGCAATCATAAAAGCACAGAAATAAAACAAAGTTTGACGTTTCATTATTCTGCACTCCTGGGGTTTCACATCCAACTACAAAGTCCACAGCAATTCTACAGCAAGCCCATGAGATTTATTTTTCTGTTCCCTATGAAGCTTTAGTAGGGGCCAGGAAGCAGAAGACTACATGAAAGTATGTAAATACTGGGAAGGGGGTGTGGGGAGGGAATGAGGGAAACATTTCTAAACCATTGCCCTATTTGACCCTAAGATGAGCTACCCGAACAGGTAAACAGGACCTTGGTTTAACGCCTCATGTAAAAGACGGCACTTCCGACAATGCAGCTTTCGCTCTGCACTGCACTGAAGTGTCAGGCTAGCTCACGTGAAGTCACAACTCTCTGGCTCTATTTTGAAAGCTCCAGCAATAAGGCCATGCAACCTTAAAAAAAAAACAAGCAGGAAAGCAGTTGCTGGAAGTTTGTGCCTGATCCCAGCAACAGCACCACACACTTTGCATTTAATTTACATTGGATAAAAGTACAGACTATATCATTTTAAATTTATACATTGTTGTACCAACTTTGGGTTGCCTTTTTTGGTGTTGGATTCTCATCAAAGATTGCAGATAGGTGTCCAGCTCCAAAAACTTGGCTAATACCATCCTTTGCTGGTGAACAAGACTGTTTGATGTGCTCTTTTATTTTTCTTCCCTTAGGGGAAGCACTTTGTCTCTGCTATGTACCTTTATCCAAAGTTGCAAAGTCATCTGAGGATTGTGGGTACAAACCTACATCTAACCATTTTGCATCACACTACTACTCTCATTATCTTTACTGAAACAAAATACATGACTGAAGAGGAGGCGACTAAATGGACTGGAGGTAGATTAGGTGAGGAAATTGCAGGTGCATCAGTCAGAATTTTACAAAGCTCTCCAGATTTAGGAATTGTGCCTTTGGATTGGAAAATTGCAAATATCACCCCATTATTTAAGAAAAGAAGGGTGGGAGAAACCAGGCAATTACAGACCTGTCAGTTTAACATCAATTGTGGGAAAGTTACTGGAATATATCATCTGAAGTAGAGTGACTGAGCCCTTGGACAACTATCAGCTGATCAGAGACTAATCTAGTTGAATTTTTTGAGCAAGTCACTAGCATGGCAGATAGATGTTATCTATATGGACTTCCAGAAGGCATCTGATCAGGTTCCACACAAGACGTTATTAGCAAAATCAGAATACACACAACTGGAGGCAACCTTGCAACATGTTGTCGGCAACTGGTTGGGAGTAAGAAAGAGAGGGTAGGGATAAAGGGTTCGATCTTTGACTGGCAGGATGTGACAAGTAACGTTCCTCAGTGATCTGTACTGGGGCCTTAGCTGCATACCATATAGATTAATGACTTGGATGAGGGAATAGAGAGTTGTATATCTAAGTTTTCAGATGACACTAAATTAGAAGGCACAGTAAGTTGTGTGGGTGAGAGCAGGAAGCTACAAAGGGACATACACACAACTAAGTGAGTGAGCAAAACTATAGCAGATGGAATTCATGTGGAGAACTGTCTGGTTATCCACTTTGGATCTGAGAAAGACAAATCGGAATATTTTCTTAATGGCGAGAGGCTGGGCGCTGTGGAGGAGTAAAGGGATTTAGGTGTCCATGTACACCTTTGAGGAGAATTTTTTTCAGCTAGAGGATGGTAGGGGTCTGGAACTCACTGCCTCAAAGGGTGGTAGAAGCAGAGACCCTCATCACATTTAAAAAGTACTTGGATATGCACTTAAAGTGCCATAACCTACAAGGCTACGGGCCAAGTGCTGGAAAGTGGGATTAGGGTGGATAGCTCTTTGTCGGCCGGCACGGACAAGATGGGCCGAATGGCCTCCTTCTGTGCTGTAAATTTCTATGATTCTGTGACACACAAATCAGTAAAAGTTACTGCACAGATACAAAAAGTAATCAAAAAGGTTCCTCTCCAATTGTACAGCCTTATTCAATTTACCCTACCCTCTGTTTCTCGCCTCGATTTTCACCCCATCTCTTCTGAAGGTTGCCAGGGTACACTTTGACAGGTCGACTAATACACCAGCACCTTGCCAAGTGGTTATTCTGCACATGGCAGAACTGCTAATACAGCAATGTTAACAACATTAAGTTTGCATAAAGTTAATAGAAACATTTTCTTTAAAAAAATAAAAGGGCAAAAAACTATACCAAATAAGTAACAGGCCTAATACTTAGGATCATATTTTTGTATTGGAACATTACAACAGTACTCAATTGGCTGTAAAGCGCTTTGGGACGTCCTGAGGTTGTGAAAGGTGCTATATAAATGCAAGTCCTTTTTTGGCATGTAGAAAGACTTGTGCAGAAGTTATCTTTGTTTTATTCAAATCAAAAAAAGCCAATGGGAATCCGTTTAGCTAGGAACAAGAAAAACAGAAAGAGACTTTTCAATTCCGACATCATCAGTTTGGTTTGAAGTTGGACCTTAGGTAATATCATGAACTATGTAAGACCTTCAATGCAGTCACAAGAATCATGCAATTGTAATGTAGCGTGTACAATTTCTGAAAAAAGTGTGTACATTTTTACCCTTCAAAAGTCACAATCCTCCAGAGAAAAGCTGCACCTGAACAGCAGCTGACAGTTCCTTGAGTGACAGGCCAAGAGACCAATCAGCAAGCGCGCTGGTGCCAGCAATAATCTTATTGGACAGGCGCCAAAGCTCTGCACCAATCGCCAGCCGGGAGGTGGAGAGGACAACCCGGCGGCCTGCTGTTGAACAAATCAGGACGAGCGGCCTAGCCTCTGCTGACGGGGCTGGGGCTGAAGAGTCAAAGTACCAAGAGGAGTCGGCGCCCTCGGCCACCGAGCAATTAACGATTCACCGAAAATGCGGTGGCGGGGATAAAAAGAGCCCGCCTCTGGAAAAGCTCGACACCATCGGCCGCTTTCACACCGACAATAAACTCTGGAGCAAATCAGCGGGATATCAGCCAGAAGGCCCCGTCAAACTAGGTGGAGATTGCGGGGTTTTTTAATCGTGACCGGGTACCTCAGTGCGCGTCCGCAGCAGAACGCCGAGCGTCGCCAACGAGCCGCTCCATCGCGCTGCGCTGTCGGCCTTTCTCGCCTCACTTCAGCCGATGTGGCCGGCGCCGCGACGTCACCGAGCTTCCAGCGGTTTCCGAGCGCTGCCGGGCGCAGCCCGACCAACCAGGTCCGCCGTTAGATCGGCGACCAGTTGTTTTTCTTCGGTCCGTTCGCTGATGCAATCCGACTTCTGATTGGCGATTCGCTAAGTCAATCAAAACAAAGGCGGGTCATCAAGTTCGGCTTGATCGCGGCGGCGCCAACAACTTTATAACAATGGTCAAGAGTTGACCGGGAGACTCTGCTGCGGCTGTCGTCTGTGAGCAGTGGAGGTCCGACCTCCACAGTCCCCAAGTTCACCTCAGTGTGATTAAGATTGTCAATTCTCCAGGATTGACCTGGAGCCTCCAGGAATTAATATTTTTGCACCTGCTGCAAGGAGCCTGGGAGAAAAACCATTGGGGATTTTTTTTAAATTGGATGTTTTCTTTGAACATTTTCATTTATTAGTTATAAAAATATTGGAGATGGGAGGGGGAAGAGGCTGTTTGACTTGGTCGGGTACGTGGAGGCTGGAAGTCATGTGATGAAACCTCCAGAACTTGATCCAACCACAGTTGGCAACCCCATTGCTGGGGAAAAAAATGTAAAGTCCTGAAATCCTCAACCCACAAAAAAAAATCAGATGCTAAGGTCAAAAATCAGGCTGGAGGATTGCTGCAGTGTAATTATTATTTTCACAATTAAAAATATACAATGATACAACAAAAATGCTATTTCAAACACGAGTGTCTGTTACAGTTTTTGTTTCTACTGTGAAATTTGGGATATTGGCAGCCTTGCTGTGTCTGGACTGATAAAGTGAGAGCGGATGTTCAACATATCACAGCTTGTTCCAGTCTTGAATATTTACCAGTAAAACCAGAGAAAAATTCACATTTTTAAAATCAGTTTTCTGTTGTAAGTTTTTGAGAGCTTGGTTTTAGTAATTGCTTGTGCCCAATTCGATTGTGAGGCTGCTTGGTGACTGCTTGTACTGCGACACAAACTTTAGCACAGAGTTGTTTTTGAAAACATTTTTTTTTAAAAGATGTGAGGTGGCAGTGTCATTGCTAGGAAAGGAAATTGTTGATATTAAACCGGCTCTTGGTATCGAGCTTTCCAGGGACTGGCTAATTTATCCCAGTTTATGGTGCACTGGCAATGACCAAACATCTTAACATCACAGCAAATCATTTATATTGCAAATTATGTAAAACAATTAAAACCCCAATACATTAAATATTGCCCTTGCACACCCATTTAACATGTTTTTAATAGACAAACATTGATTCTACGTAAATCTGCTGTAAATGTACTTCAGGAAGCTATGCATACCTCACAACCTATCAAACAATGCTTGCACATAGTTCATTATGTGAGAGTAAGTTCCCACCCAAAGATTCTGTCACAATAACTTTGATTGGTTAAAGTCAACTAGATATTTTAAAAATAGCCTATTCATCAGATACCTGAGCTCCCGCCTCCAAGGTGCATTGTTCCAAAAAGGAAAGACCTGTTTAAAAAATGTGCTTAGACGTGGCATTCACACAGGATCAGATTCAGGTGGGTGTGGCTATACCTCTGCAAGGTGCCATTATCATGTAACGATGTCATAACATTTCACTGAGGTGATCAGTCAGCTTCTCATGGCAGTCAAATGTCACAGTCGAACTATCGACTAATCCCATTTCTCTCTACTTTTCTAAATTTTTCTTCAAATGTTTATCTAATTCTCTTCTAAATTTGATCACAAGCTGCGAGTGTAGCAGAGTCAATGGTCGAATAATCCTTTGTATGAAAAAGTCCTTCAACCATTCCTTTTATATTTCTAGCTGGTTAGAGTTAAGAAACAATAGAGGAGCTATTACACTACTGCGTGTATACTATAGGCCATCAAATAGTGGGAAGGAGATAGAGGAGCAAATTTGAAGGCAAATTACAGAAAGATGCAAAAACTAGAGTAGTGATAATGGGGGACTTCAATTATCCGAATATAGACAGGGATAGTAACAGTGTAAAGGGCAAAGAGGGGGAGGAATTCCTGAAATATGTACAAGAGAAGTTATTTGATCAGAGTGTTTCTAGCCCAATGAGAGAAAGAAAGACTTGCATTTATATAGTGCCCTTCACGACCACCGGATGTCCCAAAGCGCTTTATAGCCAATGAAGTACTTTTTTTTGAGGAAGGAAGAGTGTCGGATCTAGTTCTGGGAAATGAAGTGGGACAAGTGTGTATGTACCTTTAAGAGAATAACTGGTCTCAGACTGCAGTACCAGCAGTGACCACCCCTGTATAAAAGGCGCTATTGAGCCTCTGTGTTTTTAGTTTTCACTATTGACTTCCACCAGTAAAGACTTACTTTGTTCACTCCTGCTGTCCATGTCTCAATTATTCACGGACGTAACAAGTGAAGCATATTTCAGTGGGAGAGCATTTGGAGAACAGTGATCATAATATCAGGTTTAGAATAGTTATGGACAAGTAACAATCGAGCATAAAAATACTTAACTGGGGGAGGGCTAACTTCAGTGAGTTGAAAAGGTGGATTGGAATCAAAAGCTGGTAGGAAAAACAGTATCTGAACAACGGGAGGACTTCAAATAAGAGATTGTTCAGATACAGAGTAGACACATTCCCATGACCGGGAAAGGCAGGCCATCCAAAGCTGGAGCTCCCTGGATGACTAAAGATATGGATGTTAAAATTAGACAGAAAAGGAGGCCTATGACAAATGCAAGGTTCATTTTTTTTTAATGTGTTTCTGGGATGTGGGTGTCGCTGGTTAGGCCAGCATTTATTACCCATCCCTAATTGCCCTTGAGAAGATGGTGCTGAGCCGCTTGAACCGTTTCAGTCTGTGCAGTGAAGATACTCCCATAGCGCTGTTAGGGAGGGAATTCTAGGATTTTGACCCAGCGACGATGAAGGAATGGTGATATACATCCAAGTCAGGATGGTGTGTGACTTGGAGGGGAACTTGGAGGTGATGGTGTTCCCAGGCGCCTGCTGCCCTTGTCCTTCTAGGTGGTAGAGGTCGTAGGTTTGGGAGGTGCTGCCAAAGAAGCCTTGGCGAGTTGCTGCAGTGCATCTTGTAGATGGTACACACTGCAGCCACAGTGCACGGTGGAGGGAGTGAATGTTTAAGGTGGTGGATGGGATGTCAATCAAGTGGGCTGCTTTGTCCTGGATGGTGTCGAGCTTCTTGAATGTTGTTGGAGCTGCACTCATCCTGCTGTTAAGTCCGTGAATGATTGAGACACGAACTAGCAGGAGTGAAAACAAACAGATCTTTACTGGTGGAAGGCAATAACGAAACTAAACAACAGAGGCTCTCTAGCGCCTTTTATACAGGGGTGGTCACTGCCGGTACTGCAGTCTGAGACCAGTTATTCTCTTAAAGGTACATACACAACAATTCCTCCCCTTTTAGATAAACAGTACATAACATTCATTTAACAACTAAATGATAACGAATTACAATCACAATTACTGTTGCTAGATACATTGGTTAAGTTTAAGCAATTATAAGTTCAGTCTTTGAGGAGGCTTCCTGATTCTGTCTGGATAACGCCTCTTTGGGGTATCAGGTTCTTCTGGCAATGTTGAGTCGGAATCAATGTTGTTGTTTGGTTCATCTGCTTCCAATATTACCGGTTCTGCGGTAGCTGCAATTGGAACGTCGATTTCATTACCAGGTGTATCAGATCGTGGTGTGGAGTTGACGTTTTCCAGTGACTCTAGAATCTGGTCAGCATGGCGTCTTACAATGCTCGCCCCAACGTCCACGGTATACATGAGAGGTCCTTGTCGTGTACAAATCGTTCCTGGTTGCCATTTCTGTGTGCGGTAGTCCCGGGCCAAAACTGGTTGACCTATCTTAAAACTCCTGGTCGGCCTTTCATTCATATTCTGAAACTGCCTGTTCTCCACATCTCTTCGGACGTTTGGCTTAACCAAATCCAAGCGGCATCGTAGTCTTCAATTAAAGAACATCATGGCTGGAGTTTGGTTGGTAACCGCATGTGTCGCATTCCGGTAGGCAAACAAGAAGTTGTCCACCTTGTGTTGTAGGGGTATATCTTCATTACACATTGCCTTGATAGCCTTCTTGAATGTTTGGACAAACCCTCGGCCAATCCATTAGTGGCTGGATGATATGGGGCAGATGTGTAATGCTTAACACCATTGTTCTTTAAGAACCTCCGGAACTCTTCAGACACAAACTGTGGTCCATTGTCAGAGCAAATCTGTTCAGGCAGCCCATTCCTGGCAAATATGGTTCGTAAAACTGTGATAGTTTTTTCCGTGGTGGTTGAGGACGTTTTTATTACCTCTGGCCACTTTGAATGTGCATCCACCACAATTAAAAACATCGAATCCATGAAGGGACCAGCAAAATCAATGTGCACCCTTTGCCATGGAGATGAGGGCCACTCCCATGGATGCAGAGGAGCTTGTGGTGGGGCGTTTTGGACCTTCTGGCATCCTGCACAGCTCTTGGTCATCTCTTCGATTTCTCTATCGATTCCCGGCCACCACACAAACGCTCTGGCTAAGCTCTTCATTTTTACCCCACCCAGATGACCCCCATGAAGCTCATTGAGCACTCTATCCATCAACTTAGGTGGAATTACTACTCTGGATCCACACATCAAGGTTCCTCTGCACACTGACAGCTGTTCTCTTCTCGGCGGGAATGCTGGCAGCAGTGGTTCGCCATGTGCTGGCCATCCCTTCACCGTTAAATCATAGACCCGTGATAGTGTCGGGTCATTCCGTGTTTCCTTTTCTATGTTTGCATTCGTCACAGGGAGACATTCGACTATGGTCGAGTGGAATAACTCCATTGGATCCACTGCAAGGTCTTCTTCTTCCACCGTCGGCAACGGTAGACGTGACAATCCATCAGCATTTCCATGCCGTTTAGTTCCTTTGTACTTGATGTCATATTGGTGTGCCCCTAGGAAAAGGGACCATCTCTGCAGCCGTTGTGCTGTCATTATCGGTATGCCCTTCTGAGGGTTGAAAATGGAGACAAGAGGTTGATGATCGGTTAGTAGAGTAAATCTTTGACCGTGCAGATAGTGATTGAACTTCTTCACCCCCCACACTAGGCTGAGGGCCTCTCTGTCAATCTGGGCGTAGTTACGCTCGGCAGAAGTTATCGAGCGTGACGCAAAAGCTATCGGCCTCTCCAAACCATCAAGGAATTTATGTGACAGTACTGCCCCAATGCCGTAGGGAGACGTATCACACGCCAGCCTGATTGGCAGTGCTGGGTTGTAGTGAGCCAATACTTCCTTTGAAGTGATTAAGTCCTTACTCTTCTGAAAAGCACGCTTACAATCATCGCTCCATTTCCATGCTACCCCCGTTCGTAGCAGTGCGTTCAGTGGGTGCAGAATTGTCGACAAATTCGGCAAAAACTTATGATAGTAATTCACCAACCCGAGGAATGACCTCAGTTGTGACACATTTTCAGGCGCTGGGGCCTTAACAACCGCTTCAATTTTGTCAGGGGACTTATGTAACCCCTCTTCATCAATCACGTGGCCACAATACGATATCTGTTTCTTAAAAAATTCGCACTTGGGGCGGTTGGCTCGCAGCCCATGTTCCCATAGTCTAGTGAGCACCTGTTCTAGGTTGTTAAGGTGTTCACCGTCATCTTCACCTGTTACAAGGATGTCGTCCAAGTAACACTGAGTCCCCGGAATCCCTTGCAGGACTTGTTCCATCGCTCTTTGCCATATCGCCGGAGCTGATGCTACTCCGAATACCAATCGATGATACTGGTAAAGACCTTTGTGAGTGTTTATCGTGAGATACTTCCTGGAGGACTCTTCAACCTCCATCTGCAAATATGCTTGTGCTAGGTCAATTTTTGTAAAACGCTTCCCTCCAGACAGCGTGTCGAAGATGTCTTCTATCCTTGGAAGAGGATATTGTACTGTGTAAAGGACAGGGTTCACCGTCACCTTGAAATCCCCACAGATGCGAATCTTCCTTGGCTCTCCGGACTTATTGCTTAACGTTTTCTTCATGACAGGAACGATGGGTGTCGCCCACTCGCTCCAGTCGACCTTAGACAACACGCCCGCCTTCTCCAGATTCTCCAGCTCTGCCTCGACGGCTGGGCGAATTGCATATGGTACCGGTCTCGCTTTGAAAAACTTGGGAACTGCATTCTCTTCTATTTTTATCGAGGCGGTTATGCCTTTAAGCGTGCCCAGTTCTTGTTGAAATACCTCTTTGGCGTTAGCCAAGATTGTTGACAATCGTCCAGGAATGACGTCTTCATCTTTTTTACCGTCCACCGTCATTGCATGAATGGAATGCCAATCTAAGTTTATCTTTCTGATCCATTCCCGTCCCAATAACGGTGGTCCACCATTTGGCAGTATGTAGAGATACAATTTCCGTATTTTCTTGCCATTGTATTCGACAGGCACCCTTATTTTTCCTCTGGGGTATACTTTTTGCCCCGTATACGTCGTCAAGACGATGGATGTCTCTCTCAAGGGTATGTGTGAAAATAGCCGCTCGTAGTCTCGTCGATTCATGACGGTTAGCGCTGATCCTGTATCCAATTCCATTTTAACTTGGGACCCTGCTATCGTGAGAGTGACCCAAATGGTTCGGTGATCCTCTTTTGCGATTACATTGTGAAATTTGAGACAGCTTAGTCCCCTGTTTCCGGATTCACTATCGCTCATCTGGTCTTTGGAACTACTGTCCGTCATCTTTTGTACTTTCTTGTACGGTTCCTTAGTAGCCTTTTTGTTGTCGCTGGTCTTCTTCCCAGACCTACAAACTCGTGCAATGTGTCCAATCTTCCCGCATTGTCTGCATATTTTGTCTTTGGACCAGCAGTCCTTCTGGTCATGGTTAGTTCTGCCGCAGCGATAACATTTTGCAAATCCCCGTGTCATTTTGTGGGTGCCGTATTCCTGTGGTTTTTGTTGAATTTCTGCAGCTCCCCTGGCTGCTGCTTCATACGATACTGCCACGCTGAAAGCCTTATCTAGCGTCAGCTCTTTTTCTGAGAGTAACTTCTTCTGTGTTCCTTCACTCAGGAGTCCACAGACAAATTTGTCCCGTAGGGTATCTGCCAGTCCTGCTCTGAACTGGCAGTGCTTTGATAGCTTGCGTAGTTCCGTAAGATACTCAGCATTGCTCTCATCTTTGTGCTGAGTTCTCCTGTGGAATTTAAATCTTTCTGCTATCAACAGCGGTGCAGGGTTTAGGTGTTCCTGTAGGACAGCAACAATTTCGTTAAAACTCTTCGCCTTCGGTTTGACTGGAGTAATCAGGTCCCGCAATAGGCCGTACGTTCTAGCGCCCATTAAGTTTAACAATATCGATGCCTTTTTCCCCTCCGCTATATCGTTTGCCTCGAAATATACCTCGACTCTTTCCACATACGTGGTCCAGTCCTCTAATGTATTATCAAAAGCAGTGATACAGCCAGTCTTCGGCATCTTGCAAATCTAAAATGGCGCCTCCCGCGCTTTGCCTTCTTCCCCGATTTAACAAAATGGCGCCTCCCGCGCTTTGCCTTCTTCCCCACTGTTGTTAGCGCTGCTTTCCACGGTTTCTTGCGCGTATTCTTTTTCTTTTATTATTTTCCCGTCATGGAGCGGACCCTCTGGGACACTTCCCTCCCTCTTCTTAGGTCCGAACGCTGCCCGGCTTTGAAACACCGGCCGCGCCCTGTGTGCTCCACCCTCTCTCTCTCTCTTTGCTTCCCGACTCGCTGCCCGGCCCCGTTGAAAAGCCACCCGATCGAGCTTCAGCCCGCCGCAGCTCAGGAAGGATCAGAGCACTACCTGCCACCAGCCCGATTAGCTGGGAAACCACGGACCGAGGAACCCAGCCTGGCTCTGGACAGTCTCTCCTGCAAGTTTTTAACCCGATGATTGACGGTCGACGCCCGTTTCTCGAGTTTCAATGGCCTCTATTTTTTTTTTTTTTTCTGGCTCCGACCTTCAACAACGTCGTCGGAGCTGCTGCTGAGTTGCAGGTAAGTTCGTTTCTTACTCATCGCCAGTGTTAACTCCGTGAATGATTGAGACACGAACTAGCAGGAGTGAAAACAAACAGATCTTTACTGGTGGAAGGCAATAACGAAACTAAACAACAGAGGCTCTCTAGCACCTTTTATACAGGGGTGGTCACTGCCGGTACTGCAGTCTGAGACCAGTTATTCTCTTAAAGGTACATACACAACACTGGCAAGTGGAGAGGATTCTATCACACTCCTGACTTGTGCATTGTAGATGGTGGAAAGACTTTGGGGAGTGAGGAGATGAGACACTTGCCGCACAATACCCAGTCTCTGACGTGCTCTTGCAGCCACATTATTTATGTGGCTGGTCCCGTTATGTTTCTTGTCAATGGTGACACACCCCCCCACCCCGATATTGATGGTGGGGGATTCAGCGATGGTAATGCTGTTGAATGTAAAGGGGCGGTGGTTAGACTCTCGCTTGTTGGAGATAGTCATTGCCTGGCACTGACTCAAGTGTTACTTGCCACTTAGCAGCCCAAGCCTGAATGTCGGCCAGGTCTTGCTGCATACGGGCATGGACTGCTTCATTATCCGAGGAGTTGTGAATGGCGCTGAACACTGTGCAGTCATCAGCGAACATCCCCATTTCTAAGCTTATGATGGAGGGAAGGTCATTAATGAAGCAGCTGATAGATGGTTGGGCCTAGGACACTACCCTGAGTAATCCCTGCAGGGATGTCCTGGGGCTGAGATGATTGACCTCCAACAACCACAACCATCTTCCTTTGTGCTAGGTATGACTCTAGGCAGTGGAGAGTTTTACCCCTGGTCAAATGCTGCCTTGGTGTCAAGGCAGGCACTCTCACCTGACCTCTGGAATTCAGCTCTTTTGTCCATGTTTAGACCAAAGCTATAATGAGGTCTGGAGCCAAGTGGTCCTGGCAGAATCCAAACTGAGCATCGGTGAGCAGGTTATTGGTGAGTAAGTGCCGCGTGATAGCACTGTCGACAACACCTTCCGTCACTTTGCTGATGATTGAGATTGGATTTGTCGTGCTATTTGTGGACAGGACATACCTGGGCAATTTTCCAAATTGTCAGGTAGATGCCAGTGTTATAGCTGTACTGGAACAGCTTGGCTAATTCTGGAGCAGTAATACAGTAGAGAACCAAGCTGAATATAGAAAGTACAGAGAAAATCTAAAATTGGCATAAGAGGGGCAAAGAGAGAGTATGAGAATAGATCAGGGAACCCAAAAGTCTTGTATAAACACAAATAGTAAAAGGGTAGTCAAAGGAAGGGTGGGGCCAATTAGGGACCAAAAAGAACCTATTGTGGAGGCAGAGGGCATGGCTGAGGTACTAATGAGTACTTTGCATCTGTCTTCACTAGAGAAGAGGATGCTGTCAATGTAGCTGTAAAGGAGGAGGCAGTCGCGATATTGGATAGGATAAAAATAGATAGAGGAGGTATTTAAAAGGTTGACAGTCCTCAAAGTAGAAAAGATACCAGGTCCAGATAGGATACATCCTAGGTCACTGAGGGAAGTAAAGAGTGGAAATTGCAGAGGCTCTGGCCGCAATCTTCCAATCCTCCTTAGATAGAAACATTCGGCCCCTCGAGCCTGCTCAGCCATTCAATGAGATCATGGCTGATCATTCAAATTCAGTACCCTGTCCCTGCCTTCTCCCCATATCTCTTGATCCCTTTAGCCTTAAGAAATATATCCAACTCTTTCTTGAATATATTTAATGAACTGGCCTCCACCACCCTCTGTGGCAGAGAATTCCACAGGTTCACCACTCTCTGGGTGAAGAAATTCCTCCTCATTTCAGTCCTAAATGGCTTACCCCTTATCCTTAGACTATGACCCCTGGTTCTGGATACGATGCCAGAGGACTGTAGGATTGCAAATGTTACACCTCTTTTTTTTTAAAAAGGTGAGGGGGATAAACCCAGCAAGTACAGGCCAGTCAGCCTAACATCAGTGGTGGAGAAACTTTTAAAGACAATAATCTAGGACAAAATTAATTGGCATTTGGAAAAGTATGGGCTAATAAATTAAAGTTATTAGTTAGTTATTGACTAACTTGATCGAGTTATTTGATGAAGTAACAGAGAGGGTTGATGAGGGTAGTGCGGCTAACACGTATATGGATTTTTAAAAGGCATTTGACAAAATACCACATAATAGACTTGTTAGCACAATTAAAGCCCATGGGATTAAAGAGACAGTGGCAGCATGGATACGAAATTAGCTAAGGGACAGAAAGCAGAGAGTAGTGCTAAATGGAATGAAGTATACAGTATTGTTCCCCAGAGGTCAGTATTAGGACCACTGCTCTTTTTGATATATATTAATGACTTCAACTTGGATATACAGGGTATAATTTCAAAGTGGGCAATGTAGTAAACAATGGGAAGGATAGTAACAGACTCGAGGTGGCCATGGACAGACATGTAAAATGGGCAGACACATGGCAGATGAAATTTAATGCAGTGAAGTGATGCATTGTGTTAGGAATAATGAGGAGAGGCAATATGAACTAAATGGTACAAATTTAAAAGGGGTGCAGGAACAGAGAGACCTGGGGGTGTACGTACACAAATCTTTGACGGTGGCAGGACAAGTTGAGAAGGCTGTTAAAAAAGAATGTGGGATCCTTGGCTTTTTTTTTTAAACAGAGGAAGAGAGTACAAAAGCAAGGAAGTTATGCTAAACCTTTATAAAACACTGGTTAGGCCTCAGCTGGAGTATTGTGTCCAATTCTGGGCCCCACACTTTAGAAAGGATATCAAGGCCTTAGAGAGGGTTCAGAAGCGATTTACTAGAATGGTACCAGGGATGAGGGACTTCAGTTATGTGGAGAGACTGGAGAAGCTGGGGTTGTTCTCCTTAGAGCAGAGATGGTTAAGAGGAGATTTGATAGAGGAGTTCAAAATCATAAATGGTTTTGATAGAGTAAATAAGGAGAAATTGTTTCCAGTGGCAGAAGGGTCAGTAATCAGAGGAAACAGATTTAATATTATTGGCAAAAGGTGACATGAAGAAACATTTTTTTACACAGCGAGTTGTTGTGATCTGGATTGCACTGCCTGAAAGGGAAGTGGAAGCAGATTCAACAGTAACATTCAAAACATAATTGGAAAAATACTTGGAGGGAAAAGAATTTACAAGGCTATGGGGAAAGAGCAGGGAGTGGAATTAATTGGATAGCTCTACTAAAGAGCCAGCACAGGCACAATGGGCCGAACGGCCTCCTTCTATGCTGCATTGTTCTATGATTCCAGTGCTAATCCTTAATTTATACCCATTACTGATTCAGTCCAAATCTTCCACTGTTTATTCTCTCATCCCTTTTAACCTTCACTGCTCTGGTGAATATAGCCCTAAATGTTTCAAGTCTCTCGGTATACCGATATCCATTCATTCCAGTGAATCTGTGTTGCATATTTTGTTTGGCTCCAATAGCCCATTATAGGGTTCTCAAAACTCCAGATTGGGCTTCAACTGGGCCTAGCTACTGTCTGAGCGATTTATCAGCATCTTGCTTTTGTATTCAATGCTCTACATCTTATAAATATTTATAAGACAACATACATGCTTATCACTTTGTTCTTCCCCATGGATGTTGGAAAGTGTATTGATTGGTATTGTAGTTGTCTACCAATCATTCCTGATTATTGAAACTTATTTTTATTCTTAGAAAGCTGATCAAATTTCATAGAAGAATGCACAGGTTATTAAAATGGCTACGAACCCCGAAGTATTGTATCAAAAAGTAAAGCACTTAGTTGCTTATTCCAGTTTTTTAATCTGAACAAAAAATATTCATCAGAAAGGGACTGAGTCTATGAATTCCATCTGATATTCTATTTTATATGATGCTGACCATATTATTACACCATCACAGTACTTGAGAACTTTCTTATAGGAAACACGGTGGCATAGTGGTTAGCACTGTTGCCTCACAGCGCCAGGGACCCGGGTTCGAATCCGGCCTCGGGTGACTGTGCAAACTCCACACAGACATTCTCCCCGTGTTTGCGTGGGCTTTCTCCGGGTGCTCCGGTTTCCTCCCACAGTCCAAAGATGTGCAGGTTAGGTTGATTGGCTATGATAAATTGACCCTTAGTGTTAGGGGGATTAAATACGTGGGGTTACGGGGATCGGGTGGGATATGTGTCGGTGCAGGCTCGATGGGCCGAAATGGCCTCTATCTGCACTGTGGGGTTTCTGTGATTATGCATACAGTAACCATTCCAAATCGAAGTGCTGTCTCAGGAAATTACAAGATTACAGAACTCATTAAAGAGCACTATAAACCATGAAATAGTATTAAGAATAAAACATGCCTTTCAACTTAGATTATTGACAAAATTGATAGTAAATGCACAATGAAGGGGGGGGACATGAAAACAAAGAGGAATGATCTCCCACCATATTAAACAATATAGTTGAAGTAGGATGGGGTTATTGAAGGATAAAGATCCTATCTCAGTGAAAATGCACAAAGGAGCCAATTGAAATGAATCTTAATAAAGACCAGAAGTGAGACCGGGGAATAGAAATAACTTGTGGATGGTCAAAGATACAAGAGTATTGCAGGCTGAACTGTAGCAACATGAGATGAACCTATTGTGACAGTTATTCTGCATTCTTAAACTTATCAGCAGAGTGGTCAACATTGGGCAAATCCTCACTGGAATTTGCAGTTGCAAGTCAGTTACATGCCCAAAGGTTGCCTTGCACCGAAATTATAAATGAAACTAAAAGCAGGAAGCTGTCACAGGATCAAGTCTACCCACCCTTTAATCTGAAAATCAGGGCAACCAAGACGCATGTCTTGGTAGCTACAGAAAGAAGCACTTTCAGCTATTCAGAAAGCACCTGGAATAGGTGATCTCTCACTGGGAAAGAAAGCCATTAGGTGTGGTATGGGTGTGAGGTCCTATCAGAATAAAATGGGAGGTTTTAAGTTAAAGTAAACCCTGGTACTTGGATTCAATGTGGCTCAAAGATTGGTGTGGGAGAAATGGGTTTCTATTCCTGGGGCACTGGCACCAGTACTGGGATAAGAGGGAGCTGTTCCGTTGGGACGGGCTTCATTTGAACCAGGCTGGGACCAGTGTCCTGGCGAATCGAATAACTAGGGCTGTAGATAGGGCTTTAAACTAAATAGTGGGGGTGGGGGGAGGGATACACTGAGCGGAAATTAAAAAAGTCAAAGAAAAATGAGAAGGCAAAAGTGCAGGGTAGCGATAGGGGTAATGATAATCAGAGTGTGACAGGAAGGGACAGAGCGTATACACATAAAAGTGCATCAGAAAGAGGGGTCAGAGTAGGGAAAAATGGTAAAAAGACAAAATTAAAAGCTCTATATTTGAACGCACGCAGCATTCATAACAAGGTAGATGATTTGACAGCACAAATAGAAATAAATGGGTATGATCTGATAGCTATTACAGAGGAAGCGTGTGTTTGAAGACCAGGACCTCAAACCCGGCACTAAGCTCATGGTCTACAGGGCAGCAGTGATACCTGCCCTGCTGTATTCCTCAGAGACATGGACCATGTACAGCAGGCACCTCAAAGCACTGGAGAGGTACCACCAACGCTGCCTCTGCAAGATCCTGCAAATCCATTGGCAGGATAGGCGCACCAACATCAGTGTTCTTGCTCAGGCCAACATCCCCAGCATCGAAGCTCTGACCACGCTCAATCAGCTCCGATGGACGGGTCACATTGTCCGCATGCCCGATACAAAACTCCCAAAACAAGCACTCCACTCAGAGCTCCGGCACGGCAAGAGAGCCCCAGGTGGGCAGAGGAAACGCTTCAAGGACACCCTCAAAGCCTCCTTGAAAAAGTGCAACATCCCCACCGACACCTGGGAATCCCTGGCCCAAGACAGCACAAAGTGGAGGAGAAGCATCCGGGAAGGCACCGAACACCTTGAGTCTCTTCGCCGGGAGCAAGCGGAAGCCAAGCGCAAGCAGTGCACGTCAACCCAAGCACCCCACCCACCCACCCACCCGCCCCTTCAACCACCGTCTGCCCCACCTGTGACAGAGACTGTAGGTCCCACATTGGACTAATCAGCCACCTGCGAGCTCATTTTTAATGTGGAAGCAAGACATCCTCAGTTCCGAGGGACTGCCTAAGAAGATTACAGAGATGTGGTTGCAAGGTGACCAAGGCTGAGAACTGAATATTCAGGGTTATTTGCCATTTTGTAAGGATAGGCAGAAAATAAGAGGTGGTGCAGCTCTGTTAATAAGGGAGGAGATCAGTGCAGTAATGAGAAATGATATTGGCCTAGAAGATCAAGACGTAGAATCAGTTTGGGTGGAGATAAGAAATAATAAAGGTAAAGTCACTGGTGGGAGTGGTCTACAGGCCCCCAAACAGTAGCCACACTGTAGGACAGAGAATAAATCAAGAGGCCTGTAAGAAAGGTATGGCTATAATCATGGGAGATTTTAATCTTCATATTGATTGGACAAAGTAAATTGGCAAAGGTAGACTTGAGGAAGAGTTCTTAGAGTGGAACAATATGTTTTGGAAGCAACCAGGGAGAAGATTATTTTAGATCTGGTAATGTGTAACGAGGCTGGATTAATTAATGATCTCTAAGTGAAGGATCCTCTTGGGAAGAGTGATCATAGCATGGTAGAATTTCAAATTCAGTTTGAGGGTGAGAAAGCTAGGTCTCAAACTAGTGTCCTGAACTTAAACAAAGGTAATTACAAAGGTATGAAAGCAGACTTGGTTAAAGTGGACTGGGAAAATATATTACAGGGTAAGACTATAGAAAAGCAGTGGCAAACATTTAAGGAGCTATTTCATAACTCTCAGCAAAGATATATTCCAGTGAGAAAGACTCTGAGAAGGATGAACCATCCATGGCTAACTAAGGAAGTAAAGGATGGTATCAAATTGAAAACAAAAGCATACAATATTGTGAAGAATAGTGAAAGGCCACAGGATTGGGAAATTTTTAAAAAGCAGCAAAGGACAACTAAAAAAATGATAGAGAGAAGATAGCTAGAAATATAAAAAGACAGTAAGAGCTTCTACAGGTATATAAAAAGAGAGTAGCTAAAGTAAACGTTGGTCCCCTAGAGGATGAGTCTGGGGAATTAATAATGGGAAACAGGGAAATGGCAGAGACCTTGAACAAATATTTTGTATCGGTCTTCACGGTAGAAGACACTAAAAGCATCCCAATGGATAAGGGCTATTGGGGTGGGGTGGGGGGGGGGGGGAGAAACTTAAAATAATCACTATCACCTAGAAAGTACAAGGCAAACTAATGGGACTAAAGGTGGACAAGTCCCCTGGACCCGATGGGGTGATGCATTGGTTGTAATCTACCAAAATTCCCTGGATTCTGGAGAGGTCCCAGCAGACTGGAAAATCGCAAATGTATCGCCCCTATTTAAGAAAGGAGACAGAAAGCAGGCAACTATCGACCAATTAGCCTAACATCTGTCATTGGGAAAATGCTGGAATCCATCATTAAGGAAGTGGTAGCAGGACATTTAGAAAATCAATGTAGTCAAGCAGAGTCAGCATGGTTTTATGAAAGGGAAATCATGTTTGACAAATTTGCTGGAGTTCTTTGAGGATGTAACGAGCAGGGTGGATAAAGGGGAACCAGTAGATGTCGTGTATTTGGTTTTCCAGAAGGCATTCGATAAGGTGCCACATAAAAGGTTACTACACAAGAGCTCACGGGGTTGGGGGTAATATATTAGCATGGATAGAGGATTGGCTAACTAACAGAAAGTCAGGCTAAATGGGTCATTTTAAGGTTGGCAAACTGTAACTAATAGGGTGCCGCAGGGATCAGTGCTGGGGCCTCAACTATTTACAATTTATATTAATGACTTGGATGAAGGGGCTGAATGTAATGTAGCCAAATTTGCTAATGATACAAAGATAGGTGGGAAAGCAAATTGTGTGGAGGACGCAAAGAATCTCCAAAGGGATATAGATAGGCTAAGTGAGTGGGCAAAAATCTGGCAGATGGCGTTTAATGTGGGAAAATGCGAGGTTATCCACTTTGGTAGGAAAAATAAAAAAGCTAAATTATTTAAATGGAGAGAGATTACAAAATGCTGAGATACAGAGGGATCTGGGAGTCCTTGTACAAAAGTTAGCATGCAGATACAGCAAGTAATTAGGAAGGCAAATGGAGTGTTGGCCTTTATTGCAAAGGGAATGGAGTATAAAAGTAGGGAACTCCTGCTACAACTGTACAGGGCGTTGGTGAGACCACACCTGGAGTACTGCGTACAGTTTTGGTCTCCTAATGTAAGGAAGGATATACTTGCATTGGAGACAGTTCAGAGGTTCACGAGGTTGATTCTGGAGATGAAGGTGTTATTTTATGAAGGTTGAGCCTATACTCATTGGAGTTTAGAAGAATGAGAGGGGATCTTATTGAAACATAAGATTTTGAAGGGGCTTGACAGGGTAGATGCTGAGAGGATGTTTCCACTCGTGGGGGAATTTAGAACTATGGGGCATAATGTCAGAATAAGGGGGCATCCTTTTAAATCGGAAGTGAGGAGGAATTTCTTCTCTGAGGGTCGTGAATCTTTGGATTTCTCTTCCCAGAGAGCTGTGGAGGCTGGGTCATTGAACATATTTAAGGTGGAGATAGACAGATTTTTGAACGATAAAGGAGTCCAAGGTTATGGGGAGCGGGCAGGGAAGTGGAGTTGAGGCCAAGATCAGATCAGCCATGATCTTATTGAATGGCGGAGCAGGCCCGAGGGGCCAAATGACTGACCTACTGCTCCTACTTCTTACGTCTTATGTCTTATGTTCTTATGTTCAATGTTTAGTGATTGAATAGAAAACTGTTAGTCTCGTCAATTATTTTTAACTACTAAAAATCACCCGTGATGGGAAATATGGAAGTAAGCAACAAAAACATGGCTTCTACTTGAATTACTTTGAAGAGTTAATACTGTATCAATTTGCCTAAATAATGACAGTAGTGACACTTCAAAAGTAATCCATTAGTTGTAAAGCACTTTGTGAACGATCTAAGGAAAATAAGGTGTTATAGAAAAAGCAAGTTCTTCAGTGGGTATCAGTGTGGGTTTCTCTTTTTGCCTTTCCTTTTTTCTCTTCACAGCTCACGCTGGTTGTTGGCGCGAAAGGATCTCCAGTTTTTTCTCACTCGCCAGTGGCAGAAATCAAAGGAGGCTTTGGAGGGTCATTCCCACTGGTAGTGAAAGCTTCCATTAAAGTTACATGAACTACAAGTTTAATAGAGGCCTTTCACAAGTACAGTCAAGACAGAAATAGGCCTACCTACAGAGTTCTCTTGCTGGTGAGCAAACAAATTCAAGAGGAAAGCCAGGAATTTACCGTGCTCACACAGGCAATATTGTAAGCTTCCGACACAGCACGGCAGGGCTTCATCCCCAAGACTTTATTTTCAGCTAGCATTAATTTTCCATGAGCTCTGGATGAGACATCGCTCCCCCCCCCCCCCCATCTGCTGTTTTCCATGACACAAACACACTGCTTCCCGTGATCTTCACCCTTTAAAGGATTTGACTGGTGAAGAAAATTAAAACATTTGGCTGTGTTTTCTGTATCGTTTGTTGCTAATATATTTCCAATTCAGCCTATAATTATAATTTCACTAATGTTCTTACAGTGGAAGGGTTAAATGGCAGTGGTGCACCGTACCAGCCCATGATACACTGGTGTAGAAATTGTGGTTGGAGGCGTATCTCCGGAGTACACCTCCGACCCGTGAAACAAATCCAAACCTACCTCCAGGTGTCTAGGCTGCGGAGAGTTCCTGTCTCGGGCTTCCAGGCAGGCGTCAGCGTAAAGGCCCATGGATCCCAGGGATGCAGGCGGTTCGGAAGTGTCCCTGGGATCACGTGGGCCCGGTCCTCCAATCACAAAGGAGGATTCCATGGCAATCATTTATGAATGGAATCCCCAAATAATTAAACAATTTACACAATTCTAATAAATATAAATGTACTGAATTTCAATTTTATTCATTAGTCCCTTCATTGCACCAACCTCAATAAAAAATGAAATTTTTTGATAAATAATTTTAAATAACTTAATCCGGGCCAATATTTGCATAAACGAATTTAAAGTGCATGTGCATCATTTTTGACTTTTAAATGTTTAATATAAGGCTTATATATACCCTTACACTGATGAAAGCAAACCCTACGCCTGCTTTTACCAGCCGTAAGAGTTTCAAGGGCAATTGCTGGGCAGTTGTTGGGCAAATAACCCAACTCTGCACCAGCAATACTGATTTTCCTGTAGTTCGGATGATCTGTCCAGGCGTACCTTGACAGATCGCAAGTTTCTGATTTGCGCATGTGCAAGCTCACGCGGAAACCCAGAAGTTGCGGGGCCTTTCAAATGGATTACGATGGCGTACTCAGAGTACACCGTCAGGGAGACTGCAATTTCAGGGCCATTACAATACTGTGATGAGGATTCTGCCATAGAATGCTCACAGTTCTGAGTTCCTAATCTCAGCTACATTACTGAGGGAAAAAAACAAGGTGCTGGCTCACAGGCAATCGGATAAACAGAGAAAGCAGGGAGTGAGGTTGGATGCGCAAGTTTTATTTTTGTCAAGAGGGTGATCAACCAGTCGAATTGCATTCCAGAGATCACAGCGAGATCCTTGGTGTCCTTCAAGAAGGTGTTAAATGCATTTCTACTAAACTACGTCATCACAGGAGAAGGAAGGCAAGTTTCCAGGTTATAACTAATAGGCTCTGGGCCTGTCTGATTGCACTTGAGAGGCCGGAGAGTAATTTTTGGCTGAATTGGATAAGGGACTGTTTCATTGCCTCGAGTGGAGCGAGTGTGTATAGGCCCGATGGCCTTTTCTGACAAGTACGTTAAATAACATATTAGAGGGACATCCCCGGGTTGCTTTTGTGCATTGCATAGGGCTGGGAATTTTGGCTCAGGAACTGAGCAGTGCTTTTTTTTTTTGAAGGGGGCAGGGAAATGGACTGAAAGAAATATGATCACGTGTGAGCAGATTGTCACAGTATCGCAACTTAATGCGTCACACAATATTGATACAAAGGAATGTAGAACGATTAAAATAAAATCCGAAAAGATACCTTTTGTAAAATATAGAACTGTTGATAAGTTGCTATAAACTGAAAAAGGAGAAAAAACCTTTCCAGCAAAAAGAAATGATTGTGGTCAGACTAACTTTTCAGCTTTGCAGTTGTCTGCCCGCTGAGGCACTTGTTCATACATGAATCATCAGATTATCAACAAGGTCACCTTCAAGCTCCAATGGTACAGCTGAACTTAAATAGATTATTTAAGTAAAAAAAATCATAACCTTTTTAATGCAATTCAAATTCGGTCACCATAAACTGTTCATTTTAGTGACTTCTAGTAAACAAAGGATTTCTCAAAAAACATCCGAGTTGTCATTTTACTATTCAACTTCAGCATCACTAAAAATGTACACAGAAATGTTATTTAACACTATACAGAAGAATCAACATTGCTTTAGGAATTTTTTTTATTTGAGTCTCATTGATAAAGCATAGTGTAATACACATTTATTACGAACACGCAGTAAAAACAAAAATGTACAACAGTTAAATTACTTTAATCACAAGACGCATTATAATGTGCAGACAGTGAGAACATTTTCTCCAGTGTGCGCCATCTGTTTATCTTTTAATATAACTAAAAGTATAGAACTCTGCTTTCACCTTGCATTTTTTTTTGCTTCAAGATAGTAGCAAAATATCACATTTAAATCTAGTAACATGCTTAACAACCTGTTGAAAAGGTGCAGCTCAGGAGTTGGGCCACGTCAAGTGAATACAATGGGATTCACAAAAATTCCTTCTCATTAAAAAAACCTTTGAACATCTTTGTTGTTGCAATTATTTACATATTGTTGGCCATTTTTAGAACTTTGGAAGCAAAACTGTCAATACTACAATATCCTCTTATGCCATCTGGCCAGTAAGCATTTAACCTTTTACTAATTAAGCTGCCTTCTTGTTTTACTTATCTTAAAATTGTATTTTAGCCAAACACATTTAGATTTTAATAACAGGACACAAGTTCAAGTGACAGAATATTGGACCAATAACATAAGTTAAATCAGATCTACATGATGATGTGATGGCAGCTAAATCTTCATATCAAGAGAAATTTCACACAATACATGTCAAAAAGGTGCTCCTAAACATTCTAGGTGGTAATACCAACTATGAATGATGAGTTAACACGATGCAAAAGATGTAATAGGCATAAAAAGTATCTTTAATAGTCTTGATACTTGTCATGAATGGATCAAAATCTATTACAGGAGAGATCTGTTTCCTTTACATAATATTAATATACAAAGTATATTTGGCAAAGGTATGAATACCAAAGCATTTTCACAAAAAAATCTTGCTTATTTCAAGTATCTATGTATAAAAATGTAGCAGCGTCATATGGCTGAACAAAAATTAGTTGTGCAGCACAATACTAGTAACCATAAGACGTATGACCAGTCATGGTTATTGTGTTGAGAACACAGAATACATCTTTCAGCTTCTAATTTCTACCAGTCTTTCAGGAACACAGCAATGTTAAATTATAGCTACCAGCAATTTTACCACTAAAACTGTTCCTCTTTCAAAGAGGAAACTTAAGTAGGTGGAGTATACTTAAATTAAGGATATCTTTTATTTCCCTAAAATGACGCTTAACTGCAAAAGTAAACTCAATTATTTTACGCGCATACGTACCTATCTAGTAAATGGACAGATCAGACTACACTGGAAGATATCAGATATCATGCTACAGTGTTTTGTAGCAGTTCCGTTAATGTAAAGCAACACACAGACACACGTAAACCTACCTTAATCTTCTGGATTCTGCCTTGAACGTCTCCTGGTAGCTCTGGTTCTCACTCATCAACAGAGCATGCTCAATTGTCACAGTGCACTATGGCAGTGTCAGATAATCTACACCGCTATATACAGTGTTTTCCAGGTCATGTAATATCTAATTGTGGTAAAGATACAGTAACAGGGGTATTGGTTTCCCTTATTATACCAAAAATGACCATTAAAAGAGTTCACTGATAAGAACACAACTAGCACATATGGTTAACTACAACTCACAAAATGGAACAGAATATCATGGGCAATAGTTCATTTTATACATATATATATATACACACTTGCTGCCAAGAGATACTTAATTTATAAAACATACTCTTAAAATATGACACCCTTAACATCTAGTGTTTTACTGTAACACAAGATGCACAAATGAACCAAGTCAAAAAGCTTCTATTGCTTTTGTAGTAAATGCCCTTTTCAGCTAATCATGGTGTATAAATCACCTTTACAATTGTGTCCTGCCGTGTTAATGTTTTGTCCACAATACTACGTTAATGCACTGTGACTATGGAACACATATTAGCTACAGAAACATCATATTTGTGCCAGATACATTAGTCTTTGAGAAATTGTCTGACCAAAAAGACTTCTAACGTTTGAAAAAGAAGTGCTTCAGTTATCCTATAGGTAAATGCAAAGAAAAAAGTCTTCTTCAGAACCAGTGGCTTCAAATAAAATGTTAAATTTATTTTTCGGCTCTAATATTCATCAGTGGTCTTTTCCAGGAAAAGGCTTCGAACATCCAACATGGAAGCCAGTTCTAGAATGTGATTCTGGAGGGCAGGATTCTCCACACTATCTTCTTTCTGCAACTGTGGGTATGTTTCCGGGTAATTCCGAGTTTCCTTTTATTGGGTGTGGGAACAGAAGGAAGAAAATAAACAGCTGTGAAAAAATGAAGTTAATTTTGCACTATGGTCTCCCCACACATCCATATTTAAAATAATATGAACAAGATTGTCCCAAGTTGATCAATATACTACTCAATTTCACAACCAAAATTAGGATTTTAAAAAATCCAAAAATGCAGGTGAACAGCAAAGACCCATAAGTGCAGGTTCAAGAGTAGGGGAGAAAACAGAGTCAGATATGGACACAACTGAAGAAAAGAAACGGGAGAAAAAAACATATCAACTGACCCAGCATTTCTAGCAACAATGGCAGGAAAGGCAGCAGAGACTGTTCTAAATTCGAGGGTTATGATATGAAACTAAATAATATGTTTTATTCTATTCATGGTTTAAGATTCACAGCCATATACAAGTAGTATTGCTAAATTCAGTATTCCTGTAAAAACAAAATCTTGTGATATATAGCAACCAACAACCTCCGTACAAATATGGCCCACAGTGTAAACTATTAAAAACATTTATATATTCCCATAGTCAATGGGGCAGCATGTATAGTAGAGTTAGATTAATACTGGCTGAGGCATTAACCCAGACCCCTTAATGGAAGTGAAACTTTTGTAGTTATGATGCAGTTCCATTTATGGTGAGAAATATTTATTTCTCATGTAAATAATTATCTTGCCTGGAGAAAAAGTGAAAGCAAGGCAGGGGGAGTGAGGGGGCAGAGGAGGAGGGTAATCTGAGTTGGAGGAGATAAACTTACAACATTTTAGCTAAGACGGCAGAGCCTGTACTAACATACAATAGTGCGCTAGGGTCACAGCGCATGCTCATAATTCTCAACACAAGCTCCCAATCTCTGCAGCGTAAAGAAAAAGTGCACAATAGAAGCTAGGTCCTCTCTCCCTCAACCCCCAGCCCTACCAGGAATAGAGGATTGACAGAGACCTAGGAGTAGGTTGTCCACCCACTCTCCTAGCTGGGTATTGGTATGTGGCATGAAGGGAGGTACGCAAGAAAATAAATTAAATTCACAAATGAAATAGTCTACCTTGTGTTATAAGTAGAATTTTCAATGGGTAACTGTGAAATACTTTTATAATCACTTAAGGAATATTTTATTACTCATGTTTCTCCCTCATGAGATAGCAGCGTAAATTCAGAATACTCCACCTGCCCATTCACCACCTCCTACACCACTGTCCAGGGTCTCAAACATTGAGACAGCAATTTATGTGTACTTCCTCCAACCTAGTATACTGTATTTCCTGCTCACAGTTTAGTCCTCTCTACATCAGGGGGACCAGATGCAGATCAAGTAATCACTTTGTCAAACACCTCTGTTCTGTCTGCGCGCCTTATCACTTGCCATGTGAATTCCCACTCTGGCCTCTCGGTCTTTGGCCTTTTACTTTATTTCAACGAAGCTCAATGCAAGCTTGAGGAACAGCACTGTATCTTTCTACTAGGCACTCTGGCCTTAATATTGATTTTAACCAAAGCTCCCCCTTTCTCTTCCGCAGGAATTGCTCGCAATGTGGGATTGATGTGCCAGCATTTTCGGGGATGGGGGAAAGAAGCAGTTTGGTGCTTGGGTTGGGGACCCTGCACTGGAAGACCTTTCTGCAAGGTGGCCTGCATCCTTTTAGTCAACCTGTTTTTTTTTTCTTCCTGGGTTGCTGGTGTCTGCTGTACTTTGCTAATGTTTTCTTTCTACCTGCTGCTTCCCTGCCACCGCCAACCCCCACCTTTTAGCTATTCACACATTCATTGAGTCTTGTATGTCTCTTATAGTATCACTTCTGCCATTTAACCATCTCCTATTTTCCACTTAAGCATTGTGCAGGTCATTCGGTTTATTCCTCATAACGTGCCAGTGTTTTTCCCTCCTCTTTCCCTTTGTTTTGTTCCTTTTTAAATGCTGTTTGACGTAAGAAAACTACTAGGCACTTGGTCAGAGTATTAAACAAGGCTTTAATCGACTGTTTCACAACATGGAAGTCTAGTTATCCTTCACTAGTTCCTGTTTACAAAATGTCCCTGAGCAAGCTGGGCCCGTGCCCGAGTATTTATACTCTCCCTGGACAGCGCCACCAGCAGGCCGCCCAGTATATTTCATAAGTCATTTCTACATGAATGGCACGATTTATGTCACTGTTCATCAGTAATATCTTCCATTCTTGACAAAGGGTCCACACATGAAATGTTAACTTGTCTGTTTTCTCCACAGATGCTGCCTGATCTACTGAGTGTTTCCAGCAGTTTCTGTTTTTGTTTCAGATATCCAACATCTGCAGTTTCTTGCTTTTTGTACCTGATTAGTATTTTATCTTGGTCATGTCTACACTGAAGTCAGAAAGAGCTCAATATTCAAGGTGAGGCCCTGATCCAAATGACTTTGCGGCTCTTGTTCTGATGGTTTATAGATAGGCCACCTTCTCCTAAAGGCACTAACTCATGCTGGGGTACCAGAATACTTTTTACACCTATCCCACATAGCCATTGTATAAATTTAACAGTGAATATTGGCAGGTTACTTGATTATAGAGGACATCACAGCCATTCCTGATTCTGCTCTCACCAATGACAAACTCACTTTCCAGCAGGGTGAAGGTATATATTTTATAAAATCTAAACTTTTGAGACTTTTATATTATCAGTTGCCATATTCCTGAAGTAAAAATCAAAGGTACAAATCTTACCCTGAACATTTTGTGCAGTCTCATGGTTGCAGAACAGAGAACAAACCGGGTCAACAATAATCGAAGAAAATCATCACCAAAAAACTGAAGGAATGCTTGATCTGTAACAAAAAATAAACAGGGAAATGCTTTGTGATGTATTCGCCACACAGGCAATTGGTGCCTTTCAGTCAATTGTCCAAGGTAGTGCGGATATAACTAAACTGGTTGGAAACCTACATTTTATGCTGAGTGGTTAATGTGGCTATGCCATTTTATTAAGATTTTGCAAGGCTCGATGTAGCACTTTCATCCCCTCAGATAAGCGTGAAGTCATGAAACAAACTTCATTTTACAACTGCAAAAACCTTTGAGGAGTCCAACCTTTGAAACAACTCTAACTTCAGTCTTGTGGGAAGACTGTAACAAAAGGCTTACCATCAAGATGGACAGTGCCACACAGAGGAGAATATGCAATCACTGTACAGCGTTTGTAGGCAACAGAAGACAGGACAGCAGTCTTGTGCTTTTTTTCATCCTTCTGATTGCACAACGGTGATGCTGAATAATGTTGTATGATAGCTTTCATATTACTCTGGGGCATGGTACATCTGTTTGGCTCACTGAGAATGCCAGTTTCTTGTTACTTTGAAAAAGTTTACTACAAAAACTAACTTGTAGAGTCATTTTCAATCTTCAAATTAAATGCATTCTCTACATAGCGCAGGTGTTCAAACTAGCTTGTTTGCTTAGCATGCACATTAAAATATCATGTCATCGAAGATAGGCAGTTCCATATGTGTTTTCTTACGCCAACATCCTATAAAGCACCAGGACCTGTATCACAGTGCCAATTCTTATGAACTGAAGCTAAACTGAAACTAACTAGAAAATCCCATAACCTCAAATGCCTCTAGGTCTGAGGAGATTAGTGTATATGATCATAGTCTGTGGAGGATGCACATCATTCAAAGAATGAAGACCCTACAAAATAGGTAATCAATCTTTCTTCTTCATTTAAGCATTTTCCACACACAGCAGAAATAAATCAAAGTAATGCAATACAGGAAGAGGGAGGCTCAGACAAAGAAAATACATGACATCAGCCACCCTTACCGATCTGCCAAAAATATCAGGCCAACATTTGCTGTAGGAGTGAATCTAATGGCATCTGCCGTTAGTTAGACTTGCCCTTGCATGTTTCGCTTTTTAAAATGTTTGTGTGCCAAGTTACTGAAAGTGCGAGCTGATAACGTTGCAGCGTGGGAAACAGGGCATCCAGGACCTGAATGAACAGACAAGCAACTATGTATCTCCTTAACCAATCAGATTGAAGGACTGTGAAATTAACAGCACAAGGACTGAGCAGGAAGTGTAAATTAGAGAGGGTGAATTCAATGGCCCGTAATTTACGGTCAGCGGCCAATCAAAGGCGTTTGCCGCTGGCCACAAAGAAAGCTGCCCACAAAGGTCTTGCGATCTCTGTGGCAAGAAAATTTGGCTTTTTCGACATGCAATTGAGATCAGTGCAGTGTAGTGGGAATTCCATAGCTGCTGCGACGTCAACAAGCTGTCTAAGCAGCCAATCACAATGCAGAATTCTCACAGACAGGGAACCAGGAAGTGAAGAAGCTCCTTTCATTCTGACTTTTAAAAAAATGTTAGAGAGCAAAACAAACGTTGGGGCTCTCACATAGGGAAAAGGTAAACAGGAAAAATAAATATGAACAGACTTTTAAAAAATGTAATGTTTTTATAGTTTCTTAATAATTGTAACTTTCATTATGGAGAAATTTGACACTCCACAAAATTGAAATGAGTTTTTCAGGGCCATAATGGTTGTTTAGCACTCAATACGCTGTTAAAACCCTAGTTACACCTAATCCAACAAGGTCTAACTTTTAATGGGGTATTCAAGAGCAATATTACCGCGACAAAGTCCAGTTTTCATCAAATGTCGGGTAATTGTCAAATCAGGTACAGAAAGAGAAATACAGAGAGAGGGAAAGAAAGATTAGATTAAAGAGACAAAAGGTAAAAAAAAATACAAATTTAAAAAATCTCAAACAGCAATAAAAACCTGAAGGAGTGAGACTCCTACTTATAATAGTCAATTTTCAGTGCCAGAGTGTTTGGTTGGCAGTAATGATCACTTACCACGCCGTTAAAAGGGTACATAGGCTGAAATGGACAAGATTTAACTTTCTGTGGCGAGTTTAGTTCATATCTACCGGGCAAATACAGCAACTTCACAGCCTTCAATGAATTTCAATGGTGAGCCAAACAGCGGGATGCCGTTTTCACAAAGCTAACGGTGGAGCAGCACAATTTGCAGAGCAACTTTTGGATTTATGCATTTAACCGCGCATTTGCCCCTCGCCTGAAGTTGCTGTACTATCTGCGCATAAATTTGGCGAGCACCATTAGTCTCACGGTTATTTTGACAGCAAATTATGGTCCATTGCGTGCAGCAATCATATCTCCACAGTAATGTTTAGAAAACTTGAGGATTACTTTGCATGGTAGCTTTGCAAATACTAATTATTTAGAACTTGATTGAGAGATGTACAGGAAGCAGCCATGAAATGGATAGCGACCTTCAACTTGGCCCTGGACTACTCTTTCACTGTGCAACAGTAGCCGTATAAAATGCACCCAATCGCCCATTTAACTTTCGGCTGCATGGTTACCAGTTTGCTTTGGATTTTGCATTATAGTAAACAAACAGCTGCTGAAACCTTGGAAATGGTTTAAAAAGTTAGGGGTCTACAAATACTTACATAATGAAAACAATACTCTACTTCCCAATGGTGGGGCGCCAGAAGAAATAATGACACATTTGTAGGCACAATAGAAATGGGGAAGGGAATTTGGTTTGAACTCTAGACTGATCCAGACCAGAGGCCTAGTTGATTGTTAATGGATGAGAAAGAGATGCTTTTCAAGGGGACAAATGACTGAGTAGGTTCAGTTGAAATGATCTCAAATATTTATATATATGGAACTAAAGATAGCTGCTGCCATCAGGTGGAGTATCCATAAATAGCTTTTTGCTAGGATACATGACCCCTTTTGTAGAGGAGATATGTAATCTTAAGTACCATAAAGCAGTCTTGAAGCTGAAAGGTTTTGGATCTAAATCCATATGTCTCATCCCTCAGTCGAAGACATGATCTGCTGCTAGCAGTAACTATCTAACCTGTGCGTGTGCAGAGACTGAAGACCTTTTCTCCATTCAACAGCAAGAGGTGTAACATGTGGAACAGAGGACACAACCTTTTCCAGCTGGGGATAAACCAACTGGCACAAAAGCATAGGCCCTGGGGAGTAGGAGAGCTATACTGTCTACCCACAACACCATGAAGGCATCTTCAGATGAATTTAAGCACGTATTTTTCCCCGAACCAGTCGTGCTAGCTCTATATTTAGATAGTGTGGAGAATGATTAAAAAAAAGTTGGTTTGGGAATTCACAAACATGAGTTTAGCTGTACAAATGTACCATTTCTTAGCACAAAACTTGGCCAAAACTTTCAGATTCCTTTGGAAAAGACGCTAAACCGAGGCCTCATTTGCCAGCCCAAATGGGTGTTAAAGATCCCATGGTACTATCTGAAATGGTGCAGGGAATGTCAGGCGTCCTGGTCAACATTTCTTTTCCCATCCAACAGCGCTAAAAACAGATTAACTGGTCATTTGCTGCTTGGGATCTTGCTGTCTTCAAATTAGCAGCCAGGTTTGCCTACATAATAAAAGAGTGACAGAACTTCAAAAGCAATTTATTGGTCTGAAATGCTGTGATGTTCTGAGAATGTGATGAGGCTTCAATTTCAATTCAATTCAATTTTATTTGTCACATAACCAAATACAACAAATGAAATCCAGTCAGTGAAATGCTTTTTTCTTAACGAGCCGAGCGCACCAAGCAGCAAAGGACACTTAGCACAACTTAAAGAATGCGAACATTTGATCATGAGCCAAGACTCATTTTCACAGCCACATCTCTTTTCTTAACAATTGTGTCCAGCTCCAATTCATTTCATATGGATTCCAGCTGAAATTCTACCTGTTTTGGGTCCAGCCATGATCACAGATCTTCATAGGACTTGAGCACATAAATCTAGGCTGACACTCCAATGCAGTGCTGAGGGAGTGCTGCACTGTCGGAGGTGCAGTTTTTCGGATGAGATGTTAAACCGAGGCCCCGTCTGCTCTCTCGAGGACGTAAAAGATCCCATGGCACTATTTCGAAGAAGAGCAGGGGAGTTATCCCCGGTGTCCTGGCCAATATTTATCCCTCAATCAACATAACAAAAACAGTTTATCTGGTCATTAACACATTGGTGTTTGTGGGAGCTTGCTGTATGCAAATTGGCTGCTGCGTTTCCCACATTACAACAGTGACTACACTTCAAAAGTACTTCATTGGCTGTAAAGCGCTTTGAGATGTCCAGTGTTCGTAAAAGGCGCTATATAAATGTCTTTCTTTCTTTTCTTCCTGAGATTCAACAGTCCTCTAACCACTGCTCTCAGCACTTCAACAGATCCACCTTCTCCATCGTGCATCGCCACATGCATACGCTCCACCTTTCTCTTCAGCAGCACTGACTCACTTTATTACAGGCTGTCCTAGGTCCTGGTTCCCAGTTCCATTTCATCCTTCATCTCATTTGGTACTTCAACAAAAAAACTTTTTTTCCCACAAGCTTCATCAACTCGATGCCAACGTCTCTCTTGGTCCCTCCTCCCCATCAATTTCGCCTGACCCCATCCCCCCTTGCCACATTTTTACTGTCCCTCTCTGACCTTCCTCTCGGACCCTGAACGAAGCTCTCAATCCCTCCTCTGCAAAGGCTTCAGCTTCATCCTCTTGCACCCCCACCTCAACTAACTTTGAGCTCGACATGATCCTGAGTTCTTATTCCGCCCACTTTTCTTCTGTGTCCACTTTTTTTGGCCAGAAATCTCTCTCTTCTCTCCCCTCACCACCCCTCAACCCTGCATAGCGGATCCTTTCTCCTGTTTTCAGGATTCACGATTCACTTGAGCCCCTCCCTCTTGCCTCCTATCCTCTCGATCTCTTTATTTAGAACTGCCAGTGTGACATTGTCCACACGTCAGTTTCACCACTCCCCTCATTCATCTAATTTATCTTCCTCTGAACTTGTAGTACTTGGTTCCCTTAGGTCCAACCCCAACATCATTATCAAACCTTGAGAAGGAAGGTGCAGTTGATGTATGGCGGAAGGACCTCTTGCCTTGCGGAGGCTGAACACCAACTCTCTGACAACTCCACCTATGACCCATTAGTGAACACCAAGCCAGCACTTCTCAGACCATTACTGACCTAATTTCTTCTGGAGAACTACCCCCCCCCCCCCCGCCACCCCCATGGCCTTCGACTTCATAGTCCCCCAACTTCACACAGCCCACTACCACCTGCTCTCCAAATTCTGCAAACTGGTCACAACAGACCCATCTTTTAAGCCTGCTCTTGCCCCATGTAACATTTTTCCTCTTAGGTCTGACTCAAGGTTTTCCTCCCATCTCAAGTCCCTACCCAGCTACACCCATGCCTCTTCTGACGCCCTCCCTCACCAGGACAGCCTGCAGCACTCCGCTTCTTCTGGTGAACAGTGGTCCAACTGGTCTCCATCCACCACCACCCTCCTCCGCCCAAGCTGAACTTGTTCTCACAGCGAACAACTTTTCCTTCAATTTCTTCACTTATTCTAGATAAAAGGTGTTGTGATGGGTCCCAGCTATGTCTGTCTTTTTGTGGGATATGTTGAACATTCTTTGTTCAAGTCCTACTCAGGTACCCTCCCTGATCTCTCTCTTCGTTAAACAGATGACTCTGTCGTCTTTGCTTCCCATTCTGGTCCTGATCACATTTCTACCCTCCCTTGCCTTTACAAGGTCCAGCTATGACTCTTCCCTTCCTGGACTTCATCTCTATTCCCATCTCTGGGGATAGGCTGTCCACTGACATCTATTACATGCCCACTGACTCCCACAACTACCTTGTCTTGTCTCGGTTGAGTCGGCATATGCAGTCTACCTGTACTCCACCAACTTTTGGCCAGGACATCGGGAAGAATGCCCCTGCTCCTCTTCGAAATAATGCCATGGGATCTTTTATGCCCACCTGAGGGGGCAGGCGGGGCCTCGGTTTAACGTCTTATCTGAAATACGGCACCTCCGACAGTGCAGCACTCCCTCAGTACTGCACTGGAATGTCAGCCTAGATTTTTGTGCTCAAGTCTCTGGAGTGAGACTTGAACCCACAACCTTCTGACTCAGAGGTGAGATTGCGACCACCTGAGCCAAGGCTTACACATCTAGATTATGCTTCTTCGCACCCCAGTTCCTGTAAGGACTCCATTCCCATCTCCCAGTTTCTGTCGCATCTGCACTGGCTATGCCACCTTCCACAGCAGAACTTCCAAAATGTCCTCCTTTTTCCTCAGCCAAGGATTTCCATCCACCATAGTAGACAGGGCCATCGCCCAAGTCCATCCCATTTCCTGTTCTTCCACACACCCTCTCTCTCCCCTCCCAGAACCGTGATGGGATCCCCCTTGTCCTCACCTACCACCCCAACTGCCTCTGCATTTGATATATCAACATCTGCCCATTCACCTCTTCCCACACCACTGTGCAGGTCCCAAGCACTCTTTCCAGTTGGAACAGCAATTTACTTGAACTTCTTCAAACCTAGTATATTGTATTCACTGCTCGTAATGCAGTCTCCACTACATCAAGGATACCCAATGTTGGTCAGGTGAACACTTTGTCCACAAGTGTGACCTTGAGTTCCTTGCCACTAATTTTCCATCCTACTCACACTCGAACCACTCTGTCCTCGGCCTTCTACACTGTTCCAGTGAAGCTCAACAAAAGCTCAAGAAACAACATTTCAACTTTCTACTAGGCACTTTGCAGCCATTTGGTGTTAATATTGACTTCAACAACTTCAAACTATTCTGATGAAGGGCTATGCCCAAAACAATAACAGTCTTTTTTTTTTTTAAACAGATGTTGCCCGACTTGCTCAGTGTTGCCAGCATTTTGTTTCAGGGTTCTAAAATGGCTTTGTTTTTTTAGAAACAAATATACTTTCCACTAGTAACCAATGATGGGGAAACTTGGCTTGGCCTAGCCATCAGCATAGGATAGTCCAACCAGCTTTTATCTCCACATATGCAGTCAATGCTGCTTCGTGGATGATCCAGTAAGTAACATTACCTAGCCTACTGCTACAAGGTGTGAAGCAGGAAATTTCTGGCGCCCTCAATTCTGCAGGATAGGGATGAAAACACCAACATACACAAGTACAATTTGTGAACAGGAGCTCAAACACTCCAGCATCTAAAACCAGATACAATTTCCAACTCTGGAACTGAAGCAGAACTCAACCCCCAGAGGAACAAACTTGTGCAGGGGTAAATTCTTGCAGGCAGTTCTAACATTAAATGATTAATTTTATGGGCAAGGTTAATATGTCCTCCCCACCTTCACCCTGGCCCCCCCTCAAATAATCAAGTAAACCTCCCAGATGTTGTGCGAGGACTGCAGCAGTCCAAGACAGCCCATTACCATCTTCTCAGGGTAACTATAGATGGGCAATAAATACAGCCTTGCCAGCATCACCTATATCCCAAGAACAAATTCGATATACACACAGTTCTTCCCTCGTGAATTGTACAACTTACAGTACTATTGCTTAGTGATTTGCAACTGTTTCACAATCCCAAGCTGTGGAAGCAAAATTTTAAAAACACAATTCCCACTGCTGAGCACTTTCCAATGACTCCTACTGGAAAGTGTATTATGCGGGGGATGTTGGGTAAGGACAAAACTGACCTCAATTTAAAAAAAAACTCGTGTAAAAAATGACTCATTAGCAGGTGCCAGTGAAACCATGTCCCAAGTATGTCACTGCCTTGAGAAGAAAAGTGCAGAATTTTTTTTTAATCAAATGCTGTATTCTGCAGGTTGGAGAGCTAGATTAATTGGACCATTCAGTATTCTTACTGAAACTGATGAAGTTACGTGTTCATGCGTGCATTTCTTCATAAAACACATCTGTGTAGAACATAACTTACCCACAGTCCGTGATTTAGTCAGCAGGTGAGCTATGTCCCTATAAATCTCATGAAGGTATTCCTGACATTTATCCCACATTGCTTGTCTCATACTTGGGAGTCGACACATAAAGAGAAATGCCATCAAAGGATTATACAGAAAGAGGGTGAAAAGGCTGCCACGTTGGGTTTGATCTGTAAAGAGAGGCACACAATTTAACAAGATTTTGGGTCGGATAATCCTTTCACCAATAGTTATCATGGACTCTTAACACAACCGTAGGAGTGCAAAAGGAAAACAACGTCCCTGACTTTGAACCCTTGCAACATAATGTGATTAATACACAATCATTCTCTGCTTTCAAGTTTAAATTGGCTTCACTATAATTGCCTATTTACCAAGTAAGTAATACCAAAATATTTAATTTAACTGTGAATTACATAGCAACAGTTTCAGGCAGAAGACACCTAGCCCACCTATCCACAGTATTCCTGCGTTGCATTTCTGATAATCCTGAATCCCATTTGGTGACAGGACCTGTCTAGGTTCCACTCCCACCCTGACCTCAACCTCTTACACTGTTCCAACGAAGCTCAGCGTAAGCTCGAGGAACACCACCTCATCTTTCGATTAGGCACTTTACAGCCTTCTGGACTCAACATCGAGTTCAACAATTTCAGACCATAACCTCTGCCCCTATTTTTTCCACATGGCAGCTGTTTATGTTTCTGCCATTCCCATTTACACCTCTTCTAGACTCATCTTTTGTTTCTTTACTTGTCCCACTGCCATCTCCTTTTGCTTTGTACTATCATACCTTTTGTCATTTAATCACTCCTGCCTTCCATCACAGACCATCCCATTTGTTATTTCCTCCCCTCCCCTTTCCCTGCCGCTGTACTTGCTTAAAATCTGTTACACCTCTAACTTTTTCCAGTTCTAACAATCTGATCGTCGACCTGAAACGTTAACTCTTTCTCTCTCCACAGATGCTGCCTGACCTGCTAAGTATTTCCAGCATTTTCTGTTTTTATTTCAGTTTTCCAGCATCCACAGTATTTTGATTTTGTATCAGTGTTTAAGTATGTTCATACCTTGTAAACCTTTGGGATATGCTGTTGGAGAAAGCAGGCAAACTAAAGGCTGGCCAAATAAGTTGATAAAGTTCTGTAACAAAAAGAGAAATTATAATTTTTAACCTGCATTTCTTGATGCTCTTAAGAAATGGTACAGCATAGGGTAATATATTTGACAAGAAAAGTATGGAGCTAATGTGTTACAAAACAGCACTTTTATTTAAGCTGTTAGTATTTGTTATTTGCAGCTTCTCAATTAACACCATGAATTACGAGTGATGTCCAGCAACATTGCTAATGGATGGAAAGTGAAGGGAACATCTGTTTTAAACACCCCCAACAAGAACTTTAATGATGGCTAAACCACAATAACTGCAAGCTGAGAAACAGGAATACAGAGGAACATTTAACAGGCATTATTTGTCAGACAAAGGCAGCTGGTAACCAAGGACAAATCTTGGGTTGCTATGGGATCAGCAGAACGGACTGGTACAGTCTTGAGTTAACATGCATTATGAGGTAACCCCACTAAACTATGAACAACAAGGGGTATCGGCCCACCTGAAGGAACCAATCGTTGAGATGTGCATGTGAGAATCACGAAGGAAGTGTGGACACAAAGAAAATAAGAACGAATACAATATCTAGCTTTTTCACTGCAGTCAGCTAGGACAGACGTGTCCAGGTCTAACGGAAAGAAGATGTCTAAAGATTCAACAGACTTCAAGTGGTCGTCGGTTTGGCCACCGTGTACTTGAAGACTCCAGGACAGGTCTAGTTGGGTTTCATATTTAATCCGTGTGTTAGTGGTTAAATAAAAGATCTGAGAGATAGTGTATCTGGTGTTTCTGTTAAGGCGGATTCAAATCCACAAACCCCTACTTTAACGCCCAATGTGGGAGGTGTGAAAGTCATAAATAATTCCTGCAAAAGTACAAGGTTTACCACACTGGTCGTGAAATCTCCCAAAAGGGTCTCTCTGCTATCTCTTCGCACTTGTGCAACATGGTGAAGCGATCTATGTATCTGTCTCTATCTACTCTCTTCCCTGAAATGGATCAGGACCAATGTTCTAATTTTTTTTTGGGCCACGCGGCCCCTTTATCGGGCTGTGCAGCCCATTCAAAATTCCGCATAGGCGCGGTTTTTCCATTTAAAAGCCGGTGAGCCGACTGTGCAGAACCTCCAGAGTATTGCCCGGCCGTGAAGCTTAAAGGAGACATTTATCAGGACCTTTCACTCTGACCCCATAAAGAGTCACTCTTTCTCTCTCTCTCTATGCTGGCCCTCCAGCAGGGTGTATTTTCTGGAAGTCAGGTCTTTATTCTTCCCTGGAAATTGCATCTCGTAACTGTGACTAGCACTGCTTTTGTTCTAAGACCTATCGTATTGGCTGCAACTTGCTGCTTGCCATGCCTTTCAAAAAAGATGTAAAAGATAGAAATTCAGTAAAAGAACATGTGTCAGATATATATAGACAGAGAGAGAGTAAATGACAGCCTTATAGAAATGAAGAATAAGAGTTTAAGACAAAGAGATACAGAGGCAACTATGAAAGTGTGTGAGCACTATAGAAAGAAAAACAAGACAGAAAGACGACAAAAAAAAGAATGTGGGAGATACAGGGTGACAATTTTTATTCTTGATTATGAGCAACCTAAGACATGCACCAATATACAGCACCATCTCCATAAACTACTAGAGCTTTGCTGTTGTTCCTTGATATCAAATATAGGGACTTCTATTTTCTCATTGTGCAGATGTTTTGCAGAAGCCAAGCAAATCATCCTCCTGGCGAATTGCCAGTCAACTTGATTCACTTACTCTGTGTATCTCTTTTCCCCTCCCATCTCTCCTACAACAGGGTTTTATTGCTCTATATTGACCTCCACCTCAGGGTGTCATGGCTGCCATTATATAAACCAGAATATGGTACTTGAAGCGGTGCAAAACTTCTCATCTCTGCTGTTCCCAGAAAACTCTCTTTTAAAAAAGCCTACTTTCATATTTAAGAAAGCGATTATATAATTCTCCAGCATTAGTAAGCAAAATAAATCCTGATATCACTGCTTGCTAAATCACAACCAACGTGGGAGCTGAATGGATATGAAATGATGGCCCGGATTTTTGCAGTAGAAATAATGGTGAGGCTATCAGCGTTCACCATCATTAAAGAGTAAATCGGACAGCAGCTTCCAGCGTCCGCACATGCGCAGTTAAATGCGGAAATCACGAAGTTTCTGTCAGAGTTGCTCTGCTCCTCCACAAGCTTCATTACACACCAGTACCTCGCTGAAAGACTTGGCATTCAAATACGTGTAACGGCGTGAAGTTGCGGTACTTGCCCACTAGATACCCACTACAATTCACAATTCAAATCGCTTTATTGGCATGATAAGTTACATCTTATGTTGCCAAAGCATCAAAATACATTTATGGTTTAGCACATAAACGCAGTTCTATTCATACAGTGTATAAACAGGTATATCCCTGAGTGTATAAATATACATTCGCATTGTTTATATATATTCTTTTCTTAGTTTACTGGTTGTCCCTCTGTTCATGGCAAGCTGTAACATAGTGTGCCGCCAGTGTTACACAGCTTCTCTCCTCTCCCAGTAGGAATGGGAGTTTTTGGTTGTCATTCAGATTTCTGAAATCAGGGCATATTTGTGAGAATTTTTGGTAGAAATTCTCCCTGATGCCCTGATATTTTCCACAAGCTGTGAGGAAGTGCATCTCTGTCTCCACCACTCCCTGACTGCAGTGAGAGCATATCCTGTCCTCTCTTGGCAGCCTGGTCTGCCTGTGTCTGCCTTTTTCGATTGCTAGGCTATGTTCGCTAAGTCTGTACCTTGTCAAGGTTCTTCTCAGTTTGTTATCCTTTACCATGGTCAGGTAATCAGCTATGTTGTATTGTCTGTTTAGGGCCAAGTAGCAATTGAGTTTGCTTTGGGTTTTTGTTGTTTCTGCCCAATATGTCAGATATTTTTCCTTTTGCTTAGCGACGATTGTGTTGGGTCGAATTCTTTGTGTTACCCTGTCACTGTCCTGGGGCTGGTTATTGTTAGTATTGTTAGTAGTTACTTCACTGAGTCCCAGGACTAGTTGACTGAGGGTATTCTTCTTTATGGTCAGCTCTTGGCATTTCAGGGCGTCGTAGTGATAGCATTGGGGATTGCTCATTTGTAGGTGATTCCAAAATTTGGTGGCTCTTTTTTGGATAGTGATTATTAATGGATATTGGCCTAGTTCCGCCCTGCATGCATTGTTTACTGTTTTCCTTTGAGTCCGGAGGATACTTTTACAGAATTCTGCATGTAGGATCTCAATTGGGTGTTTGTCCCATTTTGCAAATTCTTGTTGAGTTAGCGGTCCCCATACCTCACTGCCATAGAGTGCAATTGGTTCAATTACTGATTTGAAAATTTTGAGCCAAATGCTAATTGGGATTTCTATTTGGATTGATTTTTTGATGGCATAGAAAGCCCTTCTTGCTTTCTCTTTCAGTTCATTCACAGCCAGTTTGAAGTTTCCCGTAGAACTGATTTTTAAGCCCAAGTATGTGTAGTTAGTGGTTTGTTCAATTTTGGTTGTTCCTACTGTGAAATTTATTTTGGGTCCCTGATGTTTGGATCTTTGCTGGAACACAAGGACTTTGGTTTTTTGGGGATTTATTGTCAGGGCCCAAGTCTGGCAGTACGACTCCAGCAGGTCTAAACATGCCAGAAAAAGCTCGGGCTTGTCTATGCAAGTGTAAGTGAATTTTTAATGGTGTGGTTAAGTATTAAGTACAGCCAAATAACCTCTCCACCACTGAAAATAAGTGTGGAGTCTCATTCCTTCAGATTTTAATGATTGTTGGCGATTTTAAGAAGTTTAAAAAAAACTTTTTCCTTTGTCTCATTACCTCTCTCTCTTAATCCCATCTTTTTCCCTCTCTGTTTTGCTTTCTGTACATGATTTTACATTGAATTAAATATTCTGACTTACACTTCCTGGTTTAGACTGTGTGTGTTTCAGTAAGGATTCTTTAATCCGATTGGTTGAGGAGATACTTGTCCTGTTCACACAGGTCCCAGACCCCTGTAGAGGGCACCATGCTGCTCCAGCTCTCCAATAACCACATATCACAGTGTAAAGTGTAAGTGCAATGAACGGCGAGCACCATTGGTTAACCGCTGACCGCAAAAACCGGGCCTATGTTTCCATGTCTGATGAACAATTCATTCAAGTGCTCCAAGGCTGTAATACATCTCAGGGTTTGGATAATAAGAACATAAGAAATAAGAGCAGGAGTAGGCCATACGGCCCCTCGAGCCTGCTCCATTCAATAAGATCATGGCTGATTATCGACCTCAACTACACTTTCCCGTCCGATCTCCATATCCCTTGATTCACCTAGAGTCCAAAAATCTATCTATCTCAGCCTTGAATATACTCAAAGACTCAGCAATCACAAACCTCTGGGGCAGAGAATTCCAAAGATTCACAACCCTCTGAGTAAAGAAATTCCTCCTCATCTCAGTCTTAAATGGCCGACCCCTTATCCCGAGACTATGCCCCCTAGTTCTAGACTCTCCAGCCAGGGGAAACAATCTCTTAGCATCTACCTTGTCAATCCCCTTCAGAATATTGTATGTTCCATTGAGATCACCTCTCATTCTTCTAAACTCCAGAGAGTATAGGCCCATTCTACACAATCTCTCATCATAGGACAGTGCTCTCATCCCAGGAATCAACCTAGTGAACCTTTGTTGCACCGCCTCCAAGGCAAGTGTATCCTTCTTTAGATAAAGAGACCAAAACTGTGCACAGTACTCCAGGTGTAGTCTCACCAAGGCCCTGTACAATTGTAGCAAGACTTCCATACTCTTATACTCCAACCCCCTTGCAATAAAGGCCAACATGCCATTTGCCTTCCTTATTGCTTGCTGTACCTGCACGCTAGCTTTCTGTGTTTCTTGCACGAGGACACCCAAATCTCTCTGAACACCAACATTTGAAAGTTTCTCACCATTTAAAAAATATTGTTTTTCTATTCTTCCTACCAAAGTGAATAACCTCACATTTCCCTACATTATACTCCATCTACTACCTTACTGCCCACTCACTTAGTCTATCTACATCCCTTTGCAGACTCTGTGTTCTCCTCACAGCTTACTGTCCCACCTAGCTTTGTATCAACAGCAAACTTGGATACATTACCCTCGGTCCCTTCATCTAGGTCATTAATATAGATTGTAAATAGCTGAGGCCCCAACACTGATCCTTGCGGCACCCCACTAGTTACAGCCTGCCAACCTGAAAAAGATCAATTTATCAATTTTCTGTCCGTTAACCAATCCTCTATCCATGCTACTATATTACCCCCAACCCCATGAGCCCCAATCTTGTGTAATAACTCTTTATATGGCAGCTTATTGAATGCCTTTCAGAAATCCAAATATACTACATCCACTGGTTCCCCTTTATCTACCCTGCTAGTTACATCCTCAAAAAGCTCTAATAAATTTGTCAAACACGATTTCCCTTTCATAAATCCATGTTGACTCTGCCTAATCATGTTATGATTTTCTAAATGCCCTGATACCACTTCCTTTATTACAGCATTTTCCTTGCGACTGATGTCAGGCTAACTGGCCTGTAGTTCCGTTTTTTCTCTCCCTCCTTTCTTGAATAGCAGTGTTACATTTGATAATATGAACACGATCTCAATTACTTCATTTGCTACTGTCCAGTAACACACTGCGGACTCTTATCTTAGAAGCTCTGGATATGCCACTTATTCACAGCTGCAAAATACAGTACAATTACCAGCATTCAACACGTGCATTCACAGATAAAGGAAAATTCCTCACTCCAATCAAAAAAAGGTGGGGAAGTTAACCCTCATTTGTGGTTCAATTTCTCTGCTCCAAATTTCACCTACAAAGTATGGAAACTAAAATCTGCTGGAAGTCAGTTTAACAGTTGCAAGTCACTACTCAGCTGGTCTCCTGATTACAGGGACACCAAGTTTTCTTGGTCCAGATGTGCTAGCTCAATTGGAGATATTAGGCAGATAGTCACAAACACAGGAAAAGCAAAACCTTCACCAGTATAAAGAAGATGAAAGCAAGTATCTTAAAAAGATGAACATTCACAAAAGAAAAGTTTATAGATACTCATTTACATAAATAAACAGAAATCAGAAAGTAATGGATTGTTCTAGTCACTAATTCTGTATGCTTGGGTTATAGCAAAATTGAAGTTATTGAGAAATTAAATGCCTTGTGGCTTTGTTCAAAGCAAGTATTTTACTACTTACCGTTAAAAAGATTACACTAATTCCCCTTAAGCACATTACATTAAAAGCTGCTGTGTAACCAAATCAATGTAATCCTCAACAATGACTGCATCGGAGCTTATACTGTACAGTTACGTTAGGCGGGGTGGGGGAAAGAGAAGTTTCAACAGATCTGTTTTTGATGTAGTCATTAAAAAAGAAAGTGAGGATCACATTCTTTCCAGGTTGAAGAGCCCAGATTTTTCCAGTTTTTCCTCATAATTATTATGACCAGAAGAAATATTTATTCTTATTCACTCCATCAAAACCTTTCATAATTTTAAAAGCTTCTATTAACTCGCCTCTTAGCCCTTTCCACTCCAGTGAAAAGTATCCCAGTATCTCAAGTCTCTCCTAATAGTTTTGGTATTTTTAAATCGATGGTATCATACAGTTGATTTGTGGGTAGCTGAGTGAATTGCAGTATAACCCAGAGGCCAGAATAAATGAGACAAACTTGCCTTAAGTGCAATTCCTATTAACCAACCACAGAACAATGACAACAGGAAGGCCTGCACCATCCTCCCAAAGGATGCGACAGGGGTAAAATTGAGAACCTTCTCATTTCCTCCTCCTCGCTGTATTTTAATGGCTAATGAAACAAGAGTTCTGATTACAAGAACTATATGCTTATTGACATTAGGCTACATAGAACTTCAAGACTAAAAGTATTCACAAAAACTGCATATAACAGTGCTTGTGCAATCAGAGAAATTCTAGTCAACAATATTAAAATTATTTCAACTTGGGGAACTAGATGGCACAATGAGTGAGTGAGCACGTATTTCTTTTATTCTAGGATCAAGACTTCACACCAACTAAGACTGATAGGTTGAAAGTCTTTTCACAATCAGATGTAAATGTCCTACAGGAAGCAAGTTTATGGAGTCTCAACCAAGTTCTTAGTAAGCACAGCCTAAAGCACAAAATGATCCAGAAGTCAGCATTAAATTGACAATCTCACTCATAGAAGTTGTAAGGACAGATGGAAAATATACAATGGCAAGTCAGAGGAGCTCTTCTTTTAAGACTAGGGATGAAGCACATTTAGGAGTTTTACTCTGCATCGAGTTGTACCATACCTCACCTGCAATGCTCGATACAGACACTGGGTGGCTAAAACAAAAATGCTCCACTTCTAAGCTCAGACATTCGCACCTTGATTATGAAAATTTATCAAAGATATAAAGGAAAAATTCAGAAAGAATAGTAATGGTATTTTTCGGAAGAGACACTTAAACAGTCAGAGGTAGGCTGTTGGCAATACATTATTCTTGACAATTATGTATTTGCCATACTAACATTATGACAATAGTCAAACACCAGAGGGAGCTAATGTGCTTTAAATACGATACCACAGGTAATCAGATGCATATAATGAGCAATAGATTTCTAAATGCATCTGCTAACTGTATAAAGATTGTAAAGATGCAACCCCACTTAAAACAAAGACCATGGCTAATGATATTTGGACAACATTTTTTGAAAAGGCAGCTGTGAAATGCGCAACATTCACTATATAATCAGACTCTCATTTTTCCTTTAAGAAAATATATTTCTACACACATCCATTAAATGTATCCTTCAGTAGTCCAACTAAGCACAGTGTTAATTGAAAGATGATTTCTGACAAGGACACAGTGCATTTGTTGTTTCTGTATTTTGTTTTGAACAGCAAATACGTTAAGATTTTATTGTTCAGAAATCTGAGTTAAAATAGGATGGCATCAGACGACCAATTATTCGTCTTTTATTTACCTGCAGTAATGTAGAAATGCTGCCAACTAACCCAAAAAGGGTGTTACATTGTTTACTTTCATTCAGAAATTTATACGGAATACAGCCCTCTATATACAGGAAACTTTCGTTTATCTGGAGGTTAAATGTCTGAAAAGCTCTATCCACCGGCAAAATTCAGGAGTCGGTTCAGGTAAGTTTTTTTTCTTTTCGTTGCTTTTTTTCTGCAGTCGTGGCTCTGCAAGGTCTAGCTGAAGCTGTTGCTTAGCTACAGAGACGCTTGCAAGCTACGCCGACTGTTTTGAAGCTGTTGCTAAGCAACAGGGTTTGTTGCTTCACACGGAGCTCAGAAGCTCCGTATGTTTTAACATTAGCGCTGGTTTCTACAGCAGTTTTGATGGGACGGCACCAGCTCAGTCCCGTCAGTGCCGGATACCAGAAAGCTTCCTGTACATGACTAATTCCTGTAAAGCACAGTATTTTATTGCCCAGAATAAATTTACTCTCTTGCAACCTACTTCAGAATTTAATTTTAGATTAGGTAGTACTAGTTAATTCAGGTTACTGACCAGTTTTATGTGTGAAACAAGACAGATAAAAAGTGAACTAGCCCACCATTAATCACCTGAGAAAATATCTAAATACAAATGGATACTGAATACAGAAAACTCACCCATAGAAATGTGGGAATCAGAGAAAAACAACCAAAACTTGGAACATCCCCAAGTACCAGCAAGGAGACAGTGACTAATATTAATCTGAAGACGGTCTTGTACAAAAGAACAACCAATTCATAATTCAGTTCAGCATCTAATTCAGATCCAGGTACCACAGACATTAGCCCCTATAGAATAGGTACAAAAGAACTCATTACCTGATCCACAAACAATAACTGCAACACATACATCATTTATGTTGAAAAATATGCCTTGAAAATGAATACATCACTCAAGGATGCTCCACACAAAGTGGCAACAGGCTTTTAAGCTGTATTTTGAATTGCAAAGAAAAAAAGCCTCAGATTTGCATGCGATGTCCAAAGTTGAACACACTTTTAGACTATTAAGTAACCCAAACACAGCCAGCGGAGCAGGACTCCAGTTGTTCAAGGGTTGCCATCTGAATTGTTGGCTGTGTACCAAAGCACCTTGTAGCTGAGGAGCGCACTGCTACTGAACTGTTTTTTCAGGCTTGACTTTCAAATTGCAGAAAGGCAAGAACTTATCATAACCACACTTAGGCCAGAATTTTCTGGGGGATCAGCGGGCAAGATCGGTGGCAGGTTGGGTGGAAAAACGTGATTTTTTTTGACAGGTCAGGACCCCGCTGTCAACACGCCTTTCGCAATGATGGTGTGTGATCTCCGATCTGACCCGACCCGCAGAGGGGGCGACCCAATTAAACTAATTATTGGGTTGTTGACAGACCTTTAATAATGCTTTTAACCTTTCCTTTTAACTTTCACTGCTCGCCCACGGTGTCCACGCTGCTTGGGGACCACGTCTGTGAACCTGAGGCGGGAGTTCAGTGGCCATTGCTCCAGCTGATTACTTGACAGCTTCATATGTTCAGTAAAAGCTTCCACCTGACAGATCATCACTTTCCTCAGCCACAAGCTGTTTCTCCGCCCTTTTCCAGCACAGATTCTGCAGGCTTTCCACTTTCCATCCATTATCACCTCATTGGGAGAACTCTCTCACCACTGACAGAATGATTCTGTCATCTCTATTTCACCTGCCATCTATTTCATCAACTTGGGTGCCCTTTATACTGTCTCACCTTGGTCCTCACAATCCCACCACGATCAGTCCCAACACCAGCAGCACCAACAACAACCTTCTCCGCAATCACCTGATGCTGCACAGGACAGAGGGCATCAGCACCCGACCATATTGCTGCCCTGGAGGCCAGGGATGGCCCCACCATGGCCAGGGATGGCCTCACCATGGCCAGATTTACTTCACTTGACCCTGGCTGCCACATGATGCGTCAGGTTGGCACCACCCCACACCAGCACCATAAAGCATCCCTACAATGTCCAAGCCAATCCTTTCACACTCACCACCATTGCAGGGGTTACAGTTATGTCTCACCATTCACTTTAACTAAGCCAGTTCCAAAGGTGCACACAAATCTGTCCAAGAACACAAAGTGTTGAAAATAAAGGTTTCAGTGTTTAACATCATATTAACAGAAACTTTACATGAACATTGGATAAAACACCCAAGTGGCTAACCTTGCGTGTTGTTCGTTGGTATGATTGCACTAGGATGAGGGTGAGTGTGAGGGGTGGCTAGTGAGATGGGAATGTGATAATGTAAATAGAGAGAGAGGGATGGGTGGAGGTGCAAGGTAAGTTGGTGTGAGTAAGGATGTGCAGGAGTAGGGTGTAGAGTGATGGGGAGGTGATGAGAGGCACAGGAGGATGAAGGTGAATGTGGCTTTGTACTAATGTTTCATGATCTAATGAGATCATAGAAAAGTTTGCGCCACTGCACCCTGGTCCTCCTGACGACATCCATCCCTGCTTGTTTGTGACCTCCTATGTAATGTGAAACCAGGCTGTTTTGATCTCCTGGGGAGGTCTCTTCAACCCATGGGAAGGGACGAGGACCTCCCTGCGTGCTGTGCTTATGGAGGGAGTCATGGGAGAACCCGGGTGCAGCCCTGCACCTCTGTGCAGTCATTGTCAGTGTTTGCAGCACTTCAATGCTGTAGAACACTGACAGTACAAATGTCAAAACAAATAGGTCATAAAATAGTCATTACTTACAGATAAAAAAATAAGATTGGTTAAACAAGCATTCAATCTTTCTTTCTAGATTTTATGACAATCATCAATCTCTTTCAATACACATTATGGACAAGGTATTGAACTAAGGGATGCAGAAGCCCAACCAACATGGTTTCTATGCAAGTAATAAAATAAAACAAATTAAGTTTATATCATTTTCTCCTGTAAAGTTGATAAGTACATTGAATAAAGAGTAGTTCACCTGCATTTTCTGTCCACTATAAGTAAACCAACTATTTATGAATGGTTTAAAATAATTACTTAAGTTAAGATAAAAGTTTAAAAATCTCCACAGGCAGGTGACCTCCTAACAGGACAGTCTTTGCCTCCTTTCCAGGGATCAGGATGAATCTTCTCCTACCCTTAAAATCAGCAATCACAGCTCTGATTGAGACACCAGCCTTGTGATTTCTTTTGTCAATTTTCTTTCCTCCACTCCTGGTGTTGTTCACTGCTCCTGGAGTACAGTTCCATAGTGCCAAATGTAGTCTAGTACCTCACCCAAGTAGCCATTCTTCAGGCGTAAGCCTAGACGTGGAATATTGGCAGGCTATTTTACCATAAAATGCATCACAGCTGAGCCCAATTCTGGCTTTACCCGATACATGTGCTTTCCATCAGGGATCAGGAGCAGTAACGGACTCTGGCTGCTTTTCTCCTCCCTATCCCACAGTCACTGAGGCCAGTGGTAGTCCCTGGCTCAGATCAGTTAAATTAGCACCAAAGGAGAATCAAACCTGGGACCTTCTGGAAGGTATGCCCAACATACCAACTAAGCTATCAGGTGAACATTATCACCTATAACTTCTGAATCACAATTGTCTGTAAATGAAACAATATCCAAGTATCTTGTTTTAAAATACTCATTGATAAAAGCTTATCATGGAATATAATTTTTTTTTTTTTTTTTTTTTTTAAACATACTGAACATTATTTTCCAAAACACTGGTTTAAACATATTAGGCCTTATTTTGCTGCAGAAATAATGGCGAGGCCAACACTGCTCACCATTAAAGTGTAAATCGAACAGCAACATCCGACGGCCGCACCTGCTCAGTTAAACATCGAAATAAGGTACAGGAAACTTTGTGCTATCCGGCACCGACGGGACCAAGCTGTTGCCGTCCCAGCAAAACTGCCGGACAAACCAGCGCTAATGTTGAAACATACGGGGATTTTGAGCTCTGTATCTGGCAACAAATCCTGTTGCTTAGCAACAGCTTCTAAACAGTCGGCCGTACCTTGCAAGCGTCTTTGTAGCTTAGCAACAGCTTCAGCGAGACCTTGCAGAGCCTGACTGGTGAAAAAAAAGCAACGAAAAGAAAAAAAACCTAACGAAACGGCTCCTGATTTTTGCCGGTGGCTCGAGCATTCCGGACAGTTAACCTCCGGATAAACCAAAGTTTCCTGTAGTTGCTGTCCGAGAAGCTGTACTATATCGGTATCTCACAGAGAGACTCAGCATTGAAACACATGGAACGGTGTGTGAAATTGCGGTACTTATGTGATATATTCCCACGAAAACTCGCCAGAAAAAGTTAGGGCTTGTCCAATCCAGTGTGAGTAAATTTTTAACAGCGTGATAAGTCTTGATTACTTCCAAACAACCTCTCTAGCACTGAAAATTAACTTTTACAAGTGTGGAATCTCATTCTTTCAGATTTAATTATTGTTGGAGAGGTAAAAATTTTTAAAATGTAAATAATTTCACAAAAAATTCCTTTGTCTCTTATCTCTCTCTCTCTCAATCCAATCTTTCTTTCCCTCTCTTTCACTTGCTGTACCTGATTTGACATTGAATTAAATATTTGAACTGACACTTCCTGGTTCAGACTCTGCGCTGCTCATGAATGATTCTTCAATCTGATTGGTTAAGGAGATACACAGGGGGCGATTTTGCCAATGGGAAACTTTTGGAGGCGGGAATCCCAGTTGTCGGGTTTCAGTCCCGCCTCCAACAACTTCTGGCCAACCTACGCTATTTCCCCTTGATTGACCTTGTTAAGCCCGCCCAGCGGGCTTAGCAGGCCAATTAAGGGAAAGCCGGTTGCAGAGAACATCAACGTATGACGTTTCATCTGTCAAAAATTTTTGACAGATGAATTGTCATCGTTTGACAGCTCTGTGAAGCTGTCAAACACTGATATCCTCTGTAGTTTGATGAGGTCTTGAATTCAAGACCTCATCAAACTTCTTTCTTTTACAGAAATGAGAGGGTTATGCATCTGAGAATGCAACGGCCATCTATCATCCTCAAAGCGGAGATGCGAGACTCTCCGCATACACACTGACTGAAGCCTGCAGGAAGAAACAAAGGTAAGTACACTTTTAGTAACACTTTACACTTACCTCAGATACTCATCTCTCCACTCTTGCACCCATCACTTACCTTCACAGCACACTTTTGCACCCCCCCACCCCCCCGACCCCCTACTCGCCTCGCTGGCATGTTTCGGAGCCTTCGGGAAGTCCACACTTGAGGGCAAAAAGGGGATAATCCTATTTTCTGCCCGTTAACTACCTGGCTTTAATCTCTTCCTGCCTCCAAGGAGACAGGACCTGGCACGGGACGGCTACCCGCCTCCTGGCAAGATGGCATGGAGGCGGGTTGGGCACTCGCCCCCAAATTCTGCCATTTTCCCGGCAGTCCCGCCTCTCCACGGCTGGCAAAATCGTCCCCACAGTTGCTTGCCCTGTTCACACAGGCCCCAGATGCTCTGAAGAGGGTGCACCGCCAAAACGGCTCTCTAATTACAGTAATTATTATAGAGAGTCTGTGGGCAAGTGCAAGTGTAGTTAACGGCTGGAGCTGTTCATTCGCCACGGAGAGCAAAATCCAGTCCATTGTTTTGTTCTAAACTGCACGTTTTATAATGGAATTCATTACTCTGCAGGTAAACATCAAATTTTAGTTGCCATCTGTTCCCCCTCTGAACTTTTTCATACTAATTAGCCCACAGAATGTGTTCACAATTCCCATGCCTCTTTAAGACTGCATATTTTGGAGAGGTCTGATATGAAAGGAACATTTACAACTTCTTAGTTTTGGGAAATCTACGTTATAAACAAATTATGAAATGTTAGATAACATCTGGGAAATTAAGTCAATGCTCTAGCCTTTTCTGCTTAGCGTGCGCCATTATTTTTCTATCCAGATGGCTCCAAAGACGTGGTACAACATGCTTCTAGAAGACTTCAAGTTAAAGAAGACCAGCTGGATTGACAAGATAATACATATGTGACAGTGGGACACAGCAAGGGGGAAATCAAACATAAGGAATATATATCCAGGCACTTTCTGTTGGTTTTTCTGATATTAACAACCTGATCTTTCCCAAAGGCAGGAGCAAGGGATTTAAAAACTATCTAGCCTCTAACTGCCCTCATGATGTGCCTATTCAGGCCTATTCCCCACAAGCAGCAAAGCCACAAACGATGCACCAGTAAGTGTTACAATTCAAGCTTGCTCCAAAAGCTTTTTCCAATGCCCAAAACAAAAATTAAATTTTCACAGGGAATCCATGCTCCCTATGATGTGATGCATGACCTTATACAGTTTGCAGAGCAAACAATTAAACTTATTTTTTAAACCATTAAGGTAGACACTGGAACTAGTACAGGATCCCTCCTGACCTTCAATTGACGTGCAAATAATATTCTGGCAGACCATATAGCTCAGGCTACAACTATGAATCAGGTTTAACAAATAAAACTAGCAGAAGCAAAAGTAAAATTAACTGCAGTAAATCACGATGCTGCTTACTTAGCTTAAAGAATAAAACATCTCGAGTTCTCGCCATTCTCTGTAGCATTACACTTTTACTTTGGACCAATGTCAATGATGCAAAATTTATTGAGTCCACAGTAGGCAAAGCAGGTCTAAGAACCCAAAACTGTGTGACTGATGAGAAACTAACGGTATGATCTTTTCAACTTTCTGGATTAAAACAAAAGCATTTATATAGTGCCTTTAATATATAAAAATGTCCCAAAGCACTACACAGAAGCGCAAGCAAAAGAATAAACACTATAGGGACACAGTATTCCAAAAAGTTGGAAGGGATATTCAGGACGTAGGGGGCAATTAACTCCTGTTGCTGAAACAAAGTTGTTCAACATGCTGTTTTGTGTTACAGCAAACTGGTTGACTTGCAGCTTTGAAATACCAAATCTGCCCCCTCTTGGTAGGAATGGCTACTTTTGGGGCGTACTGTGCTCATGGCAGCGAGTTCTGCCACTCACTCACTCACTGTCTTTATCAAACTGAGAAAGAAACAAGCATCAGGGGTTTTATTTTCAGTTAAGATTTACCCATAATTTGAAAAACAACAAAGAGGAAGGCTGCTGTGATTCATTCCATCCTAGTGTTCAATTTATCCTCCCAGAATTGTGGGAGGATGGGGCAGGGGAGGGAATGATTAAGCATTTAGTGCCCCAAGGCTTTTTATTTTGTTAGAATCTGACAGAATTGCACAACCAAAAACTCATGACTGGCACCATTGCAAAATCTACATAAATTCAAATACCAGGACATGAGGTTGCATACATTTGAAATGTTTTGAAAAATTCTACCACAAGTTAGTTTTTAATTCTTCTATACACAGGTAAACAACAGAATCATAGATTACAGCACAGAAACAGGTCATTCATCCTAACAAGGCTGCTCTGGTGTTTTTCGCTACATATGCTATCTAGTCTAATCTTACTCTCTCACTCACTCTCCATAGTTTGTAGCAGAAAATTCCACATTCTGATCACTCCTTGTAAAGACACTTTTCTAACTTCCCTTTTAATTCTTTATGCTCATCTTAAATTTATGCCCTCTTGTTGCCATCTTACCAACCAATGGAAATAATCCATCGTTACTTACCGTATAACGCTTCACAGTCTTAAAAGCTTTCTTGGGTCTAGTGCAATAAAGCCTTAACATCTCAGGTTTCTCTTCATAACTACAACCCGTCATTTATGATAACGTCCTAGTGAATCTACGTTGCACCGTTTCCATTATTTTTATATACTTCCTACAATGGGATGCCCAAAACTGCAAACAAGACTCTAGCTGTGGCCTAACAAAGGTTTACACAAGTTCAGCATTACTTCCTTGCTTTTGTAGTTTATGGCTCTAAATACAAATCCAAGAGGGGGGAGAGGGAGCTAAAGTAGGAGCAAAAAGAGGGAGCAAAGAAATCTGAACCGGATTGACATTAGGTTTGTGTACAATGGTAGTTTAGAGCTCCATTTGTATTTAACTGGCAAGAATGCATCATTAAAATTTTGAAAGAAATTAAAGCACCAGATGTTATACTTCAAAACAATGGCACGGTGGTCGATCCGCTCAAAAACGTAGGCTTCGCGAGACATCCTGATTCCCTCCTGACTCCCCAAAGCCTTTCCACCATCTACAAGGCACAAGTCAGGAGTGTGATGGAATACTCTCCACTTGCCTGGATGAGTGTAGCTCTAACACTCAAGAAGATCGACACCATTCAGGACAAAGCAGCCCGCCTAATTGGCACCCCATCCACCACCTTAAACATTCACTCCCTCCACCACCGGTCTACCATGGCTGCAGTGTGCTACAAGATGCACTGCAGCAACTCACCAAGGCTTCTTCGACAGCATCTCCCAAACCCGTAACCTCTACCACCTAAAAGAACAATGGCAGCAGGCACATGGGAACACCATCACCTCCAATTCACACAACATTCTGACTTGGAAATAGATCGATATTCCTTCATCATCACTGGGTCAAAATCCTGGAACTCCCTACCTAACAGTACTGTAAGAGTACCTTCACCACACGGACAGCAGCAGTTCAAGAAGGCGGCTCATCACCACCTTCTGAAGGGTGATTAGGGATGGGCAATAAATGCTGGCTTTCCAATGATGCCCACAACCCATGAATGAATTTTTAAAAATTACACTCGTGCTGACAATCATTACAGTAAAACAAAAGCAGAATAGATGCCAGCTGTACATTAGAACTAAAATCACACGAATTTGGTCAAAGGAGAAATATTTCAAAACGGTTTCAAACTTCTTCTAAGCAATTGGAGTTACATGCAAAAAATTGCTTAAAAGGATCTATTTTGGGATGAACAGGAAGAAAAGGCATTTTAAAGAAGTACTTTAGCTTACCTTATATGCTATACTATTTGAAGAGTCCACAATTAGAAACAATGGTTTCCGTGTGAAAGGGAAAAAATCGCCAGGATGAAGACTGAAGAGAAGGGAAAATACAAAAGAGTTACAGCACACTGAAGGGGTGATTTTATCAAGAATTTATGCCTTACATACACGATATCCATATGTGCAAATAGTAGACAGTTGAGGTACAAACTTGGCAGAAATATTCACCATAAATTGAATTGAATGTAAAAGATTTGCTATGAAGATTAAACCATTTAATTACTGTACTGTGTAAACCCAGCCTATGTTTAACTCTGAAGTGAATGGGGTAGCATAGCACATTTCATGTGTAATGCAGTAAACAGATTACTGCTAGGAGTAGATTATCAGCAAAGGTACATAGTGTTTGGGTGCAGGGGATAAGGACTGCTGAGAATCACTATAAAACTGTTGAAACACAGATGATAATTCTATAAAAAACCTGTTGTTGTAATAATTCCCCAACACTAGTAGCCACTAAGGAAATGAAAGGTAAAGATTAAGTTGGAGGTGGCAGGTGGTGTGGAAGTGTTATTTATCAACACTTAAAATATGGTGATGCACCAAATACGAAAATTCTTAGCAGGTTTTCTTATTTGCTTATGACGTTGTCACTCATGGGTTACTCAGGGATGTATGACATCCCTGTTATATAGAAATTAGCAATCTCTGCAAAATGTAATCATGTTGAACACATCCTGCCCACAAAAAGTTCAAAGTGCTTTACTTCTCAATACCTGTACTGAAACTAATTAATACCCTGTTGACATACCAGTGCATTTCTTTAAAGGAATTGTTGCGTTTTTGTATTACTTCCATGTTTCCTGCATCACGATTGTTGTTGGTGAGTACCCCACCAAAATCATATGGACCTGTACAGGAAAACAAACATTCACACAAGATATAAACACATTTAACGACATCCTAGTTTGTTCCTGACTCAATTGGCACTGGTGTGGCCACTTTCGTTGCGTCCAAACACTGTTGCATTACTTTTTGCTCATCACAACACATTGAATAGAACATGATTTCATGATGCACGAGTTTAATAGCATTCTTCATTTATTACAGGAATACCCGGGGACTACAACAACCACCTCCATGGATTCGCCCCTCCCTAACACTGGAACCTCCTCTAGCCCTACAATCCTCCGAGATCCCTGTACTCCTCCAATTCTGGCCTCTTGAGCATCCCCGATTTTCATCACTCCATCAGTGGCGGCTGTGCCTTTAGCTGCCTAGGCCCTATGCTCTGGAATTCCCTCCCTAAACCTCGCCACCTCTTTCTCCTCCTTTAAGACACTTTTTAAAACCGACCTCTTTGACCAAGCTTTTGGTCACCTGCCCGAATATCTCCTTATGTGGTTCAGTGTCAAATTTTGTTTGATAACGCTCCTGTGGAGCAATGCTGGAAGAGGCCGTCTGTTCATTAAGAGTGGGAGATTACACTGGAGAATACTTCAGGGACATTTGACTAAAATCTAACATTCACATAAAATGTATAATGTATTCTGCATTTTCAATATTAAAAATTATAGATGAATAATTAAACCTTTTTACTTTTTGGTTTAAATAGAACAGTGATCAGCACAAAATTATACATTCCAGTTTAACACAGAATCATACAGCACAGAAGGAGGCCATTCAGCCCACTACACCTGTGCCGGCTCTTTGAAAGAGCTGTCCAATTTAGTTCCACACCCCAGCTTTTTCCCCTATAATCCTGCAAATTAGTCCTCTTCAAGTACATGCCCAATTGCCTTTTAAAAGTTCCTATGGAATCTGATTCCACCACCCGTCCAGCTAGTGCATTCCAGATCTTAACACATTTAATAATCATTAGTGAGATACACGTTAAAGTCCATACTGTTGTTAAACGCAGATACAAATTGTCATTCAGTTTATTATAAATTATTTTGGATCAAAAACTACTCATTAACAAATGTACTATATATTCTCTCAACAAAACAACTCATTTTGTGTTTGTAACAATCCATTGAGGTAAAGAATTCCATATATATGGAACTGCAAGTTTAACTGATTTGATAATGCAACATAGTATAAAGCTATTTAAGGACCATTAAATTGTCCCTAGCGTGAGGATGAAAGTATTATTTCACAAGGATAAATCAATACAGTTTTTAAAATGTCTTCAATCAATTACTTTCATATTTATTATCCTTCTATTACAATGAAATTTAGAGGACATTTGATTTTTCTAAACTCACTAAGGAATACTTCATTACGCAGGAAGAAATTCTTTTTCTATACAAACACTTCTGCCATCTGTTTAATGGTTGTGAATAGCAGACATTACCTCTTGAAGCATTACCTCTCCACCATCAGGTACTCCCTGCTCTAAAATCCAATACGTAAGTCACTTTCGTGCACATTTTCATAACCTGCAAACCTTGGCATGTAACTTGAACACCAGTACAAGCTTTTGCTGTCAGCTGCCCAGTAAAATGCTAAATATATATGACTTTCAATATAGGTGTCAGACACACACTCATTATATCTTTCTCCACCAACTCCACAACATAAAACTAGTTATGAAACATTGAGAAAGAAAAGCCCAATATTTGCCCAAATTCCCCATTTTAAAAACAACATGGAAGAAGGATTCACAATAATCTATATAGAGGTCTTTCAGCCAGCCAAAATTTCCAATTTGGGATCTTGTGCAACAAACATTGGGCCATAATTTGCGACCCCTATGCGCTAAAACCTGGAACTTGCGGTGTCAAGAATCTTCTTGACAGATCCTCCACATCCCCGGAAAAAGGGCCTCCCCGGGCGGAGAGTTGCACTATTTGCCCAACTTCTGCCCATGAAATTCTTACGCCTGGTAAAAGCAGGCGCAAGGCCTGCTTTTACCAGCGTAAGAGTTTTAAAAACCATAAAAGTAATTTTTTTCCATTCATTTAAACATTAAAACACATGTACAATAAGGTGTTTATTTTTAGGCCATTTAAAAGGTGTAAATTTATTTTTCAAAAAAATAAATTTTTGTTTTAAATGTTTAATTATATTGTATTTTAATTAATTTTAAATGTCATTTTTTATTTTATTTGTTATGTTAAATCTATTTCATCATCCCCATTCATGCTTACGGAGGTTCCATACAAACAGAACCTCCATAAGTATGAATGGGGATTCCCTTCTTTGATTGGTTGGGTCGGTCCACGAGATCCCAAGGGCGCTTGTGAACCGCATGTGCCCCTGGGATACATGGGCCTCTACGCAGGCCTATGCACAGAGGCCCAGGAGTGCAAGTGTCCGAACCTCCAGGACCATCAGGTAAGTTTGTAGATTTTTTGCTGGTCGGAGGCATCCGTCTGCGGGAAGCCTCCGACTGTAAATTCAGCCCCGTTAAGTTCAAACATTACTGCAGCTGAGCTTTTCACCTCCGAGATCATCAGGACATAGGAAGATGAAGAATAATTCATATTTTGGATCTTTGTTCCCAGTTCTTCTGCACCAGCATTCCTGATGCATGCTTTTGATGTCCTTACATGGGCACAATATATTTTTAGCCCACATTACCCATAAGATTAGTCCAATGAAGTAAACAACAATTTGTGAATAAACAAATACAAGCAACCTTTTCCCCCACAAGTGTACTTAAAGTGCATTATTAATACTATTTAAAATTTAAAAATAATATCCTTGGAGGTTCCCTTCAGTGAGTGGATACGCTCCCAATTCCTCTTTATCCATTAGCATCCTCAGCACGAGAATGTGTTGTAGGAAATCAATGTTAGAAGGTAGACCTTATAGGATTTATCGACAGTAATTTCTACCCTTATATTTCTTTTTCAACCTAGGCTCCTCCTAAAGAGGCAGTGCTGTCACGGAGTGATACCCATAGTACGTACGGAATGATGAACAAAGGAAGGATGCTACAACCCTTAAAAAGGTAAATAATCTTATGTTTTATACCAAAGATAATATAACCAACAATATCCCAGTATTGTACAAGAGGAATCTTTCCTTAATTCCCCCAGAAAGCAATTTAGTGTGGGGCTTAAAGTGTAAACAGAACAAGGACAGTCATACATAGTAACATTTAAAGACAATCATGAAAACATGAATAGAATATTTTGACTTCAATTTAGGTGTAAACAATAAATAAAAACCATGCATGTCAACAACACCACTGGTGCATGCACATCATAAAGGAATGCAAGAATCACAATGAAGTAAACAACAATTTGTGAATAAACAAATACAAGCAACCTTTTCCCCCACAAGTGTAGTTAAAGTGCATTATTAATACTATTTAAAAATAATATCCTTGGAGGTTCCCTCCCTGTTTTTTTGCTAATATGTTGTGCACTTATCTCGTCACCTCCCCTGCCCCCCCACCCCCCCACAGCCACCTCAGTTTTCTCCCCTTCTCTTAAGATAGCGACACTTGGTGGGATACAGTTTCACATACAATAGTTATTTTCTGGTACTTCACCCAAGTGGCCATTTTTCATGCATTAGAATCAGCTAAATGACACAGATATCACAGCCAAACTCAATCCTACCCTCATACAATGTTCATACATGCACACTTTCTATATGAAATCAACCAATAGGAATCAGCAGCAGGAACCCTGGCTGGTTCTTCCCCTTCCTTGCCCACAGATGCGGAGGTTAAATGGAATGCCCCGACTGAGATCAGCTAACTCAGTCCAGACCAGATATCAAACCTGGGATCTTCCTGAACCATATGGCTCAGCAGCATTTGCCCAGTGAGTCATTTGAAGCGTATATTTTTGTCTTCATAGGGAGAGTTTATAGTATTAACTACTTTTGAGGAATTACTGATCTCAACATTGGGAGGTAGTGAAACTGAAGTAAGTCTGTTGATGTTAAGACTGCTAGACTTAGCAACTCCTCCCACCCAGCAGGAAAGACTGCTTTAAAAAAGGAATGGTTAGCTGGCAGCGTTGATAATAATAATAAATGACAATAATAATAGTGACACTCTTGTACATAAACGTAAGCATGTCAAGAAAATCTAACTTGAATAGCTTTGGATTTAATTTGCTAGATATTCCAATGAAGTGAAAGTATATTTTAATTCATCAACCAGAACCTATCTTTAAAATGTAACCCAATTTCTTTCTTTAGGACTAGCTATCAATTAAGAGAAAGTTCCAGATTTCCTTTTGTGAAATAAAGCTAAACAAAAAGGATTGTAGTTCTTCCAGAAATTGGAACATATAATCTCGGCTGACATTTCAGTGCAATACGGAGGGGACTGCTGCACTGTTGGAGCTGCCATCTTCTGGATGAGACATTTAACCAGGGCCCCATCTGCCCTCTCAGGTGGACTTAAACGATCCCATGACAATATTTGAAGAAGAGATGGGGAATTCTCCCAGTTTCCTGGCCAATATTTATCCCTCAACCAACATAATTAAAACAGATTATCCAGTCTCATTGCTATTTGTGAGATCTTGCTGTGTACAAATTGGCTACTGTGTTTCCCTACATTATAACTTCAATTCTATTTCATTGGCTGTGAAGCGCTTTAGGACACACAACCAATTTGATGGAGAAGGGGTTAACAAACACCCCGTTTATAAACTATTAAGAGTAGACAATGTTAGATCCACAGAGCAAATTTAAAAAATATATGTACAAGGAATCAATGCTGCAGACAGAATTTGCAAGCAACTAAAAACGACTAAAATTAAAACACCAAGAACCAAAACTTAAATGTTAGGATCATGAGGAAAGGCTTGAGTTTAGATGAACAATTCGGTCAACATCAGTTATCAAGTGAATCATCAATCTGTTAAAACAGATTTTTTTTTATTTTTTTTTTTTATAAAGTATAAAGCAGAAATTCTGCATTCTTTGTTTTACTATTCACATTTTCTCTTGCAACTTCCCACTCTTCCCTTTCCCTGCTTTAATTTATCCATGTAAATGCACGCCTGAGGCAATACATTTCTGATGCTAATGTTACTTCAGCAGTTGGACAACTGAAGGACCTCTATTCAGAAGTTAGATACACATTACTTGTTAATATTACTGACAAGAAAACCTCTTCCATATATTTGCACAGACCAGGGCTTCTGTAAGTAGTCACTATGCCAATTGATATATATATATATTTTTTTTTATAAAAGTGCCTCTCATTACCTATATATTTTTAAACTAAAAGCATTAACATGAGTTATACATTTATGCATACTGGATCATAACCAGTGTTTGTGCTCCCTAATGTAGGTTGTGTTAATAAATGACAGTATTGGAGCAGCTTAGTAACCACAATGTTGAAGTATTGGTCAAAAATCAAATCCCAAATCTTTTCTGGTATTTGCACTCAGGCTCCCCAAAGTAATTCATTCCCAAATTACCTAAACTCTTAATGGATCAGTAGCAAAATACTGATCGAGTTCACATTTGTTACTCCATCATCCTAACAAAGATGAAGGAGAATAGCATGGCGAATGGTGGGGCGGGGTGGGGGGGTGTAGGAGGAGAGGGAATTAAATATCAAATGTGGTGGTAAACTGGGATACCACAACACTGCAGCACCAACCAACCAGTCAGTGGGTCAGTTGCACCAAACAAAATTTGCCTTGAAGCAGATTGTCCTGAGGAGGCGGTTATAAAAAATAAACTTGAAGTAACAATTAGAATTATTGTATTAGAATTTCAATAACACGACTAACTGTGAGATGAATAATTAGGAGAGAACTCCCTTGAGAGTTCAGCATTATCAGCCAGGTTTAATCCCCAAATTGTGCTGAATTTACTGATTTCAACTGGGCAACAGTATGCGCACTGCAAATGATCAAAGCACCCATGGGTTAATAGAGGAAAATCAGCGCCAAAATTCCCATTCCTGATTGCTATCTAGAAACCACTGTTGGAAGTGCACACATGCACATGTTTGTTGAGGACAGGATTAGGCTATGTCCCCCCCATGGATGAATAGCATGGCAACACTCAGTCAAGGTATACACACAAATAAGAGTTATTTGGCAAGGTACCAAAGGGCAACCATAACCTGTGGAACCAGAGTAAAGCAAGGAATCAATACCTTCAAGAGATGAGGGAAGAAAACTTAAATTTTAAATTCTCATCCTTACTTTCAAATCCTTCCATGGCCTTGCTCCGCCAGCCCTACAAACCTCAAAGATCTCTGCGCTCCTCCAATTCTGGTCTCTTGTGCAGCCCTGATTTCCATCGACCCACCATGCTGTGTCTTCAGTTTCCTAGGCCCTAAGTTCTGGAATTCCCTTCCTAAAACTCTCTACCTCTCTCTCCTCCTTCAAGACGCTCCTTAAAACCTACCTCTTTGATCCCTGTCCTAATATCCCTTTACGTGGTTCGGTGTCAAATTGTGTTTGAAATTGGGGCATCCTACTACGTTAAAGGCACTATATAAAGGCAAGTTTTTGTTGCTCATATATTCAATAGCTTGCTGCAGTCTGGCATCGTACCTGACGACTGGAAGGAGGCTCCTGTTATACCAATATTCAAAAAGGGCAACAAGTTAGAACTGGAAAATGATTGGCCCACGAGCTTGGTGTCAGTTACAGGAAAGTTGCTAGAAGGAATAATTTCAAAGTCTGCAGATGAATCGAATCTTGGAAATTTAATACACAATGAGGAGAATAGCAACATACTTCAGCAGGACATAGTCAGATTGGTAAAATAGGCAGACACGTGGCAGATGAAATTTAATGCAGAGAAGTGCGAAGTGATTCATTTTGATAGGAATAATGAGGAGAGGCAATATGAACTAAATGGTACAATTTTAAAGGGGGTGCAGGAACAGAGAGACCTGGAGGTGTTTGTACAAAATTCTTTGACGGTGGCAGGACAAGGTGAGACGGCTGTTAAAAAAGCATAAGGGATCCTTGGCTTTATAAATAGAGGCCATAGACTACAAAAGCAAGGAAGTTATGCTAAACCTTTATAAAGGTTAGACCCCAGTTGGAGTATTGTGGCCAATTCTGGGCACCACACTTTAGGAAGGATGTCAAGACCTTAGAGAGGGTGCAAAGGAAATTTACTAGAATGGTACCAGTGATGAAGGACTTCAGTTACGTGGAGAGACTAGAGAAGCTGGGGCTGTTCTCCTCAGCAGAGAAGATTAAGGGGAAAGTTGATAGTGTTCAAAATCATGAAGGGTTTTGATAAGAGTAAATAAGGAGACTCTGTTTCCAGTGGCAGAAGGGTCTGTAACCACAGGACACAGATTTAAGGTAATTGTCAAAGAACCAGAAACAACATGAGGAAAAACATTTTACACAGCGAGTTATGATGATCTGGAAGGATTGGTGGAAGCAGATTCAATAATAACTTTCAAAAGGGAATTGGATAAATACTTGAAGGAGAAAAATGTACAGGGCTATGTGGAAAGAGAGTGGGACTAATTGGATAGCTCTTTCAAAGATCCAGCACGGGCACAATGAGCCAAATGGCCTCTTCTGTGCTGTATCACTCTATGATTCTATAAGGGATCTTTCAGGATACTCAACACAATCAAATTGACAGAGAAGGGTTTATAAGGAAATGCAATATGGCATCTGGAAAAGGCCATGTCTCATCAACCTGGTTAAATTCTTTAAGGAGGTTACTAGGTTGATGGATGAAAGTAGCCCTATAGCCATTGTATATTTTGACTTTCAAAGCTTTTGACAAGGTGCCACACAGTATGTTACAGTACAAGGTAGAGTTTTGTGGGATTGGAGGACAGATCCTGGGTTGGATAGTGAATCCATTGCGCTGTCATAGACAGGGAGTGATCATTAATTCAAGTGGTTTTGCTTGGAGACCGGTTACAACTGTACTTCCACAGGGATCAATGCTAAAGCCGTTTCTCTTCATGATTTATATCAATGATCTGATGAAGATGTTGGAGGGATTCTGGCGACAGATGACATGAATATCTGTGCTGGTGTCAGAGCCCGTAAGAGTAAAAAAGCTTACAACCTAATCTAGATGCAATGGAGAATGAGCCAACATCTGGCAGATGACATTTAATGTAGATAAATGTAGTGCAATGCATGTGGGTAGGGCTACTGCCAAGCATGTATATAATGTTTGTTCAAAGGGAAAGAGACCAGTGTGTTATAGTGCAACTGTAGGGGTTCGCAAAATCCCCATAATCCTTGAAGATCGGAAAATATTGGTCCACATCGTGGACGAAGAATTACGTGATTTGAATTGCCTCTGGGTTGGACAGTGTTTTTAAAACATACCCAGAATCATGAAAGGCTGCGTTGGGCAGAGCAGCACTTGGGCAACATCAAGATCCAAGACAGTACATTTTATTAAAAATCGTACTTTTGAGTTTTGAACTGTGTATATTGTAAAGAGGTTTGAAAATGGCCGTCATAAAAGCATGGCAGAGACAGTGGGGCTTGGAAAAAGCAGCTCGCAGCTCATGGAGTATGTCTGTGAAAAAGTGGGAGAATCAAGCAGTGGCAGTCAGACCTGTCAATCAAACCAGGGAGTTTCCCTTCTACAGAGGCAAGGTTTGTTTACCCGACCACTTGAGACTAACCGCAGAACAATCGGTTTCTGTTTACACAGAAATCCAAACCCATTCAAAGCCCTTACACGCAATGGATACATCTAAACCCCGGAAAAAGGACTTTGATAGGGGACAGATCAGTATGGATGGGTTTGAATCACCCATTACTCAGACCAATAGGGCAGTTGGATTCCCTTTTGTTTTAGCCCAGGTGAACTCCGGATGTGGGCGGGTACACTTCGGTCCCAGAGTGCAGACACATTAAACCACTCCAACCACTTTGAATCAGCCAATCACAGTCCTTCTCTTGTATATTGGAACTTTTGGGCGCAAGTTTTGCACACAGACTTTTTCAGCGCCAAACAGGAGTTGGCAGGATATAAAAGATAGCTCCTGAGAAGCTATCTCTCTCTTACTTTGAGAAGCTACCTCTCTCTTACTTCGCTGGACCACAGGTGAGCAGGTTTTCTGACTCCTCAGCAAGGCAACCTAGTAAGAAGTTAGGGGGTGGTAATTTAGGGGATATTGCTAAGATTGTTTAATCAACATTGTAGCCATTAATCCCTCGTTTTTGCCGGCTGCCTTCCCCCATTTAAGCAATTTTACTGTAATTACTGTGTTTGTGTGGTATAGTTTAAAATTTGATTATAGTTTCTTTAGTTTAAATAAAGTTTGACTTTCTCACACCCAGACCAGTTGTCCATTTTAATATATCATTAATTATAAGCCCTCCAGTCAGAACTGGAAGGTGGGGTAGCGATTCGAAACCGCTGTTTAAATTGGTTTACAGTGTAGCTGCAAAAGGCTGCCTGACCAGGTGAATTACCGTAAACCAGGTAAAAGGTTGGAATTGGTCAGAGTGCAGGCAAAGGCTGCTGACCAGGTAAATTACCGTAAACCACAGAAAAGATGCCCCCCTACACATGAGTTTCTAAAAATCCACAACCAGTGCAGAGAAGCTATAGCAAAAGCAAATAGAGCATTAGGATGTATAGCTAGGACAATTCAATACAAAACTAAGAACACCAAAGAAGACCCTGTTTAAGCCCCATGTGGAACACCACTCACATGACTGGAGATATAGAGGCCCTCGAAAAGGTTCAGAGCAGGGCCACTTGATTTATACCAAGTATAAAAAGTCCTAGCTCTCACAATAGGCGCAGGGTGCTCTTACTCTTTAAAACAAAAGAAACTGAGAGGAGACTTAACTGAATTATTTAAAATGATGAAGGGACTACAAATGGTGTCTTAAAAAATGCGAAAGCTTACAGATTTGACTGGGAAATCCTGAAGAGCAATTTTTTGGGGAAGAAAATAAACTACAACACAAAAGAGCACAGAATTCAACAGAATACAAATTCCCAACTGCCTCATGGAAATTATTCTGTTTTTGTACTCACTAATGTGTAAAGTAGCTCCTTCATACACATAAATCGTTGAAAATTAGAACGATTCTCCCGTGCTCAATCAAATCTCCCACCACAGTCCCTTTCCCTGTAAATTAATGAGCTTAAATAATTAAGTTCAACTCAATTCAAGCTCTACAAATGACTGGAAGCATTCCTTTATTATACCTTCATAATCACAACGACCTGTGGGAAACACGCCAGTAGCTGACAGATAGACCAGGAGGACGCTATTTCCAGGCAGCTCCTGAAAATGAAAATACAAGTATTTACCACCGATAGTTCATCCAGCATTATTGTCTTTAAAACAAAGTTTGAAAAGGTCATCAATGTTTTTATTGCTCTTCATTTTTAAACTTCAGGTACAAGTAATAACAAATAAACAAAAATAATAGATTGGTATATGCTGGTGTTCTGATGTATTATAAATCATTTGACTGATTAAATCCGTGCATTTTAGACAAAAAGTACTTGCTTTCACCAAGTATTTCTTAGGTCAATTAAAAGTGAATTAGACTGGGGCGCTGAAGCTTTCTGTTATTGTGGGCCTCTTGGCTGTACACCATGATGCTTCAGGAGTCACAAAGTTTAACTCCCAAGTTCCCATTAATTTGCACGACTCACGTTGCTGACATTAGCAGATCTTGGTATTCTGATATAGTATTTAATCACAAATGAGGCAACAGTTCTAAGAACAGCTCTTTCTATACCTCCAAGCCCACACAATTCCAAAAAGGACAAAGCAGCAATTAAGAAATAAACACAAATAGGAGTGAGTTGCCTGGGCTTCGAGGGCCAGTTTGCCAGGCCTCAAGGCTGCAGATATTCCACAGGCCAGTTTGGACACTCCTGGTTTAGACTGCTTAAAATAAATCATTTATACAAGTTCTACGTCTAATAAGTAAGTAATTAGAAATACAACAGCACAGTGGAGGCACAAGGCTTATTCCATTTTAACCTAGTAATTCAGGGTCTGTTTTTGTTTCAGATGAGTAGGCAGAATACTGGACTTGAATGGGGAAGTTAGCAAATTAAATGCACCGGAAGCCTGTTTACCCTACATTGCATTGTTCCAGGCCGGTATGTGTTCACACTATCCACAGGGTGAAATCTTGTCTTGGCTTGGCTCTGCTATCAGATGGGAGATCCTGAATGGAGGCAGGTTTGGCCGAGAAGGGTGGTGGGGAGCGGTGAGAATAGGACAGTGAGTAAGTAACCTGACTGACTCTTCGTGTGTCTTACATAGTATTTACAGCCCAAAAACAGGCCATTCGGCCCAACAGGCCCATGCCGGCATTTATGGTCCACATGAGCCTCCTCCCACCATACTTCATCTAACCCCATCAACATATCCTTCTATTCCTTTCTCCCTCATGTGTTTATCTAGCTTCCCCTTAAATGTATCCATGCTAGTCGCCTCAACTACTTCTGGTAGTGAGTTTCACATTCTAACCATTCTCTGGGTAAAGAAGTTTCTCCTGAATTCCCTATTGGGTTTATTCGTGACAATCTTATATTTATGGCCCCGAGTTCTGGTCTCCCTCGCAAGTGGAAACATCTTCTCAACGTCTACCCTATCGACCCCTTTCATAATCTTGAAGACCTCTATCAGGTCAACTCCTCAGCCTTCTCTTTTCTAGAGAAGAGCCCCAGCCTGTTCAATCTTACCTGATAGGTATAACCTCTCAGTTCTGATATTCTAGTAAAGCTTTATTGCACGTTCTCCAGTGCCTCTATATCCTTTTTATAATATGGAGACCAGAACTGTTCACAGTACTTCAAGTGTGGCTTAACCAAGGTTCTATACAAGTTTAACATAACTTTTCAGTTCTATCCCTCTAGAAATGATCCCAGTGCTTTGTTTGCTTTTTTATGGCCTTATTAATCAGCATCACTACTTTTAGTGATTTACGTATCTGTACCCCCAGATCCCTCTGGCTCCGCTATCCCATTTCTATCTTAAATGTCTTTACATCTATTTTGATCGCTTCTTCTAATGTCCTGTCCACCATGTTAGTCTCCCTGGTAAATACCGAGGCAAAGTAATTATTCAATATTACTGCCATTTCTCTGTCATCACCTGCAAGTTTATCATGTGCACCCCTTAGTGGCCCCATCCCCATCCTGATTTTTCTTTTGTTATTTATGATTTGTAGAATACTTTACTATTTCTTTTTATAGGGTGTAGGCCATTAGGTCTAGGAGATTTGTCGACTTTTAGTCCTATTGATTCCTCCAATACTTTTGCTTTACTAATATTAATTACTTTAAGTTCCTCACTCTCATTAGACCCTTGGTTCCCCACTATTGCCGCTATATTCTTTGTGTCTTCTACTGTGAAGACAGACAAAATATTTGTTTAACGTCTCTGCCATTTCCTTATTCACCATTATAATTTCTCTTGTCTCTGCCTCCAAGGGACCCATGTTTATTTTGCTAATCTCTTCCTTTTTATATACTTGTAAAAGCTCTTACAATCTGTTTTTATATTTCTTGCTAGTTTATTCTCATTCTCTTTTCTCCCTCTTCATCAATTTCTTGGTTATCCTTTCCCGGTTTTATAAACCCTCCCAATCCTCAGGCTTACTACTCTTTTTGGCAACATTGTAAGATTCTTATTTTGATGCAATACTATCCTTAACTGCTCTAGTTAGCCATGGCTATACCACTTTTCCAGTGGAGTTTTTATACCTGAACGGAATGCATATTTGTTGAGAATTATGAATTATTTCTTTAAATGTTTGCCATTGCTTATCTACCATCACATCTTTTAATCTAATTTCCCAATCTACCTCAGCCAACTCGCCCCTCATACCTTTAATTTGCTTTGTTTAAATTTAAGACTGTAGTTTCAGACTTAACCACATCACTCGTAAACATGAAATTCTATCATATTATGATCACTCTTCCCCAGAGAATCTTTTACTATAAGATTACCAATTAACCCAATCTTATTGCAGAATGCTAGATCTAAAATAGCCTGTTTGTGAGGTGAACTCATCCTCCAAGCTACTGAACATCAATATCAGAACATGTTAGCAAACCTTAAATGATGCAGAAAGGAATGTATACAGTTGACTGAATGTTGGCTTGTACAGCAAATATTTGTGTGGATTTTCTCGTTTTGACGGTTTCTCTGTTGACTCCTGGAGAGAAAAAAAGACAAATAGTACAAACCATGTACCATCATTTTTATTGAGGTACTTGCTCCCTTTTGCATCTTTGGAGTCTCTTCCTGTTAGGTCATACACCATTCCTGATTCAGGACAATCTGCCCTCAGGTCGTTGTCAAAGCTGTTCAAAACTAATCCCAATGAAGAGCCACTTCTAACTAGTAAAGCTTAAAAAAAGATTCTTTTGCGTGGCAATTTAAAAACGCTAAACCAGAACAACTTAGCTTTCTTTAGCCAACAGGATTGATAAAGGGTCACGATATCATATTACGGCTCATGTGACTCAAGGACACTTCGCTTGGGGTGAAACAGAATGATCACTTTTAGACTTATTCGGGCAGCCTCACCCAATGAAACTGAACAAGTACACCATTGGATTTGAAGTTGAGCCATATTTAAATTACTCCTTGTAAATCTTTCTATATCTCCATTTCCACCAGTTTGAGACGTTTAAAACGTTTTTCCCCCCTTCTTCAATTCACCCTTCTCCTGTAGACTGCCACAGCCATCAGTTGCCTTCTGGTACCTCACTGAAGTAGGTTTTGTTCATGTGCAACCCTTGATAGTGTGTGCTGGCGAGCTATTTATCTGTGGAAGACATCACAGCTGAGCTCGATCCTGTCCTGATCTGCCACTCACACACTTCCAGCGGGGATCTTTGGAAATCAGGAGCAGAAACCCTGAATTACTTTCTCGTCCCTATCCCAGGAAAGCTGCACACAACTGTAATCCTCAGCAAATAATGGGGATCAAACCTGGTCTGTACGGCTCAAAGACAGTGACTACTTCGGAACCATCCAGGGAGCCTCGGAGTAAAGTATGTCTACACAGTTGGCCATGAGTAGGGAGATTCACAATTGAAGTTTTCTAACTTTTACAGCTGGGCAACTGTATTTAATAAATATTTGCGATAGACGAGGGCTAGAGTAAAATTAGAACAAGGGGATCTATTCCATCCACAAATATTCATCCAGTTGGCCAATAGCAAGTGGGATTACATAGAAACATAGAAGATAGAAGCAGGAGTCGGCCATTCGGCCCCTCGAGCCTGTTCCGCCATTTAATGAGATCATGGCTGATCATTCAAATTCAGTACCCTGTCCCTGCTTTCTCCCCATATCCCTTGATTCCTTTAGCCTTAAGAAATATATCTAACTCCTTCTTGAATATATTTAATAAATGGATAAACCTCTGTTTTAATGAGCAGCTTTGAGATTTAATAAGGGTTAATCGTGTTGGTGGAGAAATCCTGTGTTCCTTTACACTCTCGACTCCTCCTTTCAGATAGACTGGCCTGTGAACACCCATTAGGTGTATGGAGAATGTTCGAATGCATCCGCAATAACAATTTTATACCATTGAGTTTTCTAGTTAGGAAGTACTAACAGGAACATCTGACAAGACATCTTCAACTGAACATTTCTTGGAGAAGGACCTGACTTCCTGCTCCTTGCATTCCTTACTGGCAAAATAACTTTAAAAAAAATCCCAATCACCAATATGCCAACTAATTCAAACAGTTAGGGAAATGATAGCTTTGATCTCTTCAAATAACTGGATAAACCTCTGTTTTAATGAGCAGCTTTGAGATTATCCGCCATAGTTTGTACAGAACACCAAACCGCAATTGAAAATCTTAAAATAAAAATTAGAGAAAAGGAACTCCAGTTATTTCAAGAAAATACTGGAAACAAAGCAAGTCATTTAATATCTGTGATGGGGAACAAACAAGTTAAAGCTTTGGGTACAGACCTTTCTTCCGTTTGAAAGGTTTGCGCCCAAAACTTCAACTTATCAGATCTCTCCACAGGGTGCGGACTGGGCTGCTGCATTTCCAGCACTTTCTGTTTTTGTTCCCAGACATTTCATTTCGTTTTTCCTGAACCAGAGATAACTCGGCCTCTTCCAACATAGAGGAGCCACAGCACAATAATGGTCCTTTAATTGATCAAGACCTACTTAGATCATTTCCTCATAGTGGGCCACTTCAGCAATGTCCTTAAAGGAACAGGTCAGGCTAGCAGCAAAACATTACAACCATGTTGCAGATCAGAACATGGTCACTCATTCCAAGGATCCCCTTGGAATGAGTGACCATAACATGGTTGAATTCCATATTCAATTAGAGGGCGAGAAGGTTGGATCTCAAACAAGCTTGCTAAGCTTGAATAAAGGAGACTATGAAGGTATGAGAGCGGAATTGAGTAGAGTGGATTGGGAAAATAGATTAAAGGGTAAGATGATACATGATCAGTGGTGTACATTTAAGGAGTTATTTTACAACTTCCAAAAAAAATATATTCCACTGAGAAGAAAAGGGTGTAAAAGAAAAGACAGCCATCCGTGGCTAAGTAAAGAAATTAAGGATAGTATTCGACTAAAAACAAGGGCATATAAGGTAGCCAAATCTAGTGGGAGGATAGAGGATTGGGAAAACTTTAAAAGACAGCAAAAAATAACAAAAAGATTAAGAAAGGGAAGATAGATTATGAAAGTAAATTAGCAAAAAATATAAAAACAGATAGTAAGAGTTTTTATAGTTATATAAAAAGAAAAAGGGTGGCTAAAGTAAATGTTGGTCCCTTAGAGGATGAGACCGGGAAATTAATGGTGGGAAATATGGAGATGGCAAAAACACAATGAATATTTTGTATCAGTCTTTACAGTAGAGGACACTAAGAATATCCCAACACTGGACAAACAGGGGGCTATAGTGGGGGGAGGAGCTAAACACGATCAAAATCACTAAGGAAGTGGTACTCGGTAAAATAATGGGACTCAAGGCGGATAAATCACCTGGATCTGATGGCTTACATCCTAGGTTCTTGAGGGAAGTGGCGGTAGGGATTGTGGATGCATTGGTAATAATTTTCCAAAACTCCCTGGACTCGGCAAAGGTCCCGGCAGACTGGAAAACTGCTAATGTAACACCCTTATTTAAAAAGGGCAGTAGACAGAAGGCTGGAAACTATAGGCCGGTTAGCCTAACATCTGTGGTAGGTAAAATTTTGGAGTCCATTATTAAGGAGACAGTAACAGGACATTTGGATAATCATAATTTAATAGGACAAAGTCAGCATGGTTTTATGAAGGTGAAGTCATGTTTGACAAATTTGCTGGAGTTCTTTGAGGAAGTAACATATAGGGTGGATAAAGGGGAACCAGTGGACATAGTGTATTTAGACTTCCAAAAGGCATTTGACAAGGTGCCACACAAAAGATTATTGCTTAAGATAAAAAATCACGGGATTGGGGGTAATATTCTGGCATGGATAGAGGATTGGCTATCTAATAGAAGGCAGAGAGTTGGGATAAATGGTTCATTCTCAGACTGGCAATCAGTAACCAGTGGTGTTCCGCAGGGATCAGTGCTGGGTCCCCAACTCTTTACAATCTATATTAACGATTTGGAGGAGGGGACCGAGTGTAACATATCAAAGTTTGCAGATGATACTAAGATGGGAGGGAAAGTAGTGAGTGAGGAGGACATAAAAAACCTGCAAGGGGACATCGACAGGCTAAGTAAGTGGGCAGAGATTTGGCAGATGGAATACACTGGAAAGTGTGAGGTTATGCACTTTGGCAGGAAAAATCATAGAGCAAGTTATTATCTTAATGGCAAGAAACTGGAAAGTACTGAAGTACAAAGGGATCTGGGGGTCCTGGTGCACGAAACTCAAAAGGTTAGTATGCAGGTGCAGCAAGTGATTAAGAAGGCCAATGGAATGTTGGCTTTCATTGCTAGGGGGATAGAATATAAAAATAGGGAGGTATTGCTTCAGTTGTACAAGGTATTGGTGAGACCGCATCTGGAATACGGCATACAGTTTTGGTGTCCATACTTAAGAAAAGACATACTTGCTCTCGAGTCAGTACAAAGAAGGTTCACTCAGTTAATCCCGGGGATGAGGGGATGGACATATGAGGAGAGGTTGAGTAGATTGGGACTCTACTCATTGGAGTTCAGAAGAATGAGAGGCGATCTTATTGAAACATGTAAGATTGTGAAGGGGTTGGATCGGGTGGATGCGGGGAGGATGTTCCCGACGATGGGTGAAACTAGAACTAGGGGGCATAGTCTTAGAATAAGGGGCTGCTCTTTCAAAACTGAGATGAGGAGGAACTACTTCACTCAGAGGGTGGTAGGTCCATGGAATATGCTGCCCCAAAAAGCTGTAGAAGCTACATCATTACATAAATTTAAAACAGAATTAGACAGTTTCCTAGAAGTAAAGGGAATTAAGGGTTACGGGGAGCGGGCAGGAATTTGGACATGAGTCTAGGTTCGGATCGGACATGGCCCTGTGGGTAGCAGAGCGGGCCCAGGGGCCGTGTAGCCTGATCCTGCTCCTATTTCGTGTGTCTAATTCTGTTAGATTCAGGAGATGGTTCTGTGATAGTAGATTGGCGGTTAGGATCAGATCAGCCATGATCTTATTGAATGGCGGAGCAGGCTCGAGGGGCCGAATGGCCTACTCCTGGCTCCTATTTCTTATGTTCTTAAGCAATACCATGTAAAATTAACTAGTGTTATATAGGTTGTGAATCATGCGGATGATAAAAAAATTCCAAAAAGCCACAACTGTGATTTGTAACTTCTGTGTTTGTGCCACTACCTCAAGAAAATATACTTCATCTGGTTTAATTCCTAACACAAATTAGAATTTGTTTCCTTGTTTAACAATCATCACTCACCTGTGATCCAGTCTTGTTTAATTGTGAAGCCAAATTAATAGGTTCCCGTTCTAGAGCCTGCAGCATTCTGAACATGTCTATAGTTAATTCACTGAACTTAACCTAAAGTTAAAAAAAGAATCAAATGCATCTACAAAAATCACAAAAACTGACAACTCTACATTAGCAGCATACATGTCTAATAATATAGAAAATCTCTCAACTTTAAACAAGAGCAGAAGTTAAATTTTATCTTGGCACAGAAACAGGGAATATCACATCTGTGCTCACAGTTTTTCAGTAGAATTAAGTACATGTAACAGTCCCTTTCAAACTGCTACTACATTTTAGATTAAATAGTTGTTTAAGAACAAGTCTGGTCAACTCCACATAAAGAAATAAACCAAAGCATTTCATGTTTCCAATAGCCCATTAAGTAATACAGGCTAATAGGGGCAATTAACACAGACACACACTCACTGACTATACCCCAATTAGATCCCTAATGCTACCTTTAGTTGCGAGGTTCTTCATTCAGTTGGAAGGGTGTTATAGTCTGATCCACTGACATTTCCTGATTTGTGAACAGGAAGTGTAGCTCTGCAGAGCAAGGTTGGTCCTGCAGGGTTTTCCCTCTTTTTTCCCCCCCCCCACACCCTAACGGGGGAGAAAACAAGCACAGGAGATTGCTCGACTGCCATGTGCCACACAGTGCTCTCTACAACCAAAATAGGGAAACAGGCTGGTATTTGAGGTTGTCGTTATTGATAAAATGAACCTCAGGGTAGAGTCTAATGCTTAAACATGCACTACCAGGCTGTTGTGTAAATGTAAAAACTGAAAGGAGGGCAAGGTAATGTATGTGTTTTAGCAGTAGAAAGATAGCAAATGGCATACCTGACTGCTGCAGTTTCCAATGATTAGCGCATCTGCTAATGCCAGCTGGCCTGCTACCATCCCTTGTTCCAGTGGTGGGACAACTCCCTCCGCTAGGCGATTTGAGGTTACCACAATGCTGTTGTCATCACTCAACACAATCGCAGGATCTGCCTATCAATAGGTCAAACAACATTTGAACCTGTACGTTCCATCAATTTAGACTAGTTAACATGACTCTCCTGTGAAATGGATCAAAATTATCCCTCTTCAAGGTTTAACCTTTACCGATCACTTCTCAGTTATTAATAAAATACAAGTTAAGATACCCAACTGTTTTACAACAGAATTAAACAATTCAATTTAAGTACTTACTCAAAAAATCAGTCACAATATAAATGAAAAAAGTGCCCACCACTGTAAAAATCATACCCAGGACAAAAGGTCATCTGTACGGGTGTATCAATATCCATCACATTTGTCTGTTGCAAAACACATGTGAAGGTGCAACACAAAAAATAAAGATGGAGAAGAAACAAGGCAAAATGTATGTCGACACAGATTTGATTTTAATAAACATTATCCACAAGCCCTGCCATGGCTCAGTTGGAAAATCCACTGTCCAATGTGGGACTAAACCATACAGATGAAGAAAAACACTGGTTTAAATTCTGGCCTGTGCTGATTTAGTTAATCATACTGCTGCCCTAGCTGAGAGCACTGCAACTGGCACTAGGAACTCTGAGTTAGAGAGAGAAAGGATTGGCAGGGGAAGGGGGGGGGGGGCAGGGGGAAATCGGTGTTTCGACCCCCAAAATGCTTTATAGCAGACTTTACTGGAAAGCTAGGGTATGTGAATGTCTAGCAAGGACAAGACTGAGCTACGCTGTGATACCTACCAAAACCGAGCAGCTTGCCAATGCTCACTTGTAAATTTAGGTGATGAACCAGGGGACACTGTGCCTGTCGATCTATACCCAAGCAGGACTTGGCACTTTTGAGAGAGATGGGGAGAAAAGTTTTCCACCTTTCTGATCATTTTCCTCACCCCCTCAAATTTTATATGGCCACCAAAGGTGTTTGGTTTGATAAGGATCAAACTGTTGAGAGGACAGAAACACAGGTGCAAAATTCAGCTGTGGAGCCTAAAGGGCACTCATACCGATGAGAGTCCAACTTTTAGTCTAGTTAGAATAAACTAAACTTTACAGTATAAAAAATCAAAACATTTTTAATACTTTGCTCAAAACCCCTGCCAAATTTTCTGTACCAGGTGAGCTACTGCAGCAGAAAGATTGTGGGAAGAGAATAATATTCTTAAAAATGGGAGAGACTGACCCTTTCAATAACTTTGGTCTTAATTTGTCTCAAACACTACCTTATAATAGGCAGGTACTCGATAACTTGACTTTATATTATTAAAGCTGAGAGAAACTCCCAATGTAATACAGCTATTACAAAGTGATCGACAGATAAAAGCTGGTTATAGCATTTTGTGCAGCTCAGGGGCAAACACTTAGCATCAAAAGGGCTTAAGCTCAGCTTCCACTAAACCAGTCAATATAGGTAATTGAATGGTTAGATGGTAACTGAGTGTAAATCCTCATGTCAAGCCGGTGAGAACCAATAGCAAAAAAAGGATATTTAATGTGATCCTCATGGATTAAATACTAACACAAAGGTAAAATAATGCAGATGCTGGAAATCTGAGATATAAACAGAAAATGCTGGAAATAATCAGCCAGTCAGGTAGCATTTGTGGAGAGAGAAACAACTTTGCTGTTTCAGGCCTGTAAATGTTACAGACGTAACAGGTTTTAAACAAGTACAGAGCCAGGGAAAGTTGTCGGGGGGGGGGGGGGGGGGGGCGGTAGGGAAGGAAAGAACAAAAGGGAAGGTCTGTGATAGGGCAGAAGGCAGGAGTGATTAATGAACAGCAGAATCATTACCAGCACCTGCTGTCTGAATAAATGGGAGCAGTGGTTATGATGTGAAATTGTTGAACTTGATGTTGAGTCCGGAAGGCTGTAAAGTGCCTAATCGAAAGATGAGGTGCTGTTCCCCGAGCTTCACTGGAAAATGTAGGAGACCAACGACAGAGCGGTCAGAGTGGAGTGGACTGGAGAATTAAAATGGTAAACGACCGGAAGCTCAGGGTCACACTTGCGGACTGAACAGAGGTGTTCAGCAAAGCGATCACCCATTCTGCATTTGGTTTCACCAATGTAGAGGAAACTGCATTGTGAGCAGAGAATACAGTATACTAAATTGAAAATACTTGCTTAAAACCTGTTACATCTGTAACTTTTTCCAGTTCTGAGGAAATGTCCCTGTCCTGAAACGTTAACTCTGTTTCTCTCTCCACAGATGCTGCCTGGCCTGCCGAGTGTTTCCAGCATTTTCATCACAGGGAAGGAAACTTGGAAACATATACACATATATGTAAAAGTTAGAGAGAGAAATCGCTTCAGGCGACACTCGTGCACTTCCCATATCATGAGCCGCAGTGCCCCTCACTCATACAGAAAAATGTTAGCTAGACAATATTCAAAATTAGAATTTCAAGCTAGCATCTGTGATGCAGTTTCATAACACACCCACCCACATCAACACTGTAAAGTTCTTTTTAAACTGTCACCAATTCCCCAGTTTTTCTCCCCCACGCTTTGATTTTTCACCAATTTTGGCCATTATGGAAAAGGTCCTCTCCTCTTAATTTGAAGTCAGTCAATTAAAATTAGTGGATTTGAACTTTGAAACAAATATTTGCCATTTTAATTTGGCTAGCTAATTCTAATTACTGGTTAATCCGAGTTCTTTGTGCAAAAATGATTCTAATTATCAGAAGGAGACTGCAATCTCTGACCTGAGTGAACGGCATTGCCAAGATCAAGCAAGCCAAGAATAAAAGATTGGATTAATTGGATTTAGCAATAATTCCACTACTTGCAAAGGAATTTTCCACTCTTTCTGCTATTCTCCCATTTTTACTAGGATTGAATTTTAAATTATCAGCAAGGGATTTCTTACTAAAAAAGCTACCAGTTGGACAGAAGAATACATGGTGCACATTTGATAAGAGTGGCAGTCATTTTTAAATGCCACACTCAAGCTTGTGGAGAACATATACAGCAATAAAGCATTGTATAAATACAAGGTAGGTATTCAGGGCAGATTGTAGAACTACTGTACTGAACAGTGCAAGAACCGAAAGGGGAATACTGCACAATGAAGGTGGTACTTCCACCACTTCCAAAATATTTTACTATAAAATATTCAAGATTACTATAAAATGATTATTTCTTGATTCTAATTCCATCATTCCCTCTGTAAAAAGTTTGATAGGCAAACTGGGTGAAATATTAAGATGGCTCCACTGGAATCTTGTATCTTTGTACTTAAGGTATGCAGTAGTCAATGGATCTATTACTATCTGACATCGCACACTTCAGGGAACAGATAAAACAGCTCTAATCAAAACTATTTTTAGTACATAACCAATTTCTAGTCAATTACCTTCACATTCATTCAAAACTTAATGGATTTGGAATGAGCTTGTCCAGAAATAACTTTCCATATATAATTCTAATTAAGGCTGGAAATTAATATATGCTGACTTAATGAGGCAACATTTTTGTACACTCTATTTTACATGCACCATTTGGTCTCCACCTACCATCACTTAACTAACACATTTCCTTCATAAACAAGTCGGAGCAACAATTAACAATATTACTTGATAGCCAGCCAAGTGGGTTTCTACTATTGGAGCAATTCAGTCTATTTCTTTCTTCCTCGCCCTTTAGATTGGCAATCCATCCAACAGCCTGACGAAGAACTGGTAAAACTATCTAATTTCAACAAATGAGTTTGATCGATACCAACACTCTACCATTAGTGTCATACCACACATTAAGAACTGACTTCAGCGGTTAGCAAATAGCATGAGCTGCATTAAGTTCTTCATCACTGCATAACCATCAACATTAACAGAAAAAAATAATTTGAAAAGTTAGCCGATTAACTAGTATATTCTGGCAGAACCACTGAATGACTCTGGCTAACTGTACATAATTCTCTTTAACAATGTTCTAACACCAGCCTAAGCCTGTACCAGTGTGTTAGGCATTACTGTGTTTTGTATATAGCGTTTGCATGTATGGGGCGTGGCCTCTTTAAGAGCGTGGGAAAACGCGATGACGTCACGTCGCAAACCACGTGACTGCCCAGGCAGTCCTTGTGGCATCTCCGTTGAGTAAAGACCTGTTTCATTGTTCTCCTGTGTCGATCTCAGTTATTCGTAGGAATTCGTCAATTCCTACAATATAATACTTAGAAATGACAGCAATTGAATAACTGATTTTTCCCAATAACTTCAGATTACAGGAAACTTTTTTTTATCTGGCACGGACGGGACCGACGTGGTGCCGGTTCATCAAAAATTCCGGATAACCGAAAGCTATAGTAAGAGATACGTAGCTGAGAGCTCCGTATAAAGCAACAAACCCTGTTGCTCAGCTTCAGAACAATGGCCACAAGTTGCAATTGTCTCTGTAGCTTAGCAACAGCTGCAGCCACACCCTTGCACAGCAACAAATGGAGGAAGGCAAGTAATAAAAGTTACCTGAACCTACTCCTGAATTTTGCCGGTTAACCGAGATTTCCGGTTATTTAGGTGCCGGTAAATCGCAAGTTTCCTGTACTATTAAACTGACCTCAACAAATGCTGCCACCTCTTGTAGCACAAGATTCCATTCTAGCTGGTCTTCAGTGTTGAACCGATGTGTATAATCTTCAATTTCATCTGACAGTTCCTATTAAAAATTAGAAATTACTTTAGTGTGTACTATAGAATTATAATAACTAGATTACCATTTTCAAAATGACATATGTAAACTTAGATGCAGGATTGAAACCTCTGCTATGTTGCAGTTAGTTCAACTAAAACACACCAGAGTAAATTAAAACTGAAATGCATCATCTTCTATGGAGCCAAGTAGACCGCTTGTGTTGTATTGAGCTGTATAGATCCAGTACCATAAATGTGATCCCTGCTATATGCTGACCTCTGCCAGGACAGAATTGGAGGTCAGTATCCCAGAGTTAGGGAAAAGGGGAAAAAAAATCAGTCAAACACACTTGCTGGAAACTGCATGTCCACAGACAAAATTCAGGTCGGGCTTGAAGTCCTCCATATTGGTGCACATTGATTGCCTAGGCTCAATGAAAAATTGCCACTGCTAAGGCTGCTAGTGCTGATATACTCATACCCCACAGATCAGTGCTTTCAGGAGAGAAGGGAAGAAATGAGGATGGGATGGGAAAAAAGTTGCAATACAATACGTAAAGAAGTTCTAACATCTAGCACCATCAGTTTCATGTACCTTGTTCTTACAAGTAGTAGGCAATAATTAATTAAAATTGTAAAAAGTGCACAACTTGTAAAATGGAGAACGGTTAATTGGGAAAATACAATACCTTCAAGGACAAACTGAAAGAGATACAGATCACTGGCAACTCTCTGGTATCTCGCTCATGTGGCCACTTTTCATACATGAGCCTGGACAGTAAGTATCTATCACCATGGAGGGCTGAATTTTGTTCATGAACATTCCATTAAGTAACAGAAAGTTAATGGCCCAGAAATTCAGTTCGCAGCCCTCCTGCGGGCGGAGGGCTGCGATTTGGAAAAATCTCCGCTTGGACAGGAGGGCTCCCAGGAGGCGCAGAATTCCGTTGCTGTGCCTCTTCAAACTACCGACGTATCCCAGGGGCGCATGTAGTTCGCAGCGTCCCTGGGATCACGTGGGCCATGAGGAGCCAATCAGAGCAGGGAATCTCCATTCATAGATTTGACAGGAAGACCTGTCAAATATATGAATAGAGATCACCCCAAAACATAAGTAAAACTTCAAATAAATTAAAACAAAAAAATCACATTTTTAAAAATGACTATAAATTACATAAATTAACTATTTTAAACAAACATTTTAATTTTTGAAAAAAGTAATTAAAGTTTTTAACAGGGCTAAAAATAAACTTACCTTTCTTTAAAGTATTTTAAAATGATAAACCAGTGGAAAAATTTTTTTTTTTTACTTCAACTCTTAGCCTGGTAAAAGTGGGCCTTGCTCCTGCTTTTCCAGGCGCATCTGTTTCCGACTTACCTGGACTGAAGCAACTGTGAAAAAAAGCGAAGTTTCAGCCGCACGCGCTGCCTACCCGGCGCAGGCGTTTGACCTGTCAAGCCCTTTCTTCACAGAGCGGAAGTTCCAGTTTCCAGCGCATGCGCAGTGCATGCCTAAAACCGGCACTTCCGTTGGCCCTACGGGTGAGTACACAGCGCGTACACACCCGTAGGGAACGGAATTTCTGGGCCAATGTCAAGAGCGAAGCCCAAATGATTAAATAGGGTTCAAAAAAACAAATGAAAAAATGGCAGGAAGTAGATTTCTGTGAAATTAGAGCATCTGAAAATTCATCAGATATTGAGTTGAGAATTAATCAAATAACAAAATAAATTATTCAGAAATAGGAGATAATCTGATAAAATTCTTGTATAGTTCCTGGAATAGCTACCATTACTCCTCAAGAAAGGACAGAAGATAAAATTGGCAAAGATAAAACATTATGGCCTAGAAATTCAGTATAGCCACTTTTGGGGCGGTAAAGTTGGGCGGCCGCTAAAGTTTGCGCCCGGCGCAAAGTGGAGGCCACTTCGCCGATATTCAGTAGCTTTGGCCAAGGAGTTTGCTTGAGCGCTAAAACTGGCGATGCACGGCTATCTTTAGGCGCTAAGCCGGCGGTGCAGAGTGATACCGCCGAGGCCGGGCGCAGCGCAGGTGCGGTCATTTCTTGATTGACAGCAGACACCCTGGTGCCGGCCAGCTCTTAAAGGGGGAAGGGTCGAGTTCGTCTGCTGCCATGCCCTGGATACTGCAGCCCTCCAGCTAGGCCTAAACACTGCTGCTGGAGAGAAATAGCACCAGGAAGGATGCAGAGGGCCCGTGAGCGAGCGCAGCACTTCTCTGCCCATGATTTAAAGGTGCTGGTTAGGGCTTTGGAGAGGAGACGCCATATCTTGTTCCCGGACAGTGGCAAGAAGCCTGCCACCAGGGTGTACAGGAAAGCCTGGAGGGATGTCGCCCAGAGGGTCACAGCCACCTGCGATGTCCCCAGGACTGGTGTCCAATGCCGGAAAAAGTTTAACGACCTCACTCGGATTGTCAGGGTGAGTACCCTTTCCAGTGTCCTCCTCATCCTTGCATGTGCACCTCACATTATGGGCAAAGGGACCTCAAAACCCTAATGGCCAGCCCTCATCCAGCAGCTATGGCACTGGCATGAACATCAATTGCACTTTCTGCACTTTACACACTGGCCAAGCTATTCGACCATGGGAGGCAGTGCATACAGCAACAGGGCACCACACTGGCCAAGCTATTCGACCATGGGAGGCAGTGCATACAGCAACAGGGCACCACACTGGCCAAGCTATTCGACCATGGGAGGCAGTGCATACAGCAACAGGGCACCACACTGGCCAAGCTATTCGACCATGGGAGGCAGTGCATACAGCAACAGGGCACCACACTGGCCAAGCTATTCGACCATGGGAGGCAGTGCATACAACAACAGGGCACCACACTGGCCAAGCTATTCGACCATGGGAGGCAGTGCACACAACAGGGCACCACACTGTACTTAGAGGCCGTCCTTTCTCTTGCTGGCCAAGCTGGCCCAGAATCTGAGGAGCCGGACTGACACCGGGGGAGGCCGTCCCTAGTTCCAGCAGCTCAGTGACCTGGAGGAGCGCGTGGGTCGACTCATGGGTGGCCGGCTGATTGGCCCCGTTGCATGTGGAGATGCCGACCCTGTGCTGGGCCCCAATGGTAAGGACATCACCTTTTGGACCTCTCTCGTTCCCCTTGCGCTTCAGATCTACATCCTTTGCCACTGTCCGACCAATGCGCTGAATGCCACCACTCATGCCTCCCTCGCTGACGCCCTGTCCTCACTCTAAAGCTACTCTTGTGCCTTCCTGCTTTCAGCTGGTGAGGAGGAGGTCCCTGAAGCTGCCAGTGACAGTCCCTCGGAAGAGGAGGACGAGGAGGAGCAAGAGGAAGGCGGCCCATCGGGGGAACCCTCATCCGCGCCAGGGGATGGCAATGGAGGGGACACGTCTTCCCTGGAGGAGAGCCAGGGGGAAGTGTCGGAGGGGAGTGTAGTTGCTGGGCCCAGTGGCGTCCAGCCACGCGGGAAGGGTCGGGCAGCTCGGCGGCCTTCTCTCCAGAGGGAGAGTCCGGCCTCCAGTCCGGAGACGGTCCTCGCCCAGAAGGTGCGCCTCCTCGATCAAATGTCCGCGGACTCGGATCGCCGGCACACCGAGTTCATGGGGGTTGTGGCACGGTTGCCTGAGGCCATCGAGTCCCTGGCTCATAGTGTGTCCGATTTCGGGGCCTCACAGGCCAGGGGTTTCGAGCAACTCGGGGCAGCACAGGCCAGGGGTTTCGAGCAATTCGGGGCAGCACAGGACGCGAGTCGGGCCGAATTCAGGGCAGCACAGGACGCGAGTCGGGACGACTTCAGGGCAGCACAGGCAGCGAGTGGCCAGTTGATCAGTGGTGCCGTGCAGTCACTGGCTGGTCTGATGCGGGCACAGACCAGGGCAGTACGGGCACTCACTGCTGCCACACTCGCTGTGTCAGCCAGGCATCGCCAGGGCACCCGCCGCGCTGCAGCAGCACAGCGGTCTGGCCTTCAGCAGATTGCTGCGCATGCTGCAGTGCCAGTCCGGCCGAGTGCCAGTGTCTCAGGCGAGCAGCGAGCGCCTGGCATCAGCCAGCTTGCCCCCATTGCTGCAGCCGCCACTGCCACTCCCCCAGTGAAGCTGCCACGAGCTGCTGGAGAGACTGATGCTGCCCAGCCACAGCTGCAGCAGTCAGCAGCCGGCCCCTCGAGGGCCAGAGCTCGTCTAGGCCGACCCCCAAGGGCATCTGCCGTCACGCCATGTGCCCCTCAGGAGCCGTCCCCCAGCCTTGCAGCACCCACAGGGCCCAGGTTGAGGCGGAGCAGCAGGTCGGCCAGGGGCCGGAAAAGGCTGGACAAGGACTCACCCTCTCGGCACACAAAGTAGAGGGTGTTGCCAAATGTTTTTTTATATGGGGGTGGTTGTGTTGTCTATGGGGGTGGTTGTTTTGGTAAGGCCGAGGATGAAGGCCATTTGGATGGAAAAGTTTTGTTATTCCTCCCCAGGTTGTGGGAGTGAGTCATGTGTTTGACTGTTTTTTGGGGGTGTTGTCTGATTTTGGGTTTCATGTGGGAAGGGCCCTGAGTTTGTTCAATAAAGCTTTTTCTTCATTCAGCTTGTCCATGTTTGATGTTTGAAGTGGTTGTTGCGTTAACCGGCTGAGGGCTTGCGGAGCGGCTGCATTCATGTCCCTTCATTGCCACAAGCCATTCCCTGACAGGGGGCCTAGAAGTGTCGTTCAATAAGCCGCCGACGGACGGCCCTTGGACCTTGTGGCTCCCTCCTGGGCTGGCACTCCTCCTCCTCCTGGTCCTCCTGCTCCTCCTCCTGAGGTGGTGGTCCAACGTGAGGTGGCAGTGCCTGAGTCCTGCGGATAGCCAGGTTGTGCAGCATGCAGCAAACGACGACGAACTGGGAGACTCTATCCGGCGAATACTGCAGAGATCCGCCGGAGCGATCCAGGCAGCGGAACCGTTGCTTGAGGACGCCAATCGTTTGCTCTATGATGTTCCTTGTGGCTTGATGGCTTTCGTTGTATGCCTCCTCAGCAGGGGTCCTGGGCGCGTGGAGCGGGGTCATGAGCCATGTACACAAAGGATAGCCTTTGTCCCCGATAAGCCATCCTCTTGGGGGAGGCTGTGCCTGGAACATGTCAGCCACAGTAGTCTGGCGCAGGATAAATGCATCGTGGCTGCTGCCTGGAAAGCGAGCATTGACAGCTAGGATGCGCTACCTGTTGTCACACACCAGCTGTACATTGAGGGAATGGTAGCCCTTCCGGTTGCGGTAATCCTCGGCATTGTCGATAGGTGCCCGCAAAGCCACATGCGTGCAGTCAATGGCGCCCTGCACCATGGGGAAGTCCGCGATCCTCGCAAATCCGACTGCACGCTGCTCCTGCCTCTCCAGGGTCATGGGGAAGGAGATGAATTGGTGTCTCCTTGTGAAAAGGGCATCGGTGACCTGCCGGATGCAGCGATGCACGGCGAACTGGGATATGTTAGCTATGTCCCCAGCAGCGGCTTGGAAGGAGCCGCTTGCATAAAAGTTCAGAGCCACCATGACCTTCACTTCCACCGACACAGACGTTCTGCACATCAGCTGTGGACGCAGATCTCTGTGAAGCAGCTGGCAGATCTCTGCAACCACCTCCCTTCTGAAGCGCAGCCTCTTAACACACTGCGCGGCAGTCATGGTGAGATAGGACACCTGCTGGCGGTATTCCCTGAGTGGGTAAGGCCTACGTTGCCGACGCCTGATGCCCCCTCTGCGTCTAGGCATGGCTGCCCCTCTCACACAGCGTCTGCGAGCCCTTCGCACATAATGCTGGAACTGAGGGTTGGCACCCCATGCAGCCCCCATAATATACTGGCAAACAATGAAATCAGAATGAGGCAAATTGCCAAGCTCTGGCCAGAAGCCAAAAATACCTCTCCTATGTTGGACCAAATCAGTAAGGTCTGTTCCTTGGTCTCTGTCCAGAAATCCGTTGCACAAAAGTCATTGCAGCAAAATGGCTGGCCTTTATAGTTCAGTGTAAGTGCCCTTTAATTAGCGCTCCCCGAGGCCCGCAGGGCCTCTGCTGCGTTCCACTTCACAGTTCTTAGCACCGCCACGCCCACATTGGGCGGGCGCGACTGAAGTTCCGGTTTGGGGCGCACAAAGGGCGTTGCACGACGAAATGACGTCATAAGCTGCGCGCGCAGCTGAGCGCGCGCAAACACATTGCGCCGGCGCTAAATGTCTACTGAAGTTGGGCGTAGGCGCAGATTGCGCTGCGCCCGGCCGCTAAGTGCCTAGCGCTCGAAGTCTACTCCTCTTAAGGCGCTAACGGCTGGCGCACGCAACTGAATTTCTAGGCCTATTTTCCTTATTTTGAAGTACACATAACTTCATTCCTTACCTCAATCACCTACCAATCTATTCCTATTCCCTATTTTGTTAGTAGGTCAGCTGGAATAGCACATGCAATAGTAAACATCTCACTGTGCCACCCTCTCCCTCTCCTTGGCAAGCAGCATCAGACAGTAACATGCAGCTACACTGTACTTAGCCCAAGCATGTGCAAAGTGGCAACTGTAGTGGTGTAATAAACATGTTGTTCTGCTGGAATTTTTCTCATATTTGACAGGCTGGTGATAGTAGAATATTAGCAATTCTACCAAGAACAATGCCAAATTCACAAAGAGAAAGACTTTAAAGATTAGGTCTGCTTTAAAATTCAACAACTACTACAACTATTTTAGAATAAAACACATTCTAAGGCATTTACAGCAGGTATGAGGAGGAAAAGAAACAGCATTTTTTTAAGTGACAGATACATATCTATGACTCTATATGCTAAACCATGGAGGGAGAGAGTTGGGAGAACTGAAGAAAACTTAGTCAACTAAAGGTGGTGATTTTGGAGAAGATTTTAAAAAGTGCTGGGAATACAAAGCTGGAGGGAATTGAAGAGAGGGGTGGTGCAAGGTCATAAAGGGACTTAAAGATGAGGACAAGGATTTTAAATTCAGTGCGTTGGGAAGAGGGAACCAATGTACATCAACAAGGACAGGGTGATGGGCATGCAGGTCTAGAGGGTGGAATGTCTGTGGCTGAATGTTGGACCCATTGGAGGTTATGAGGCAGCAGGGAAGTGATTGGGGAAAGCAGAGTCTAGAAGTGACAAAAGCATGCATAAGGTTTTCAGCAGGAGTGGGGTTCAGGTAGGGATGGAAGCAGGTAATATGGTAGATGTGGAAATAAGCAGTCTTGACGGTGAATAGTATGGGTTTGAAGCTCAGCTCTGGTCAAATAGGATCCCACGGTTTTGCACATTCCTCTGCAAGGGGTGGGGGAAGGGGGAAAGAGATGGAGTCAATGGCAGCCAGTGGGGGGGGGGGGGGGGGGGCAAGAGATGGAGTCACTGGCAAGCGATTAGAGTTAATGGAAGAAGCCAAAAAATAAATGCTTCAAAACTGTAGATACATCTGTAGAATTTTCTAAAAGTACCAAGAACAGGAAATACAATTCAGAAAAAATACCATACCTTAACTAGATCTCGGACAAGGTCCATTTTGTTAAGCAGCAGACAAACCACGATGTATCGCGCATAATACCGTAGTTTTTTAACCACAAGCTCAGGCCTACAAAAGAGAGCAAAGCAAAGCGATTCAAAGCAAAGAAACATTGAGTGACCAATGCAACCAAGAAATAAGTGAAAAATGTTTATCAAATCAACTTAAAAAATCAACACAAACTGAATTTTCTGCATGTAATTTAGATATATTTTCCTACTTTTGTTACTTTAATTCAAGAGCATTTGATAAAATACTAAAAATTGCTGTCCATAAAGGAAAACAAAAAAAGGTCTTGCAAGGGTACGTCAGCACACAAAAATTTATATTTAGCCATATCCGTAACAGGGTTATGCCTGTACCAGTTTGTATTTGTAGTTATAAGCACACAAAAGTTACTTATGAAAACATATAACAACCATAGGTTATCATACCTATCCTCCTTAGTGACCTGGGAATAATAGGCCCTTTGTCTTATTGCAGAGTAGAAGGAAAATGCTTCATTCAGATAACTGGTCTCAGACGTACGCAAGCTAAAGAATGGGGTGGCAGGGAAACAAAGAAAAGAAAGTAAGATAACACTCTATTGGAAGGGTGGGGGGAAGGGAATAGGTTAAAATTATGCTAAAAAGAAATAAAAGCTACGAGAAACAAAGCCTACAAAACTGCTAGCCACCTTTAAATGCTGTTTTTTTTTTTTAAATCATTGGTTTTTAAGTTTTTTCAGGCCAGGCTCACAACCATTCACACCTCGAAAGGAAACAAATACGGTTAGGGCTGCAGAAAAGTCTCAGTTTCCTCCGTCGATTCTCTTCCTCCTCCCCTCCTTTCTCCATGTTTCTTCTCTCCCCTCCTCTATTTCTCTATTCGTTTTTATTTCTTCTCTCTTTCTCCTTATTTTCCTTACTCATCTGTTCTTGCCACTTCCCTGCATGCTTACTTTTTTTAAAATATTCGATTATGTAATGTGGGCATCGCTGGCAAGGCCAGAATTTATTGCCCATCCCTAATTGCCCTCGAGAAGGTGGTGGTGAGTCACCTTCTTGAACCGCTGCATTCCAGGGGGTGAAGGTACTCCCACAGTGCTGTTAGGGAGGGAGTTCCAGGATTTTGACCCAGCGGCGATGAAGGATCGGCGATATACTTCTAAGTCAAGATGGTGTGTGACTTGGAGGGGAACTTGCGGGTGATGGTGTTCCCATGCGCCTGCTGCCCTTGTCCTTCTAGGTGGAAGAAGTCACGGGTTTGGGAGGTGCTGCCGAAGAAGCCTTGGCGAGTTGCTGCAGTGCATCTTGTAGATGGTACACACTGCAGCCATGGTACCCCAGTGATGGAGGGAGTGAATGTTTAAGGTGATGTATGGGGTGCCAATCAAGCTGTCTGCTTTGTCCTGGATGGTGTCGAGCTTCTTGAGTGCTGTTGGAGCTGCACTCATCCAGGCAAGTGGAGAGTATTCCATCACACTCCTTACTTGTGCCTTGTAGATGGTGGCTTTGGGGAGTCAGGAAATGAGACACTCGCCGCAGAATACCTAGCCTCTGACCTGCTCTTGTTGCCACAGCTGGTCCAGTTTCTGGTCAATGGTGACCCCCAGGATGTTGATGGTGGGGGATTCGGCGATGGTAATGCCGTTGAATCAAGGGGCGGAGGTTAGACTCTCGCTTGTTGGAGATAGTCATTGCCTGGCACTTTTGTGGCGCGAACGTTACCTGCCACTTATCAACCCAAACCTGAACGTCGTCCAGGTCTTGTTGCATGCGGGCATGGACTGCTTCATTATCTGAGGAGTTGTGAATGGCGCTGAACACTGTGCAGTCATCAGCGAACATCCCCATTTCTGACCTTGTGTTGGAGGGAAGGTCATCGATGAAGCAGCTGAAGATGGTTAGGCCTAGGACACTGCCCCGAGGAACTCCTGCAGCGATGTCCTGGGGCTGTGATGATTGAACTTCAACCACCACAACCATCTTCCTTTGTGCTTGGTATGACTCCAGCCAGTGGAGAGTTTCCCCCCCGATTCCTACTGACTTCAGTTTTACTAGGGCTCCTTGATGCCACACTTGGTCAAATGCTGCCTTGATGTCAAGGGCAGTCACCCTCACCTCAGGAATTCAGTTCCTTTGTCCATGTTTGGATCAAGGCTATAATGAGGTCGAGAGCCAAGTGGTCTTGGCGGAACCCATACTGGGCATCAGTGAGCAGGTTTTTGGTGAGTAAGTGCCACTTGATAGCACTGCTGATGACACCTTCCATCACTTTGCTGATGATTGAGAGTAGACTGATGGGCGGTAATTAGCCAGATTGGATTTGTTCTGCTTTTTGTGGACAGGACATACTTGGGCAGCTTTTCACATTGTCGGATAGATGCCAGTGTTGTAGCTGGGCTGGAATAGCTTGGCTAGAGGCGCGGCTAGTTCTGGAGCACAAGACTTCAGTATGATAGCCAGGATGTTGTCGGGGCTTACTTTTTCCTGTACCCCATTCTAGTTAGGAGACTGCAGGAGTGGGGAGCAGGCTGGGGCCACTAATGGAGCACGGGGGAAAAAAGAGGAACTGGTCTGGAGTTTCCCCGCCCCCCCACCCAGTAGTGAAGAGTACACATACAACAAAAGGTTGATCAACCACTTCAAAAATGATGAATAGTGGCCCTGAATATTGGTCTGTAACATATAGATGCACTGAATGCGCAGTGGAATACAGGCTAGTCAGAACCTACGGTGCAGGTATAACCAACACTAGAGATTTTTCCTCATATCTTGGGGAAACATTGTGGCTGTGTACTATCGTTGCAAAATCTGGTTATTAAACTTCTCTTCACTCCTACCTGCTGTTGCTGCTAACTGTGGGCATCAATTCCTGATATCACAAAGATATTGTAAGGTTAGGAATTCCCATTCCACCAGGATCAAATGTCAATAATACTTCTTTTGCATTTCATATTACAAGCAGATAGAAAAATTTCTTTTGACATCATTTCTAGTCGCCATCTTTGTGCAACAAAGTTTGATCCCCAAGCAAAGCGTAGGGTAGGAGCCAGGGCAGAACAGGGCCATTACAACTGAGCTGCAAGAAGTTTAAATGCCTGTTAATTTTCATCCACAAATGCAAGACTGTCTGCAACGCTGACTGTCTGCATAAAACTCAGTCAACTGGCATAAATCAAAGAACAAAAGGGCATGGTGCTGTGTCAGGAAGAATCAGTGCTTTAAATAAATGATTTTTCAAAGTTGTCATGCTAATTAATTTGCTTTTAAACAATCCAAAAATAAAACTTACTAATAATGGTAGTACAGTTGTCCTATTTTTGAGGCAATTTCTCCAATCTGCCACCGCTTCAAGCCATACCTATTGTCCAGAATTTGTCTAGGATGAAAGATGGACAAATAAAATATACCATGAATACTGCATGTACAAACATGCATGAGATATTATATTTATGAACTAAACTTTCAAAATAAACTGTACAGATAACTTTTAACTTGGTACTTGTGTATTCAATGAACACTAGTTTTATGGTGCCAATAAAGTGTAACATGCAATAATTATAAAACTAAAAACTGAGCGTGTTGTAATGCCGAGCAAAATACTACCAATTGTTTAATATATGCAAAATCCATCAGATACTAGAGTAACATATTTGGATGCTTAAAATATGCACAAGTTATAGATTCTTTATTCAATGTTTAAAACAGAACTCTGTGCTTTAACTGAAAATGACTAAACTGTAGTTAGTTACTTATACAACAGTGCAAGACGGATGGTGCTCAACCGAGACCCTCATCTGAAAGTACGACTCATGAAAGTTTTTTAAAAATTGAAATGGCTGCTTTCCCACCCGCTCTTTTCCAACATTTCTAGGATAGCCACTTGGTATCAGGAATCTAAATAACAAGGTTTTGGCACACACATTTATCATACAATAAAGGAAAGGGAGAATAACAAGAGAAAAATGAATCCTGTTGCTGAACAAGGCCAAAGGCAAATATTTCAGCATTACTGATTGTCTAAAGGCCCTTAAATATGACAAAATTAAATTACAGCTCGTTCAATCTTTTCCCCAGACAACTGTGATTTGTAGAAGCTCTCAGTATAATAATTACAGGTTCTGGTTGTCGTGAAAACAAAGATGACCTACTTTTACAGTCTTTTAAAGTACATTTGATATACACCAAGTGAAGTGACAATGGGAAGATCTCTAACCCATGTTGATTGGGAAAGACCACAAGGACCGGGCCCAACCAGTACAATCTTGGGCTTCCCAGACTGACATAGGCCAGTGGCAACAGACAGGATCAGTATGCACATAGCTTTGTATCGTCAGCAAACTTGGATACATGACACTCGGTCCCCTCATCCAAGTCATTGATATAGATTGTAAATAACTGAGGCCCAAGCACGGATCCTTTGCGGTACTTCTTTCCATATTGGTATCATCAAGCAATCTAAAGCCAAGTTAGATTCAACACACTAGACAACACAGAATTCACAGCACAGAAACATGCCATTCAGCCCAAGTGGTCCACGCGCCACACGAGTTTCCTCCCACCCTACTTCATCTAACCCCATCAACGTATCCTTCTATTCCTTTCTCCCTCATGTGTTTATCTAGCTATCCCTTAAGTGCATCTATGCTATTCGCCTCAACTGCTCGTGATAGTGAGTTCTACATGCTAACCACTCTCTGGGTAAAGAAGTCTAGTTAAATATATACGTAACGCCTTCACACCAAAATCGGAGTAGGATTGTACGATTGAAAGATCGCAACGGTGGTGAGTAGCACTTTTTAGAACCTTAAATAGTGAGCACCGTCTATCGTGTTCTAATTAAATCCTATCACCCGCTGGTCAGAATAGCATTATGAACAAACCTGCAGCACACATATTGGGCCACTCTCCGATATTGGTAATACAGGTGTTTGTGTGAACATATAAATGCGTTATCAACCACACACCATATAGGTCCTACACACCAACTCCCCTCAATTGAAATATAATTAAGAGTTTTAAATTTTATACATTTAGTTAAACCAACTCTTAAAAAAGGTTGTTTTTTACGGTTGGTCACTCAACTTGTGAAGAATGGTGCATGCAATCTCAAGTGTACATTGCTCATCATGAAATACCAATGCCCAAATTATTGCAAGCAGATGTTAATTTCATCTAGCCAAATATACTTTTTTATACTGTACTAGAGTCGCTTCCTGCAACTGGATCTGAAACAAAGGACTTCAGGTGACAGGATCATCAATCATTTATCCATTTTCCTTATTCTGGAGTAACTTGTTTGTTGAAAACAAAGTATTATTTCATCAAATAGTCTGTAAAGCAAAATTTCTCCCAACCTGTGCTGCTGTTGGAACTTCCAGAGCTTAGTGTAAACATCGAAAGTACGTCCAAAATATGACTGCCACTGCTTCTGTCCATACTGCGGCAAATCCCTGTTACAAGAGAATAATCTGGATTTATTTTAAAACCATGAGCTAAACCTGCAAAAGCAATATAGTGAATCAAACCTAGAGGCAGAGAACAGGATGGAGGGTAGGTGGAAGAAAGAGCAAATTAAGTAGAGATATAAAATATGGACTAGATATTTACATTGTTAAACATGTAATTCAATAAACATTTATCAATTCAATAATTTATCAAGGAAACATTACTTATAACAAAAATCACATTACCTACATTAGAATTCCTTCAGTCTCGTCACAGATCAATTGCAACAACTTGAATTTATATAGCAACTTTAACGCAGTAAACATCCCAACGCTCTTCACAGGAGCATTATCAAACAAAATATGACACCGAGCCACATAAGGAGATATTAGGACAAATGACCAAAAGCTTGGTCAAAGATGAGCTGAGGTACGGCAGGAGTTGGGCAATATTAGAGGTGCAAGTAGGTGGTCTTGGTGATGGAGCAAGTATGTGGTCAGAGGCTCATCTCAGGGTCAAGTAATTGCACGTTGTTCCACTAGTCAGTGTCATCTTCATTACTTGTACAACTGGTAAGGGAAAGGATTAAAGGGAGCCAAAAGTCTCTTCTCTTGAAAGAGAAATTACTAAACTTCGTAATGAGGAGAAAACTGAACTACAGGAAACTTTGTGTTATCCGGAGGCGAACCGTCCAGCAAGCTCGAGCCACCGGCAAAAATCAGGAGCAGTTTTTTATTCTTTTCGTTTCGTTTCTTTGCTTTTTTTTTTGAACAGTCAAGCTCTGCAAGGTCTGTAGCTAAGCAACAGCTTCAGCTAGAGACGCTACAGAGACACTTGCCGACTGTTTAGAGGCTGTTGCTAAGCAACAGGGTTTGTTGATTTATACGGAGATGAAAATCTCCGTATGTTTCAACATTAGCTCTGGAGTGTCCGGCAGTTTTGAGGGAACGGCAGCAGCTCGGTCCCGTCGGTGCCGGATAGCACAAAGTTTCCTGTATTTGGTGGATTGTGATTCTTTTCTTGGTAAATCTGTAGCCAATTCACTTTCTCTTCAGCTGCATCTAGTAGATCGTTCTCTTGGCCCTTCTGATAATCGCTTTCTTGTTTTGAATGAAGTTAACTGGTTTCAAGTAGCTGAGGATACCGCTCAGAATCTCAATAGTTCATTTGTTTTATCTAACTCCAGTACAAAAATCAATTCAAATCAAAAATGGAGAGGAACAGCAGAATTTTTACATATGAATATGGCAGAAAGAGACTGGTCCATCTAGCCTGTCCCAGTTGGATAAAAACTAATGCAAGACCAAACGCAACCCTCATTATTCAGGGATTTCACTGCAAGATATGCGGATTGTGTCATAGAGTCATAACGGCACAGGAGGAGGCCATTCGGCCCATCGAGTCTGTGCCTGCTCTCTGCAGAGCAATCCAGTCAGTCCCACTCTGCCGCTCCAACCCGTAGCCCTGAAAGTTTATTTTCCTCAAGTGCCTATCCAGTCTCCCCTTGAAAACATTGTGCGTGTCCGCTTCCACCGGCAGCGAGTTCCAGGTCCTCACCACTTGCTGCGTAAAAAAGTTTTTCCTCACATCCCCCCTGTATCTCTTGCCCAAAACCTTAAATGATTCCCTAAGTCCTTGTACCATCAACTAGTGGGAACAGCCTTTCCCCATCTAGCCTATCCAAACCCGTCATAATCTTGTACACCTCTATCAAATCACCCCTCAACCTCCTTTGCTCTAATGAAAACAAATCCAGCTTCTCCAACCTGTCCTTGTAGCCAAGATCCCCCATCCCCAGAACCATTCTGGTAAATCTCCTCTGCACCCGCTCAAGGGCCTTCACATCCTTCCTAAAGTGTGGTGATCAGAACTGGATGCAATACACCAATTGTAGCCTAACCAGCACTTTATAAACATTCAGCATAACTTCTCTACTTTTGTACTCGATACTTCTATTTATGAAACCCAAGATCCCATATGCTTTGTTAACCACTCTCTCAATTATGTCCTGCCACCTATGCACATTAACTCCCAGGTCCCTCTGTCCCTGCACACTCTTTAAAACTGTGCCATTAAGTGCATATTGCCTCTCCCTGTTCCTTCTGCCAAAATGCATCACCTCAGACTTCTGTATTAAATTCCATCTGACACTTGTCTGCCCTTTCTGCTACCCTTTCTATGTCCTGTTGCAGTCGATTGGTATCATCCTCACTGTTTGCCACACCCCCAAGTTTGGGGTCATCGGCAGATTTGGAAATTTTACTTCGTATTCCAATATCCAGGTCATTTATATATCATCAAAAAAAGCAGTGACCCCAGCACTGACCCTTGGGGAACACCACTATCTACCATCCTCCAGTCTGAAAAACAGCCATTTACCACAACTCGCTGTTTTCTGTCCTTAAGCCAATTCCTTATCCAAGCGGCCACTGACCCAGCTATTCCATAAGCCTCAATTTTGTTAACCAGCCTTCTACTATGTGGTACTTTATCAAACGCCTTCCTAAAATCCACGTAAACATCCATTGCATTCCCTTCATCAATCCTCCGTTACTTCGTCAAAAAATTCAATTAGACTAGTCAAACATGTCCTGCCTTTTACAAATCCGCATTGGCTCTCCTTAATTAGCTTAAACCTCTCCAAATGCCCTTTAATTTTTTCCTTGATTATTGTTTCTAAAACTTTACCCACCACTGATGTTAAACTGACCAGCCTGTAGTTACTAGGATTGTCCTTACACCCTTTCTTGAACAAGTGTGTTGTGCAGAGGGATGCTATTCAACACAGCCAGGTTTTCCATGAGCTAAAATTAAGCACGTGGCTAGTTTGATGATGAACAGTGATTAGAGCACTCGTGTGTAAAACTATGATATAAATGGTTTGAAATTCTGTCCTCTTCAAAAGGACAATTACCAAAAAGGTAAAAAAGAAAATTGTGGTCTTTGTGTTTGCAAATAACTGGAAATGCTTACTGGAAAGCATATATTTTTGAAGAGCACTGTGTTTCTTCTGGTTGGTTAAGGGCTGAACGGCTGCTCGGAGAGTAGATATCATAGGTATATTTGAAATATTTATGACGGGTCTGAAGTGCATTTCAAATGGTACAAGGAATGCTGAAAGGGTAAGTTGTGCCACAAGGGGGGGGTATTCTTTATTTTAAACCGAGGATATAATTGAGACTGAGGGGGAGGATTTTGATCACCTTTAGTATTTACCAGTAATCCTGAGATTATAGCCAATCTCAATGTAGTGACGCGTCTGGGAAATGCCTATCATTGCATGGACAAAGAGGTAGATGGATGGTAGCAGACAAGGCACACCAACTGAAGCCTAGGCTGATGACACCCTTTCGCACCAATGCAGCATTGGAAAGGTACAACCGCGCGCGTGTGTCCATTTGGCAGGTGGAGGAGAGGATAAACAGAGTGCTTAGATAACACTTCTAGTCCCCTAGCAAACTGGCAAAGATTATAGTGGTCTGCTGCATACTGCACAAATTTGTCCTGCAGGAAGGGCTGACCTGTAGCTTGTCAGACAAGATGCCCGTGGAACTGGAGGATCCTGCCCTGGATGGTGGTACCCGGAGGAAGGCATACCAGCAGCGGGCAGCTGGTGGCTAAGGTGTTCGGACAAAAATAACCATTCCAGCTCTCACCATTCCCCCTGGAGTTCCACCAGCTCAATGGAGGTGATCAGGAAGTCCAGAAATGTCTCCATGGAATTATTCCCCGTGTTGGCACAAACAAAGGAGGGCAGGCAAGATTAAAACTTAAAGCAAAGGAACTTTTATTCAGTGGGGGAAAAAAAGTCAACAAACATTATCAAAGTAAACGCAGACAACACCACAAAAACTAGACTCTCATCAGAAAGAATCAATAAAAAAGGTAGCTCAGGGTCACCGCCAGCTTTGTCCCTGCCACCTAATCTATTTTGCAGGGAGTCCTCGCAGTCCCCAGCAGCCGCTCTCTCCTCTCACAGTCCCCTCTCGCAGTCCCCAGCAGCCGCGCTCTCCTCTCGCAGTCCCCAGCAGCCGCGCTCCCCTCTCGCAGTCCCCAGCAGCCGCGCTCTCCTCTTGCAGTCCCCAGCAGCCGCTCTCTCCTCTCGCAGTCCCCAGCAGCCGCTCTCTCCTCTTGCAGTCCCCAGCAGCCGCGCTCTCCTCGCAGTCCCCAGCAGCCGCGCTCTCCTCTCGCAGTCCCCAGCAGCCGCTCTCTCCTCTCGCAGTCCAAGAGGGCCTGCAGGACCTGATCTCCAAAGTTCTGCGTTCATTTTTGGTTTTCTTCCAAAGACATTACTGTGGAAAAATGTATATGCAGAACAATTAATTACTTTTTACTGCATTTTACAAAAAAGTTTTAAATTTTTTTTAATGTTAGTATCTTTTTAAAGTTGATTTTGGGTCTTTTCAGAAGTTGCAGGCCACTCACCTTCCAGTGCCACGCCCGAGTTATGACGTCTATTTTCAACTGTTTATAGTGCCACGTGGTTGGTCTGAGATATAAGCCACTGGGCATGCTGTTCACAAGGTCCCCGATTAGTCATCGACTTCACTGCGCCATTATCGGATCGACGTTCCCATTACATTTGCGTTGCAAATTGCTGGATGTTAATGGTGAGTTTAAAGAGTCCAATTAATAACATTTGCTGCCAAACCCGCTACTACAGCAATTTCAGGTGCTACAACTGTCAATAGAGGAGGGATAACTATTAAAAAACTGAGGCTAATAAAAACTAGCATTAGCAATACTAAAAAAGCATATTTAAAAAAACATAGGAATACTAAAAAAGCATTTAAAAAAAAAAGGATGGTGGGAAATTGTAGTAGTGATTGCAAGACCACTTCAGTTCAGTTAGAATTCAGTAAACAATTCAAGATCACATTTGCCCTCAGAGGGAATTAACAGGCAAAATTTGATTTGAGGACAATGAAATGGATGATGAACCAAATAAAAACTTGGCATCAGTTTTACTTCCAAAGACAATGCTACGGTTCGAATAGTATAGGATAGTCATGTTACTAAAATTGCTTCAATACAAATAAAGTGCAGAAATGGAGTTCCTAAATTGGCTGCAATTTTTTTTTGTTTGACCAGGAGATCGTGTGATTTGGGAATGGGGGTCAGTGGGGTATGTAACTGCACATGAATGGGACAAGCTTGATGGGCCCCGATTATTTGTTTTCCACCCTTTCACTTATGTTCATTAAGATGGCAAACACCTAACTAAATAAGATGATATTTTGGACACAAAATAATGCTATTGACATTCATTAATTAATATTACAACATTCGAGTGGCTTCAAAGAATCCCAAATTTGATACTGGCCAATTCAATATTGTGGTCGTTATTGTAGTGTATGTAACTGTTCTACCTTTAAGAGAACTATTGTATGTAACCGTCCACCTTTAAGAGAACCATTTTAGGTGTGGCACTACTTTATCCTGGCTGCTGTATACTGTAATACCGACGGTGACCACACCGGTATATAAGTGCTGTGGCAGAATTTATTGGGCAGATTCGCCCTGACCTTCGAATAGTAAAGTCCTGTTTAAGTTACTCTTGTAGTCTGTGTATTACTTCGCTATACAACCCACAGGCTTTACAGTGGCGACGAGTTCGATCTTACCCTGCGGCAACAATACTTCCGAAGAAGTAAACGAGCGTCGAGAAGAGGCACCCGCCCTCGTCGTTTTGCTGAGAGAAAACTCGAGTCTGCAGACCAAGAAAGGAGGAAGATTTCAAACACGAAGTCTTCCATCAGCAACAGGCACGGATTGTCCCTTCTGCCACGGTGGTGAGTGAGCCGATCAACACGAGAAGCAAGTCGGTCACGGTGACTGTGAGTAAAGGGAAATTAGAAACAAATAAACGGAGGCTGGGAGGAGCGATTGGGTGAAAAAGGTCGGACAGTGACCGAGGCCACGAAGCGCTGCGACCGGGATCGTAAGGCGCGGGAAGAGATAAAATAAATAAATCGCGGAGAACTCAGCCGCAGCCGGGGAGGGAAGCACCGGACTGCGAGGGGGCTGGGAGGCGCGATTGAGAGCCGCGCGAGCGGGAGAGACAGAGCCCGAGCGAGAGCCGCGCGAACGGGAGAGACAGAGCCCGAGAGAGAGCGAGCGAGAGCCGCGCGAGCGGGAGAGACAGAGCCCGAGGAAGACTGAGCGAGATCCAGCCCAGCGGCTGAAACTGTTCGCCGTCAACGGGTTGTACCCAGCACCGGAGAGACAGAGCCCGAGCGAGGGAGACTGAGCGAGACCGTTCGCCGTCAACGGGTTGTACCCAGAGCCGGTTGCCCGGCCGAGAGAAGGGAACGCGCTGAAGCCGAAGAGCAGGCTGCGAACCCCGAAAGCCAGCGGCCGTCGCCCGAGGGAAAAGCTTACCCCTCCCGCCAGGGGAAGAAAAGCGGGAACCGCCATCTTGAAAGTGGGCGGGGAAAGATTATAAGCGCGGGAAACCGCGGGAAGCCGCCAGTAGGCGAAGGAAAAGACAGAAGCGGGAACCGCCATTTTGAAAGGGGCGGGTAAAGAAGATAAGCGCGGGGAAACCGCCATCTTGGAAATAAAAAAAAAAAGTTAAAGAAATATTTCGTTGTTGTTTATCAGGGAGGTGAAGATGCCTAAGCGTGGTAACATCAACGATTTCGATTCCGAGGTAGAAGATTGGGCCACGTATGTAGAACGCATTGAGATATATTGTGAGGCCAATAAAATAGAGGATGATGATAAAGCTATAACCTTGCTAAACTCGATGGGGGCGAAGACATACGGGCTATTGAAGCATCTTCTAGCACCAGTTAAACCGGCGGATCAAACCTTCGATAATATTGTTGCTGTTCTGAAGGATCACTTGAACCCCACACCGCTGATGTTGGCGGAATGATTCAAATTTTATGCGAGAACGCAACGGAAAGAGGAAAGCAACGTGGAATACTTGGTCGAACTGCGTAGGCTAGCGAAATACTGCCAGTTTGGAGGAAATCTGACAGAGGCATTGCGAGACAAGTTCGTGTGCGGGTTGTCGAAGGAAGGAACGCAAAAGCGACTGCTCGAAGAGAACGACCTTACACTGGATAGGGCTGTCCTTATTGCAGCATCACACGAAGCCGCAGCGAAAGGAACTGCGGAAATGCAGCTGAAGGCAGCGGTCCTCAGTGTGGATCAAATTACTTCGGGTGCAACGAAATGTTATCGTTGTGGGAAGACAACACACGACCAGAACCAATGCTGGTTTAAAAACCAGGACTGTAGGAAATGTGGCAAACTGGGTCACATAGCCAAAGTATGCCGGTCAGGGAAGAAGACCAACAACCAAAAAAAAAAGCCATCACAGGAAAAGTACAACAAAGTACACAAGGTGGTTGAGAAGAGTTCAGATGAACAGAATTCGGATTCAGACCCAAGCGGCCAGGAACTGGGTAGTCTGAGAATTCATAATGTGAGTAAGGAAGCTGACCTACAAACTATCTGGGTCATGCTAAAAATAGCCGGAGTCCAAGTGAGAATGGAATTGGACACTGGATCAGCCCTATCAGTCATAAATCGAAGGGATTACAACCGGCTATTCTCACATATACCCTTGAGAGATACCAGGTTCGTGTTGCAGACATACATGGGGCATAAAGTATACCCCATGGGAAAGATAAGAGTCAAGGTGAGAGACAGGGGCAAAGAACACCCCGGAATGGACTTATACGTACTACCTGAGGAAGGACCACCACTTCTAGGACGGGAGTGGATCAAGAAAATAGACATGGAATGGCACTACCTCAAAGCAATAACGAGTGAGGACTCGGGGCAGACAGACAATCAGCTCAGACTCTGAAACGGATGACGATAAGACCAGCCCAAGCATGAAAGACAAGTCTAAAATGAACTTGCTGACTAAGGTTGGTAGAACAAATGTGGGCATAAAGGCTTATGCTCCAGAGGAGAACAAAGTTTCAGAACAGAATTCCTCTGAACAACAACAACATAGCTTGACAGAGAATTCTGAGTCTGTTCAAGTTACAGACATATATATTACTGAGGAACATCGAGCTCGAACGCAAACTTATTTCAGATTACAACAGCAATTAGAACAATTGAATTGCCGTCTCGAGCAAGAGATGAAAGCAATGAAAAAGTTCTATGATACCGAATGGGAGAATCTGGAAAGACAACAGAAGCAGCTGGGGAAGAAAAGGGAGCAGGAGCACACAAACCGTCTGCATGAGGAGGCCAAACGAATCAAAGCTGATTCGGCTTCTGAAGGGGCGTGCTCCAATCCGGTGGAACAAGATGTGCCGCAACTGAAGGCGCTGGTTAGCAGGTTGCAGGCAGAAAAAGCTGAGTTGGTCGACATGACTTCCGAGCTCCTACTGAAGTTGGGTGCAGCATCGCCGGACGATTCATTTGTGGAAATTCGAATGATGGGGGCTGCGGATGATGGCGAAGTAGAAGCAGCAAAGGAGCCCCAGGACAAGGTTCTAAACAGCCCTGCAGCTAATGGAAAAGGGATGAGGACAGAAGAGTTAACAGTCAGCCAACTCCTCCAGGGCAAGGTTATAAACAGCCCTGTAGTTAATGGAAAAGGGATGATGGCAGAAGAGTTAACAGTCAGCCAACTCATTCATATGCTGAGGGATAAAACTCTAAAATGGGAAAAACTTAAATACGAGCCTCAATCTTCAAAGGGAAGGGAGCTCTCAAAAGTCATTGGAAGAGCTGAGGTGGCAACCCAGACTGAGAAGTCTGCAGCAGAACAGCCCTTGGATGCCAAAAGTACGCTGACGCACGGCAATGTAGAACAACAGAATACTGAAACAGCTACTTCAGTAGAGGGATTGAATAGTCCGATCAATCAATCTCCGAATGAAGTTGAAGTATTGAAATCACAAATGAGGTCATTAGTAAAAGACTTGCAGGAAGCCCAGAAAAAGCGGGATGAATCTGAACGCATGATGAAGTCTCTTCAAGACAGATGTCGGGATTTGGAACAAAAGTCGGCTAACGTCCAGCTGGGTAAGGAGGAAATAGAAGACCCTCTCGCTGGCCTAGCTCAGGACGACACCGAATATTACCATGATCTGTTGAGTGACACTGAATATTACGAGGACCTGGTCTGCCCAGCTTGTGCCGAGAACTCCCAAAGTGCCGAAATCAGGATGAATCACTTAAAGTCTAAGGAACATAGGGAGATGGTGGCGTTACAGCTGGCAGCTGACAATGGAGCCCCGAGAGTCTCCAAGAAGCAAAAAAGGAAAAGACGAAGCAGAAGATGATAACCATCTGAACCATTATTACCTCTACCCGATCACACACGTGGTCCCCCGAACGGAGCCAATCAGTTGAAAAGTAGGAAAATTTCCCAAGGCAATCCAACTGTTTTTTGTTTGTTTTAAAAAGTCAGCAATGCTGGTTCAGAAGTGATGGAAGTAAAGCGGTTAAGTCTAGGGAAGGACTATGGGATGAGTCCCTCTAGCAAGGTGACCCGACTACACCACGGAGGCGTGGTCCGGACCGAGTCAAGAAGATCAGAGACTGAATCTGTGAACTGTTTCCCGCAGAGACTGAATCTGTGAACTGTTTCTGCAGAGACTACCTCTGTGAACTGTTGTAACATGAAGTTGGATATGTTATGATGTTATGTTAATGGGGAATAAGTATGTTGTAAGCTAAAAAAGGAGGATTGTAGTGTATGTAACTGTTCTACCTTTAAGAGAACTATTGTATGTAACCGTCCACCTTTAAGAGAACCATTTTAGGTGTGGCACTACTTTATCCTGGCTGCTGTATACTGTAATACCGACGGTGACCACACCGGTATATAAGTGCTGTGGCAGAATTTATTGGGCAGATTCGCCCTGACCTTCGAATAGTAAAGTCCTGTTTAAGTTACTCTTGTAGTCTGTGTATTACTTCGCTATACAACCCACAGACTTTACAGTTATTAGCTAATTGACCGGGATCTAAAGATTCTCTAACTCGGTCTGTTGCTTGCATCATTAGTTTCATCGATAAATCGATTACTCACAGGGGGGCACGAGGAATCTGGCAACCCACCTGCTTGAATCACTCGATGCTGCGAGTCGACTTCACAAATGGACTTTACCCACTCGAGTCAAAAAAAACCTGGAGCCCCGTCCGTCGCCTGGGCGCTGCTCAATATCCACTAGCACAGATCTGACAATCTGTGTCAGCCAATAACGTTGCCAGTCACCTACCAAAAGTGGCAAGAGCCCCCACAATAAAGTCTTCAAACAGGTAGTACATTATGAATGGCGTCACTTGTCAAAATGCCCGATCCTGGGTCACCACCAGCCTTCGCACCATTGGAACGCGACTCTGTGCTGCATAATATGAAAACCTGGCACCGCAGCCAGCTACAACATATACCCTGAATTTTGAAGAACGTTGGTCCATAAACTTGTAATCAGTAATCCGCACCCATTTCATCCTTGACGGTCAAATTCCAGCAGTATGGCAGCAAGCAAGTATCATTGGCTCACTTAGGGAATCACAATTAGTAACAAGCGACCCACCAATTTCCATCCTGAGTGTTTTCTATAAGGTGCTCGAGCAATTGGTCCTCCAGCATACATTTCCAGTGATTGATGCTGCGCTGAACCCTGATCAAGCTGGGTTCTGGCTTGGCTGCAGCACCTGACAAGTACTTGCCCTAACCACCTTCATTGAAAATGGCTCAGAAAAATCTTAAAACTGGTGTTACCTTCCTTAATGTGTCTGACACACTGGTCTGCAAAAAATATTGAGCAGCCATACTGAAGCACCTGCTTGGTTGAATTACTGCTACGGGGCCCACATTTCAGAGTACATATGGCCAATCGCCCCTGCTCATGGAGATACCAAACCAACAGCCTCCCCTCAGGGATTGGTTCTAGCACCAGTCACTTTAATCTGTACCTAAACGACCTGCCTTCTACCAGATAGCGGAAAGTCATCTATGCTGATAATGTTTTGCTATTCAAGCTAGATTACTTTTCCACCCTGGAAAGGGATATAGACAGGTTAAGTGAGTGGGCAAGGACGTGGTAGATGAAATATAATGTGGAGAAATGTGAAGTTATCTACTTTAGGAAAAAGAGAGAATATCTCTTTAAATGGTGAGAGACTGGTATTCAGAGGGACCTGGGTGTTCTTGTACGCGAATCACTGAAAGTTAACATGCAAGTACAGCAAGCAATTAGGAAAGCAAATGGTATGTTAACCTATATTACAAATGTATTGGAGTATACGAGTAAAGAAGTCTTACTAAAATTATATAGGGCCCTGCAGAGACCACACCTGGAGTACTGTGCACAGTTTTAGTCTCCTTACCCAAGGAAGGATATACTTGCCTTAGAGGGAGTGCAACAAAGGTTCACTGGACTGATTCCTGAGATTTGGGGGGGGGGGGGTGGTTGTCCTACAAAGAGATTGAGGAGACTCGGCCTTTCTTCCCTAAATTTTAGGAAAACGAGAGGCGATCTCATTTAAACATATAAAAATTTTTAAAGGGGCTTGACAGGGAAGATGCTGAAAGGCTGTTTCCCCTGGCTGAAGAGTCTAGAACTAGGGCTCAGTCTCAGAATAAGGGCTCAGCCATTTCGGACTGAGATTGAGAAATTTCTTCACTCAGAGGGTTGTGAATCTTTGGAATTCTCTACCCCAGAAGGCTGTGGCTTCTCAGTCGTTGAGTATATTCAAGACAGAAATCGATAAATTTTAATATACTAACCTACTAAGGGAATCAAGGGATATGAGGATAGTTTGGGAAGGTGGAGTTGAGGTAGAAGATCAGCCATGATCTTATTGAATGGTGGAGCAGGCTCGAAGGGCTGAATGGCCTACTCCTGCTCCTATTTCTTATGTTCTTATGAAACCACACTCACTACTACTGGCATGAAACTCATGGAGGAGTACTGCCTGAAATGGCAGCTTAAACCAACTATCACAAAGACAGTTTTCTCGGTCTTAGACTTGTACAATGTTAGTGCCTCTCATGTACTCACTACCATCTTAAACGGCTAACTCCTCAAACATGATCCCCCACCCAGTCTACTTCGGCATCATCTTCGACTGGTTACTAACTTACAACAACCATTTACTGAAAACTGCTAAGAAAATCAAAAGCCAAAATAACCCAATTGCTAAACTTGTTGGCTCTACCTGGGAAGCAAATGCCTCAATTTTATGCTCATCTGGTCTTATACTTTGTTACTCAGTACCAGAATAGTGCAATCGCGTTTGGACTTGCTCAACACATGCTAAGCAAATGAATACTCAACTCCACACTACTATACGTATTATGTTGGACACATTGCGCCCTACCCTCCCGCCCATATTTCCCAGTCTTCAGCAGTATAGCGCCTTCAGATCTTTGGTGTTCAGATGCAGTGAATAGACTGAGACAAAACCATGTTGCCAATTCACTCAGGTTTGTTCCATCCACCAACAGCACAACTCTCTTCAAGACACTCAATATGGTCAACCCAATTACCCCATCATCTCCAAGCCTACAGAACGTCAACCAGGTTTCAATTGGCCACATCATAACCGAGTGCTTCTCAACCATTTTAAAACTGGACAGGAACAGTGCACCTCAAATCTTCAGATATGGGGCCTTTGTGACTATGGCAAATGCCCTTGCGAACCAATATAAAACATGTCCCAGTTGACGGAATCGTGCCCACTAATTAAATTATGCGGTGGCCTATGCGCTTTGCATGCTGGTGATGACAATGCTGTAATAAGAGGGCTGGAACTTTATGCCAAGTCTGCATACATTAAATAATACAGGAAACTTTGTGCTATCCGGCACCGACGGGACCGAGCTACTGCCGTTTTTTGAAAAGCTCCGGATGCCTGAGCGGGTTATCTAGCCAGGCTATTTTTAACAAAGAAAAATGTAAAACTCAAGAAATGTGCAATATACAGTAATTGGGTACTGTACTCACCTACAGAATGTTGTGTTAAATGGATGGTGAAAGAGGCTTGATTAAGTACAATACTGCCAGTTGATGGTAATCCATAACTATTAACTTAACAGTAAAACAAAACTTATAAACGACTTAACAGTACTGTAAAACAAAACTTATAAACGACTGTGCAGTGCACCAAAACTTAAACGACTGTGCAGTACAGTATAAAGTACTGCACGGTGGTTGACTGTATACTTATTCCAAGACAACTATTTCATCAGGAATATCCATGCCAGCTGGGTCATCAGGATCATGCACTTCAACAGATTCTTCAGGCACTTCCACTGCTCCAACTCTTTTGGAAGGTTTCTTAAACATGTCCCGGATGTCTGCTTGCTTCGTGGACGCTTGCCTTTTTTGTAGAAAGTTGGAATGCAGAACATGGAGCTGCATAAGTTCTTGGGCAGAATAGCAAGAATGGCTTTCAGCAAATATAAGTAATCCTTCAAAATATTCTGCAGCTTTAGCCCAAGAAACCTTTCTCACTTCATAAATCTCATCCTCGTCAGTTTCCATCACTTTCCTTTTTTTTCCCCTTTGGATTCAAAACATTCTCCATTACTTCATCATCACATAGCGAATGCACAACAGCAACTTCTCTATCTGCATCAACCCACTGCTGAACATCACATTCACTGAGGTAACGTAGAGGGTTTGCTGGGCCTACATTTTTCAGCATGCCAGCCATTTCCATTACTGCAGTCTTCCGCGGACGAACATTGAACCCATGAAATTCCTCCTCTGCAGAAGAACATTCAGCAAACATTACAGAAGGCAACAATTTGCACCAGGCTTGTCTCAAAGTGTGACCTTTCACCAATTTCCAGGAACATGCAACATTAAAGATGGCATCTTTAAGATTGTATGCCTTCTGAAATGCTTGTATACCTGTACTGTCATCTTGGTTTATCAGTCTACGTAGGAAATCTTTCTTGTAATGACACTTCAGATTTTGGATAATGCCCTGGTCCATGGGTTGTATGAGAGAAGTTACATTTGGTGGCAAATAAATGGTGAAAATATTTCCCAAAACCAACTTTGATTCATGCGGATGGGCTCTACAATTATCAAGCAATAAAATGCATTTGCTATCTTCAGGTTTCCCTATTCTACGGAAATGTCCCCTCACAGATGGAACAAAAGTATGATGGAACCAATTTGAAAAGATTTCCTTATCCATCCAAGCATTTGTTTGAGATTTGTACTCAGCAGGTAAGTGCTTCACATTCTTAAATGCACGGGGATTTTTATACTTCCCAATGACGAGAAGTTTAACCCGGTGTGATCCTGCAGCGTTCGCACATGTTAGCACAGTTACACGATCCTTATTTTTCTTGTAACCTGCAGCATTAGCCTCACTAGCCCCAGCAAGTGTTGATTCTGGCAAACACCTCCAAAATAAGCCAGTTTCATCGGCATTATATATCTGTGCTGGCGACAAATTATGTTGCTTCACAATCCGATTGAAATATTCGCAGTATTCTTCTGCGGCGTCGTGATCAGCTGATTTCTTCTCCCCGGAAACATCGAGTCGTCGTATCCCGTGCCGTGTCTTGAAGCACGATAGCCATCCATCAGAGAAAGCACACTTCTCAGTGAGCTCCATCTTTGCATAGAAATCCTTCCCTTTCTCGATTAGCATGGGTCCGGAAATCGGAACACCCTCTGAACGCTTCAGACAGAACCACTCAAAGCACGGTATCCAGCTCTTCAAGCTTAGGCTTATGAAGCGTGTGCTGTTTCTCTACACTGTTAGGTGTCTCCGAGCTTGCATAAAACTTGAGCAGCTTATCCTTCTGCGCTTTGATGTCGTACATTGTTGACGAACCGATTTTGAATTCATTCATAATGTGCGCACGCTTCGCTCCCAATTCCAGTCGTTTACATATATCGATTTTCTGCTTTAAAGTTAACACTCTCTTCCTTTTGGTTGGATGATCTTTTGGGATTCCCATAATTCAACCCAATGAGTTGTAACAACGTTGGAGAAACACAGTACTGGAACCCTGAAAAATGGCTGATCAGAAGAGGCTATCCGGCAGCATGGGAGAGTGAGACTCCACATGCAGGGTTTCTGAGGTGTTCCGACTTCCGATAGCGCCAAGAGGCCGAGTAGTGGCAGTTTGGAGAACTACCCCCACTGACGAACTCGGCAACTGTTGGAGACTCGGACTCGTAACCGGCAACATTGCCGGTTACTGAGGTGCGGTTTTCGGAGCGCGGTTTTGCCGGTAGCTCGAGAATGCCGGATTCCTGACCTCCGGATAGGACAAAGTTTCCTGTACTGTGATAAAATGTCTCAAAATTCAATGCAATTTTTCAGAATTTGCAGGTTTTTTTTATAAATTGTTTGTTTTGGATCCTTAGTCAAATTTATTAATAATGCTTCCCATTAGAGAACTGTGCAAAGAATGTTCCTTTATGCTGCAGTTTTAATTAGGTAACTCAACTACAACAACTGGTAAAGCTTAATAGTTACATTCATCAAGTGTGCCAAGTTTTCATGATTAACAAAAATAGAGATCCACCACCAATAAATACCTCAGCCTGTCAAATTGCTGGTTAGCACCTTCATATACTTAAGTAAATTATGTCTGCATTCCACAGATATTCATTATTTTGTATCTGCAGCAAATTGCTCTGCTTGTCTGCTCATTAATCAAACCAATAACTTTTTTAAAAAAGCACTGTCCTAAACTTCAAGGCAAAAGCACAAAATTTGTCTGAAACTCAGCCAAATTATGATAATGTACAATTCAAAATAATTGCACGCTAATATGTAAAACTCCAGAGTAATTCCGGTAATTTCTGAGAATTTGGCAGTCATTACAGACAGCTAGCTTACTGTTCCAGGTTTAAAACTTGAACATTGTGAAGGTACATGTGGTGCTTCTTACAAAGCAATACATACCTATGACACGAATGGCTTTTCAAAATACAAACTATCAAAGAATATTAATTTGAATTTTTTTTGAATGTTTTTTGAAAATTTGAAAGCACCTTCTCCAAGCCTTTCATGGTTCAAGCCCTTGTCTGTGATAAGTATTTAATCAATAACCCTTAATACCTTTGGCTAACAAAAATCTATCAACCTCAGCTTTAAAATTAACAATTGACCGAGCATCAACTGCAGTTTACAGAAGAGTGCTAAACTTCTACCACCCTTGGCGTGTAGAAGTGTTTCCTAGCTTCATTCCTGAACGGCCTGGCTCCAAGACTCCCCAAAACGTGGAAATAGTTTCTCTCTATCTACCCAATCAGTTCCCCTTAATATTTTGAAAACTTCAATCAAATCACCTCTTATCCTAAATTCCAGGAAATACAACCCTAGTTTATGTAATCTCTCCTGAATAAAAGCCTTGGAGTCCAGGTATCATTCTGGTAAACCCACGCTGCACTCCCTCCAAGGCCAATATATCCTTCCTAAGGTGTGGGGCCCAGAACTGCTCTCAGTACTCCAGCTGTGGTCTAACCAGGGTTTTGTATAGCTGTAGCATGACCTCTAACCCCCTGTATTCTAGTCCTCTAGATATAAAGGCCAGCATTCCATTAGCCTTCTTGATTATTTTCTGTACCTGTCCTTGACATTTTAATGAACTGTGTACATGGACCCCGGCACCACCCCCACCCCTCTTTGGACGTCCACTGTTTTTAGCTTTTCACCATTTAGAAAGTACCCTGCTCTATCCTTTTTAGATCCAAAGTGGATGACCCCACATTTGCCTACATTGAAATCCATTTGCCACAGTTTTGCCCATGCGCTTAATCTATTAATATATCTTTGTAATTTTATGCTTCCATCTACACTGCTTACAATGTCACCTATCTTTGTGTCATCAGCAAACTTGACTATCCCATCATCTACATCGTTAATAAATACGGTGAATAGTTGAGGCCCCAACACAGGTCCTTGCAGCACAACACTAGTCACATCGTGCCAATTAGAGTACCAGCCCATTATCCTTACTCTCCGTCTCCTGCTGCTCAGCCAATTTCCTAACCAGGTCAATAATTTTTCCTCAATTCCAGGAGCTCCAACTTTGGCTAACAGTCTCTTATGAGGGACTTTATCAAATGCTTTCTGGAAATCCATACAAGTAACATGCACGGACATTCCCCTGTCCACGACTTTAGTCACCTCTTCAAAAGATTCTATCAGGTTTGTCAGGCATAACCTACCCTTTACAAATCCATACTGGCTCCCTCTGATCCGCTTAAAATTGCAGGTGTTCAGTCACTCTATCCTTAATTATAGACTTTAATAATTTTCCGACAACTGCCGTTAGGCTAACTGGTCTATAATTCACTGGTTTCCCTCGCTCACCATTCTTAAATAGCGAAGTGACATGCGCAATTTTCCAAACCAGAAAGGAACGGTCCCCCAACTGAGAGAACTTTGGAAGATTATAGTTAGGGCATCTGCAATGTTCTCACCTACTTCCTTTAAAACTCTGGGATGGAAACCATCTGGTGCTGAGAATTTGTCACTCTTTGGTGCCATTATTTTCTTCATTACTGTTACTTGGTTTACGTTAATTTTGCCGAGTCCACGTCCCTGATTCAAAATTGGTTTCCCTGGGATGTCTGGCATGCTATCCTCTTCCGCTACTGTAAATACGGACGCAAAGTAATTATTCAACATGTTCGCCATTTCCTTATTTTCATTTACAATATCAGTTACCAGTTTTCAAGGGGCCCACATTGCTCCCGACAGCCCTTTTTTTCCCCCCCCAATATAAATTGTAAAAATTGTGTGTGGATTGATATCCCTTGCAAGTTTCTTTTCATACTCCTTTCTGTAGCTCTTACTATCTGTTTTGTCACCTTCTGTTGTTCTTTGTATCTCTCCCAGTTGCCAGGATCAGTGCTAGGTTTTGCATTTTTGTATGGTTTTTCTTTTAGTTTTATGGTGTCCCTTACCTCTTTAGTCATCTATGGCTGTCTTTTGGCAACTAGAGCTCTTGCCCCATAGGGATACAAACTGGTTCTGGATCACATTAAATTCATTTCTGAACACTGATCTTCTGTTGTTTTACCCAGTTTACTGTGGACTGTCTCCGTCTCTGTCTCTCTGCACTGAAATCAGCCTTTAAACATGCTTGAACCACTATTTTTTTTTGCAGGGGAGGGGGAAAGAGAATGAGGGGGAAAGGCAGTTAATTACTTGGGCATTTCATTCTGGTTCATATGCTTCCTGTGTCCTAATCCTGCTCTCCAACAGGAAGTTAACTTCTGAAACATACACTTGGATATCCTCATTTTAGGCTCGAAAGGACTTGATGGTATCCCAATAAACATGACCCTTTGCACGCTGTGTCCAAATGGAAGCAGTAATTTTTATTAATTATAAAAACACGAATGGACCACTTAGGGGAAAGATTGCCTCTAGTCACTACGTGTTCATAACTTTATAAAAATATAGAAAAATTTCCTGGTTACTTCTGAAGAAATTGTGGCCTAGAAATTTAGTGACCGCCACAAAAGCTGCCTGTACTACTGCAGCCAGGTGGTAACGGCCACCATAAATAGTGGCACTGGCAGGACCGAAAAATTGGTGCTGGGGACCAATTAACATTAGCCCAGTGATTAACTCATCAGGCAATGCCGCCCTGGTAGCGTTGGTCCAGGCAGGAGGCCCGAATGGGGCTGCGGCGGCGGCGACAACTTGTATTTATATAGCGCCTTTAACGTAGTGAAACATCCCAAGGCGCTTCACAGCAGGGTCATAAAACAAAATTTGACAGAGCCACACAAGGAGAAATTAGGGCAGACGGAGGCAGGTTTTAAGCAGCGTCTTAAAGGAGTAACGAGGGGTAGAGGGGTTTAGGAAGCAAATTCCAGAGCTTACTTCCTAGGCAGCTGAAGGCACGGCCGTCAATGGTTGAGCAATTAAAATCAGGGATGCTCAAGAGGCTAGAATTAGAGGAGCGTAGATATCTCCGGGGGGGGGGTTTGTGGGACTGGAGGTGATTACAGAGATAGGGAGGAGCGAGGCAATGGAAGGATTTGGAAAAAAAATGAGAATTTTAAAATTTCAGAAAGCATGGTCAGATTCTTAAAGGGGCAATGCTTTCTGAAATGAAAAAATAAAAAAAATGTAAAAATATGCAGTTTTTAGCCCTTACAGCTCTCCAGCTTTGAGCAAGGGGTCACTGCAAGAGAGGTCCTCCACCCACAGGGGCCAGGAGGCCCGCCAGAAAGAATGATGTGGGACCACATCACCAAGGCCATTTCTGCCAGCAGTGTCGCCTCCACGACCTGGTTCCAGTGCCCAAAGAAGCTTCATGAATTGAGACCAGTGGTCAACGTCAATGAATGCATCTTCAAAAGCCATCTCCTTCCAACTGCACCACTAGCCTCACATACTTCTCAATGTATAACATCAGTAGGATAGGCAAAGGCAGACACAAGACAGTCAACTAAGGGAATGCATAACGGTAATGAGTTGATTTCTTTGTTATATTGGATGGATAGATTTATAAAGTTGGATCGGAAAGTTTGCTTTGTGATGGCTTTTATTTCAGCATTGTGGCCAAGAGGATGTTGTGATGGTCAGTAACAAAGGGAAGGTAAGGTGTAGGACAAATGTGGAAAGGGGAATTGGGGTTGTGGTCGCTGGTACCGCAGGCGGATGATTCCATCCCGGATATCATGGCCAAAAAGAGACTGTCTGGTTGCGTCCTCCTCTTCTGCGTCCTCCTTTCCTCTGCGAGTGGATGCTATAAGTCTGAAATAAAATTCTGGAAATACTCAAGACGTGAACTCTATCGCTCCATGGATGCTGCTTGACCTGCTGAGTATTTCCAGCATTTTTTGTGTTCTCAGCGACCTTGCTATACCATCACAGGCCTTGCAAGCGTCCAGCAGCACTTCCTGCACACTTAAAAAACATTAACATGTATTGCACCAAGCCACTTCTTCAATAAAATATAAAAAATCCAGTCCAAAAGCTTAAATGCAAACTTAGCACCTCTTAAAAGGGACACACATTTTTCAGTTGACAGTCTGCTGAACACTGGGTTTTCATAGAGAGCTTAGGACCCAGTGCTGAAATCAGCGCTAAGGTTGAAGTTCGTTGAGGTGACGTTAAGTTGTGTTGCACACCGACTGATGTCACCCTCTCTGAATTGACATTTCCAGGGCCAGCACTGCTATTGGCAGCGCCAACGCCCTCACCAAAATGGCAGCCGCTGAGTCCCACACCAAAGAAGGGCGCTAGAGTGGCAGCCACCATTTTCCCCCAGGATCGCAGCGATAACTCGTGGCAGTAAGTGGCCCAATTTCTAGTCCCAAATGTTTTAAAAGGCAACATTTAGGATTTTGCTAGAGATACCAAATTGGATGCAATTTTGCTGCCGTTTGCAATGTCGCCAACAGTGATGAGAAATCTCTCCCTCACACTTGATTTCTACCCCCAAAAGAAATGCACAAATTTGTCATAATGGCGTTGCCTAGAAGTATACAAAAGATTTCTTACTCTAATGTTTTATATGCTTGCTGTGGGCTCCATCATCATACAGAATTATTTTACAAGCCAGTTCTTCCAGAATTAAACAATTAAGCACTTGCAACACACATTAAGCATGTAACCCATCACTAAGCAAGCAACATATTAAAATACTGCTTGCCTTTTTAGAAGGGGACATTTATATAAAACGGTTTTCGCACCATCGTGGGCCTGCATGCACCATCCTTGCATAAAAGGAGGGGGATCTACTCCCAAGGCCTCTGCCTACTATCTTGTGAAAGCGTCCAATAAGGGTCACGTGACATATTGCTTAGGTGACGCTCTAATTTGCCCGTCCTGCCTCTGGAGATGCGGGAGATCTAGGCAGAGATCAGAATTCTTACCACTCTGCAGAGCCACGGGCAGGTTACAGCATTATGTACTACTGTTCCTCTAATATTTGTCAAAAAGAGTTTTTCATTTGGCATTCAAATACAATGTTCAGATATTTAAGTCTAAAGAGTCTATTTCCATTACCATACAAATGAAATGAGATAAATATCGTGCAACATCCCTCATTAAATTTTTACAAACATGACCAAAATAGACAACAAGTGAGATTCAGGTCCAAAATAGGTTGGTAAACAAAAAGTTCAATATTAGACTGTGAATGGAGGAAAAGAATGAATGATCTTACATCCCTTACTGCATTACCAAAAAATGGCACCTAAATTGACTGATGCTGAAAACAATGCAGCTGACTTAGCCTTTTAATTTTTTTTTTAAGTTATTGGCTTGTTCTCTTGTCTGTCACTGTATACATCATGTAGGCATTATTACGGTCTCCAAAGATGGGAAATTAATGGGCCATGGAATGAAATTAAATCCTGTCTGATGATAGCCCATCAGCTAAATGACCTTGTATTTCACATCAGGCAAGGGCGTCTTTGTGATGAATTCACTATTACTCAGTCCTCTTCCAGCCATTTTCTTGCATTTCTATTTTGTCTCGTGCCATTATACTGGAGAAATTGGACAAGGTCCACTCAATCCAGCTCAGTGTCATTTTAAAAATAAGCTCAATTTTTGTTATGACTGACAACACACATTTTGTCACCATTTTCTGACTTTCGTTAACTTTCTGGAATAATCATAAACTGCCATGTCAAAGTAATGTGCAGTTAGAAAGCCGTTTAATAGTTACTGTGGCAACTACATCCTGTTAGTACAAACCAATTGTTTTTGATGCTTCAAAGTTTGCTTATTTTCAAGAATTTAGTTTACACACGATCTACTTCAGAGTTAGTCCTCTTAGCCAAGTTAAAAATGTATAGAAAAACAAGATTGTTTTATGTAAATACCCCTAATGTAGTTCGTGCCTATATTTGAGCTTGATTTTACCAATTATTTACATGTCCCAAGCCTTAACTTGCAACATTCTTGGAACCAACTCCATAAAACAAATTCATATTTTGCAATCTTTAGGGTCTTTAAAAATCAAACGCTCAAATCATTTCCATTTCACTGACATTTCAATCTTCGCTATCCACATAATCACACAAACTTCTATATTTTTACAACAGAAATACTATGACATTCAAGTTCAAGAACAATGTAACTGAAATGTAGCCATTGATGAAGGTTGCTTTTTATTAAGGTTCAAAATCTGATAATACACTTCACTGGTTCAGTTTGAGAATGAGGGACAGGAGGGGTGGGGGTGCATGGTCCAATGGTTCTTTCATCAAAGCTGGAATCTCACCCGTGTGATAATGGCAAAATGTAATGAAATCAGAAATTCTAGGCTTTCATTCAGCCCTGGCAATTTTAGCCTTTTTTGGCTATGGATGATTTAAAGGGAACAGTAACAGAGTGGTTAAGTTACTGAACGAGTCAATCCAGAGGCCTGGACTAATGATCTGGGGACAGGAGTTCAACAATTGGTGAATTTAAATGCAGTTAATTAAATAAATCTGGACTAAGACTACCAGATTGTTGTAAAAACCCATCTGGTTCACTAATGTCCTTTAGGGAAGGAAACCTGCCGTCCTTACCTGGTCTGGCCTATGTAACACAGCAACGTGGTTGACTTTTAACTGCCCTCTGAAATGGCCTAGCGAGCTACTCAGTTAAGGGCAATTAGGGACTGACCATAAATGCCAGCGACACCCACACCCAGTGAATGAATTTAAAAAACCTGTTAAATAATTAGTCAGCAATTTAGCCGTCAATGATGGCTCTGTCTACACAAAAGGAAGAAATGCAATTCTCATCAACAAAATAAACTTCGCATTACATTTAAATCGATTTACCACTACCATTTACCCATTACCACTACAACACCTACAGGATGTTAATCTATAAATTTAATGCTAAACCTGCTACGATTAAAAGTTATTGTATTGATTTGTAGTCATGTAAATGTTCCCAAAAAAAGGCATCACCCACAAAAAGTAGTTTAAATTTCTTCAGGCTTGCGATCTGAAAACTGTATAGCTTAGGCAAGACAATTTAATTATGCGAAAGACTATTAAACTATGCCTAGTTGAAGAAATACATTCATTATTCAGTCTTGGGGCATGTGGTCAAATATTTAGTGAAAGTACAATTCCCTAAATCATAAGAATATCACAGGGAATTTGACTTCATTAAGTCAATATGAACTGTAGTAAGCCTATTATTAATTTCAAAAGGACAAATGTGTTAATTTCACTTCCATAAAATGTATTACATTACAAGTGGTGAAGAAATAAGCAGACGTGTAGCAGTTTAAACTTGGTTTTTATACATGTATACATTTAATGAAAGATTTAAAACGTCTCTAGAATTTCAGTACTTCCATAAATATACAAATGTTTGTGGTTTTATCCAGCACCTTGTCACCAAATATGTAACACCCTGCATGCCACTTACATTACTACTGGGATCATAGCAGCACAGCAGCTGGGTAATCCAATGCTGGGTGTTTGGAAACAAGTTTGCACCTACAAATTCCACGCAGTAAGGGGCACGATGAAGAGCAGAGGCCAAACACTTCCACACATGAAAGAAAAAAAGGTCCATCACCCTAAGCAACTTCCTGATAAATTCCAACCAGTCACAACAGCATTGGCAATTGTCTGTACCCGCCAGCCCTTGAAGGGCTTGGGAGAAGCAGCAATGGGCCATAATGTGCTGCGGCAGGGCATCTAAAAAAAAAACTTGCATTTATATAGCGTCTTTCACTACCTCAGGATGCCCCAAAGCGCTTTACAGCCAATGAAGTATTTTTTGAAATGTAGTCACTGTTGTAATGTGGGAAACGCGGCAGCCAATTTGCACACAGTAAGCTCCCACAAACAGCAATGCGATAATGACCAGATAATCTGTTTTAGTGATGTTGATTGAGGGATAAATATTGGCCAGGACACCGGGGAGAACTCCCCTGCTCCAAAATAGTGCCATGGGATCTTTTAGGTCCATTTGAGGGAGCAGGCGGGGCCTCGATTTAACGTTTCATCCGAAAGACGACACCAACAGTGCAGCACTCCCTCAGTACTGAACTGGACTGTCAGACAAGTCTCTGGAGTGGGACATGAACCCACAACCTTCTGGCTCAGAGGCGAGAGTGCTACCAACTGAGCCACAGCTGACAGACTTGCCTGTTTAGGTTTTAAAAAATTGTGCGTGGCAAGTTGCCGAAATTATGAGCTGATAACGCCACAGCAAGGGAAACCGGGCATCTGGAACCCAAGTGAACAGGGCAAGCAACTGTATCTCCTTAACCAATCAGATTGAATGATTGCGAAATTAACAGCACAAGGACTGAGAAGGACGTTGTAGTGTATGTACCTTTAACAGCCCGTGTACTGTAATACCAGTAGTGACCACTCGGGTATATAAGCCTGTATAGCGTCTTGTATCTTTTAGTTCACCTCCATACTTTGTTCAGTAAACACCTGTAAACCAACTCCTGCATTCCGTGTCTCCATTAACACACGGATACAACAGTGGCGACGAATTGGAAACGGACTTACCTGCAATTCGGCAGCACCTGAAGGAGATCGATTCCTCAGACGAAGGTCGAAGAAAAAAAAAGGAAAGCTGTGGTTTCGCCAGCTAGCCAGGCTGGTGGCAGGTACTGCACTCGTCCTTCCTGAGCGGCAGGCTGAGGCTCGATCGGGCTCCTCTGCAGCGGGGCCGAGCAGCGAGTCGGAAGGCGGAGTCAAACAGAGACGGAGGATGGAGCACTCGGGGGACGGCCGGCGCTGCAAAGCAGGTCGGCGTTCGGACCAAGCAGAGGGAGGGAAAAGTCCCAGAGAGTCCGGCGGGAACAAGTCTCCAACTATTAAAAATATCTGTGTAAATAAAAACCACGGAGAACAGCATTGTCAGCAGCGGCGGCGGCGGGAGGCGCCATTTTTTCTTGGCAGGGAAGAAAGGAAAGCGCAGGAGGCGCCATTTTTGATTTTCAGGATGCCTAAGACTGGCAATATTACTGCTTTCGATAGTGATAGAGGATTGGACCACATATGTGGAAAGAGTGGAGGTATATTCCACAGCGAATGAAGTAGAGGATGATAAAAAGGCATCGGTACTTCTAAATCTGATGGGCGCAAGGACATACGGGCTGTTACGAAACTTAATCACTCCAGCCAAACCGATGGACAAGAATTTTAAGGAGATTGTTGATACCCTACAGGAGCACTTAAACCCAACACCGCTGCTGATAGCGGAACGATTCAAATTCTTCAGGAAGAATCAGCACAAGAATGAAAGTAACGCTGATTACCTCACCGAATTAAGAAAGCTGTCAAAACACTGCCAATTCGGGGCAGGACTGGCAGATTCTCTACAAGACAAATTCGTCTGCGGTCTCCTCAGTGAAGGAACACAGAAAAGGCTACTTTCTGAGAAAGATTTGACACTGGACAAGGCTTTCAGTGTGGCTGTATCATACGAAGCAGCAGCAAGAGGAGCTGCAGAGATACAGCAAAAGCCACAGGACTTCGGCACCCATGAAATGACACGGGGTTTCGAGAGATGTTATCGCTGCGGCAGATCCACCCATGACCAGAGGGACTGCTGGTTCAAGGACAAAGCATGCAGGCAATGCGGAAAGATGGGACACATTGCACGTGTATGCCGATCTGGAAACAAAAAATCCACTGACAGAAAAAAAATCAATAAGGAAAAGTACAGAAAGGTACAAATGATGACGGACAGTAGCTCCGAAGACCAGAAGAGCGATAGCGACTCCGGAAACAAGAGTCCAAGCTGTCTCAAATTACATAATGTAATTGCCAAAGAAGATTACCAGACCATTTGGGTTACCCTCACGATAGCGGGTTCCCCAGTTCAAATGGAGCTAGATACAGGATCAGCTCTGACCGTCATAAGTCGACGGGATTACGAGCGGCTATTTCCGCATATACCTTTGAAAGACACATCCATTATCTTGAAGACATATACGGGCCAGAAAGTATACCCCAGAGGGAAAATAAGGGTGCCTGTTGTATACAACGGCAAGGAAATACAGAAGTTGTATTTATACGTTCTGCAAGATGGTGGTCCACCGCTGTTGGGACGTGAATGGATCAGGAAGATACGTTTAGACTGGCACTCCATTCAGGCACTGACGGTGACCAGTAAGAAAAAAAATGATGATGACGTCATACCTGAACGATTAAAAGACATCTTGGCTAACGCCAAAGAAGTGTTTCAACAGAAACTAGGAACCTTGAAAGGCGTCACCGCCTCAATAAAAGTGGAAGATGCGGCAATTCCCAAGTTTTTTAAGGCAAGGCCGGTGCCATACGCAATTTGTCCAGCAGTCGAGGCAGAGCTGGAGAATTTGGAAAAAGTAGGCGTGTTATCCAAGGTAGATTGGAGCGAGTGGGCAACACCCATCGTCCCGGTCATGAAGAAAACGTTGAATAATGGTAAATCTGAAGAACAGAGAAAAATTCGCATCTGTGGGGACTTCAAGGTGACTGTAAACCCGGTCCTTCACACAATACAGTGTCCTCTTCCAAGGATAGAAGATATTTTCGCCTCACTATCCGGAGGGAAACGTTTCACCAAAATTGACTTGGCACAGGCATATCTACAGATGGAGGTTGAGGAGGGCTCTAAAAAGTATCTCTCAATAAACACACACAAAGGCCTGTACCAGTACAATCGACTGGTTTTCGGAGTAGCATCAGCTCCAGCTATCTGGCAAAGAGCTATGGAGCAAGTCCTCCAAGGGATTCCGGGGACTCAATGCTACCTAGACGACATCCTTGTAACAGGAGAAAACGACAACGAGCACCTTGCCAATTTGGAGCAGGTGCTCACTAGGCTGAAACAACAGGGCCTACGAGCAAATCGCCCCAAGTGTGAGTTTTTCCAGAATCAAATATCATATTGTGGCCATATAATTAACGAAGACGGGTTGCATAAGTCACCTGAAAAAATTGAAGCGGTCATAAAAGCCCCAGCACCTGAAAATATTTCACAATTAAGGTCGTTCCTGGGATTGATAAATTACTATCATAAATTTTTACCGAACTTGTCAACTGTTCTGCACCCTCTTAACGCACTGCTACAAACGAGAGTAATTTGGAAATGGAGCGAAGACTGTAAACGTGCCTTCCATAAATGCAAAGGCTTGATCACGTCCAAGGAAGTGTTGGCTCATTACAACCCATCACTGCCAATCAGACTGGCGTGCGGTGCATCTCCTTACGGCGTAGGAGCGGAATTATCGCATCGATTCCCTGATGGCTCGGAGCGGCCGATAGCTTTTGCGTCACGCTCATTGAACTCAGCTGAGCGTAACTATGCCCAGATCGACAGGGAAGCACTCCGCCTGGTATGGGGAGTGAAGAAATTCAACCATTACCTACACGGACAAAAATTTACCTTGTTGACTGACCATCAACCCCTCGTCTCCATATTCAACCCTAAAAAGGGCGTTCCCATTATGACAGCGCAAAGGCTACAGAGGTGGTCCCTTTTCCTAGGGGCACACCAATATGACATAGAATACAAAGGATCAAAACAGCATGGGAATGCTGACGGTTTATCGCGCCTACCGTTGCCAACAGTAGAAGAGGCACCTACAGTGGACCCAGTGGAGATGTTCCACTCGGCCATAGTGGAATGTCTACCAGTAACAAATTCTACCATTGAAAAGGAAACGAGAAATGACCCGACTCTCTCACGAGTCTACGATTTAACGGTGAAGGGATGGCCAGCACATGGCGAACCACTGTTGCCAGCATTCTCGCAAAGAAGAGAACAGCTGTCAGTGTGCCGAGGAACCTTGATGTGTGGATCCAGAGTGGTGATTCCACCCAAACTCCAGGATAAAGTGCTAAAGGAGCTTCACGAGGGGCATCTGGGTGGAGTGAAAATGAAGAACCTAGCCAGAGCGTTTGTGTGGTGGCCAGGTATCGATGGAGACATCGAAGAAATGACCAAGAGCTGTCTAGGATGCCAGAGGGTCCAAAACGCCCCACCACAAGCCCCTCTACATCCATGGGAGTGGCTCTCATCTCCATGGTAAAGGGTACATATCAACTTTGCTGGTCCATTTATGGACTCGATGTTCTTAATCGCGGTTGATGCACACTCCAAGTGGCCGGAGGTAATAAAGATGTCCTCCACCACCACGGAAAAAACCATCACAGTATGAAGGACCATATTTGCCAGGAATGGGCTGCCTGAACAGATCTGTTCTGATAATGGACCGTGTGATAAAAATGATAACTTCCAGGAAGTTATGTCATCACTTCCTGTGAACTATGTACATACCTCACTTCCTGTCATATGTCACTTCCTGTTGGACTGGTATAAATACTGGTCTGTTCAGTATTGTAAGAGGCTTCCACCAGAGGCATGGTAAAGACCTCTCGTGTATATAGTGTGTTTATAAGTTACTTAAAGCTTACTTTAAAGTTACTTGATGGTAAGTCTCCTTTTTCTTACATCAATTTAAGTAACTTAGTATTTACACTGACAAATACTAGACCTTCAGACAAACTCGGAAGTTAAGGATCCAGGGAACCACCCATCATGGAGAAAATCCTTAGACCTATTCGTCTGGACTTGGACCCAAATACACCAGCAGCTGGCAGGGTATGGAAGCATTGGTATCGTACTTTTGAGAATTTTCTGGATGAATGTAAAGCGGATGCTCCTGCTAAATTGAAGATACTTGTCAATTATGTGACCCCAAAAGTGTTCGAATATGTTGATGACTGGGATAATTACGAAGAGGTGATTCGGGCACTTAAGAAACTGTATGCGAAGACCCCAAATGAGGTCTGTGCTAGACATCTACTGGCCACAGCCCGACAAGGGCCAGGGGAATCAATTGACGAATTCCTGCAAGAACTTCGCAGGCTCAGCGTAGATTGTAACTTTCAGGCAGCCTCAGCTGAGCTGTACCGCCAAGAAATGATTCGTGATGCTTTCATCTGCGGGATTGCCTCTCCATTTATACGCCAGCGTCTACTAGAAAGTAAAACACTTGAGCTACAAAAAGCTTTTGACCTAGCTTGTTCACTGGATTTGGCAAAGAGAAATGCAGACCTCTATCAGCTGCCCAGATCTCGATCTGCTGCTGTAGCTGCAACCAGACAATTCAAGCGGTCTCAGGTGAACCCTATCATGGGGGAATCTAATTCTGATAAAGAGGACGACGACCCCACTTTAGCAGCCTCTTGGCAATCTAGGAAGGAATGCTTCTTTTGTGGAGATGCTTTTCACCCTAGGAAAACCTGCCCTGCTCGCAATGCAATCTGCAGTTATTGCGGGAAAAAAGGACACTTTGCTAAAGTTTGCCTATCAAGGGCCTCTACGAGGGCCAATCCAGCTAAGGCCTACCGAACTGCCCCAATTAGGGCCTATCAAGATGCTCCAGCTAGGACCTATCAAGCTTCCTCTCGAGCTCTCTCCCGAAGAAGCACACCGAGAGTTTTAGCCACTCTCTGTGCAACAACACCAATTACAGCTGCTTGACCACAGAACCTGTCTCATGCAGCCACAAAAATTTCAATTAAAGGGCATACCTTAGATGCCTTAATTGACTCAGGAAGTACTGATAGTTTCATTAAGGAACAGATTGTTGCGGAATTGAAACTACATGTCTTCCCATCGGACCAGGCAATTGCGATGGCCCAGTCATCACTTAATACCAGAATCTCCGGCTTTTGTGTTGTTGATATGACACTTCATGGTCGTATGTATCCCTCCTTTCGGTGCTCAAGGACTTATGTAGTGATCTCCTCTTAGGGCTGGACTTCCAAAAACAGCATAAGAAACTCACCATTGAGTTTGGTGGATCCAAACCCGGACTTACTATTTCTAATATACCGTCTAAATTACCATTTTGTGCATTATCAGCAGCTTCACTTGATGAACCCTCATTATTTGCCAGTATTCCGCCTCAATGCCAACCGATAATAACGAAATCGCGGCGCTTTAATCAGGAAGACCAATCTTTTATTGCGGCTGAAATCTCTCGACTTCTAGCAGAGGATATCATTGAACCATGTTCGTCGCCCTGACGGGCTCAAGTCGTCATTGTCAAGAACCCTCTAAAACCTCACAAACAGCGACTATGCATCGATTATTCGCAAACCATCAATCAATATACCGACTTGGACGCCTACCCATTGCCACGCATTGATGATATGGTTAATAAACTGGCCGAATACAAAGTGTTCTCAACTTACGATTTAAAAAGTGCCTATCATCAGTTACCCTTGAAGGTCTCAGATAAGCAGTACACAGCCTTTGAGGCTAATGGACGGCTGTACCAATTTCGTCGCCTCCCATTCGGGGTTACTAATGGAGTGGCTGTCTTTCAACGGGCAATGGATGGCCTGGTTAAGCAGGAAAACCTAAGGGACACTTTCCCCTATCTTGATAACATTACCATTGCAGGTCACGATCAACAGGAACACGACTCCAACCTCCAAAAATTTCGGGATGCCCTCCATCGCCGTAATTTGACCCTGAATGAATCCAAATCTGTTGAGTCGCAACCGACCATCAACATCCTTGGCTACTGCGTAGGCAATGGTATCATTAAGCCAGACCCAGAAAGACTTCGCCCGCTCCAAGAGCTCCCGTCACCTAAGAATCCGGCTTCTTTACGTCGGGCTCTCGGTCTGTTTGCATACTACGCTAAATGGATTCCTCATTTTTCGGACAAAATCCAACCCTTTCTGCATGCTAGATCATTTCCACTGGGAACAGCGGCTGTTGCAGCCTTTAACCTTCTCAAAAAACAGTTGGAGAAAGCGGCTCTTCACTCCATTGATGAGAATCTCCCTTTCGTGGTTGAATGTGATGCCTCGGAGGTGGCGATCTCGGCTACTCTGAATCAGGAAGGTCGTCCTGTAGCATTTATGTCCAGGACCTTACAAGGTGCCGAGCTACATTATCCTCCGGTTGAGAAGGAAGCCACGGCCATCATAGAGGCAGTACGGAAGTGGAACCATTTTCTAGCTCGCCAGCACTTTACATTGATCACGGACCAACGATCAGTCGCCTTCATGCTCGATAATCGAAAACGAACCAAAATTAAGAATAATAAAATACAACTTTGGAGGATGGAACTGGCCTCTTTTGGTTATACCATTCTCTATCGGCCTGGCAAGGAGAATGTGGCCCCGGACACCCTCACACGGGCATTCTGCTCCACTATGTCATCCTCCACTCTCATGGATGTCCACAATGGTTTGTGTCATCCTGGCGTTACGCGCATGCTACATTTCGTACGATCACGGAATCTCCCTTTTTCCACTGGAGATGTAAAGAAAATATGCTCAGAATGCCGGCTTTGTGCGGAATTAAAACCTCAGTTCTTCCGCCCCTCAGATGGTATACTCATACATGCAACCCAACCGATGCAACGACTTAGCATCGATTTTAAGGGCCCAGTGCCCTCTTCAACTCGGAACACATATTTGCTCACCATGATCGACGAATATTCACGTTTTCCGTTTGCCTTCCCCTGCTCCAATATGCTGGCGTCCACAGTAATCTGCTGCCTTGAGCAGGTATTTTCTCTCTGTGGCATGCCGGCTTACATTCACTCAGATCGGGGTCCATCCTTTATGTCAAGGGAATTCAAGGACTACCTCTCAGAACGGGGAATTGCTACAAGCAAAACAACACCATACCATCCCATCGGAAATGGGCAGGTAGAGAGGTATAACGGTATCATCTGGAATTCCGTACGTCTCGCTTTAAGATCTTGGGGCCTACCAGACCAGCAATGGGAAACAGTGCTTCCGGATGCATTGCACTCTATACGGTCCCTGCTTTCTACAGCCACAAATACTACACCTCATGAGCGGTTCTTTGGATTCCAGCGTCGCTCATCTCATGGGACGTCACTCCAGTCATGGCTAACTACTCCTGGACCTGTATTACTCCGAAGATACGTTCGGACGTCTAAAAATGACCCTCTTGTAGACGAGGTCGAACTAACCGATGCCAACCCCACCTATGCAAACATACGATATTCCGACGGCCGAGAATCTACCGTATCATTACGGGATCTGGCTCCCTGCCCACCAGGACCTAGTGGGACATCGGGTGATGGCATTTCACCAGGAAACTCTTGGGACCTATCGGGTACCCCTCTCCAGGATCCTGATCGGACACCAACTAGCTTGGTGCCGGTAGAACCCCGTGCTCAAGGTTGCGACCCTCCCAGTACCGCGCATGAAAGTACTGATCCGCCACAGACCAGCTCTGCACCTCCCTCTGAACAGAGGCAGTCCGACTTTGAACCTATTGGGGCTCGTACTCGAAGCCATGATCTCCCCGACCCTTCACAGGGCAATCCAGGCCACACAGACTCTGATCAATGGCCAACCGCATGTAAGCGGACCAGCGACCCTCTACGACGGGAATCCAAACGGGTGCGACTCTTCCTTGTTCGGCGGCTGCGGACCAAAAGGTAGACCACAGCCTCCTAATCCTGCAGGAGGGAAGAATGAGATAAAAATGATAACTTCCGGGAAGTTATGTCATCACTAACTATGAACTATGTACATACCTCACTTCCTGTCATATGTCACTTCCTGTTGGACTGGTATAAATACTGGTCTGTTCAGTATTGTAAGAGGCTTCCACCAGAGGCATGGTAAAGACCTCTCGTGTATATAGTGTGTTTATAAGTTACTTAAAGCTTACTTTAAAGTTACTTGATGGTAAGTCTCCTTTTTCTTACATCAGACCGCAATTTGTGTCCGAAGAATTCAGGAAGTTCTTAAAAAAACAATGGGGTTAAGCACTACACGTCCGCCCCATACCATCCCGCCACCAATGGATTAGCTGAAAGGTTTGTCCAGACCTTCAAGAAGGCCATGGGTAATGAAGATATAAATCTACAACATAAGGTAGATAACTTCTTGTTTGTGTACAGGAATGCAACACATGTGGTTACAAACCAAACTCCCGCCATGATGTTTTTCAATAGAAGACTAAGATGCCGGCCGGATTTGATCAAGCCAAACATCAGAAGGGACGTATAGAACCCGCAATTTCAAGGCACGAATGAAAGGCCAACTAGAACCTTCCAGATAGGTCAACAAGTTTTGGCCCGGGACTACCGTACTGAGAAATGGCAGCCTGGAACTATTTGCACACGACTAGGACCGCTGATGTATACCGTGGACATTGGAGAAAGCATAATAAGGCGCCATGCTGACCAGATCATAGTCATCCGAAAAGGGACAACCTACACCACAACTCTATACGCCTAATGATGAAGCAGAGATACCCATAGTATCTACCTCCGATCCGATGATACTGGAACCAGATGAACCCAACACTGGCATTCAAGCCGAATCGACCTTGCCAAAAGAACCTACTACACCACCGAAAACTACTACACCACCGAGGCGTTATCCGGACCGAGTCAGGAAGCCTCCAGAGAGACTGACTTATAATTGATTAACTGCAGCAAATGTGTAGATTATTGTTCTTGTAAACATGTTAATTAATGATTACTTAAAATGTTATGTACTAATTATCTAAAAGGGGAGGAATTGTAGTGTATGTACCTTTAAGAGCCCCTGTGTACTGTAATACCGGTAGTGACCACTCGGGTATATAAGCCTGTATAGCGTCTTGTGTTGTTAGTTCACCTCCAGACTTTGTTCAGTAAACACCTGTTAAACCAACTCCTGCATTCCATGTCTCCATTAACACATGGATACAACAGAAGCGAGTAGGTGAATTCAATGCCAAATCAAGTACAGAAAGAGACCGTGGGAAAGAAAGATTGGATTGAGAGAGGAAAAAGAAGTTTAACATTTTCAACAATTAAAACCTGAAGGAGTGAGACTCCACACTTGTAATAGTTGATTTGCAGTGCCAGAGAGGTTGACTGCCAGTAATTAATGGACAAGACTTAAATTTCTGTCACGAGTTTAGTTTATATCTACCTCAACCCATCTTGCACTGAAATACATCAACTTCACGCCCTTCAAAGCATTTCAATGGTGAGCCAGACAGCGAGATGTCGTTTGTGAAGCTATCAGTAGAGCAGCACAACTTGGACAGCAACTTTTGGGTTTTTGAGTTGAACAGTGCATCTGCCCCTCGTCTGAAGTTGCTGTACCATTTATGCATAAATAACAGCAAGTGCCATGAGCCTTACCGTTATTTTGGCAGCAAATTATGGTCCATTGTTTTTCAGAAAATACATTACATATTGGCATCAAATCAGAAAAATCCTCAGTCATAACAGCTGTAATGAAAAAGGATCTCAATAATCCAGGAAATTAACTTTAGATAGTTTAAATCAAGGTTTTTGTTTTTGTTTTAGAAATAGATTGAAAAATTAAAATTCCAACTTTAAGAAAATCTAAACTATCTAGATCCTTCAGCAACTGATAACATCATGCTTGTGTAGTGTCCTTGGGAATCCTTTTGACTACGCAATTTCAAAACACAAGTAACCTTTTCTTCGCCCAATTCTTCATGATATTGTGCTTTTACATAAATGAAACTTCAATCTGCAGAATGTTAGGAGCTGTTGGGACCAAATTTGTTTTCTCCCCCCGCCCCCCGCCAATCCTTATCCCTCTAATCCCTTCCGAATCAAAAATTGATCCAATTTTCTTTTCAGTACTTCAATAAAGTCAGTATATACGGCACTAGTTTACAATTCTGTTATTCAATGGCTAAGCATAAAGTATAGTGTGTCCCAACTTCAACCAATAGTCAACAGCTGGTTTTGGATTCTGGTTCTGCCAAAACACCAACATCTGGCACCCTACATTAATTCTGAAAACTTTATATCATTGCCCAACACAAAAACAGAAATCTTATGGGCACCATGAAGTTTCATGGCTTCAGGTCAAGCATGGACAAAGAAACCTCCTGCTGATTACCACCTGCCGCCCTCCCTCAGCTGATGAATCAGTGCAACACAGGACATCATGCATGCTAAAAAGCAGAAGCAGCATGCTATAGACAGGGCTAAGCGATCCCACAATCAACGGATCAGATCAAAGCTCTGCAGTCCTGCCACATCCTGTCGGTAATGGTGGTGGACCATTAAACAACTAACGGGAATAGGGGGCTCCATGAATATCCCCATCCTCAATGATGGTGCAGCCCAGCACGTGAGTGCAAAAGACAAGGCTGAAGTGTTTGCAACCATCTGCAGCCAGAAGTGCCGAGTGGATGATCCATATCAGCCCACTCCTGACGTCCCCACCATCACAGAAGTCAGTCTTCAGCCAATTTGATTCACTCCACGTGATATCAAGAAACGGCTGAGCACGCTGGATGCAGCAAAGGCTATGGGCCCCGACAACATCTCGGCTGTCGTGCTGAAGACTTGTGCTCCACAACTAGCCGGCCCTCTAGCCAAGCTGTTCCAGTACAGCTACAACACTGGCATCTATACGACAATGTGGAAAACTGCCCAGGTATGTCCGGTTCACAAAAAGCAGAACAAATCCAACCCGGCCAATTACCCCCATCAGTCTACTCTCAATCATCAGCAAAGTGATGGAAGGTGTCATCAACAGTGCTATCAAGCGGCACTTACTCACCAATAACCTGCTCAGAGGCCCAGTTTGGGTTCCGCCAAGACCACTCAGCTCCCGACCTCATTACAGCCTTGGTCCAAACATGGACAAAGGAGCTGCATTTCAGAGGTGAGCTGAGAGTGACTGCCCTTGACATCAAGGCAGCATTTGACCGAGTGTGGCATCAAGGAGCCCTAGTAAAACTGAAGTCAATAGGAATCAGGGGAAAACGCTCCACTGGCTGGAGTCATACCTAGCACAAAGGAAGGTGGTTGTGTGGTTGAAGGTCAATCATCATAGCCCCAGGACATCACTGCAGGAGTTCCTCAGGGCAATGTCCTAGGCCCAACCATCTTCAGCTGCTTCATCAATAACCTTCCCTCCAACATAAGGTCAGAAATGGGGATGTTCGCTGATGACTGCACAGTGTTCTGTGCCATTCACAACTCCACAGATAATGAAGCAGTCCATGCCCACATGCAACAAAACCTGGACAATGTTCAGCCGTGGGCTGATAAGTGGCAGGTAACATTCGTGCCACACAAGTGCCAGGCAATGACTATCTCCAACAACCGAGAGTCTAACCACCTCCCCATGACATTCAACGGCATTACCATCGCCGAATCCCCCACTATCAACATCCTGGGGGGTCACCATTGAGCAGAAACTTAACTGGACAAGCCACATAAATACTGTGGCAACAAGAGCAGGTCAGAGGCTAGGCATTCTGCAGCGAGTGTCTCACCTCCTGACTCCCCAAAGCCTTTCCACCATCTACAAGGCACAAGGAGTGTGATGGAATACACTCCCACTTGCCTGGATGAATGCAGCTCCAACAACACTCAAGAAGCTCGACCCCATCCAGGACAAAGCAGTCCGCTTGATTGGCACCCCATCCACCACCTTAAACATTCACTCCCTCCACCACTGGCTCCATCTACAAGATGCACTGCAGCAACTCACCAAGGTTTCTTCGGCAGCACCCCCCAAACCCGCGACCTCTTCCACCTAGAAGGACATGGGTAGCAGGCGCATGGGAACGCCACCACCTCCAAGTTACACACCATCCTGACTTAGAAGTATATCACCGAACCTTCATCGTCACTGGGTCAAAATCCTGGAATTCCCTCCCTAACAGCACTGTGGGAGTACCTTCACCACACGGACTGCAGCAGTTCAGGAAGGCGGCTCACCACCACCTTCTCAAGGGAAATTAGGGACGGGCAATAAATACTGGCCTTGCCAGCGACGCCCACATCCCATAAACAATTTTTTTTTTTTTTTTTTTTTTTTTTTTAAATGTACCCAGCATTTGCCGAATTGAAAACATGGTTTTCAGCTGGAGAGCATTATTTTTAAACCAGAGTGTCACAGTGTACTCAAGCTGTACCGTGTGTTTTAGGATACAGGTTCAGACCCATAGTTCCCCACTTGGCAAATTTTTGAACTCAGCTGTAGTCACCTCAGGGTGCTTTAACATTTTGTATGATTAGCTGCAGCAAGAACACAAATCTGGAAGCAGATCTCCTAGTCACCTGCTGAAGTCTATTGTTGGATAGATAAACATCACAATGGGCAAACAAAAACAATGCAAGGTGCAGCTTTCCACTTCTGGGTTGTGGCAATGGAGCTCAGAGCCATCACCATAGGGTTAAAAAAGGCAGAAAGTTCCTACCACTTGCAAACAGTTGTCTGTCTGGGAAAGACAGCAACAATAGGTCACAAATTTAAGTTAACCATAAAAGAATTTAAAAGGTTAGGAAAAAAAACTTCATACAGAGGTAGTTACTATGTGGATCTCTCTGCCACCAACTGTTGAAGTAGAGTCCATAAATTTTTTTTTTTTTTTAAAAAGGGAATTAGATAGTTGCTTGAAAAAGAGAAATATTAAAGGGTACTGAAAAGAAGTACGAGAGAGGGGGATTAGAGAAAAAACACTGGCATAGCTTTGGTGGGCCAAATGGCCTGTTTCTGGGCTGTAACATTCTATGATTCTTTCTATGAACCACATCATGCTATAACAAGAGAAAGGCCTCCAGTGCCAGAACTTGAGGTAAAAAAGTTTTGCAAGCTTTGGGCTGCTTCACCACAGGAAACTTTCTGGTATCCGGCACGGACGGGACCGACGTGGTGCCGGTTCATCAACAATTCCGGATAACCGAACGCTATAGTAAAAGATACGGAGCGCAGAGCTCCGTATAAAGCAACAAACCCTGTTGCTAACAGCTTCAAAACAATCGGCACAAGTTGCAAGCGTCTCTGTAACTTAGCAACAGCTTCAGCTACACCCTTGCACCACAACAAATGGAGTAAAAAAAGTAACTAAAAGTAAAAAAAGTTACCTGAACCGACTCCTGAATTTTGCCGGTGGATAGAGCGTTCCGGTTATTTAGGGGCCGGTTAATCGAAAGTTTCCTGTACATTGCACCATCAGCATCAGAACATTGCAACTCTAGAGGAGCCAAGTAAGTGCAGGCCATTCACAATGTTAAAATTGCAGCTGTAACACAAGGTAGATTTCCTGCTGCATTATGGCAAGAATGATGCGGACTGAATGTTTTATAATCCTAACCTAATGCAATGTTTAATTTTTATGCCGAAACAAACCATTTACAAACCAATGGTGGCAATGTACATTGGAAACTTTGATCTAATGAGAACTTTATCAACAGCTTCAGTCATGGGACTTCAAAAAGATGATTCTTCTCACTTTCCAGAGCTTTGGCAGTCTGAATAAACTTGCAGAATATAGTTTTATCTCAAACACACAACTGAAGTACCCAAGGTACAGCGGACTGCAATAAATAGAACATGCTCATGAGTAGCTTATTTCAGTTGTGTTTCTTAAATATGTTTGACCTGAACATTTTTGGAAGGATTTATATTGTTTGAGCAGTCACCGCAGATTAGAGTTCATGTTTTATTTGTCAAAGATTGACACACTGTGAATGCTGTAACAAGATAAGGCTGGACAGTATGAGGTTAAAGGGCACAGCAGTCATCTATACTTCACATCAAGGAGGAGGCCTAAGGGAATTTTTCTTCATCTCTTTTGCTCTCATTTACTGTGGTTATCTTTATCCCGGCAGTGTAGCTGACATGTGGCTCTCAAGATGATTCTGTGTGACACGCCTTCGACCTGCATCTTATTTCAGTTAGTGTATCAGTTAGTTACATATTTTATTATCCTCACCCAGAACATGAACTATACAGGATCCGTCGTCGCCTGTTTGGCTAAAAAATATCAACTAGAAACTACTTGCATTTATATAGTACATCTAACATAGAAAAATGACCCTTTACAGAACCACAAGGAAAAAGGGACACCAAGTCAAAGAAGGAAAGATGAGGTGGCTTTTAAAGCAAGTCTAAGGGAAGGAGCGGGAAGAGAAGAGGGGAGGGAATTCCAGAGCATGGAGTCGAGGCAGCGAAAGGCACAGCTGCCAAAGTATGAAGAGAACAGGATACACAAGAGGCCTCAGAGAACCAAGAGTGAGGCTGTAGAAAGTTAGAAATAGGAAGGCCATTGAGAGAGGAGAGAAGAATTTTAAATTTGTGATATTGGATGGCCAGGGGCAATGTAGGTCAGCAAGGATAGGAGTGATAGGGCTTGTTGTAAGGCACGGTGGGCAGCAGAGTTTTGGATGGGCTGAAGTTTATGAAGGTTGGTGGATTGGAGTAAATTAAATCTGGGAAGTGACAGATATGGAGGAGGGTTTCAGTGGAGGATGGCTGAGGAAGAGGTGGAGGCAGGCAGTTACAGAGATGGGAGTGGGCAGTCTTTGTAATGGTGAAGATTTGGGGTCAAAAAACTTACCTCAGGATCAAACAGGGTGCGGAGGATGCAAACAACCTGGTTCCGTCCAAGTCAGTGGCCAGGGAGGGGGATAGACCTGGTGACAAGTACGGATTTTGTGAAGGCCTGAAAATGACAACTTCGTTCTTTCCACTGGAGGAAATTGCAGCTGATTGAAGACTGGATGTTCGACAAGGAGAAGGGTCAAAAGAAGTGGTACAGAAGTAGAGTTGGCTGTCAGAGTACATGGGGAAGCTGATCCCCTTACCTTCAGGCAATGTTGCCAAGAGGTAGCATATTACAGGAAACTTTGGTTTATCCGGAGGTTAACTGTCCGGAATGCTCGAGCCACCGGCAAAAGTCAGGAGCCGTTTCGTTAAGGTTTTTTTTCTTTTCGTTGCTTTTTTTTCCACCAGTCAGGCTCTGCAAGGTCTCGCTGAAGCTGTTGCTAAGCTACAGAGACGCTTGCAAGGTACGGCCGACTGTTTAGAAGCTGTTGCTAACAACAGGGTTTGTTGCCAGATACAGAGCTCAAAATCTCCGTATGTTTCAACATTAGCGCTGGTTTGTCCGGCAGTTTTGATGGGACGGCAACAGCTCGGTCCCGTCGGTGCTGGATAGCACAAAGTTTCCTGTAATGAGGAAAAGGAGAGGGTCCAAGGATGGATCTTTAAAGGAATGCTAAGGTGACAGTGCAGGGATGGGAAGAGAAACTACTGCGAGATGCGCTCCGGCCATGGGAAATGCAAGTAAGGACTGTCCTACCAAGCTGGACAATAGAGTAGTTAGAAGAGGATGGTGCATGTCAAAGACTATAGCGATATGGAGGACAAGGAATATAATGCGCTATGATCACAATCACAAAGAGTGTCGATCATGATTTTGGTTAGGGCTCTTTTGGTATTGTGGGAGGGACAAAAATCTGATTGGAGGGATTTAAATAGGAAGTTGGGGAAAGAGAGGGGCACAGATCTTGGAGGCAGCAAATGGCAACAGAGGAAAGGGAGATTAGAAATGGGGCGGCGGTTGGTGAGGAGTTGAAGGCGTTTTTGTTTCAAGAAGGGGTGATTGCAACATTTTTGAAGTAGATGAGGAAAGGGTACAGTGTCTGAGAAGAGGGAATTACTTACACCATTATCTAGCATGCAGGCCAGGAAGGGAAAGTGAGTAGTCAGCAGTTTAGCAAGAATGGGATCAGGGAAGCAGGAGGTAGGTCTCATGGATTAGACAAGTTTGAAGATAGCAAGCAGGAGATGGTAGAGAAACTAGACCAAAAAAAAGTATGAGGACAAGGGTGCAGGAGTGCTAAAATGGTCAGAAGCATGCTTGTAGGAAAACATGAACCACTCTTTCATTCCCATCCCCAGTTGGCATGTTCCATTATTTTCACTACCTCTTTTACCTTGACCAAATACCATTGACTAACAGCACTTTTGTTCTCCTGCTTGTGAACAGCCAAAATGTAAACACAGCAATCTCTGCAGTTCCAATGGCATTGGAAACCCATTTCTTGTGGATCTTGCGAGCTGCCATTGAACAAGCTGATCCCTTATGCGGTCACTAAGCACAGTTAGTTCCACACACCTGCACGTATTTAAAACTACATTAGTGTTTCCCATTTCAGCTTTTAATGCAGCTTATGAAGAATATCCCCAGATGGTCAATGTAAATTGGGGACAGCAGCACACTGAGGTTATTAGAGCACCACTCCCTCTCGAGTCAGGATACCAAAAAGATAAAAGGCAACGAACATTGCACCTGAAAAGGGATTTCAGCAAAGCAGCACCTGTGCCATTTGTAACCCACACTTAAAGCATATTTCACATATTTCAAACTCAATGGCAATAGAATAATTTTAACACAAGTTTGTACAGGAAACTTCGCGATATCCGGCACCGACGTGATGCCGATCTATGAAAACTTCCGGACAGACCAGCGCTAATGTTGAAGGATACGGAGGGTTTTCATCTCCGTATCTGACAACAAACACTATTGCTTAGCAACAGCTTGTAAACAGTCAGCCCGTACCTTGGAAGCGTCTCTGTAGCTGAGCAACAGCTTGAGAGAGGCTTTCCAGAGACTGACTGTTTAAAAAAATGCTAGAAGAAAAAAACCTAACAAAACGGCTGCTGATTTCTGCCGTTAGATCGAGGTTTCCGGCCATACAACCTCCGGATAAACCAAAGTTTCCTGTATGTGGGTTTAGTCAACCTAGGCTGTTCACACATGCCATGGGACCTTTCAGTGCACAGTAATATTGAAGCTGCTAGTTTTGGAGGGGGGGGGGCGTCGTGCATCCCCAGGGCTTGAACACTTGACTTCTTGATTCTTAAATGTTGTCCGACTACCATGTGCATCATTTGAGTTTCTTAGTTCTTTATTAACACTTTGAACATTGAAAGTTCTTCTGAAACTGCAAAAGAAGCACCATTTTCTTCCATAAAAACATTTTAAAATCATTTTTGTGACAAGAAATTATTGGACAACAACAATTTGCCTTTATATAGCACTATTAATGCAGGAAAATGTCCCAAGGTGCTTCACAGGAGTGTAATAAGACAAAACCAGACAGAGAGAGAGAGGAGATATTAGAACAGGTGGTGACTAAAAGCCTGGTCAAAGAGGCACGTTTTAAGGAGGGTCAAAGGAGGAGAGACAGAAGTTTAGAGATGAAAGTCCAGATAGCTGAAGGCACGGCTGCCAATAGTGGGCCAAAGGGAGTGGGGGAGTTTAATTCCATAGTTGGAGGGATGCAGAGTTCTAAGAGGATTGTAGGGCTGGAGGAGGTTACAGAGATGGAGAGAGGTGAAGCCATAGAGGGATTTGAACATGAGAATGAGAATTTTAAAATGGAGGCGTTGGTGGACTGGGAGCACAGGGGCGATGGGGGAGCACAATTTGCTGCGGTTTAGAATGCAGGCAGGCAGCAGAGTTTTGGATGAGCTCAAATTAATGTCGGATGTAAGATAGTAAACCGGCCGTGGACACAAACCTAGGGATTCAGTACCAAATTCTGACAATTTCTTGGGGTATATTTTCTGCCATTTGTTATTGTTTATGCTTTTTGCTAAACTTAGAAATGGCAGAAAATTTGCCTCCCCATGCACCTGCAGTAACTGGCGAGTTTGTCTTAACGGACTCATTGGAAAAACATGACGACTGAACAACATGACAGGTTCTTAAATGGTCCCTGTGAATTAGGAGCAGGAGTAGGCCATGCAGCCCTTCAAGCCTGCTCTACCATTCAATAGGGTCATGACTGATCTTCGACCTCAACTCCAATTTCCACAAGTCTCTGAAACATGTTGACTACCTCATTAACTTGGCACCAAAGAAACCTACCTGTGCTAACCGCATTATAATTTCCCCCCCATTTAGACACTGAAGTACATAAACTAGTCACTACAAAACTAGTCACACAAGAACATCATCTTGTAAATAGCTTATGGTTTATGTTCTTGCATTCAGCGCTACCACTGAGCCAAGGCTGAATATATTGGAGAACAGAAAGATCTTTATAAGTAATAAAACATTTCTCTCATGTATCATTATCTTAATTTATGGAATAAAATGGACATCCACTCTGCCAACTGTATATTCTCTGATACAATTACAATTTCAGTCACTTCCAATCATTTTTTGCTAGCTGCTGACATTGAACAGCAATCAATAGTTTTCCAATATAATGTTTAACAGGAATATTTCAAGCACCACCACAGAATAAAAGCAGTATTTTAAAAGGTTATTCTTTTAAAAATGTGCTATTTATAACTGCAGAGGATTGCAATTTATTGGTTGCCACTCGGACACCCAAAAGATGCAAGTAATAATGCTGAATTAAGACATCCATTGCTTATTGAATTGCAATCTTCGCCAACTTGAGCCGAATTTTTTTTTCCTTGTGTAAAAAAGTGATCTGTATTTACATTTTCTTTTTTCAGATTATATCAAGCTTTTTGTATATTTAGACATTAATCAGTGAATGCAATTAATGCAGCACCGACTGTGGTCATCAGTAGCTGCGCTTCTGATTTACAACCTTTGAAGCAGCTGCAGTTTTACGCTTTTGTGCTTCAACTATTCATTTTGCAGCTCACATGCCAGCCCCACATCATTAGGCCTCATGCTGCAAACCACCTTTCAGAATAGTATTACAATTTCTAGCAGAGTTGAGCATATACATTCCACTGAATCACCACAGTATTATTTCTAGCACAAGATCATTAATATCTTTTCTTTTAAAACATTTTAAAAACAGGCCATTAATTTCACCTCAACTCCAGTCTTCAAATCAGCAGTTTCTTCTCCAAGAGCATTTCAGCACATGGATTTCTTATAGGAGTTACTTGGCAAGAACAAATCACCAGATGACAGAAGTGTTCTATTAAAAGGCCGATAACTGGGGTGAAAACCCATTTGAACTTTTTGAAGCAGTATTTGTTTTAGTTAAAAAAAGATCCAACGTACACACACACTTAGTGTTATTGCCCTAGACATTGCCCTATGAAATACAATTTCTCCAGGGAAATTATTAAGGGGAAGGGAAATATGATTAATCAAAATGATCCCCAATTTATGGAAAAAAGTGACAGATACAAAGGAAAAGAGTATGCAATTCTCTGGAAAATTAGAGAATCCAGCTGATTTACAGCACTGACCTTAAACCATTGAAGAGCTGTTTGGATTTATCAAGTAGGTAGCAAAAATCAGTAACTGTCTTCCTCTCTCCCAATGGAATATCATCATCAGTTCCTCCCCCTGCTGTCATGGCTCCTTCCAGATTCAATACTGAAAACTAATAATAAATTTTACATTAGTACACTGAACGGCAAATGTTGTCTTACACATTATGGATATGTAGAATACATAAACCGCCACCTCACCTAATCCCATGAAGGGTAAAAGTAACTCAACCATTCTATCCATGTGATTGGTAACAAATGACCAATAGCTTAACTTTTTTTCCCCAGTCAGTGACATAACCAACTTGAGAGAAACTGTCCATCCATGAGACACAAATGAACACTTATTACACAGTGAACGAGACAGCCACAGTTTCAAGCTGGTAGCACAATTAATGATATGGCACTAATTTTGCCTGAATAATATTGTACTTCAAGAGCAATTCATTGTGTGCAGCACTTTGAAAAATCTCAACATGATATTGTGCTAAATAAATACAAGTACTATTATTTAAGCATAAGGACCTGCCACCTCTCAATTGTGTAACTCCCTTGCAGCCATCTATTGTATTACTAGACATTGGGTAATGCAGCTAAACAGCTCAATGAGCTTATCAACTGAGGAGCTAAGCCAGAGACCAACAGGACCCCAGTTTTGATTCTTGGTCTGTGCCGAGACGGCAGAATTTTCCTGAGGCAGCAACGGGGTACTACAATTAGCTACAGTACCCATAGACTAGAGAGGTGAGAAAGAAAAGAAAACCTACAGTCCCTGTACCTGATCACTATCCAGCAACTTCTGCTGGAACTGCCATATGGACATTGTGTGAGGAATGAACCTGGTTCAACTTTGATGATATCCTTCATCGTCAAATGGTCTGCCAACACCCACCATCAAGGCTAACAAGTGAACGATGGCCACTTGGGCAACGTATTGGTGCCCATGGGACCATTCTCCAGTAAGAATTAAACGGCTTCAATAGAAATGGGGAAGCCACTATCAGGCAGAACAGGAGTAAATAAAACAAATCGCATCAGAAGTTTTCAAGAAAAAAAAAGACTTTGCATGGAAACAACAGAATCTCAGAACATATTTCAGACAACTTGAAAAGTGAAACTGCTGTTTGAAATAGCACTGTTAAATGCTACCATCACAATGAAAGACACAACCCACCTACCAATGAACAAACCACCCATAAAAAAAGACTCCCTCCAGTACAATCACAACAGAAAGCTCAAGATCCAGAGATGTTGCACATGATAACAAAAAGGCCACAGGAACTTGCTGGATAGGCCATTTCCCCAACAAGTAGACTGAACCAAACACACGATGCTCGGCTTGGTACAGAACAACCCCTAGTATTTGTAGACAAACTCCCAGAGCGCCACAAGCATCATCATTATTTTTCATCCTCTCCTCCTTCCTTCAGTCTCACCTTCCCAGAGCATATATCTCCTAAGATCGGCAAATACTGCTCTTAAACTGACCATCGGGAGCAAGATAGTTACTAATAAATCGAAGAGAGAAATTTCTTGACTCAGGAGTGGTTAGAATGTGGAATTCGCTACCACAGAAAGTAGTTTAAGCAAATAGCTTAGATGCTTTCAAAAGGAAACTAGACAAGTACCTGAGAGAAAAGGGAATAGAAAGAGAAGCTGAAAGGCTGAGATGAGGTAGATGGAATGGGAGGAGACTCGTGTGGAGTACAAACACCAGCACAGACTAATTGGGCCGAATGGCCTTTTTCTGTACGGTACATTCTATGTAATTCTATTTAAAAAGAGAGAGTGTGATGATCTCTCTCCCTGTCTGGAGATGCCTCAGCTCATCACCTCTCCAAGGCCACGTGGCTGAGGTATGGTACTCAGAGTTAGGGGTACGATAGCATAGTGGTTATGTTACTGGACTAGTAATCTAGAGGTCTGGACAAGAGCTCAAATCCCACCACAGCAGCTCGGGAATTTAATAAATCTGGAATAAAGTTAGTATTGGTAATGGTGAGCGTGAAACTACCAGATTGTCGTAAAAACCCTTCTGGTTCACCAATATCCTTTAGGGAAGGAAATCTGCCATCGTTGTCTGGTCTGGTCTGTGACTACACACCCACAGCAATGTGGTTGACTCTAAGTGCACTCTGAAATGGCCTAGCAAGCCACTCAGTTGTAACAAACCACTACAAAAAATAATAAAACCAGATGGATCTACCTCGGCACCGGATTTGAACACGACAATGACACACCCAGCCCAGCTGACCCAGCAACGTTATCCTCACTAACACTGGGTCACGTATGCCAAAATTGGGAGAGCTAACAGATAATTCAAGCAACAGCCTGACATAGTCATAATCACAGAATCATACGTCCCAGCAAAGTGATGGAAGGCATCGTCAACAGCCCTATCAAGTGGCATTTACTCAACCAATAACCTGCCCGCTGATGCTCAGTTTGGGTTCCACCAGGACCATTCAGCTCCAGGCCTCATTACAGCTTTTCCAAACATGGACAAAAGAGCTGAATTCCAGAGGTGAGCAGAGAGTGACTGCCATTGACATCAAGGCAACATTTGACCGAGTGTGGCATCAAGGAGCCCCAGTAAAACTGAAGTCAATGGGAATCGGGGGGGGGTGGAAAGAGAACTCTCCACTGGCTAGAATCATACCTAACATAAAGGAAGATGGTTGTGATTGTTGGAAACCAATTATCTCAGCCCCAGGATATCGCTGCAGGATTTCCCAGGGCAGTGTCCTGGGCCCAACCATCTTCAGCCATTTCATCAATAGCCTTCCCTCCATCACAAGGTCAGAAGTGAGGATTGTTCGCTGATGATTGCAGTGTTCAGTTCCATTTGCAGCTCCTCAGATAATTAAGCAGTCCGCGCTCGCATGCAGCAAGACCTGGGCGACATTCAGACATGAGTAGCAAGTAGCATTCGCGCCACACAAGTGCCAAGCAATGACCATCTCCAACAAGAGAAAGTTTAACCACCGCCCCATGATGTTCAACGGCATTACCATCGCCGAATCTCCCACCATCAGCATCCTGGGGGTCACCATTGCTCGGCAACTGAACTGGACCAGCCACAAATCAAGATATACTGTGGCTACAAGAGTGGGTATTCTGCAGCGAGTCTCTCACCCCCTAACTCCCCAAAGCCTTTCCCCATCTACAAGGCACAAGTCAGGAGTGTGATGGAATACTCTCCACTTGCCTGGATGAGTGCAGCTCCAACAACACTCAAGAAGCTCGACACCATTCAGGACAAAGCAGCCCACTTGATTGGCACCCCATCCAGCACCTTAAACATCCAATCCCTCCACCACCGGTGCACCGTGGCTGCAGTGTGTACAATTTTTGAAGTGTGGTCACTGTTGTAATGTAGGAAACGCAGCTGCCAATTTATGCACAGCAAGCTCCCACAAACAGCAGTGTGATAATGACCCAGATCATTGTTTTTTTTTTTTTTAGTGATGTTGGTTGAGGGATAAATATTGGACCCAGGACACCGGGGAGAACTCCCCCCCCCCCGCTCTTCTTCCAATAGTGCTATGGGATCTTTTACATCCACCCGAGGGGGCAGACGGGACCTCGGTTTAACGTCTCATCCGAAAGACGGCCCCTCTGACAGTGCGGCGCTCCCTCTGTACCGCCCCTCCGACAGTGCGGGGCTCCCTCAATACCGCCCCTCCGACAGTGCAGGGCTCCCTCAGTACCGCCCCTCCGACAGTGCGGGACTCCCTCAGTACCGCCCCTCCAACAGTGCGGGGCTCCCTCAGTACTGCCCCTCCGACAGTGCGGCACTCCCTCAGTACAGCCCGTCGACAGTGCGGCGCTCCCTCACTACCGCCCGTCCAACAGTGCGGGGCTCCCTCAGTACTGCCCCTCCGACAGTGCGGCACTCCCTCAGTACAGCCCGTCGACAGTGCGGCGCTCCCTCACTACCGCCCGTCCGACAGTGTGGCGCTCCCTCAGTACTGCCCCTCCGATAGTGCGGCGCTCCCTCAGTACTGCCCTGCGAGTGTCAGCCTGGGTTTTTTGTGCTGAAGTCTCTTGGAGTGGGGCTCGAAACCCGCAACTTTCTGGCTCTGAGCCGAGACGGAGAGTGCGACCCCACTGAACCACCTTCCGAAGCAGCTCACCTGTCGTGAGGAGGTCTTTTCTGGGCCCGAGTTATTCCCAACCCTGTCGACGGTTGCCTTTGCCCGAGTGTTGGGGGCTTGTGATTTTTTTTGTTCGCTGTTTTTGTAGTGGTTGTGCGAGCGCCGATAAACCTGCAGCTCCCCGTTTGTACGAGGAAGGAGAAGCTGATCGAATGTTTGTTTGTGACACACGCGTGCAAGATGGAAACCAAGCCAAGCTTCGTTGATAATATTTTTATCGGTTTGATTTTCTTAGAAATGAAGGATGTTCTTGAACCTTAAAGTCAGCTCTTAGGGAAAGCTAAAATGTGCAATTGTGTGGCAAATTGTTTAGTCCTGTGTTCCAACTTGAGCAAAAAAAAATTCTAGCTTTATATTCTGAAATGGGATCTTAAAAAGTGTTTGTGTGCTTGTGTGCGTGTGCGCGCGCGCTAGGTCGATGTAGCAGAGCCTGGTCTCCAATCGTCTTGGCTCCCCTTGCCATTGCACCAACACCTTGCTCTGTCAAGCCCTTGTGGTAGCTGGTGTGCAACGACCACCCCACGTTAAAAGAATTCACGCACAGGCATCTTCCACCCTTTAAAATGAAGTTTGGGACCTGGAACGTCAGGACCCTCATGGACAACCCCAACAGAGACTGTAGGTCCCGCATTGGACTCATCAGTCACCCGAGAACTCATTTTTAGTGCGGAAGCAAGTCGTCCTCGGTTCTGAGGGACTAGCTAAGAAGATCGACAAGATACACTGCAACAACTCGCCACGTTTGCTTCGACAGCACCTTCCAAACCCGCGACCTCTACCACTTAGAAGGATAAGGGCACCAGGTGCATGGGAACACCATCACCACACCCCGCACCCCCCAAAGTCACATACCACCCTGACTTGGAAATATATCATTCCTTCATCTTCGCTGGGTCAAAATCTTGGAACTCCCTCCCTAAAAGCACCAAGAACATAAGAAATAGGAGTAGGCCATTCGGCCCCTCGAACCTGCCCCGCCATTCAATAAGATCATGGCTGATCTGATCTTGGCCTCAACTCCACTTGTTTGCCTGTTCCCCATAATCCTCGACTCCCTGTAGTTCAAACATCTGTCTATCTCAGCCTTGAATATATTCAATGACTCAGCCTCCACAGCTCTGTGGGGTAGAGAATTCCAAAGATTCACGACCCTCTGAGAAGAAATTCCTCTTCATCTCCGTCTTAACCCCTTATTCTGAAACTATGCTCCCTAGTTCTAGATTCCCCCCATGAGGGGAAACATCCTCTCAGCATCTACCCTGTCAAACCCCCTCAGAATCTTAGATGTTTCAATAAGATCACCTCTCATTCTTCTAAACTCCAATGAGTGAGTATAGGCCCAACCTGCTCAACCTTTCCTCATAAGACAACTCCTTCAACTCCGGAATCAACCTGGTGAACCTTCTCTGAATTGTCACCAATGCAAGTATATCCTTCCTTAAATAAGGAGCCCAAAACTGTACGCACTACTCCAGGTGTGGTCTCACCAATGCCCTGTACAGTTGTAGCAAGACTTCCCTACCCCTTGCAATAAAGGCCAACATTCCATTTGTCTTCCTAATTACTTGCTGTACCTGCATGCTAACTTTTTGTGATTCATGTACACGGACCCCCAGATCCCTCTGTACCGCAGCATTCTGTAGTCTCTCTCCATTTAAATAATATTTTGCTTTTCTATTCTTCCTACCAAAGTGAATAACCTCACATTTTCCCACATTATACTCCATCTGCCAAATTTTTGCCCACTCGCAACCTATCCATATCCCTTTGCAGACTCCGTGTCCTCCTCACAACTTGCTTTCCCACCTATCTTTGTTGTCAGCAAATTTGGCTACAGTACACTCGCTTCCTTCATCCAAGTCATTAATATAGATTGTAAATAGTTGAGGCCCCAGCACGAATCCCTGTGGCACCTCACTAATTACAGTTTGCCAACCTGAAAATGACCCATTTATCCAGACTCTCTTTTTTCTGTTAGTTAGCCAACTAGTTAGGGAGCATAGGGTCTAATAACAAGGAGGAACTGATAGAAATCAGTATTTGTAGGGAAATGGTGTTAGGGAAATTGATGGGATTGAGGGCTGATAATCTACATCCTAGGGTACTTAAGGAAGTGGCCCAAGAAATAGTAGACGCATTGCTGGTCATCTTCCAAAATTCGATAGACTCTGGAACAGTATCCATGGATTGGCGGGTAGCTAATGTTACCCCACTATTCAAAAAGGATGGTAGAGAGAAAACGGGGAATTACAGACCAGTAAGCCTGACATCGGTAGTGGGGAAAATGCTAGAGTCCATTATAAAGGATGTAATAGCAGAACACTTGGAAAACAGTGACCGGATCGGACAAAGTCAACATGGATTTACAAAGGGTAAATCGTGCTTGACTAATTTACTGGAATTTTTTGAGGATGTAACTGGTAAAATAGATAAGGGAGAACCAGTGGATGTGGTGTATTTGGATTTTCAAAAGGCTTTCGATAAGGTCCCGCATAAGAGATTAGCGTGTAAAATTAAGGCACATGGGATTGGGGGCAAGGTATTGACTTGGATAGAGAACTGGTTGGCAGACAGAAAGCAAAGAGTTGGAATAAACGGCTCTTTTTCCGAGTGGCAGGCAGTGACTAGTGGGGTACCGCAGGGATCGGTCCTTGGACCCCAGCTATTCACAATATATATTAATGATCTGGATGAGGGAACTAGATGTAATATCTCCAAGTTTGCAGACAACACAAAGCTGGGTGGGCGTGTGCGCTGTGAGGAGGATACCGAGAAAATCCAGTATGATTTGGACAGGTTGGGTGATTGGGCAGAAGCATGGCAGATGCAATATAACGTGGATAAATGCATGGTTATCCACTTTGGTGTCAAAAACAGGAAAGCAGATTATCTGAATAGCAATAGATTGGGAGAAGGGGAAGTGCAACGAGACCTGGGTGTCCTTGTGCACCAGTCGCTAAAAGTAAGCATGCAGGTGCAGCAGGCGGTTAAGAAGGCAAATGGTATGTTGGCCTTCGTAGCAAGAGGGTTTGAGTACAGGAACAAGGATGTCTTGCTGCAGTTGTACAGAGCCTTGGTGAGACCACATCTGGAGTATTGTGTGCAGTTTTGGTCACCATATCTGAGGAAGGATGTTCTTGCCATGGAGGGAGTGCAGCGAAGATTCACCAGGCTGATACCTGGGATGGCAGGAATGACATATGAGGAAAGATTGGGTCGATTGGGCTTGTACTCGCTGGAGTTTAGAAGAATAAGAGGGGATCTCATCGAAACTTATAAAATTCTAACAGGGCTGGACAGACTAGATGCTGGAAGGATGTTCCTGATGGTCAGGGAGTCCAGAACCAGGGGTCACAGTCTAAGGATAAGGGGTAAGCCATTTAGGACAGAGATGGAGGAGAAATTTCTTCACCCAGAGAGTGGTGAACCTGTGGAATTCTCTACCACAGAAGGCAGTGGAGGCCAATTCAGTAAATATATTCAAGAAGGAGTTGGGTCTCTTTCTTAAGGCTAGGGGGATCAAGGGATATGGAGAGAAGGCAGGAACAGGGTACTGAATTTGGGCGATCAGCCATGACCCTGCTCGTTACATCCTCAAAGAACTAATAAATTTGTCAAACACGATTTCCCTTTCATAAAACCATGTTGACTCTGCTTGATTGTATTATGATTTTCTAAATGTCCTGCTACTACTTCCTTAATAATGGATTCCAGCATTTTCCCAATGACAGATGTTAGGCTAACTGGCCTATAGTTTCCCGCTTTCTGTCTCCCTCCTTTCTTGAATAAGGGCGTTACATTTGCGGTTTTCCAATCCGCTGGGACCTTTCCAGAATCTAGGGAATTTTGGAAGATTACAACCAATGCATCCACTATCTCCACAGCCACTTCTTTTAAGACCCTAGGATGCAGGCCATCAGGTCCAAGGGGACTTGTCAGCCCTTAGACCCATTAGTTTGCCTAGTACTTTTTCTCCAGTGATAAGTTCCTCCCTCCCTTTTGCCTCTTGATTTTCCACTATTATTGAGATGCTTGTAGTGTCTTCTACCGTGAAGACAGATACAAAATATTTGTTCAAAGTCACTGCCATTTCCTTGTTTCCCTTTATTAATTCCCCAGTCTCATCCTCCAAGGGACCAACATTTACTTTAGCTACTCTTCATTTTTATATATTGTAGAAGCTCTTACTGTTTTTATATTTCTTGCTAGTTTACTCTCAATCTATTTTCTCCCTCTATTTTTTTTTAGTCATCCTTTGTAAGTTTCTAAAAAATTCCCAATCTTCGTAACATTGTATGCCTTTTCTTTCAATTAACTTGCTTAATTAGCCACGGATGGTTCATCCTTCTCGTAGAGTCTTTCTTTCTCACTGGAATATATCTTTGTTGAGCGTTATGAAATATCTCCTGAAAAGTCTGCCACTGCTTATCTACCGTCTTACCTTTTAATCTATTTTCCCAGTCCACTTTACCCAACTCTGTCTTCATAAACTTAAATAAAGGCAATTACAAGGATAAGACATTAGTTTCAGACCCAAGTTTCTCACCCTCAAACTGAATATGACATTCTATCATGTTATGATCACTCTTCTCTGGGGGATCCTTTACTATGAGATCATTAATTAATCCTGTCTCATTACACATTACCAGATCTAAAATAGCCTGTTCCCTAGTTGGTTCCACAATGTATAGTTCTAAGAAACTGCCCTGGATACACTCTATGAACTCGTCCTCAAGGCTACCTTTGCCAATTTGATTTGTCCAATCTATAAGATGATTAAATTCACCCACGATTATTGCAGTACGTTTCTTACAAGCCCCCATTATTGCTTGATTTATACTCTGTCCTACAGTGTAGCTACTGTTAAGGGGCCTATAGATTTCTCATCTCCACCCAAACAGATTCTACATCTTCCGAACCAAGATCATTTCTCACTACTGTACTGATCTCATCCTTTATTAACAGAGCTACCCCACCTCCTTCACCACACGTACTGCAGGAGTTCAAGGTGGTGGCACCTTCTCAAGGGCAAAAAATGCTGGCATGTCAGCAACACCCACATTCTGTGAATTAATTTTAAAAAGTGGGAGACATCAAACCTGCAACACACAACCCAGCGTAATGTACCAGTATGGCAACATGCTGCCAAATTGTGCCAATATTGTAATTGTGTTTTAATAATTTTATCAGAGACATGCTGATAGCATTGAGAAATAAGCATACAACTTGTGAACAATATAAAAATCAATGGGCTGGAATTTGTGGTGGGTAAGAATGGCGAACAAACAACATTCGCCGTTATTACCCCTTTGAAACTGATGCGCATCTGCAACTAAACGCGGCAATCCTGAAGTTGCGTTCATTCACTGCTCAGACACTGGCTACACAGTGGCTCCTAACCAACCCCCAATAGCTGGCAATCAGTGAAACTGCCAAGAACTTGGGCTTTTCCACAGCAATAACGCTGTTAAATACCCCATTACACGTTAAGCCTTGCTGGATAAGGTGTAACTAGGGTGTTAACAGCTTATTGACAGACAAACAAACATTATGGCCCTGAAAAACTAATTTTAATCTTGAAGTGTCAAATTTATCCATTATGATAAAAATTACAATTTTTAAAGTTCGTTCATGATACTTCAGGTTATCTTAACCCCACGAGAGCGCTCCAATCTTTCTTTTGCTCTCTGTCAGTGTTCCATCTAAGCTGCGCGGCCGTGCAGAAATGGGAAAGGTCCCGTGCAGGCCGCTCACTGGCTTCTCTATTGTAAATATCGCGCATGCGCAGAAATTTAAAGGGACCACACGCACTAAGAAACAGGCCGCGCAGAACAAAGCGCAGCTTGTAGGGAACATTGCTCTCTAACATAAGCAAATATATAAATTACAAATTCGATTATAGAGCACAAAACCATGCTGTAGAAAAAGCTGTTAAAGAATTTCAGTCTACAAAAGGTCAATATGAAATTTATAATAAATCATTCTTCTCCTTTCAACAGATGCCAGTGGTGCATGACTGCAGGGAGAAGGTCACACTGATCTTGCCACAGCGTAACAAACCGATAAATGTTTTCAAAATCACATTATCCCAGAGCAACAGTTGCCTGAGTTTAAAAAATATACAGTGTTTCAGATTCTACGAAAACAGGACTAAAGTAAGTACGCTGTAGTTGAACAGATGTGGTTCCTTGCAGGGGTATCTTTCATTATAAAATACTCTGCCACAGATACGGAGTGTGAGAATGAAGAACTTGCTACCACAAGTAGTAGTTGAGACGAATAGAATAGATGCGTTCAAGGGGAAGCTAGATAAGCACATGCGGGAAAATGGAATAGAAGGATATGTTGATAAGGTTAGATGAAGAGGGGTTGGAGAAGGCTCATGGGGAGCATAAACACAAACATGGACTTGTTGGGCCAAATGGCCTGTTTGAGCTGTAAATACTTCGTAAACTTCCAAAATGTTCAGGTTTTAAAAGATGTATATTTTCTTTTGGTGCACCATTAGGAGTTTAAAAATAAGCCACCTTGGTTATTGAGCTAGGGAATCCACTGGGGGAAAAAAAATTGTCTTATTTGAACACAGAACAAATTTTGGGTAAAAAACCTTAAATTACAGTGTAATTATTTTCATAATTAAAGATTCTCCAATAGCTGGAACATTTCAGACCTGCAAGATTCCAGGTTTGATCACTAGCCTGTACGGAGTTAACTAATCTCAACTGCAACAGCAAGATTGATCTCAGCATCCCCAGGTTAATAACGGGGGCGGGGAGGTGGGGGAAACACATCATCCAGGCTTCCAGTTCGAACTCTGGATATCACGGCTAGAAAAATCACCCGTCTACATGTTGGACAAAGACAGGATCAGACTTGGCTGTGATGGTTGCTTAGCCCACCTGACACGATGTCAAAAATCAAAAGATACCAGAGGGAGACTGGTGACATGGAACAGTACCCCAAGCAAGGAGGCAATGCCTTGGGAGTACATGAAACAAGCGAGAAAAACAAAACAGAAGGGTGTTCAACCTTTCACTCACTTTTGATTGCTTTACATCAACGTTTATTAATCTTAACCTACAAATAAAATTAAAAAACCACACAAGTACCAATTATTTCCATTTTTAATCTCAATGTATGAATCAGGTAGTTGAATTTTGGTGTGTCATGTGATCAGGATTTGAAATTTTGCTGAACAGCAGCCCGCCCCATGAAATATTTGAACATATAGGGTGAAGAACTAGGAATGGAATTTACCTCCTACATAAATTTGGGTCTTCTGGGAATCCACTATTAATGCTAGATTATAACATTTATTATATCTAATCCTGATTTGCCGGAAAAGAATACATGGTGTCCACAGCAATATGCTGTAAACACAGTTGAGGAAAATATCTCGAGATTATATAGCCCCCTAGTTTAGTGAAAGAAGTTTTACTCAGCTTCATACAAGAGATATAATTTACCCCCTGGTTAGCAAATGTGATGTCGGTGGAAAGGACACTAGATACCAGCTCACAGCTTGGAGGAAACAAGCTTTTTGGGTGTATGGAATCTTGCCAATTTTGCTGTACTTCACTGATGGATTAGTTCTAGCCCAAGACAAAGCCCCACATAGGAATTATTAGACAAAAAAAAACACAAGTCTATTTTGCCTTCCACCATCCTGGTAGTGGCATGGTACAATAATAGTTGTTGAATAATCATAGCAATCAATCTCTAGTAATTGGTTCGAAATCACGTGAACGGTTATTTGATGACCCGAATGGAGAGTGCCTATGAAAATAGGATCACTCAGCAGGTCCACAACTAGTATCACAAGGCCAAAATGAAAGCACAGACTAAAAAGAACTAGAAATACAATACTTGGCTTATACAAGTCCTTAGTGCAGGCACATTTAAAGTGCAGTTTTGGTCTTTTCCTATGGCGGGGATATCAGGACCAGGATATCAGGACCGGGAAGTAGGTTCATAAGAATGATGCGTAGTTTAGGGTTTTTAGAAAGCAGGACAGGGTCAAGAAATTATGGCTTTTCCAACCTCACCCCCCAATTCAGGAAGCGTAGATCTTTCAGGTAATACGATTTAATCAGGTAATACGATTTCAGTTTTTAAAATCTATCTCTGGATCATTAGACAAACTAAGGAGTACGAGTATAAAATTAAAACAAAGTTAGGTTATATGCCAGGAAATAGTTTTTTTCACAGAATCATCGACCTGTGGAATAGATTACCAAAATGAGTGGCAAGTATCGATTCACTGTAGTCCTTCAAAAAAAGGCAGCTGAATGAGTTTCTAATAGTCAAGGACATGTCGAGTTATAGAAGGTAGCGGAGGAGTCAAGGACATGTCGAGTTATAGAAGGTAGCGGAGGAGTCAAGGACATGTCGAGTTATAGAAGGTAACGGAGGAATCAAGGACATGTCGAGTTATAGAAGGTAACGGAGGAATCAAGGACATGTCGAGTTATAGAAGGTAGCGGAGGAGTTTCCCCAGTCTTTTCCTAAATTGGCCCAAGATATTTTTCTCATCACTTGGCCCGGGAGAGGGGGGGGAAGAGGGGGGCAGGGGGTGTTGATGGAGCAGAACGTCTAGATTGGGCCAGATTAATGAGCCATTTGCTCTTTTCTGTCCAAAATGTCACACGGTTACTCGTTTTTCCTGTCAGTATATCCGTACGCAATATCAAATTAGTACTCCCCAAGCCAAACATTTTCACAGTCAAGCTGAATCTTGCATTTGATTGGCTCTAAATTCAAACCTTACCCTCACCTAAACAAAGCAAGTGACGACCAGATAATCTGTTCTAGTGATGTTGATTGAGGGGATAAATATTAGCCACGACACCAGGGAGAACTCCCCTGCTCTTTGAAATAGTGCCATGGGATCTTTTACATACACCCGAGAGGGCAGATGGGGCCTCGGTTCAACATCTCAGCTGAAAGACGGCATCTCAGACAGTGCAGCACTCCCTCAGTACTGCACTGAAGTGTCAGCCTAGATTTTTCTGCTCAAGTCCCTGGAGTGGGACTTGAACCCACAACCTTCTGACTCAAATGTCAGTGCTACCAACTGAGCCAAGGTTAACACTTGAGCAGAGAATAGCTTACGGCAACATGGAGCCATTAAGATTGGAGAAAAGGAAATATTTTTACACTTATCAACTGCAGATTTTGCCCCAAGGCTCTGATTAGCTTCTGACCATTGTACTGAAATCACTGCACAAATGTTCTTAATAGTGTTATTTTTGATACAGTGGTTGATCATTGAGTTAATGAAACTTTTGAAAGTCGAGAGCTCCTTAACTAGGTAGCCCCAAGACTTATCACTGTACCTTGACATGTCAATGTGACTCAGTCCAAAGCAATAACCTTATGTAATTACTGAAAACACTGGCGAGCTTATTTCTTTGCAAGATAAAAATCTAAATCAATGCCTTTAGATTCTCTATAAAAACAAAACTAATTGGATAATACAGAAACTAGACAATTAAGTGAAAAATTAACAGGAAAACTACAGAATAGCATTTATACATGTGGTCTCGGATTTCTTTTCCTCCTTTGGAATTATTTTAACTGTACCAACAAAAGCCTCCTACAATATTTGAGGTGAGATTTAGTTATTTTCTAAATTTACCTATCTTCCTCATCTACATGGCCCTGCATTGTATTCTCTCCTTTTACTGCATGTTGCTCTCCCATTTCTTCATACCTAGAATTTTCCACGTATAAAAAGTAGCTCTGTGGGCCACACAACGCAATTGCTGTACAATTGCTCTGTTCCCTGCAGTTACATTCGACAAATGCCATGACTGATAGCTCGTGTGCTTGCTTTACTGCACATTAATGACTGGTACATCAACACTAGAAATGTGCAGCAAAGGCCAACTTGGGGTGCTGAAACCCTCATCAAATCTTCATAACCTCTTGACCACTATTCCAATACTCTCCTGACCAGCCTCCACCATCTAATCTGCATCCCGCTCACTCATCACTCTGTTCTTGTTGGCCTACATTGGCTCCCAGTTCAAAATCTCCAATTGTAAAGTCTCCTGGTGTTTACGTCCCTTCATAGCCTCCCCCCGCCTTATCTCTAACTTCCTCCAGCAATCCAACCCCAATTCCCCCACCCAATTCTGTTCCTTTGACTCTGGCCTCCCGAATCCCATCATCCTGCCATTGGTGGCTCTTTCTTCAGCTGTCTAGACCTTATGCTCTGAAGTTTCCTGCTCAAGTCCCTCCATCTCCTTTGACTCTCATTAAAACCCACTTCCTTGGCCAAGCCTCCCAATATCTCCTTCTTTGGGACTGCATCCACATATTTCTGATTACAGCTCTAAAACGCTGCAAGGTATTTTTCTATGTTGACTGTGCTATACAAATACATGTTCTTGTTAAGAGGGGGGGGGGGGGGGGGGGGGGGGAGAGAAAGGGTGCTTCACCTCCAGTTTCATCAAGGTAAGCAAGATTACTTGGTTGTTGATATACATTTTTCTCTTTCCATACAGATATCAGCAAGCATTCGAAAGCAAAGTTAGATTCAACATACAGTATTACATAGAATTTACAGCACAAACAGGCCATTCAGCCCAACAGGTCTATGCCAGCATTTATGCTCCACACACACCTCCTACCTTACTTCATCCCACTCTTTCAATATATCCTTCTATACCTTTCTCCCTCATGTACTTATCCAGTTTCCCCTTAAATGCATCATTGCTATTCGCCTCAACCACTCATGCGGTAGTGAGTTCCACATTCTCACCACTGAATAAAGATGCTACTTTTTTTTTTAAACTTGCATTTAGATGGTGCCGATTACAACTTCAGGATGTCCCAAAGGACTTTTACAGCCAGTGAAATACTTTTGAAGTGTAATCACTATCGTAATGTGGGGGGTAGGGGGGGGGGAAACACAGCAGCCAATTTTGGGCACACCAAGTCCCACAAACAGTAATGGGACACATGACCTGATAATCTGTTTTAATGATGTTATTTGAGGGATAAATATTAGCCAGAACACTGGGAGCACCTCCCTGCTCTTCTTCGCATAGTGCCACGGAATCGGTCAAGTCCACCCGAGAGGGCAGAAGGGATCTTGGTTTAATATCTTATCCAAAAGACAGCGCCTCCAACAGTGCAGAATTCTCTCAGTATTGCACTGAAATGTCAGCCTGGATTGGGTGCTCAGGTCTCAGGAGCGGGGCTTGGACCTATCACTTTCTGACTCAGACACAAGAGTCCTACCGCCGTGCCATGGCTGACACCCAAAACTCTCCCAGGATGATTTTAAAATCCAATCATACTTTACACCAGTATCACGTTTGTTTCTCCTCACAATTTATTCAAGTAGCTAGTCGGACAGAAAATGCTCAATTAGTTATTTTAAAGTAAATGTAGAATTGGAATAAAATGGACTTTGTTTTAAGGGAATGGTCCATTTTTAAAAAAAATTATAAAGTGGTGTTTTTAAAGTGTAATTAACACCCAATCATGGTTAGGGATCAAACTGCCCAACTGGTTCCCCGTCCCGCAAGTTAAATTATGTTGACCACTGGAACCAAGCGCTGCCTGGGACAATTGTGTCAGCTGACAGAAGAGCATCGGCGCCCCAATCACTCACATGCAAAATGGTGGTCAGAGCAGCAAGAACCTCATGTTCTTTCACAAAAACTTCATTTTGTTGATAACTTGTAGTAAAATCATAGTCAGTTACTCTGCTAATCATTCAGAGTTAAGAGCTGCACGGTGTATATAGTGTCAGTTTGGCTAAATTGGCAGCTCACTCGCCTCTTGAATCAGAAGATTGTGGATTCAAACCCTACTATGGATTTGAGCACATAATTTGGGCTGATAATTCAGTGCAGTGGTGAGGCAGTGTTGCATGGTCAGAGATACGGTCCTGCAAATGAGGTGTTAAACTAAAGCTCCAGTGGGTAATAGAGTCTATAGCAGTATCTGGCAGCAAGGAGTTCTTGCCAACATTCTCCCTTAACTAATACAAAAAACAGATTACCTAGTCATTCATTCATCCACCATTTGTTGGACTTGGCTGTGTTTGTCTGCTTAACAACAGTAACTGTACTGCAAAAGTAGCACTTGAAAAGTCAACCATTGTTTGTAAAATGCTTTAGGATGTCCTGTGGATGTGATGAGTGCTATATCTTGCATCTTTCTTAAGCAAATTATTTTTTTTTAAATTCAGTTAGAAATTAAAATGCTTGGGTTTCTTTTATAATCAAGGCTTAAAGGTTAAGGAAACTTTGGGCATGTAAAATGGTAGAAGTGCTAAATATTCTGTCTCCTGCAGAGATAAATGAAAAATGGTTTCTGGGAAAAGATTAGCTCTGCAAGTTTGCAACAGATGTTTTTCATTATGTTTGACATACACAATGCAAACTGCAGTGTAGTGGCTTATTTGTAGTCACACGCTAACCCTGAACTGCAAGTTCATATATTTTTTTAATATTGTGACAAGGGGAACTTGCAGCTTCACCAGTCAGTTTTCACTGCCTACTTTGGGTCAAAGTAGATGGCAGGTGCAAAATATATTGCATGATTCTCATGGAGGATGCAGGTGTGGGTAGCCGATTAGAATTCGCCACCAAGCCAGAAACCACACAGCACAAATGCTGGTTTGCAAGAGTTAAAACCACAAGAAAGGGTTTCACAGTATTTCACCATATTATGGGGCCTTCCAGAATTGCCATTTTACTCATGGGCGTAGTCCCTGCACATAATTTCTAATATAGTACTGTATATACAATCTCAATTAATCTTGTATTATTTATACGCCTCTGCTCATCTATTGCTTTATTATTTCCATCGCTCTCATTCCAGACACATCTAGTGACGTTGTTAAATAGCGGTTTCTGCTACTGACAATAGGTTGGCAATCGCTGTTGTTGTATCCGTGTGTTAATGGAGACACGGAATGCAGGAGTTGGTTTACAGGTGTTTACTGAACAAAGTCTGGAGGTGAACTAACAGATACAAGACACTATACAGGCTTATATAGCCCAAGTGGCCACTACCGGCATTACAGTACACAGGGGCTCTTAAAGGCACATACACCACAATTCCTCCCCTTTTAGACAACCAGTACATAACATTTTAAGTAATCATTAATTAACATGTTTACAAGAACAATAATCTACACATTTGCTGCAGTTAATCAATTATAAGTCAGTCTCTCTGGAGGCTTCCTGACTCGGTCCGGATAACGCCTCGGAGGTTTAGTAGTTTTCGGTGGTGTAGTAGGTTCTTTTGGCAAGGTCAATTTGGCTTGAATGCCAGTGTCGGGTTCATCTGGTTCCAGTATCACCGGATCGGAGGTAGATACTATGGGTATCTCTGCTTCATCATTAGGCGTATAGAGTTGTGGTGTAGGTTGTCCCTTTTCGGATGACTATGATCTGGTCAGCATGGCGCCTTATTATGCTTTCTCCAATGTCCACGGTATACATCAGCGGTCCTAGTCGTGTGCAAATAGTTCCAGGCTGCCATTTCTCGGTACGGTAGTCCCGGGCCAAAACTTGTTGACCTATCTGGAAGGTTCTAGTTGGCCTTTCATTCATGCCTTGAAATTGCCGGTTCTCTACGTCCCTTCTGATGTTTGGCTTGATCAAATCCAGCCAGCATCTTAGTCTTCTATTGAAAAACATAGAAACATAGAGATAGGAACAGGAGTAGGCCATTCGGCCCTTCGAGCCTGCTCCGCCATTCAATGAGATCATGGCTGATCTTCGTCTGAGATCTTAGCTGATCTTACCAGTTCAGTACCCCGTCCCCGCCTTTTCTCCGTAACCCTTAATCCCCTTAGCCTTCAGAAATATATCCAATTCTCTCTTGAAAATATTTATTGAATTAGCCTTCACAGCCCTCTGTGGCAGGGAATTCCACAGGCTCACCACTCTTTGAGTGAAGAAATTCTTCCTCATCTCTGTTTTAAATGATTTGCCTGCTATTTTTAGACTGTGGCCCCTGGTTCTGTGCTCCCCTGCCATTGGAAACATTCTCTCTGAATTCAGCCTGTCCAGGCCTGCCATAATTTTATATGTTTCGATGAGATCCCCTCTCAATCTTCTAAACTCCAGTGAGTACAAGCCCAAACTATTCAATCTCTCCTCGTAGGTCATTCCCGCCATTCCAGGTATCAACCTGGTGAATCGCCGCTGCACTCTTTCCATGGCAAGAACATCCTTCCGCAGATGGGGCGACCAAAACTGTACACAATACTCCAGATGCGGTCTCACCAGCACCTTGTACAGCTGTAGTAAGGTATCCCTATTCCTATACTCGAACCCCCTTGATATGAAGGCCAACATACCATTTGCCTTCTTAATCGCCTGTTGCACCTGCATGCTCTCCTTCAGTGACTGGTGCACAAGAACACCCAGGTCCCTCTGCACTTCCCCATCTCCCAATCTATTGCCATTTAGATAATAATCTACCCTCCTGTTTTTACCCCCAAAGTGGATAACCTCGCATTTATCCACATTATAGTGCATCTGCCACGTATCCGCCCATTCCCCCAACCTGTCCAAATCGCACTGTAGCCTCCTGACATCATCAGAGCCCACCCCTCCTCCTAGTTTAGTGTCGTCAGCGAATTTGGAAATATTGCATCCAATTCCCTGATCCAGATCATTTATATATATTGTGAACAGCTGGGGTCCCAGGACAGATCCTTGCGGCACCCCGCTGGTCACTGCCTGCCACTCCGAAAACGAGCCATTTATTCCAACTCTCTGTTTTCTATCCGCCAGCCAGTTCTCTATCCACGTTAATACTTTGCCCCCAATCCCATGAGCCTTAATTTTGCATGATAATCTTTTGTGTGGAACCTTATCGAAGGCTTTCTGGAAGTCAAGGTACACCACATCCACTGGCTCTCCCCCATCTATTTTACCAGTTACTTCCTCAAAAAATTCCATCAGATTAGTCAAACACGATTTACCCTTTGTAAATCCATGTTGACTCTGTCCGATCCTTTCCCCATTTGTCAAGTGCTCCGCTATTTTATCCTTAATAATGGACTCTAGCATTTTGCCCACAACCGATGTAAGGCTTACTGGTCTATAATTCCCTGCTTTCTCTCTACCCCCCTTTTTAAATATTGGGGTAACATTAGCTACCCTCCAATCCACGGGTACTGTTCCCGAGTCAATGGAGTTCCGGAAGATGATCCTTAGAGCATCTGCTATCTCCAGGGCCACCTCCTTAAGTACCCTAGGATGTAGTTTATCAGGCCCCGGGGATTTGTCGGCCTTCAGTCCCCTCAACTTACCCAACACCATATCCCTAGAGATACTAATTTCTGTCAGCTCCTCCCTCTCATTAGTCCCTATGTTTGCCGATATTCCTGGGAGGTTATTTGTGTCCTCCTTTGTGAATACAGAACCAAAGTATGAGTTTAATTGGTCTGCCATTTCCTTATTCTCCATTATATATTCTCCCGAATCGGACTGCAAGGGACCGACTTGGGATTTTACCAGTCTTTTCCTCCTGATATACCGATAAAAGCTTTTGCAGTCTGTCTTTATGTTTGCTGCAAGTTTACTTTCGTATTCTATTTTCCCCTTCCTGATTAATCCCTTTGTCCTCTTTTGCTGTATCCTGTACTGCCCCCAATCTTCCGGTCTGGTGCTTTTTTTTGCCAGTTGATATGCCCTTTTTTTTTATTTTATGCTGTCCCTAATTTCCCTCGTTATCCACGGTTGAGTCACCTTTTTAGGTTTATTTTTATGCCAAACCGGTATAAACATGTTCTGGAATTCTTCCATTCTATCTTTGAATGCTTGCCATTGTCTATCCACTGTCAATCCCCCCAGAAACACCACCCAATCAATCTTACCCAATTCCCGTCTCATACCCTCGTAATTCCCTTTATTTAAGTTCTGGACCTTAGTCTCAGATTCAATTTCCTCACTCTCCATCTCGACTGAGAGCTCGATCATATTATGATCGCTCTGACCCAAGGGGCCTCGTACAAGAAGATTGTTGATAAGTCCCTTCTCATTGCACAATACCCAGTCTAAAATGGCCTGATCTCGAGTCGGCTCCTCGACATATTGGTCCAGATAACCGTCCCGAAAACATTCCAGGAATTCCTCCTCCTCAGAATTTTTACTAATTTGGGTAGTCCAATCAATATGTAAATTAAAGTCACCCATGATGACAGCTGTGCTCTTATCGCACGCTTCTCTAATTTCCCTTTTTATGCCTTCCCTCACCTCCATATTACTATTTGGAGGCCTATATATCACACCCACTAACGTTTTCCTCCCCTTGCTATTTCTCATTTCTACCCATACAGATTCCGTTTCATCCGAGTTAATATCCTTCCTTTCCATTGCATTAATCCCCTCCTTTACCAGCAATGCTACCCCACCTCCCCTACCTTTTTGCCGATCCTTCCTAAATATTGTATATCCCTGGATGTTAAGTTCCCAGCCTTGCCCACCCTGCAGCCACGTTTCTGTAATCCCAATCAAATCATACTTGTTTACCTCTATTTCCACAACTAATTCATCCACCTTGTTCCTAATGCTTCTAGCATTAAGATACAAAGCCTTCAGGCTTGCTTTTTTCACACTCTCATTATGAATTAGTTTGGCCCTTTGTGTTTCTCTCCTTTGCTTATTGCTTCTCACCTTTCTACCATCTATTTCTGACTTCATATGACTTCCCTCTTTTCCACTACCTAGGTTCCCATCCCCCTGCCAAATTAGTTTAAATCCTCCCGAACCGCCCTAGAAAATATTACCCCGAGGACATCGGCTCCCTCACAGTTCAGGTGTAGACCGTCCCCTTGGTACAGGTCACTCCTCCCCAAGAACTGGTTCCAATGCCTCAAGAATTTAAATCCCTCTCCCTTGCACCACTGCTCAAGCCACGTATTTAGCTTATCTATCTTACTCTCTCTAAACTTATTAGCTCGTGGCACTGGTAGCAATCCAGAGATTACTACCTTTGAGGTCCTACTTTTCAATTTAGCTCCTAACTCCCTAAATTCAGCTTGTAGGACCTCCTCCCTCTTTTTACCTACATCGTTGGTACCTACATGTACCACGACAACTGGCTGATCCCCCTCCCCCTTCAGAATGCTCTGCACCCGCTCCGAGACATCCTTGACCCTTGCACCAGGGAGGCAACATACCATCTTGGAGTCTCGGTCTCGGCCACAGAAACTCCTATCTATCCCCCTTACAATTGAATCCCCTATCACTATAGCCCTATCCCTCTTTTTCCCGCCCTTCTGTGCAGCAGAGCCAGTCATGGTGCCCTGAACCTGGCTGCTGGTGCCTTCCCCTGATAAGTCATCTCCCCCAACAGTACCCAAAACGGTAAACCTGTTTTGGAGGGAGATCATGGCGGGGGTTTGGTTTGTAATCACATGTGTTGCATTCCTGTACGCAAACAAGAAGTTATCAACCTTATGTTGTAGATTTATGTCTTCATTACCCATGGCCTTTATGGCCTTCTTGAAGGTCTGGACAAACCTTTCAGCCAATCCATTGGTGGCGGGATGGTATGGGGCGGACGTGTAGTGCTTAACCCCATTGTTTTCTAAGAACTTCCTGAATTCTTCAGACACAAATTGCAGTCCATTATCAGAACAGATCTGTTCAGGCAGCCCATTCCTGGCAAATATGGTCCTTAATACGGTGATGGTTTTTTCCGTGGTGGTGGAGGACATCTTTATTACCTCCGGCCACTTGGAGTGTGCATCAACCGCGATTAAGAACATCGAGTCCATAAATGGACCAGCAAAGTCGATGTGTACCCTTTGCCATGGAGATGAGGGCCACTCCCATGGATGTAGAGGGGCTTGTGGTGGGGCGTTTTGGACCTTCTGGCATCCTAGACAGCCCTTGGTCATTTCTTCAATGTCTCCATCGATACCTGGCCATCACAAACGCTCTGGCTAGGTTCTTCATTTTCACTCCACCCAGATGCCCCTCGTGAAGCTCCTTTAGCACTTTATCCTGGAGTTTGGGTGGAATCACCACTCTGGATCCACACATCAAGGTTCCTCGGCACACTGACAGCTGTTCTCTTCTTTGCGAGAATGCTGGCAACAGTGGTTCGCCATGTGCTGGCCATCCCTTCACCGTTAAATCGTAGACTCGAGAGAGAGAGAGAGAGTCGGGTCATTTCTCGTTTCCTTTTCAATGGTAGAATTTGTTACTGGTAGACATTCCACTATGGTTGAGTGGAACATCTCCACTGGGTCCACTGTAGGTGCCTCTTCTACCGTTGGCAACGGTAGACGCGATAAACCATCAGCATTTCCATGCTGTTTTGATCCTTTGTATTCTATGTCATATTGGTGTGCCCCTAGGAAAAGGGACCACCTCTGTAGCCTTTGCGCTGTCATAATGGGAACGCCCTTTTTAGGGTTGAATATGGAGACGAGGGGTTGATGGTCAATCAACAAGGTAAATTTTTGTCCGTGTAGGTAATGGTTGAATTTCTTCACTCCCCATACCAGGCGGAGTGCTTCCCTGTCGATCTGGGCATAGTTACGCTCAGCTGAGTTCAATGAGCGTGACGCAAAAGCTATAGGCCGCTCCGAGCCATCAGGGAATCTATACGATAATACCACTCCTACGCCGTAAGGGGATGCATCGCACGCCAGTCTGATTGGCAGTGATGGGTTGTAATGAGCCAAAACTTCCTTGGACGTGATCAAGCCTTTGCATTTATGGAAGGCACGTTTACAGTCTTCGCTCCATTTCCAAATTACTCCCGTTTGTAGCAGTGCGTTAAGAGGGTGCAGAACAGTTGACAAGTTCGGTAAAAATTTGAGAGAGTAATTTATCAATCCCAGGAACGACCTTAATTGAGAGACATTTTCAGGTGCTGGGGCTTTTATGACCGCTTCAATTTTTTCAGGTGACTTATGCAACCCTTCTGTGTTAATTATGTGGCCACAATATGATTTGTTTCTGGAAAAATTCGCACTTGGGGCGATTTGCTCGGAGGCCCCGTTCTCTCAGCCTAGTGAGCACCTGCTCCAAATTGGCAAGGTGCTCGTTGTCGTTTTCTCCTGTTACAAGGATGTCATCTAGGTAGCATTGAGTCCCCGGAATCCCTTGCAGGACTTGCTCCATAGCTCTTTGCCAGATAGCTGGAGCTGATGCTACTCCGAAAACCAGTCGATTGTACTGGTACAGGCCTTTGTGTGTGTTTATTGAGAGATACTTTTTAGAGCCCTCCTCAACCTCCGTCTGTAGATATGCCTGTGCCAAGTCAATTTTGGTGAAACGTTTCCCTCCGGATAGTGAGGCGAAAATATCTTCTATCCTTGGAAGAGGACACTGTACCGTGTGAAGGACCGGGTTTACAGTCACCTTGAAGTCCCCACAGATGCGAATTTTTCTCTGTTCTTCAGATTTATCATTATTCAACGTTTTCTTCATGACCGGGACGATGGGCGTTACCCACTCGCTCCAATCTATCTTGGATAACACGCCTGCCTTTTCCAAATTCTCCAGCTCTGCCTCGACTGCTGGACAAATTGCGTATGGCACCGGCATTGCCTTAAAAAACTTGGGAATTGCCGCACCTTCCACTTTTATCGAGGGGGTGACGCCTTTCGAGGTTCCTAGTTCCTGTTGAAACACTTCTTTGGCGTTGGCCAAGATGTCTTTTAATCGTTCAGGTATGACGTCATCATTTTTTTTCTTACTGGTCACCGTCAGTGCCTGAATGGAGTGCCAGTCTAAACGTATCTTCCTGATCCATTCACGTCCCAACAGCGGTGGACCACCATCTTGCAGAACGTATAAATACAACTTCTGTATTTCCTTGCCGTTGTATACAACAGGCACCCTTATTTTCCCTCTGGGGTATACTTTCTGCCCCGTATATGTTTTCAAGATAATGGATGTGTCTTTCAAAGTATATGCGGAAATAGCCGCTCGTAATCCCATCGATTTATGACGGTCAGAGCTGATCCTGTATCTAGCTCCATTTTAACTGGGGACCCCGCTATCGTGAGGGTAACCCAAATGGTCTGGTAATCTTCTTTGGCAATTACATTATGTAATTTGAGACAGCTTAGTCTCTTGTTTCCGGAGTCGCTATCGCTCTTCTGGTTTTCGGAGCTACTGTCCGTCATCACTTGTACCTTTCTGTACTTTTCCTTATTGATTTTTTTTCTGTCAGTGGATTTTTTGTTTCCAGATCGGCATACACGTGCAATGTGTCCCATCTTTCCGCATTGCCTGCATGCTTTGTCCTTGAACCAGCAGTCCCTCTGGTCATGGGTGGATCTGCCGCAGCGATAACATCTCTCGAAACCCCGTGTCATTTCATGGGTGTCGAAGTCCTGTGGCTTTTGCTGTATCTCTGCAGCTCCTCTTGCTGCTGCTTCGTATGATACAGCCACACTGAAAGCCTTGTCCAGTGTCAAATCTTTCTCAGAAAGTAGCCTTTTCTGTGTTCCTTCACTGAGGAGACTGCAGACGAATTTGTCTTGTAGAGAATCTGCCAGTCCTGCCCCGAATTGGCAGTGCTTTGACAGCTTCCTTAATTCGGTGAGGTAATCAGCGTTACTTTCATTCTTGTGCTGATTCCTCCTGAAGAATTTGAATCGTTCCGCTATCAGCAGCGGTGTTGGGTTTAAGTGCTCCTGTAGGGTATCAACAATCTCCTTAAAATTCTTGTCCATCGGTTTGGCTGGAGTGATTAAGTTTCGTAACAGCCCGTATGTCCTTGCGCCCATCAGATTTAGAAGTACCGATGCCTTATCATCCTACTTCATTCACTGTGCAATATACCTCCACTCTTTCCACATGTGGTCCAATCCTCTACATCACTATCGAAAGCAGTAATATTGCCAGTCTTTGGCATCCTGAAAAAAAATGGCGCCTCCCGCGCTTTCCTTTCTTCCCTGCCGAGAAAAAATGGCGCCTCCCGCGCTTTCCCGCCACTGCTGACAACGCTGTTCTCCGCGGTTTTTATTTATACAGATATTTTTTAATAGTTGGAGACTCGTTCCCGCCGGACTCTCTGGGACTTTTCCCTCCCTCTGCTTGGTCCGAACGCCGACCTGCTTTGCAGCGCTGGCCGTCTCCCGAGTGCTCCATCCTCCGTGCCCGTTGGCCTCCGCCTTCGCTGCTCGGCCCCGCTGCAGAGCCAGCCGATCGAGCCCCAGCCCGCCGCCCAGGAAGGATTATTGCAGTACCTGCCACCAGCCTGGCTAGCTGGTGAAACCACAGTTTTTTCTTCGACCTTCGTCTGAGGAATCGATCTCCTTGAGGAGCTGCCGAATTGCAGGTAAGTCCGTTTCCAATTCGTCGCCACTGTTGTATCCGTGTGTTAATGGAGACACGGAATGCAGGAGTTGGTTTACAGGTGTTTACTGAACAATGTCTGGAGGTGAACTAACAGATACAAGACACTATTCAGGCTTATATAGCCCGAGTGGCCACTACCGGCATTACAGTACACAGGGGCTCTTAAAGGCACATACACCACAGCTGTTTTCAACCCTAAACTTAATGCCAACAACTCCTTAATCCTAAATTGCGCAGCATAAATAGTGCGATGTGGTTCCGGCTGCGATGCAGTTCAGCCGTATTGTCGATAGTCACAGCGTTCTTTTATCATCCATTGTTTGGTTCTTATATACCTTCTCGCATTATCAGTCTCCAACACTTCAAATTCTCTCTCATATATATATCTGTATGACTACTGTGATCCAGTTACAATTACTATGCCAACAGATGCAAATGTTGCTGTTAAGATTTGTTTAGCTACTATGCATAGTTAGTTCACCTGACTTAATGCCCAGATATTTTCCATACTAATAACACAAGGGAGTTCACTACCAACTGAGCTATCAGGGGAGCTCTTATTTTTCTTTTGCTTTTCTGTGGGAAAGAAATAACTGAAACAAGAGTTTAAAATCCATAAATTGCATGTCTGTTTTCTAGAAGCTAACAACTTTCTGCTCTACCTCTACCTCTCTCCCCTCCTTTAAGACACTCCTTAAAACCTACCTCTTTGACCAACCTTTAGTCACCAGTCCCAATATTTCTTTCTTTGCCTCAGTGTCAATGTTTGTCTGATTACACCCCTGCGAAGTTCCTTGGGACATTTCCCTACGTTAAAAAGGTGCTATATAAATGCAAGGAGTTGTTGTTGATTAAGCTTTCCATTTGCTATTTTATTTAGATTATTTCACATGACCAGAACCACTAAGCATGATCTCGTGCCAAACTTCCTCTCAGCTTATTACTGTACCCAGGATACCACACGACTGTTGGAACTTGCTGCTGTGACATCATAATGGAAGAGGAGCGTCGAGCAGAGAGAGACGTGTAACTCCTAGCAAGCTGTGTGCAATAATCGGGTCAGCATGGCAGTTGGCGGCACTTTCAACCTGGATTCAAAAGGCAACAGGTTTGAGGCCCTTTTAAACACAATCTAGGGCGACGTTCCATTGCAATACTAAAGGTGTGCTGCATTGTCAGGTGTTGTCCTTTGAGAGACATTAAACTGATGTATTATCCACCTATTGAGTGGACAAGACAGACATGGCATTAATCAACTAAGATCGAAGAGTTCTCTGGTTATCCTCTATGGTTCTACAGATGGCTGTGGGAAAAGGAAAGTGTCTTTGATACAATACATGGTTCTATTTTGCAATCAGGGCTGATACATTGTGGAGTAAAGTGAATTTTACGCTGCATCTAACCGTGCTGCACCTGACCCAGGCACTTGACACAAGTACCAAAAACTCAAAGTGCCCAAGCACACAACTCATGCCCTCCCACATTGAGATGCAATGCAGCAGAGCAGAAGCAGAGCTACACCACTATGACTCACTGCAAATTTATAGGTTTGAACTAAATTCACTGGAGAGTTTATCTCCACCACAGGTTTTTAAACTGGGTCTGCAAGGGTTGTTCTTTCACATCAGATTTATTTTTCCTTATATACTATTTCTTTTGCTATGTGAATACACACCAATAAAAAGGCTTTAGGAACACAAGAACAGATGAACTAGGAGCAGGAGTATGTCATACGGCCCCTCGAGCCTGCTCTGCCATTCAGTAAGTTCATGGCTGATCTTCTAAATCAACTCCACTTTCCTGCTCTATCCCCAGATTCCCTTAGTGCCGAAGAATCTGTTGATCTCAGTCTTTAATATACTCAACGACTGAGCATCCACAGCCCTCTGGGGTAGAGAATTCCACAGATTCACAACCCTCTGAGGAATCCCTGGCCCAAGACCGCACAAAGTGGAGGAGAAGCATCCAGGAAGGCGCCGAACACCTCGAGTCTCTTTGCCGGGAGCAAGCGGAAGCCACGTGCAGGCAGCGCACGTCAACTCAAGCACCCCACCTACCCGCCCCTTCAACCACCATCTGCCCCACCTGTGACAGAGACTGTAGGTCCCGCATCGGACTCAGTCACCTGAGAACTCATTTTTGATGTGGAAGCAAGTCACTCTCAGTTCCGAGGGACTGCCTAAGAAGAGGAGTGAAGACATTTCTCCTCATCTCTGTCCTAAATGGCCGACCCCTTATTCTGAGACTGTGACCCCTGGTTCTAGACTCTCCAGCTAGGGCAAACAGCCTTTCAGCATCAACCCTGTCGCGCCCTCAGAAAAATTTTGTGTGTTCCAATGAGATCACCTTTCATTCTTCTAAACTCAAGAGAATATAGACCCAGTCTACTCAATCTTTCTGCAATGATGGTACTATTTGATTAGGGCAGTTGACACTATATTTTGGAAATTAGGACAGGGTGTCTACAAGAACATGTCAATGTTTGTTGGGAGTTCTTAACAAAGTTTAAATACCACTGATCTATACAAGAGCGAATTTTATTACAACATATCTGAGCAAAGCAATTGCTATACCAAGCAGCCATTCAGCAGGCTAATAAATCATCAAGCTATCCTACTGTTGAAGGCAAATGTTGAATTTTGTTGCTGAGAAGCTATAATTATCTGCGGTTTACAATTCGGGGTGAAATAGATTACAAAATTTTTGATTGTGCAGAAGTTTTGAAAATTGTGGCTTGCTTTTGATAGCTCATAATAAATCAACATTCCTAAAACTTAAGATAATTAGCCATGCCCCAGAAACAGTATTATAAAAAAAACTTGACATATTTCACACAAACCAGTGCAGTTTCACACTGTGAACACCGTTCTGTACCCCTTCTTGCAAACAGTAAACTGGTTTGTATTTTTTGGGTGAGAAGAGAAAGAATTATACATCCTAAACTATTGCAGCAGCGAAGCGCTCCCTCATGGGAGTACATCAAAAAGATTTTTGGTGCTGTCGGACTACAAGTTGGCTATAGATTTACTTAAACTGTAAATCAAGTCATGCTCATAATTGACCCCCCCTCTCTCGGTTACTAAACTCCAAGTTAATCAAAAATGTACCTACTCACACAGTCTTTCTTCAGTTCAAAACTCCAGCCAATGCAGCGAGTATTTCTTTATTTCACCTTCAGGATTTGTAATCATCTGAGCCCTTAAATTACCAATTCATCTGCTGGTCCAGGATTCTGATTAAAACTGCAAATTTCCCTTGCGAACTAGCTCATTTATAAATGCTGCAAAATGACGTGCTTAGTGCTCACTTGTCTGGATAATTACATCACTAATATTTCCTCAGCAGCTTCGAACCACAAAAGAGAAAATCATTCTCAATCTTTCTCTGATGGATCACATACAAACAGCAGTTCCTCTGAGGGGTGTGTGCTACATGGTTTTTCTCTCAAGGAATGGCAGATCTTGGATTTCAAAAATAAATGGATTTTATTTCCCTCATTAAAAAAAAGTGGGGGGAAATAAACTCGCCCTTCTTCAGGTCTCAAGGATCATGCATCATTTCCCCAAGTCTGCCAATGTCATTCTGCCATTGGTCACTGAATTGTATGTAAAATTGACGGTGTGGATTCCCCTTGGAGTTTTTAGTTTCTATAGGGAACTACTTGGCCTCCCAGCTAATGACACAGCCGACGTCAGAAAATCACCTTGGAGAATGACAAGGACAAATCTGAATCTTACTTCAGTGTGAAGTGGAATTGTGGAACATCAAAAGACTAACTAACAGATTACCCATTAGTGTTTTCCCACTTCTACCCCATAAGAAGTTAACAGCAGTAAAAAGGTAAAAATTGGTATTCAATTGAGTGACTCTAATGAGTTAATAAATCAAACAGCAAAGTTTGATTAGTTTATGATCATCATTAGAACCCTAAAATTTAATTACTGCCCGAACTAATCACCAGCAATTTGTTTTAAAGCATAAAGCACATCATATAACAGCAGTTTGATCTCTGCTACATTTAATTTTTAAAAATAATGGAAATAAGCCTAGAGAATAATTGTTACCAGGAAGCAATTACAATGCAATAATCTAATCGGAGCTCAGATAACATTACAGACAGCAAAAGTGGCTTATCATCCGAAACAAGAGGTTAAATTACTGCTCTGTAATCACTCCCTGGTGCCTGCAATTTTTTTGGCGTATAGAGTTTCATATCATGGAGAGGTTTCATTCAGCTCACTGTTTCGTGCCAGATGCTGATTCCGACTGTCAGTATGTTCTATTTCATTGCTGCTTGATGGCATTCATAATCGAGGTTTAATAAATGACATTATCACAACTTTTAAAGAAAAAATCTACAGTAGATTAATAAAATGCTATATTCAAGAGACACATACATACACAAAATAAATTAGACACGTCAAAACACTCCCTGCTGATGCAGAAAGAAAATAGAACTAAGGTCTGGCCTGGGGGCAGGGCTTCTAATGGGGCCAAGAGAAGCTCACATAACTTCAAGCTCGAAGAGTACAAAACTCCTTGGAAGACTGCAGTCACAGTATTTTCTCCCCAGCTGGAAGGATTCGCAAGGATTCTGTTGATAGCACAGCAAGCTGTAGCACAAAAATCACCGCTTTGGAGCAGTGCGGTATTGAAAAGTATCCTGTACTATCATTTCAGACTCAGCAGATCCTGGATAATAGAAACAAATGGTCAGATCAGTTTTCTTGGACAAAATATTTTTTCTTTTTAAAGGGCTCAGTCCATGCTATCTTACACAGTGCCCATTGTGCAACATTTCACAGTACATTTGCGCTTCGAGAGTGGCAGGAGGGGACAAAAACACACTGCCAACGGTTTAAGATGACTGCACAGTGTTCAGCGCCATTCGCAACTCCTCAGATAATGAAGCAGTCCATGCCCGCATGCAGCAAGAACGGGACGACATTCAGGCTTGGGCTGATAAGTGACAGGCAACATTTGCGCCACGCAAGTGCCAGGCAATGACTGCCTCCAAAAAGCGAGCGTCTAACCACCGCCCCATAACATTCAACAACATTCCCATCGCCGAATCCCCCACCACTAATATCCTGGGGGCCACCACGTAAATACTGTGGCTACAAGAGCAGGTCAGAGGCTGGGTATTCTGTGGCGAGTGTCTCACCTCCCGACTCCCCAAAGCCTTTCATAAGAACATAAGAAACAGGAGCAGGAGTAGGCCAATCGGCCCCTTGAGCCTGCTCCACCATTCAATAAGATCATGGCTGATCTGATCCTAACCTCAAATCTTCTATCACTCTCCATCCCACCCGGACCCATGTGATCTCCCAGGAGAGGCAAAAAACCAGATATAAACCCCAATGGCCAATTTGGGAGGTAAAATCTGGGAAATTCCTCTCCGACCCATCCAGGCAATTGAAACTCGTCCAGGAGATCACTCTGTCCCTATATTTTCTACAGTACTTACCTTCTGTAAAGGCGATCTCCACCCCAGCCAGGAACAGGAATAAAACCATCTCCTGAAATCTAACACAGAATTAGAACACAAGAAGTAGGAGCAGAACCACCAGGCTACACGGCCCCTGGGCCCGCTCCACTACCCACAGGGCCATGACCATTCCAAACCTAGATTCATGTCCAATTTCCTGCCCGCTCCCCGTAACCCTTAATTCCCTTTACTTCTAGGAAACTATCTATTTCGGTTTTAAATTTATTTAATGATGTAGCTTCCACAGCTTTCTGGGGCAGCAAATTCCACAAACCTACCACCCTCTGAGTGAAGCAGTTTCTCCTCATCTCAGTTTTGAAAGGGCAGCCCCTTATTCTAAGATTATGCCCCCTAGTTCTAGTTTCACCCATCATTGGGAACATCCTCACCGCATCCACCCGATCAAGCCCCTTCACAATCTTATGTTTCAATAAAATCGCCTCTCATTCTTCTGAACTCCAATGAGTAGAGTCCCAATCTACTCAACCTCTCCTCACATGACCACTCCCTCATCCCCGGGATTAACCGAGTGAACCTTCTTTGTACTGACTCGAGAGCAAGTATGTCTTTTCTGAAGATCGACACCATCCAAGACACAGCAGCCCGCTTGATTGGCATCCCATCCACCACCTTAAACATTCACTCCCTCCACCACCGGCGTACTGTGGCTGCAATGTGTACCATCTGGGTATTATGTAATGAGAAAGGATTAATTAACAATCTTGTTGTGTGAGGCCCCTTGGGTCGGAGCAATCATAATATGATCGAATTCTTCATGAAGATGGAGAGTGAAGTAGTTGACTCAGAGACTAGGGTCCTGAATTTAAATAAAGGAAACTACGATGGTATGATCCGCGAGTTGGGTAGGATTGATTGGGGAATGTCACTCAAAGGGTTGACGGTGGATAGGCAATGGCAAACATTCAAAGACCGCATGGATGAACTACAGAATTTGTTCATCCCTGTTTGGCATAAAAATGGCATAAAAATAAAACAAAAAAGGTGACTCAACCGTGGCTAACAAGGGAAATTAGGGTTAGCATAAGATCCAAGGAGAGGACATATAAATTGGCCAGAAAAAGCAGTAAACCTGAGGATTGGGAGCAGTTTAGGATTCAAAGGGATTAATTAAGAGGGGGAAAATAGAGTATGAGTAAAAACTGACTGTAAAAGCTTTTATAGATATGTGAAGAGAAAAAGATTGGTGAAGTCAAGCTTTAGGTCCCTTGCAGTCAGAATCAGGGGAATTTATAAATGGGGAACAAAGAAATGGCAGACCAATTAAATACATACTTTGATTCTGTCTTCACAAGGGAGGACACAAATAACCTCCCAGAGATGTTGGGGAACATAGGGTCTAATGAAAGGGAGGAACTGATAGAAATTAGTATTGATGGGAAATGGTGTTAGAGAAATTGACGGGATTGAAGGCCGATAAATCCCCAGGGCCTGATAATCTACATCCTGGGGTACTTAAGGAAGTGGCCCTAAAAATAGTAGATACATTGCTGGTCATCTTCCAAAATTCGATAGACTCTGGAACAGTACCCATGGATTGGAGGGTAGCTAATGTTACCCCACTATTCAAAAAAGGTGGTAGAGGGAAAACAGGCAATTACAGACCGGTAAGCCTGACATCGGTAGTGGGGAAAATGCTAGAGTCCATTATAAAAGATGTAATAGCAGAGCACTTGGAAAACAGTGACCGGATCGGACAAAGTCAACATGGATTTACAAAGGGTAAATCCTGCTTGACTAATCTACTGGAATTTTTGAGGATGCAACTGGTAAAATAGATAAGGGAAAACCAGTGGATGTGGTGTATTTGGACTTTCAAAAGGCGTTCGATAAGGTCCCGCATAAGAGATTAGCGTGTAAAGTTAAGGCACATGGGATTGGGGGCAAGGTATTGACTTGGATAGAGAACTGGTTGGCAGACAGAAAGCAAAGAGTTGGAATAAACGGCTCTTTTTCCGAGTGGCAGGCAGTGACTAGTGGGGTACCGCAGGGATCGGTCCTTGGACCCCAGCTATTCACAATATATATTAATGATCTAGACGAGGGAACTAGATGTAATATCTCCAAGTTTGCAGATGACACAAAGCTGGGTGGGCATGTGTGCTGTGAGGAGGATGCCGAGAAACTCCAGTACGATTTGGACAGGTTGGGTGATTGGGCAGAAGCATGGCAGATGCAATATAACATGGATAAATGCGAGGTTATCCACTTTGGTGTCAAAAACAGGAAGGCAGATTATTATCTGAATGGCAATAGATTGGGAGAAGGGGAAGTGCAACAAGACCTGGGTGTCCTTGTGCACCAGTCGCTGAAGGTAAGCATGCAGGTGCAGCAAGCGGTTAAGGCAGCAAATGGTATGTTGGCCTTCGTAGCGAGAGGGTACAGGAACAAGGATGTCTTGCTGCAGTTGTGCAGGGCCTTGGTGAGACCACACCTTGAGTATTGTGTGCAGTTTTGGTCACCTTATCTGAGGAAGGATGTTCTTGCCATGGAGGGAGTGCAGCGAAGATTCACCAGGCTGATACCTGGGATGGCAGGAATGACGTATGAGGAAAGATTGGGTCGATTGGGCGTAGACTCGCTGGAGTTTAGAAGAATGAGAGTGGATCTCATTGAAACTTATAAAATTCTAACAGGACTAGACAGACTAGATGCAGGAAGAATGTTCCCGATGGTCGGGGAGTCCAGAACCAGGGGTCACAGTCTAAGGATAAGGGGTAAGCCATTTAGGACAGAGGAGGAATTTCTTCACCCAGAGAGTGGTGAACCTGTGGAATTCTCTACCACAGAAGGCAGTAGAGGCCAATTCATTAAATATATTCAAGAAGGAGTTAGATATATTACTTAAGGCTAAAGGGATCAAGGGATATGGAGAGAAGGCAGGAACAGGGTACTAAATTTGGATGATCAGCCATGATCTCATTGAATGGCGGAGCAGGCTCGAGGGGCTGAATGGCCTACTCCTGCTCCTATCTTCTATGTTTCTATCTACAAGATGCATTGCAGCAACTTGCCAAGGCTTCTTCAGCAGCACCTCCCAAACCCGTGACCTCTACAACCTAGACGAATAAGGGCAGCAAGCACATGGGAACACCACCTCCAAGTTCCCCTCCAAGTCACACACCATCCTGACTTAAAAGTATATCGGTGTTCCTTCATCGTCCCTGGGTCAAAATCCTGGAACTCCCTCCCTAACAGCACTGTGGGAGTACCTTCACCACACAGGCTGCAATGGTTCAAGAATGTGGCTCACCACCACCTTCTAAAGGGCAACAAACACTGGCCTTGCCAGCGACGCCCACATCACATGAACGAATAAAAATAAACTGTTCTTTAAACCAAAGCTCAATCTCCTCCTTTCCCCACAGCAAGACAGACTTCAGGTTTACAAATGCTGCAGAGACTTTTTTTTTTTTTTTTTTTTAAACTGAAAAACATAGGAATGAGTAATGGCAAAACATCCAACCTTTTACTTTCTGCCGAATTAGAAAACTGCTTTCCCATTTGAGTACTGCAAGTGGATCAGCATTACTACATTTGGTAGTTGAATTGTTACACTGCAGTTCGAACACCATTTGAGGGGCGTTCAAGTAGGAAGTAAATAAATATATAGACCTGCAGTCTCCTCCATGGGCGCAACTCAGAAGTGAGACTCGAAACTGCACCTGGCGCTGCGCCCATTTTGTCGATGTCAAGTGACGCCCAAGTATCCTGGTAATCCAATTTAAATACGCTGGAACTTAAAAATAGGTGTAACGTGGTTGATACTTAACTGGAAGAGAGCCAATGGGGCCTCAAGGTGCTAGGATGGAGAACCATAAAAGTCAAACAAAAAAAGTTGGCTAGGGAAATGGGATGTTAAGCAGCAAATAGCTCTGTGCTGTAGATTTTTTAATTAATTCTTTGAAATTGCTCTCGACTGCCTCAACTTATCCCTCATTAAAAGATGACCGATTTGTAAGAGAAGGCCGGGAAGAGGGCATTCGAGGACCTGTAGACCCTGTTGGATGAGGTAAAGGGAGGAATGAGCAGCTCATCAGCTCCCCGACATCGCAACCCTCGCATGCAGTAACCGAGATTGCACAGGCACTGAGTGCCCCGAAGCAGCTTCCCGAGGAGGTGGAGGGAGAGGACAATACAGGGAGGGACTGGGAAAATAAGCTTCGAGAAGGCTGCAAAGGGATATAGACTGGTTAAGTGATTGAGCAAGAAGGTGGCAAATGGAGTATAATGTGGGGAAGTGTAAAATTAACCACTTTAGTAGGAAGAATGGGAAAGCATAATATTTTTTAAAAAGGGAGACTAGTAAATGTTGGTACAGGAAACTTTCGATTAACCGGCCACTAAATAACAGGAACGCTCTATCCACCGGCAAAATTCAGGAGTCGGTTCAGATAACTTTTTTTTACTTTTAGTTACTTTTTTTAAAACTCATTTGTGGCTGTGCAAGCGTGTAGCTGAAGCTGTTGCTAAGCTACAGAGACGCTTGCAAGTTGTGCCGATTGTTTTGAAGCCGGGTTTGTTGCTTTAGACGGAGCTCTGAGCTCCGTATCTTAACTATAGCGTTCGGTTATCCGGCATTGTTGATGGACTGGCACCAGGTCGGTCCCATCCGTGCCGGATACAAGAAAGTTTCCTGTATTCAGAGGAATTTGGTGGTCCTTGTACACAAATCACAGAAAGTTAACATGCACGTACAGCAAGCAATTAGGAAAGCAAATGGTATGTTGGCCTTTATTACAAAGGGGTTGGAGTATCAGAGTAAGGAAGTCTTGCTGCAATTGTATAGCGCTTTGGTGAGACCACACCTGGGTACTGTGTACAGTTTTGGTCTCCTTACCCAAGGGAGGATATACTTGCCTTAGAGGAAGTGCAATGAAGGTTCACTAGATTGATTCCTGGGATGAGAGGGCTGTCCTATGAGGAGATATTGGAGTAGAGTGAGCCGATGTTCTCTGGAGTTTAGAAAAATGAGAAGTGATCTCGTTGAAACGTATAAAATTCTTATAGGGCTTGACAGGATAGATGCAGAGAGGCTGTTCAGATAGATTTTAGATAGAAAAGAGTGGAGAGAAACGAGAAAGACTATGAGGAGGTGGAGGATGCAGCTACCTCTCTGGAGAGATTCGCCAGAGGTTGATGACTGCAGGCTTGAAGAGGCGCCTAACGGAGGAGCACGAGGACCCTGGGCTCCATTAAATGCAACATGGAGAACCTTGCAGGTCTGGTCTCAGAGTCTGCATGATCAGCAACAGCATTGCACAGGCAATGCTGTAGTCCCAAGAGCCAATCCAACAGCTAACTGCTGCATTGGGATATCCGGTAGTTGCCACATCAGGTGACATAGCTGCAGCAATCGGAGCACGCACCGTGGCGGCTTTCTGGGCTTTAGGCAACAGAATGGAGGGAGTGAGGAGTCACGGCTTTCAGGCACTTGCTGAGGCCTTGCGGGATCTCACGACCGTGAGCATTCCACCCATCAGGCTGGGGCCATAGAACAAAACTGCATTGGGACGGGCTTGCGTGGTCCAAGTGACTGATGCTTTCACTTCTACGGGTGGCAGCACCGCCCTGGGTTCCATCCTGACAACAGCAGGTACATTGCCTGCTGAAATGCAGCAGCTCAGGATCTCCATGCCATGATGCAGGCAATAGCAGCCCTGTTCCAGGAGCAGACATCCTTAAGTATTGAAGAACCACAAGTCCTCAGGTCACCAGGCCAACATCTCACCACCAAGCCCCAACTTTCCAGCCAACTATCTGGTAGACAGCACAAGGGGGCTTCAGGGCCAAGTGATCCACCTTGAGGGGGGGGGGGGGGGGGGGGGGGGGAGGAAAGGGGGAGGAGGAATTTTAAGCTGGTCTCTACTACCTCCTCTTGACTACTTGGTTAGAGAAAACCAGATTACACAAGTCTCCCCTACAAGTCAGATGCCATCCCGACTTGGGACACACTGATGCTTTTTCACCATCACTGGGTCAAAATCCTGCAACTCCCTACCTAACAACATTGTAGGAGTACCTTCACCAGACAGACTGCAGCAGTTCAAGAAATTGGCCCACCACCTTTGAGGGCAACTGGGGATGGGCAGTAAAAGGTCAACTTTGCCAGCAATGCCCATAGCCAGAGAATTCATCATGATTTTTTTAAAAATACAATTGATAAGTGATACCTGCATATGCAAGTCAAAAGCTAAATAAAATTCACACCATCCAATCACAAGCTCCAAACCATTAATCTATCTAGGCATGAATCAAACCACTTGCAATTTAAAACAAACAGGTCTGATGTAGGATCAAAGTACTGCATCTGCTTACTTAATTAAAATACAAAAAGGCATTTGGAATTGCAAAGTAACGGTTTGCAGAACGCACACACTAAGAGACTTGGTGGCTCCTGCAGCTAAATATTCCAAACCATATTCAAGATATCCACACACGAAGTTGACCAAGAATCTGCATTGTCAAAAAATTGGAAGATTACTGTGCCAATGACAATAACTGTTGAAATTAAATTATCTAATGTAGCTGTACCTAGAACTTTCAAAGGGAAGAAAGAAGCTACTGAAAGTAAAAGTTTCAGATTTAATTTTTTTTTTTTTTTTTTAAGATGGGACAGCTTTAGTCAGCATATGTACAAAAAATTAATCTGCTCGTGATCCTACTTAACTTTAAGAAACCTAATCTAAATTGATCTGATCAGGGATTGACTAAATCCCTGAAGCATCATTCACAACAAGGTCCCACATGGCAGACTGCGCAAAAAAGTAATAGCCCATGGGATCCAGGGGAAAGTGACAAGTTGGATCCAAAATTGGCTCAGTGGCAGGAAGCAAAGGGTAATGGTCGACGGGTGTTTTTGTGACTTGAAGGCTGTTTAAAGTGGGGTTCCGCAGGGCTCAGCACTAGGTCCCCTGCTTTTTGTGGTATATAGCAATGATTTAGACTTCAATGTAGGGGACATCATTAAGAAGTTTGCAGATGATACAAAAATTGGCCGTGTAGTTGATAGTGAGAAGGAAAGTTGTAGACTGCATAAAGATATCAATGGACTGGTCAGGTGGGCAGAAAAGTGGGAAACGGATTTCAATCTGGAGAAGTGAGAGGTAATGCATTTGAGGGCGGCTAACAAGGCAATATACAATAAATGGTTGGATAGAGGAACAGAGAGACCTTGGAGTGCGTGTCCACAGATCCCTGAAGGTAGCAGGACGGGCAGATAAAGTGGTTAAGAAGGCATACAGGATACTTTCCTTTATTAGCCGAGGTATAGAATACAAGAGCAGGGAGGTTATGCTTCAACTGTATAAAACACTGGTTAGGCCACAGCTAGAGTACTGCATAGAGTTCTGGTCACCACATTACAGGAAAGATGTGATTGCACTAGAGAGGGTACAGAGGAGATTTACACAGATGTTGCCAGGACTGGAGAATTTTAGCTATGAGGAAAGATTGGATAGGCTGGGGTTGTTTTCTTTGGCACAGAGGAGACTGAGGGGAGACTTGATTGAGGTGTATAAAAGTATGCGGGGCCTAGATAGAGTGGATAGGAAGGACCTATTTTCCTTAGCGGCGAGGTCAATAACCAGGGGGCATAGATTTAAGGTCATTGGTAGAAGGATTAGAGGGGTGTTGAGGAGATTTTCTTTCACCCAGAGGGTGGTGGGGGTCTGGAACTCACTGCCTGAAAGGGTGGTAGAGGCAGAAACCCTCATCACATTTAAAAAGTACTTGGATATGCACCTGAAGTGCCGTAACCTACAGGGCTACAGAGCAAGAGCTGGAAAGTGGGATTAGGCTGGAGAGCTCTTTTTCGATTGGCAGACACAATGGGCCGAATGGCCTCCTTCTGTGCTGTAAATTTCTTAGATTCTATGAACATGCATTGTGGCAACTATACAGAGTTCTGTAGATTTAGGGCACTAGCTAAAAAAAAGTTCTGCACAATTTAAACAGAATGAATTACATTTTTGTACATTTTTTTTTTTTTTTTTTAAAAGCCACAAGATGCAATGTGGTTTAAGCCCTCCTCACCCATCAGAAAGCAGCAGTGACCGGTCATTAGGCACATTGCATTGATTACTGGCGCTGCTTCCATACCAAATGCAAGTTAGAAACAAAATAAAAATCAACCAAAAGTTCAAAGATAATGCTGATGAGATTTCCCCTCTCCTTGTCACTATGAAAACCAAGAAGCAGAATCAGTTTGGGTGAAGCAAAGAAACAGCAAGGGGCAGAAAACATTGGAGGGAGTTGTTTATCGGCCCCCAAACAGTAGTTACAATGTAGATCAGAGTACAAATCAGGAAATTAGAGGCACATGCAACAAGGGTAATACAGTAATCATGGGGGACTTTAATCTACATATAGACTGGGCAAACCAAATTTGCAGTAGTAGTGTGGAGGACGAATTCATGGAATGTATGCAAGATAGTTTTCTAGATCAGTATGTTGAGGAACCAACAGGTTGTTTTAGATCTAGTGTTGTGCAATGAGAAAGGGTTAATTAATAACCTTGTAGTAAAGGGGCCTTGAGGGAAGAGTGACCATAATATGATAAAAATTTTATGTTGACTTTGAAAGTGATTTAGTTAAATCCGAAACTAGGGTCTTAAATCTCAACAAAGCAAACAATGTAGGTACAAGGGGTGAGTTGGCCAAGGTAGATTGGGAAATTACATTAAAAGGTATGACAGTAGAGAAGCAATAGCTAGCATTTAAAGAATTAACACATAATTTACAACAAATATACATTCCTTTAAGGCACAAAAAACCCACAGGAAGTGGTCCAACCATGGCTAACAAGAGAAGTTAAAGACAGTATTAGCTCAATCGTTGAGTATATTCAAGATATTGATAGATTTTTGTACATTAAGTGGAATCAAGGAATATGGGGATAGTGCAGGAAAGTGGAGTTGAGTAGAAGATCAGCCATGATCTTATTGAATGGCGGAGCAGGCTCGAGAGGCCAAATGGCCCACTCCTGCTCCTACTTCTTACAGACTCCTTTCTGAGATACAGTACCATTAGTGCTGGGCACTCCTTCACCTGTCCGATAGCCATTCTTCATGTGCAAACTTCAACAACAAATGTTGGCAGGCTAATCAACCACGGAGAGGCATTACAACTTGGGCCCAATCCGATCAGGCATCCCAACACATGTTCTTGCAATAATTATCAGGGGCAGAAATGAGCTGCAACTACTTGCAATATCCCTACTGGTCACCTCAGGCCTAACGCTCTGACTGTATGGCTCTGCTACCTTGTATGTGAGCTCACTGACCAATCCGGGGAATCAGTAGCAATGACAGATTTTAAGACAGGTACTTAAAAAAAAAAAGTTCAGAACTAAATTTTCAACATAAAGCCCAAGACCGTAAACTTGTGCTGCAATTTATCTCCAGAATGCTTCAAATGATAAAGAAATTGAAACTGGATCTGTTAAATGGTTTAATCATTGGCCCATTAGCACTCACCAGGACCCTCTCCCAAACACAAGAAAAACACAGACAAAATGCGTACCAATAAAAGTACAGTGGCCCAGATTTTGCAGTAAATATAACGGTGAGGCTATCAGCACTCACCGTTATTAAAGAGTAAATTGGACAGCAACTTCTGGTGGCTGCACTTGCACAGTTAAACGCGGAAATCAGGAAATTGCTGTCCGAGTTCCCTGCTCCTCAAGAAGTTGCGCTATGTCGGTGTCTTGCCGAGAGACTCGGCATTGAAACACACGGAAGGGCGTGAAGTTGTGGTACTTGCATGATAGATACCCATTAAACACACCAGAAAGAAAGTTAGGGCTTGTCCATTCAAGTGTAAATAAAACATTTTATTGACATTTACTGCCAAACAACCTCTCTGGCACTGAAAATTAACTTTTACAAGTGTGCAGTCCCATTCCTGATTTTAATTATAGTTTTAGACTTCAAAAATTATTTTCCACTTTTTCCTTTGTCTCTCATCTCCCTCAATTCCATCTTTCTCTCCCCTCTCTATTTGTCTTTCTGCACATGATTTGACATCGAATTAATTATTCTAACTTACACTTCCTGATTTAGACTCTGCGGGTCTCAGTAAGGATTCTTCAATCTGATTGAGCGCGGTGATTGGTTAAGGAGACACACTGTTGCTTGCCCTGTTCACACAGGTCCCAGGTCCCCTGTACAGGGCGACATTTTGTTTTGGCTTCATGATAACTGCAAGTTGCAGTGTGAAAGCCGTCTGTGGGCAAGTCTAAGTGTAATGAACGGTTAGCGCATTAGTTCACCGCTGACCGCAAAATCTGGGCCATTATCACCAAAAGTTACAAGAAACAAGGCCACCTTTGTGGTTTTATCCCTCTGCAATATTCAACTTCATCAATAGGCGTCTACGTTACTTGAACTGTAAAGATAAAAAGGAAAGGACATGCATTTTTATATCGTCTTTCACTACCTCAGGGCAACCCAAAGTGCTTTAGAGCCAATGAAGTACTTTTGAAGTGTAGTCACTGTTGTAATGTGGGGAAATGCTGCAGCTAATTTTGTACACAAGGTCCCACAAACAGTAATATGAGATACATGACCAGATAATATTTCTTTTAAGCAATGTTGAATGAGTGATAAATATTGGCCAGGACACTGGGAGAACACCCCTGCTCTTCTTAAAGTGTCACGGAATCTTAAACAACCACCCGAGAGAGCAGACAGGGCCTCTGTTTAACATCTCAGTCGAAAGACAGGACAGAAATCCCTCAGTACTGCCTTCTTCGGCTGCACTGAGCTGTCAGCCTGCAATATGTGCTCAAATCTCTGGAGTGGGGCTTGAACCAACAACCTTCTGACTTAGAATGCTACCACTGAGCCAAGACTGACACCTAAAAATGGACTTCATCCGTCGGATCGGCTGCCCGTTTAACACCCCACCCAATTTTAAAATCAGGCAAGGAGTAAAATGGGCGGCCACTCTGATCCAGTCAGTTTCCCGCCGAGCGGATTAGGTTAAAATATTTGCCAAAGTTTTTTTTAAATCCCCACTGTCCTCCCATTTCGTGAAATCAATGCAATCGCTGTGCATAACAGAAACTGAGTAGCATTGCCGAAAATAATCTTTTAGCCAATTATTATTTAGGGTTGTGCTAATCAACTGAATATAATCTATAAATTGCAATCAGCACTGGGCCAGCTCGACTGGCTTTTAAACATGCATATACACACCATGTATATTTGATGCAGTCCTTCAATTACCATTCCACTGAGGATAGCAAGCATTGCCATAATTAGTCAGTCAAATTCTTCAAGTTATTTTTAGGTCTTTGTTAATTCAAGTGCTAAAATATATAAACTGAAAATCTATATCCACATGAGCTGGGGTCTTTCAACATTGTCTCCACTGATTCATGAATTAGTAACAAGAGGCTCTGACTCAGGATCATTAGAAGAATGAAGGGAAGAGGGAAATTACAAGAATGTTTTCACACAAGAGTGTTACAGGAACATGGAATGTGTTGTCATGTGGCTATTCAGGCAATCATTTAAAAAGGAAATGGATAAATATCTGGGAGGGGGGGAGGGAGGGAGAGAAGGAATATAAAAAGGATCCAAGGAAAGGACGGGGAAATTAAGAGTCGATAGCTCCAGTTGAACAGCTGGCAATGGCACGGGAGCCTCTTTCTGTGCTGTAATTTGTCAGATTCTAAAATTATACATTATAGAACAGGGTATTAGAAGCACAGGATATTACATTCTGAATCTGAAAAATGTACCTTTTTATGATAATTTAATTCACCCAAAATTAAACCAGCATTCCACAATAAATCAGTTGCCACAAGTTCCATTATTTCCAGATTCCCTGTGGAATGTGCAATTTTGTGTAAAATTCATCTTTGAAGGCAGCCAGCAAAATATAATGGAAACAAACTCTGGTCCTAGGCTCAATACTCCAGAGTAAAACAATTAAAAACAAAAGCATTACTCATTGTCCCAACACCAAGATGTGCCAGTGCAGCCTTCGGTCGCCTGAGGAAGAGTGTTTGAAGACCAGGACCTCAAACCCGGCACTAAGCTCATGGTCTACAGAGCAGCAGTGACACCTGCCCTACTGTGTGCCTCAGAGACATGGACCATGCACAGCAGGCACCTCAAAGCATTGGAGAGGTACCACCAACGCTGCCTCCGCAAGATCCTGCAAATCCATTGGCAGGATAGGCGCACCAATGTCAGTGTTCTTGCTCAGGCCAACATCCCCAGCATTGAAGCTTTGACCACGCTCAATCAGCTTCGATGGATGGGTCACATTGTCCGCATGCCCGATAAGAGACTCCCAAAACAAGCACTCTACTCGGAGCTCCGGCACGGCAAGAGAGCCACAGGTGGGCAGAGGAAATGCTTCAAGGACACCCTCAAAGCCGCCATGAAAAAGTGTAACATCCCCACCGACACCTGGGAATCCCTGGCCCAAGACTGCACAAAGTGGAGGAGAAGCATCCGGGAAGGCGCCGAACACCTCGAGTCTCTTCACCGGGAGCAAGGGGAAGCCAAGCGCAGGCAGCGCAAGGAGCGCACGTCAACCCAAGCACCCCACCCACCTGCCCCTTCAACCACCGTCTGCCCCACCTGTGACTGTAGGTCCTGCATTGGACTCATCAGTCACCTGCAAACTCATTTTTAATGTGGAAGCAAGTCATCCTCGGTTCCGAGGGACTGCCTAAGAAGGAGAAGAGACCAAGATATACAGGGGAAGTTTCTTGCAGTCTACGCCCACCTTCCCAGTCGAGACATGTAGAACTCAGACATAATCAGGAAGAGAATGTAAACATCATTAAAACGGTATGGAGTTTTATAGAAATAACTATATATACACACACACACACACACAGTCATCCTCATCTCAACAGAGTAGATCATGTAAAAGCAAAACAAAAGCCAGTGTTGCTGTGTCTTACTGCTGACTCAGCTGGGCCTACCACCTCAAGATGAGCTGAATTGAGATGCAGTAATGAGCCTGTTGCATTAAATACTGTCTCACAAATCTGCCTGTAAAACAGGGTCAGACTGCACATTGGTGTGAACTTGTAGCTACTGTGCTTTCACACGCAAAACATTGGTCTTTGCAGGGTAGCTTAAGTAGTGCTTGGCTTCAAATTATTTCTTCAAGTGTTAATTCAGAGCGGTGGCAGTAGCAATCACAATATTATCAATTCTCCCATTAACACCAATTAAGGAATAGTGTTCCTTTACTCCATTATCACTTGTCATAAGAATTTGTATTTGTATAAAGTGCCTGTTCAAATAATCTCAGAAGTGTGCTCAATGTATAACAACTGTTCACATATATACAGTGCAGTTATCCATAATGATTGTATCTTAGAGGAAGGATCCCACGGTGATGAGGATTCTGGCTGTGAAGCAGAAGAGCATCGTTATGCCATCTGCTGCATTAACCAAAATTGGAACAGCATGGAGTGTATCACTTTGGTTCAAGTCGAAACAACCCGAACTGAACTAAAGCTTATACAGTACCTGGGTTGACCCAAGTCACACAGTTGTTAATAACTGCGATTTATAAAGGTAAAAAAACTTAATTCTATGAAAATAAAGTCGTTACTAGGAATTCTAATGACACAGCAACAGTCACTGGTTTCTGAGCTCAGGTGCACTTCAGAAACATGTTAACCATCAGTACTTATGACCGAGAGGAACCGCACCTGACCCAAGATCGCTCAATACATGAAACTTTCTGGTATCCGGCATGGACGGGACCGACGTGTTGCCGGCTCATCAACAATTCCGGATAACCGAACGCTATAGTAAAAGATACGGAGCTCAGAGCTCCGTATAAAGCAACAAACCCTGTGCTTCAAAACAATCGGCACAAGTTGCAAGCGTCTCTGTAGCTTAGCAACAGACTCAGCTACACCCTTGCACAGCAACAAATGGAGTAAAAAAAAAAAGTTAAAAAAAGGTACCTGAACCGACTCCTGAATTTTGCCGGTGGATAGAGCGTTCCGGTCATTTAGGAGCCGGTTAATCGAAAGTTTCCTGCACTCAGCAGACACAAATTAAAAATCATTCACTGCACATCACTATCAAACCTTCACACCAACTGACACAAAAAGAGGGTGCTGTGAGAAAGAGGATGAAATGTAATTGACCTCTCATGAGGTCACTCATTTAGTTCACCATGACATCCATGGAAAAGGGTAATATTGTATAAACAACAAAACCATCTCTTGGCGCATAATAAATCGGGATTTCGAAAATTGCATAGCCACACCACAGTATTTTGTTACTCATCTTTTGATAAAAGATCATGTGTTACACTAAACAGCAGAGATATTAAACAGGCTACACAAGGTATATATGGGTTTTTAATAAAAACAGGTTTAAGTATAGAATGAGATAATAAAGTAATTCACAGGACAAAGTAGTTCTTGTGTGTCCGAGGGTAGAAAGGGATGGTAGAGGAGGCTTGTCTGTGTGATAGGCAGCCAGTGTGGAACAGTGGAATAACTAGATATTCTGGATCAGATCCACCAATCCCAAAGGTTGTCCCGCCCCAGCTACCCAATCAGATGGCACACAACCTTCATTTTCTGCTTAACCTGGAGTGGAGCTTCAAATACCACAACCATTTCATCACCAAGATCTTACTCCCACCTCATCCTCATTGAAACCCTCACACATGCTATTGAGGCAGATATTTCGATCCCTACGGGTGGGTACGCACTGTGTACTCACCCGTAGGGCCAACAGAAATGCCGCCTTCAGGCATGCACTGCGCATGCGCTGGAAACCGGCATTTCCGATCTGTCAAGCAAGCTCTCAACAGATCCTCCGTCTGCCCGGGAGCAGGGCCTCTGCAGGCGGATAGTTCCATTTATTGGAGACCCTCCGCCCGCAGAAAACACTTACAATTCTTGCGCCTGGTAAAAGCAGACGCGAGGCCTGCTTTTACCAGGATAAGAGTTGAAAAAAGTTTTTTTTTTTTTTTTTTTTTTTAAATTTACCACAGATTTATCATTTAAAAATACTTGAAAGAAAGGTAAGTTTATTTTCAGCCCCGTTAAAAACTAATTATTTCTTTTCAAAAAATAAAATTGTTTAAAATACTTAATTTATTGTAAAGTTATTTTAAAAATGTGATTTATGTTTTTAATTTATTTGAAGTTTTACTATATTTTGGGGGCGATCTCCATTCATACATTTGACAGGTCTTCCTGTCAAATGTATGAAGGGAGGTTCCCTTCTCTGTTTGCCTCCCCATGGCCCACGTGATCCCAGGGATGCAGCGAACCGCCTGCGCCTCGGATACCTGGGCCCTGCGCACCGGCAGTTTGGAGAGGCCCAGCAACAGAACTCTGCGCCTCCCGGGAGTCCTCTGGTCTAGGCGCAGATTTTTCCAGATCGCAGCCCTCCGCCCGCAGAAGGCCTGCGAACGGAATTTCTGGGCCATTATCTTCAGACTACTTCTCCAATGCCCTTCTTGCTGGCCTCCCCAGCTCCAAGCCATACAAACTTATCCAGAAATCCATCTAGCTGCACTATACCCCATAGCAGGTTCCATTCACATATCACCCAATCCTTGCTGCCTCCTACTGACTGCCCTTTCCTCAGTATATTGATTTCAAAATCCTTGCCCTGATTTGCAAGGATTTTGCCTCCATATCTCTGCAACATCCTCCAACACAAGGTCACAGCTCAAAATTTCCATTCTTTTAACACTGATGTACTGTACATTCGCTCCCCCCTCACCATCAGTGGCAGAGCCTTCAGCCATTATGCACATGCATTCTGGAATTATCTTCCTAAAGGCATGCACCTTGCGACATCTCTTCCCACTCTTCAAAGTTCCCTCAAACCTAGCTCTTGAACCATACTCTCATCACCTGTAATCTCGTCGTCTCCGGTCTTTCATATTCTCTTGTGAAGCACTATGTTTTGCTATATTGTAAACAGAAGTTGTTTTGATTACCTTTCGTTATCAAAAAGTATAGTAATTATGTAGAATTTTCCCTCCCAAGATAAAATATGGAGTAAAATATCCTAAAATAGATAAACTGCACAAGGTCTGTAGAAGGAGCAGATTTCTTGTATTGCACAAGAGAACAAAATACAGCCCTAGAACATCATAAATGTATTTAATCTTAAAAGTCCTCAGGTGTTTAGTGGTTCCAGTTACTTTCAATTTCAGTCTCCCCCTCCCCCCAAAACAAAGTTTCAAACTCCAAGATTGTAATTTTTCCCAGCTGTGCAACACTCGCTATAAATTAAAAGCATCACTTTTTGATGGTGTTAAATATTTGTTGTGACATGATTACAGCCCACTGCATATGCTGTAGTTACAGAAATACGAGGCCAACTCATTAGCAGTCAAAAGCAGCTCGTGAAACAATGGGATCACATTTCTCCAGAAGTCATCGTCAATCCAACACCAAAAGCTGCACTCCTGTGGAACCCATCACTCCACCTCGAACAAAGTGAACACAGAAAACACAAAACATCAATACAACAGTAAAATACTGCAGAAGCTGGAAATCTGAAACAACAGAAAATGCTGGAAATACTCGGCAGGCCGGGCAGCATCCGTGGAGCGAGAAACAGAGTTAATGTTTCAGGTCTGGGACCCTTCATCAGAACAGTTCTGATGAAGGGTCCCAGACCTGAAACATTAACTCTGTTTCTCTCTCCACGGATGCCGCCCGGCCTGCCGAGTATTTCCAGCATTTTCTGTTGTTAAAACACAAAACATCCCTCACTGCAGCATATTATCTGGTCATTTATCACAGTGCTGTGTGCAAATCAGGTACTTTATTTCCCTACATTATAACAGTGGCACACTTCTGAAGTACTTCATTAGCGGTGAAGTGCTTTGGGATGCGTGGAGGTCATGAAAGATGTTATATAAATACGTGCTTTCTTTTTATGTAGTAGTCATAATGGTTTGTAGAAAGGATTATATTTGCATACAGATAGTGTTGCCACAGCAAAATACAACATTGGCAAGTATATATCCAATACACTGTGCTGTGAAGTATTATTCACTCTTGCGAGCTCTGCAGCAGGTCAAGTGTACAACCATGGTCTACTTAGTTGTTTCCTCTACAGGAGATGATTAAAAAAAAATCTGCTTCTGCGCATTTTATATTATAAAAACTCAACATGTCTTTCCTGTACTCGAGCATTAAATGCTCGCTTTAAATTCTAACAACTACTTGAACAAAAACATATGGCAGAAATTTTGTGCAAGAGAAGACTTAATAACTAAAAGTCACAATATTACACTTTATACTTAATGAATTTCAATAATGCCAGCAGTCTTTGAAATGGGAGGGGGGGGGGGGCAAGGAGACCTTTCAAATGGAAAAAGTTAACTTTTGTTTAACAGCAATACAAATAGACTACAAAGAATTCCAATTTCAAAACCTCATATTTTACACCATACAAGGTAATTACTTCATATTAAAAGTAGCAAAGCTACGCTTGGCTCCATTCAATTTTTGGATCTGAAGAATACATTATTATAGCCCAGCAAGACACAGGTTCACACCTTTGGTGTTTGCAGAGTAAGGTCAGTGGTGGATAATATGAGGGGTTGGAGTCACTGTGGAGCATCCGCGAAGCTGAGATCTTCGTGGATAGCACGTTTAACAAGGTGGTCACACCGCAGGTGAAGAGTGCACAGGCAGACAGGAAGTGGGTGACCACCAGACAGAGTAAAAGAACTAGGAAGGTAGTGCAAGAGTCCCCTGGGTCCATCTCCCTCTCCAACAGATTTTCCGTTTTGGATACTGCTGGGGAGATGGCTTCTCAGGGGAATGCAGCAAGAGCCAAGTCCGTGACGCTACGAGTGGCTCAGCTGCACAGGAGGGGAGGAAAAAGAGTGGGAGAGCAATAGTGATAGGGGATTCTATCGTAAGGGGAACAGATAGACGTTTCTGTGGCTGCAGACGCGACTCCAGGATGGTATGTTGCCTCCCTGGTGCCAGGGTCAAGGATGTCACTGAACGGCTGCAGGGCATTCTGCAGGGGGAGGGCGAAGAGTCAGATGTCATGGTTCACATTGGTACCAACGACATGGGTAGGGAGAGGGATGAGGTCCTGCAGCAAGAATTTAGGGAGCTAGGTAGCAGATTAAAAAGGACCTCAAAAGTTGTAATCTCTGGATTACTCCCAGTGCCACGTGCTAGCGAGTATAATAATAGGAGGATAGAGCAGATGAATGCGTGGCTAAAGAGTTGGTGCACGGAGGCGGGGGGGGGGGGGGGGGGGGGCGGGCTTTAGTTTCCTGGATCTGTTTCTGGGGAAGGTGGGACCTGTACAAGTCGGACGGGTTGCATCTGAACCGGAACGGGACCAACATCCTTGCGGGGAGGTTTGCTAGTGCTGTTGGGGGGGGGGGGGGGGGGGGGGGGGGTTTTAAACTAACTTGGCAGGGGGATGGGATACAGAATGGAGCTATAGTAGGGGGTGATGCGCAGCCAAATATAGAGGAAAAAACAAGTCAGCCTGGAAGGCAAAGCAAATATGTAACGGCACATGGGAGTATGGCAAGGCTGGATGGCATTTATTTTAATGCAAGGAGTCTTGCGAGTAAGGCAGATGAATTGAAGGTGTTGATGAACACATGGGAGCATGATATTGTTGCTATCACAGAGACATGGTTGCAGGAGGGACAGGACTGGCAGCTCAATATTCCGGGGTATAGAATCTTCAGGCGAGACAGAGGGGGGTGTAAAAGAGGAGGGGGTGTTGCAATATTAATCAAGGAGTCAATTACTGCTGTAAGGAGGGATGATATCTTAGCAGGTTCCTCTAATGAGGCCACATGGGTAGAACTTAAAAACAAGGGGGCAAGCACTTTGCTGGGAGTGTACTATAGGCCCCCAAAGAGTCAGGGGGAGATAGAGGAACAGATATGACAGCAACTCTCAGAAGTGTAGAAATAATAGGGTAATAATAGTAGGGGATTTCAACTTCCCCAGCATTAACTGGGATAGTCAGAGTGTGAAAGGCTTAGAGGGTGCAGAATTCTTAAAATACATCCAGGAGAGCTTTTTGAGCCAGCATGTAGAAAGTCCTACAAGAGAGGGGGCGGTACGGGACCTAATTCTAGAGAATGTAGCCGGGCAAGTGGTAGATGCGTCAGTAGGTGACAGTGACCATTATTCGGTGAGATTTAAGGTAGTCATGGAAAAGGACAAAGATGGACTGGAAATAAAGGTTCTAAATTGGGGGATGGTCGATTTTAATGATAAGGCAGGATCTGGCCAAAATGAACTGGGATCAGCTACTTGTAGGAAAATCCACATCAGAGCAATGGGAGTCTTTCAGAAAGGAAATAGAGAGAGTACAACACCAACATGTTCCCGTAAAGGTCAAGGGTGGGACCAACAAGCCCAGGGAACCCTGGCAGTCAAGGGATATACAAGAATGGATTAGAAAAAAAAAGGGAGGCTTTTGGCAGATACAAAGCACTAAAAACAGTGGAAGCCCTAGGAGGAGTATAGAAAGTGCAGGGGGATACTTAAAAAAGGAATTAGGAGAGTGAAGAGGGGGCATGAAAAAACACTGGCGGGCAAAATAAAGGAAAATCCCAAGGTGTTTTATAAGTATATATTAAGGGCAAGAGGATAACCAGGAAAAGAGATGGGCTCATTAGGGACCAAAGTGGCAATCTGTGTGTAGAGCCAGAAGATGTAGGTGAGGTTTTAAATGAATATTTTGCATCTGTGTTCACTATGGAGAAGGGTGATGTAGGCATAGAAATCAGGCAGGGGGATTGTGAAATACTTGAACAAATTAATATTGAGAGGGAGGAGGTACTAGCGGTTTTAGCAGGCTTAAAAGTGGAGACATCCCCAGGCCCTGACGGGATGTATCCCAGGCCGCTGTGTGAGGCAAGGGAGGGGATTGATTGCAGGGGCTCCGACAGAAATTTTCAGAACCTCTCTGGCCACAGGGGATGTGCTAGAGGACTGGAGAACTAATGTAGTACACCATTGTTCAAGAAGGGTAGTAGGGATAAAGCAGGGAATTACAGACCAGTGAGCCTAACATCAGTAGTAGGGAAATTATTGGAAAAAATTCTGAGGGACAGAATTAATCTCCACTTGGAGAGGCAGGGATTAATCAGGGATAGTCAGCATGGCTGTGTCAGGGGGAGATCGTGTCTGACCAATTTGATTGAATTTTGAGAGGGGGTGACTAGGTGTGTGGATGAGGGTAGTGCAGTTGATGTAGTCTACACTTCAGTATGGCATTTGACAAAGTCCCCCCATTGGAGACTGGTCAAGAAGGTAAGAGCCCATGGGATCCAGGGCAATTTGGCACATTGGATCCAAAATTGGCTTAGTGGCAGGAGGCAGAGGGTGATGGTCGAAGGTTGTTTGTGTGACTGAAAGCCTGTGTCCAGTGGTGTAATGCAGGGATCGGTGCTGGGTCCTTTGCTGTTTGTAGTGTACATTAATGATTTAGATATGAATGTAGGAGGTATGGTGATTGCATTGGAGAGGGTGCAGAGGATATTCACCAGGATGTTACCTGGGCTGGAGCGCTTCAGCTATAAAGAGAGACTGGACAGGCTGGGGTTGTTTTCCTTGGAGCAGAGAAGGTTGAGGGGGGACCTGATTGAGGTGTACAAAATTAGGAGGAGCATAGATAGGGTAGATAGAAAGGAACTTTTCCCCTTAGTAGAGGGATCAATAACCAGGGGGCAGTTTCAGGGGACAGGAGGTTTCGAGGGGATTTGAGGAAAAACTTTTTCACCCAGAGGGTGGTTGGAATCTGGAACTCACTGCCTGAAAGGTTGGTAGAGGCAGGAATCCTCAACATTCAAGAAGCATTTAGATGAGCACTTGAAACGCCATCGTATACAAGGCTACGGACCAAGTGCTGGAAAATGGGATTAGAATAGACAGGGCTTGATGGCCAGCGCGGACACGATGGGCCGAAGGGCCTCTTTCTGTGCTCTATGGGGAAAAGATAAGGAATAAAAAGATACAAATCTGAAAATTTGAAGAACGTAACTGTAAATCTACATTAAATGCAGATTGGAGAAAATATGCAGTAGTGTACTTTTGAAGCAAGAAGAAAAGTTGAACAAAAGGAGGAAGAAAAATTTAATAAGGGTAAATCTTGCCTCCCAATCTGGCAACATGAGAATTTAAAAATAAATCCATGGCCTGTCCCCTCCCCATCTCTGTAACTCCCTCCAGCCCTGTAGCCTTCCGTAGTCTTTGGGCTCCTCCAATTCTGCTCTCTTGCACATCCCCAGTTTTCATTGCTCCACCATTGGCAGCCGTGCTTTCAGCTAGCTAGGCCTGAAGCTCTGGAATTCCTTCCCTAAACCGCTCCGCCTCTCGCTCCTCCTTTAAGACACTCCTTAAAACCTACCTCTTCGACTAAGTTTTTGGTCACCTGCCCTGATATCTCATGTGGCTTGGTGTTGTTTTGTTTAATAACGCTCCTGTGAAGTGCCTTAGAACATTTTATTAAATTAAAGGTGCTTTGTAAATACAAGTTGTTGCTATAAAGAGGAGAAATAATCGCCAATGGGCTCCTCCGATGATTTTTTTTTTACTAAAACTCCCACCTGTCCAACACTATTTTCTGCAACAAAAAACAGAGGCACTTGACTGCAATTACTGCCAGCGTAATATCAGTTACCAGACACTGTTCTTGTAAAAAAAAACATAAAATACAGTAACTCGTGATTTCTCTCTATTATGTGCCTTAAATTAATTATAGAATATTGTATAAAAATTATATATTTAAAATTTAAGCTTTATTTGCAGATATCGTGCTATGTAATGCACAATGCATTCGTATCAGAGCTGTTGATTTAGTGTGACTGGTCAAATTCTATTTTTATATATGGAATTCTGAGAGTTTTAACTCATTTTGGGATTGAATTCCACAATTTTACATCATTCAAATAGGTAGCCTTGATTCCTTTAAAAGGTGTATTTAATTATTTTACTTTTTTTAAATACACACGACGTTTGTAAGCAACATGGACGTTACAGGAGAGTTTTGATTGGTTCACTCGGCTAGTCTACTCTTAATATAGGACCACATCCTAATGAATACATTTACACGTCACCCAATTCACTGGACAAAATTTGCTCCAGTTGAAATAAATTGGTATGATCAGTCACCCAACTACAAAAAGTTCATAAATTATTTTGTTTAATTTATAAATTTGGTAGGAAGAATATGTCAGAGCTAAGTGGGCTAAATATAACTGAAAAGTCAAGTGTGGTGGAAAAAGAGCAATGGGAAATTTTTACAGGAGGGGAGATATCTCTCTAAACTTCTCTGCTTGAGCACTGGATGAAAAAAAAAGTTTCTGCTCACATCAAAACACTTGTAATCATGAAACATCTATATATACACACACACACACACACACACAAGCCCTTTAACAAAGCTATCTATATTTTAAGCATTATCCATAATCTTCCAGCAACTGCCCTTGTTAATTTATCAGTGATTTAAATTCTATTTCCTTTTTTAAAAAAACTAACAAAGCTGGACGATGGCTAGAATTAATCTTGTGTGTGCTCTTTGGGCCCAACATCTTAATAAAACAAAACCAAAAGATGATTTTCCTGGAAAAAAATCTTGGGAAGGAAAAAAAGCAATTTGGATTTTTAAATAATAGAAACATAGAAGATAGGAGTAGGAGTAGGCCATTCGGCCCTTCGAGCCTGCTCCACCATTCAACGAGATCATGGCTGATCATCCAAACCCTAGCACCCGGTCCCTACACCGACAGCCATCCCACACAAGCCCTATCCCCGTGTATTTAATCCCCCAACACTAAGGGCCAATTTTTGTCATGGCCAATCAACCTAACCCGCACATCTTTGGACTGTGGGAGGAAACCGGAGCACCCGGAGAAAACCCACGCAAACAATAAATGAATAATGAGAAATTATTACGGAATTTGATTTTTCTATTATTGGCAAATTGAGTCAATTGTATTTTAAAACATTTTAAGAAAAAAACAAAACTCATGGTTATGGAAAGCCACAATTGAAGCCATATGTGGCCATCCTAATGCAAATAAAATTAAGTCAAAGCGAGTATTTCTGAAAGGTTACATGAAAGCTTTTGGACTAAAAGTTCAATGGCCAACTCAATTGGCATGGGAATTATGGTGTTCAGCACGCTCACTGGGGTCCACAAAGCTTGGCCAATACTGGTTTCTCGTCATCTGTAGCAATTTAGCTAATTTACTTGATAAATTAGCTGTGCAACTTAAATCCTGTCTGGGACATTGATGGAGCAAAAGATTTTCTTCTATACAAAAGAATTGAAACTAATCATGCTGGTTATGTCTCTTTTTAGGCTGCTAAAATATGGCATAATAATAGCAAATAGCGACTTGTGTTATTTTCACAATCCCTAGCAGTGTAGATTTTGCTGCACTGCGGCATTTATATAGGTCCTTTAACAATCTCACCTGACAAAGCAAAGACTCTACTCAATATCACAAAACAAAGGGCCACCAGTACAGAACAGAACCGAAACGCTCATCACCATGGTAACCATCTATTATTCCATACATAAAGCACAGCTGATCATTTTACAAACTGTTTTTGACTATCTTTTCTAAATAGTACACTACTGGACACTGTACTGGTTGCATTTTACCTGAAAACTATTGGGCCAGAATTTGCGGTCGGCGGTATAGTTAAGGAGTACGCCACAGACATTCAAACGATATCCGCTCTTAACTCATGCGGACGCTGCAGAGCTGTGCACAGCGTAGTGCTCCACGGATCCCAGGGCCGCATCATTGGGCGAATGCGAACCTGGGATTACGTGGGATGGTGCTCCTTTCACTTCCCGACTCTTAACCAATCAGGAAACATTTTCTTAAGAAACAAAACTCATGGTTATGGAAAACCACAATTGAAGCCATACTTGGTGATCAGGAAAGAGAGGAGATTGCAGATTTGCCCACAACTCATTTTAAATAATTTAGCAGCCAGAAATGCTATTTTATTAATAAATTACGATTACAATACATAAACCAAGTTTATAACACACAAACCTATATTTACAGTCTCCTCTATTAGACTAACTAACTTTTGATTAATTTAAATAATCTAAAATCAAGAGTTTAAATGTCTGATAACATGAGGAAATCATGAAAGTGAATTAAATCCTATCTAAATAGAAGTTGGGAAATATTTAAACCAAAGCTACTAAAGGCTTTTGGGCAGCAAAAGACAGCGACACAAAAGGGCCCGGTTTTCAAAGTCGAACAAATTAAGTTTCTTTCAAAGTCTGTATCCACTCAGACACAAACCAGTGCCTCACTGTAGCATAAGCCAATACAGTTTTCTCATCCCCCCTCCCCTTACGCTCTGCAACAGGCTCCTGCGCCTGTTTGCACCAGACGCAAATATTCTCAGGGTAATTGGTGCATGGTAGGTGGGCAATTAGGCCAACTTTTCACCATCATGCTAATTTTAATAGGTAGGTGAAACGTGCAGCAAAGCCAATGCGCTGCCGGAACTTGACAGATCGTAAGTTTGGGATTTAGCACCTGCGCTGAAATTGGTCAATTTCAAAAGGTGGTATGACAGCGTACGGTACGCCGTCATACCAACCACAAATTCAGGGCCATTAATTCACTTCTGACATTTATGAAACAAATCCAGCAGTATACTGCAACAGCTTCTATTTGTCACTCTTGGTGGTGCTGTCACCGTTGCAAATATTTCAAGTTTCCACAATTCCTACATTAAAACATTTTGTTACATCACGCAATAGTTCATCACTTTTCTGGTTCCCCATTCTTTTCCCTAACAGAAACAAACACACATTGCTGGAATTTAGTAGCAGTGCAAAGTTTAGACGTCTTGAAGCCTTCCCATGAAAACAACTGACTTATCCTTCGTGGAAACACATGCAGATACACATTGTATTTGACTGCAAAATAGTCATTATCCTTCGCACACAGGGAGGGTAGTAACAATACCAATGTATTATTTGACTTAAAACATAAAAAATTAAATTACATTATTTGACGCATTAAGCCACGGTTTGCCACTTGCAGCACTCACTTCTGAGTTTGAAGACTGCAGGCTGAAACCCCACTTTAGGACTTGAACACAGTCAAGACTGGCACTCCAGTGTAGTACTGAGGAAGAGTTATACCTTGAAGTTGCTTTTTAACCATGGTTACCTAGTGCAGTGGTTCAGGTGGATGCAAAACAGCACATGGCACCATTTGAAGTGCAGGGGGATCTTAACAGTGTACTGGCCAATATTCCTCACTTAACTGTCAGCACCCAAAAGTATTGATTAAATTGATTATTCAGCTGATGGTTTGCATGACCTTGTGTAGGTGCATGCAGCATCCATTTGACAACAGTGACCACACTTATTAACAATTTATCAAACAGGACATGCTTTGGAATGTTTGATAGTCATGATAAAAGGTGCGATATAAATGCAAGAATCTGAAAATGTCTTGAAATTTGAAGCTATGATGCTGCTGTAGCCACACTTCACTAATCAAAAAATCAGCAGTAGATGTATCCTGTTCTCCAGATTAGCAGCTGCACGATAAATTTCTTCTTAGAAACTCAAGGGCTGTGTGTGAAATGAGTTTGGGCAGTCCCAAACTAATTCCCAATGTCGCACAGTACAAAACTGCTCCTGATCAGCATTCATTTGGCAATCTTTCAGAGTGGCTACAAGGATGACCAGTGTAGGAAATGCAAAAATGTCATACTGGTGTAATAGTAATAATTTAAAATGGATGAGTCATATTGTTGGGAGTGGAATAAAGGGACCTTCTCTGTATCTAACCAATTCTACTTGACTAAAATGCAGATGCAGAGTGCCCAAAAGGAAACTGTTCCACTTCCCCAGTGCTTGCAACCTTGATGAACACAAAATAAAAATAATTTCACACTTTATATCAAGACATGCAAAATCAGTAACTAGGATATGTTTTTGCTAATTGTCTAATTACATATGCAGAGATTACACAATGGGATTTTAGCGCATGACCACTTAATGCATTGATCATAAACTCTGCTATTATAGCAAAAACATTGGCCCAGAAATTAGGTTCGGGGGCTTGCCGCGCGTGCAAGCCCCCGATGTGCACTTACCCGGCGCGCCGACAGCTGAAGCCTGGGCCTGCTTGGAATTCCTGTCACTGGCCCGGTTCAGCTGTCAGCGCACTGTGCTTGCCTGATCCAGCGGCGTAGTTAGTTCGATGTGCCGGCTGGGATCAGGTGAGCACTGGGCAGCCAATCAGGGGAGGGAAAGCTTCATTCATGAGTTTGATAGTAAGAACCGTCAAACTCATGAAAAGTACGGGCGCCCAAAACACTACTTAAACTTTAAATAAAATTTTAAAAAACATCCCACTAATTAAATGAACTATAAATAACTTTTAAAAACTATTTTAAACAATTATTCAAAAAAAATTTTTAAATAATTATTTTTTAAAAATCGGGTCTAAAAATACTTAAAAGTCCTTAAAAACAATAAAGCTGTGGAAAAAAAGTTATAATTTTAAATAATAGACCACTTACCTTAAAGAATCAAGTCCTTACGTCTCCTTTTTACATTTCTAAAAAGTTGAGGCCCTTACACACGGGCAAACCTGTAAAAAAGGAGGAAGTTCAACGCGTGTGTGCAGAGTCCTGCGCGCACGCGTTGGACCTCTGAACCCCTTGGAGGAAATTCCCGCGCATGCGCTGTGCATGCTGAAATCCGGCACTTCCAACGGGCCCACGCGTGAGTACCCCGTCCGTACTCACGCGTTGGGACCGGAATTACTGGGCCATTAACCCATTTACAGGAAACTTTGGTTTATCCGGAGGTTGTATGGCCGGAAACCTCGATCTAACGGCAGAAATCAGCAGCCGTTTTGTTAGGTTTTTTTTCTTTTTTTTTTCTTCTCCTGGCATTTTTTTTTTAATAAAAACAGTCAGTCTCTGGAAAGCCTCTGAAGCTGTTGCTAAGCTACAGAGACGCTTCCAAGGTACGGGCCGACTGTTTACAAGCTGTTGCTAAGCAACAGTGTTTGTTGTCAGATACGGAGATGAAAACCTCCATATCCTTCAACATTAGCGCTGGTCTGTCCGGAAGTTTTCATAGATCGGCATCACGCCGGTCCCGGATATCGCAAAGTTTCCTGTATTCTGAAAAGGTTAACACCACTGGTAAAATGGCAGAGAGGAATAAAAAGTGTTTATATGCCAGAATCCAAAAATGTAATTTCAATGCCAGTTGCAGAGAAATTTTATTTTCAGCAATCCTTCAAAATAAACACTACCCAGATTGGTGCTTTGTATTCCCCAATAATTTACAATTCACTACAATCCCAAAATGTGAGTACTGGATTTCGTATTATATTGATCTGACAAATTCGAAGAATTGTATCAAACTCAAAATGTCCCGATAATTTATCTTCAGTTTCCAAAATGTTCCATTGATTTCATATTCCTTGCTAACTTTACTGTGTTTTTTAAAAAAAAGTGAATTCCGAGAAATAGGTTGAGGATAAAAGCAGAGCTCTGCACAGTCATCCACTCAGCTCAATGGAAGATGCAGCAAGATGCAACCAGCAGTGTAATGCAGGTTGGTGTATTGCAAAAGCAGCCAACAAATTTACTCCATTGATGAACATCAATAAAATCTTGGTAGGAAAAGCTTAGCTGACCCAAACTGTTTGTGTAATTAATTAGCTTTGCAGCTTTAAAAATATAATATACCTTGGGCACATGAACGATTTCAGTCAAATCAATTCAAATAATTCTACTTCTATGGAAATATTGTTCAGCTCCAGTATGTTTTACTCAGTTCAGAAAGGGTAGTTAGAGTGCTGCACCATTATAACCCGGCATTCCTCTAACCAAGTAGTAACACATGGTCTGCAGTGTTAGAAGACAGTAATATCAATGGCTTGAGGACGACATAAATCTTCAGAATGAGACCATTTTTTTCCTGCCATATGACAAGCTTGTGTAATTGAATAATCTAATGTGACACGCAGCGACCCTGGATCATGTGACTGGATAAGCAAGATTAGGCTTTAATTTTCCTGACCATACAGGGCGTCACAAATATATGGATTTTATTGGTGTCATTTTCAGATGGTGGCTGATAATCAAGAGACTGAGGGATTGTTTAATGCCATATCAGATCAGTTTGCTGATGGCTCTATGGATATAAATAGCAAGCTTTCATTTAACCAGAATGAGCTAATGTTGGATCTACGTGTTTGTCAGGAAACATATATTAAAACAAATCTTAGACTAAAATGGATGTTTCTCATGAGGTAGTGTGAGTTTAATCAAGTGTTTGATCTGTATATATTCATACTGTATATATTCATTTTGTATTTATGAACTTGTATTTATATAAGCATATTTATGAACTGTAATTTATTATACTTTTGTCAGATTATCTGACTTCAGACAAAGAGAGAGGTTAAAATCAGCAAGTTAAAACACAGCCATTTTTTCCAACTTGTGGTTAAACATTAAACAACACTTAACTGACTGCTCAAGGGACATGTTCTGTCAATACGAAGAGTGATCAAAATGAACCATTTCTGGATTTTTTTTGCTCAATTGTGCACAGAACAGATTTTGGGGGGGGGAAGACTGACATTTAAGGGCTGTGTTTTAAAGAAAGGTGTCGTCACACAAGTTGAAAAAAAGACACTGGGAAAGGTGGTTAAAATGCCAATTTTCCCCAAAGACTAAACAAGAAGCAATTTGATAGCTTGTCTCAGTAATTGATAAAACACATCACACCCATTCTGCTCGAGTATCTTGCATAGGTCTTCCTCTCAGATGGTGAACGCAGATGAAAAACAAAGAGACAGATGTGTGGGAAGTTAGTCAGGCTTTTAAAAGCAGAAACCTGCAAGGGCAGCCTTTATCCAGACTGAAAAGGGGAATAGTTAAGAGGCAGTCAATCTGGTAAAATCAAGCAATAGGATCCACTGATGTGGGGGAAGTATGGCATGACTATTATTTTATATTATGGCATGGAGACAAGTTACACTGATTGAATTATGGGAGTCCAATGCTCTTATAGATTCACTTGCTATGAAAAAGCAGCTTAAGAATTCATACCTGGTCTAATCTTACCAAGTGTTTCCTCAGCTCACTTGGAAAAGATTGGACAAGCATATGGGAAAGAATTTCTGGTTCAGATTACAAAAAGGTATTGTTGCTACATGCCTGGGTTCCGCTATCCTGCAAGTAGATAATGGACAGCGAAAGTCAATTCCAGCACACAATAGGGAGAGATCCACTTACAAGAGGGACAGAAGCCACTGAACCAGAGAAGGTATCCCTTCTCCTTCTGCAGAGAGCGTCTGCTATTCCCAGATGCAGCAATGGATGGTGAACTGCAAAATGTTTGCAATATCCCCTGTTGAAGCCTGGAAGGAGCCACTGGCATAGAAATTGAGAGCGACTGTGACCTTAACTGCCAGAGACGTCCTGGTCCTGAGCTGAGGCCGGAGGTTTGGCTGCAGGAGGTGGCAAAGCTCTGTGACCACCTCCTTGCTGAAGCGGAGCCTTCTAAGGCACTGCTCCTCTGAGAGATGAATGTAGGAGAAGAGCTCCTGGAATACCCTGGGTGGGTAAGGCCTCCTGTTGAGAGCCCTGTTGGCCCTCCTCCCTCTGCCCACGTTTTTCAATCTTTCTCTCTGCCTCAGATGGTGACGCTGGAGGGCGAGGTCCAGTGCCAGTACAGCCCCCATTAAATGATGGAAATGTTGCACGATCAAATGTAACCCAAATGAAAGTGATAAACTTTTCTCAGCCAGAATACTCCTTCAAGTTGAAAACGGTCAAATGGATCAAAACGCCTGTCTGTTTGTGTCAAACTGACAAAGCAGCATTGTTTGCCGACAAAAAAATCCCCCAGAAGTCGACCCCTTTATATAGCGCTCTTCCAGATTTAATACTCGTATCTTATCAAGCAATCCGAGTGTGCATCTTGGGTGGGAGAGAGAGAGAGAGAGAGAGACACACTTCTTATCCAAAAAAGACACTGCTTACAAAAGGAGAATTAGCCTATTACAGACTTCTCAGTGTAATCATTAATTGCTGAATATATTGTACTTTACATTTCCAATTATAAATATATTAGCTTTTGAGTTTGTCGAAAGTCTGTCAAACTGAAGAGTCTTCATAAAATGTCGGCTCAGTGGTGTCACACACACGCCCGAGTCAGAATGTTGTGGGTTCAGAGACTTGAGCACAAAATCTAGGTGGACACTCCAGTGCAGCGCTGAGGCAGTAGTGCACTGAAGTGCCATCTTCTGGATGAGGCGTTAAACTGAGGCCCCGTCGGACCTCTCAGATGGAAGTAAAAGATCCCATGGCACTATTTCAAAGAAGAGCAGGGGTGTTCTCCCCAGTGCTTGGCCAATATTTATCCCTCAACCAACACAAACAAACAGATTATCTGGTAATTATCACACTGCTGTTCGTGGGATCTTTCTGTGCGCAAATTGGCTACCACGTTCCCTACATTACAACAGTGACTACACTTTGAAATTACTTTTTGGTTCTAACACTTTTTAGGATGTCCAGAGGTCATGAAACTCACTAAATAAATGCAAGTTCTTTCTTTCATCTTTTTCCTTTTAAGTGCCTCTTGCTTTTCAGAGAAAAGCTTCATCAAATAGCGCAGCATGAAACGGCGTTTAACTCCATAATCAGATTTCTGCAAATAAGCGTAATGGAGAAATCGCCAATCACTCAAATCTACGAAGAGTTTAGCCGGAAAGGTACAACCACCCAAACTCTGCAATTAAAAATTAGCCAGGTTTCTTGCACCCGATTGTCACCCTTGTTGGAATAACATAAGAAATAGGAGCAGGAGTAGGCCAATCGGCCCCTCGAGCCTGCTCCGCCATTCAATAAGATCATGGCTGATCTGATCCTAACTGCCAATCCACTATCACAGAACCATCTCCTGCATCTAACAGAATTAGACACACGAAATAGGAGCAGGATCAGGCTACACGGCCCCTGGGCCCGCTCCGCTACCCACAGGGCCATGACCGATCCAAACCTAGACTCGTGTCCAAATTCCTGCCCGCTCCCCGTAACCCTTAATTCCCTTTACTTCTAGGAAACTGTCTATTTCTGTTTTAAATTTATGTAATGATGTAGCTTCTACAGTTTTTTGGGGCAGCATATTCCATGGACCTACCACCCTCTGAGTGAAGTAGTTCCTCCTCATCTCAGAATTGCTTGTGTGGTTTTTTGGAGGACTGGAACAGACTGCTGTGATATGTTCTGCAATTTGATTATTTGCAGAAACTTGGTGTCATATGACTAAATAGGTACTTTGGTGTGTACCAGACAGTGGCTGCTGCTAATCCAGTGGCACTAAAACCAGTTGTAGCACTTACCAATGCCCTGGAAATCAGTTAAGTCAGCACAGACCAAGAAACAAAGCTGGAACCTTACTGGTCTGTATAGCTCAAGGAGAGGAAGCCAGGCAATTGCTTTCCTTTTAAGTGCCACTTGCTTTTCAGAGAAAAGCTTACTCAAATAGCCTACTCTACCATCAACCCCAGAACGACATGTACATCTTCTTAGGCAGCCCTCAGAACCGAGGATCACTTGCTTCCACATTAAAAATGAGTTCTCAGGTGACTGATGAGTCCAATGCGGGACCTACAGTCTCTGTCACAAGTGGGGCAGACAGTGGTTGAAAGAGCGGGTGGGTGGGGTGCTTGGGTTGACGTGCACTCCTTGCGTTTGGCTTCCGCTTGCTCCCGGCGAAGAGACGCGAGGTGTTCGGCGCCTTCCCGGATGCTTCTCCTCCACTTTGTGGCCAGGGATTCCCAGGTGTCGGTGGGGATGTTACACTTATTCAAGGAGGCTTTGAGGGTGTCCTTGAAGCGTTTCCTCTGCCCACCTGGGGCTCTCTTGCCGTGCCGGAGCTCCGAGTAGAGCGCTTGTTTCGGGAGTCTCGTATTGGGCATGCGGACGATGTGACCCGTCCATCGGAGCTGATTGAGCGTGGTCAAAGCTTCGATGCTGGGGATGTTGGCCTGAGCAAGAACACAGACGTTGGTGCGCCTATCCTGCCAATGGATTTGCAGGATCTTGTAGAGGCAGCGTTGGTGGTACTTCTCCAGTGCTTTGAGGCGCCTGCTGTACATGGTCCATGTCTCCGAGGCATACAGCAGGGCGGGTATCACTGCTGCTCTGTAGACCAGGAGCTTAGTGCCGGGTTTGAGGTCCTGGTCTTCAAACACTCTCTTCCTCAGGCGACCAAAGGCTGCACTGGCACACTGAAGGCGGCGTTGGACTTCATCGTCGACGTCAAAAGGAAAACGAAGCACATGTACTCTGCTTAGGTGAGAAGAGAGAAAAAAGGCGCAAGAAAGCAGGGCAAATGTGTTACAAATTTTTTTTTTTTTTTTATAGCAGTAAAAATTTGGTAGCCAATCATTCTCCCCAGCTATCTGGCGTGACTGTTAAATAAATTATACAATTACATTACACGTTTTATACTAGCAGATTTTATCAATATTGTATATGGATTTCTCCCCCTCCTCGCCATGACCACTCAGGCACAACCTAAACGCTAGCAAAGTAGATGGATTGACAACTGCAGCACTGGCTTTTGGCCAACACTAGTTTGTCAAGCCCAAAGTCTGAAACTCTTCCAATTTTCCCTGCTTCCCTACTGCTTGGCCCCTTGGAAGTTTGTCTGATCCAAGATGGGCGTTCCCAGATAGCAAGTTGCCAAAATGTAAGTGTTAGTCAGTCTGTGGCACTGCACGTGGTGAATCTGCCACCTTGTTAAGATAGAGAGACAGCATTAGAGCTTAAATAATCTTACGCATAAAAAAATATCTCTATCCCCATTTAACATTTATCTCCCCATCACACTTGCTGTGTGGGAAAAACCGCAGGCAATCTGCTGTGATGCGGTGCTGTCTTGGGACCGACATGCTGCACTCCGACACTACCAATTAATGTTCACTTCTTAAGAAAAATGCTAGTTCGATCATTTTAACTAACGTCAATCAAGCCTACTGTGTATTCATTTTTTCAAGGAAGATCTGTTCGTCCCAACTTCATTATTACTTCTAGGCCTTGAGCAGTCTTTCCATGTGACTATAACTGGAACAGATTGTTATGGTTTGAAGTAATATTTCATATCTACTAAACTTAAAATAGAAGGCTGGCTAGATAGTCTGATCAGTATACACATCTTTCCTTGTTGGTGTTTTTAAGCTGTAGTTTGATGATGTTGATCTTTGTTTACACGTTCAAGTTAAACTAAACCTGCATATTTTCAGAATAATTCAGAATCTAGGTAACTTTATTTATACTTGCTCAACGTTCATAAGCCGGAGTAGGATTCCACAGGAACTCAAACTTCAATCTGTATATCTCTCCATGAATAACAAAAAACTTCAAATATTCCTGAACTCTGATCTTGCAATCGACAGAGAAACGATCTGTCCAACAGATAGTAAATAGGAAAGCCACAGACTTGACACACCTCCTGGTGGCCAGTTTCAAAACTGTATTCATAAATGACAGATGGATCTTCGCTGAATATGTTACCCATACCTTCAACCAGGGATGGCTCATTACAAAAAGGGGGGGGGGGGGGGGAAAAGAGAAAGGGATACTTGTTTTATGGTGCAAGTTTCACCATCAATGCACCTTGAAAGACCAAGAATTCTGAGTAGGCAACTATTTTTTTTCTTCTGTATATTCATAAAAACAAGTACTTAGCTCAACTTTTGCACTATACCAAATACTCACTTTTACCATATTTTACACTTTATAGTGCCTACATCACAGCGAAGGTTGCACTGCTGGATCCATTATGCTTTTAGAAGGCAATCACTAGGAACCAGCATAAAACTGTTGAGAAAAAAATGCTCAACAAGGATTGTTTTTCCCCCCCCCACCCCCCCCCCGAACGATTTCAGCAGTCACACTTGAAGGCCCAACAGGAAACAATATTTACATTTCCTTGAGCCTTGTTCCTGCGATATACAAAAACCTAAACTTGCATCAAAACACAGTCTTAAAACAAGTAGGTCTCATTCTACTTATTAACCTTCAATTTAACTTTACTGAACCAGTACATATACAGGAAACTTTCGATTTACCGGCACCTAAATAAATCTCGGTTAACCGGCAAAATTCAGGAGTAGGTTCAGTTAAGTTTTATTACTTGCCTTCCTCGATCTGTTGCTGTGCAAGGGTGTGGCTGCAGCTGTTGCTAAGCTACAGAGACGCTTGTAACTTGTGGCCATTGTTCTGAACCTGTTGCTAAGCAACAGGGTTTGTTGCTTTATACAGAGCTCTCAGCTCTATCTTTTACTATAGCTTTCGGTTATCCGGAATTTTTGATGAACCGGCATGTCGGTCCCGGATAAAAAAAAGTTTCCTGTAAAATACTTCAATTGTGATACCCCAATTGTACTTGGAGCTGTTGCACAATGAAATTTAACTCGCCTTCAAACACAAACCTGGGGCCCCATATGAAAGTGTAGGTAAAATTCCTACTAGACAACAGGCAGTTGTGTGGAAGAAACATGCCTCTTGGCTGGAAGGTGTCGGAGTTAAGTTACACAATAAAGAATTTTTACAAATAAAAACAGAAAATTATGGAAATACTCAGGTGGTCAGTCAGCATCTGTGGAGAGAGAAAGAGAGTTAACGTTTCAGGTCGATGACCCTGGCGCCAGTTCTGACAATGGGTCAAATTTCAGATTTCCAGCATCTGCAGTATTTTGCTTTTGTAATGAATTTTTAGTTTGGCTAATTTACATACAAACATTAAAGCAACTTGTTTTAAAGGCATAATACCACTACATGGATTTGTACAATTCAATAGCACTTCAAAATGAAAAACAAAATTTAAAAAAATAGCCAAATAATTTGCTGCAGTATGGCTTGGTTAATAGCGGTTTCAAGTCCATCATAGATGGACCCCAGGTTATCTTGTTGGTTTCACTGGAAAATTACCCTCATTATGGAACTTTTGAGTATTAACTCACCACTGAGATGTGTGCATTGATAGGGTTCCCATATGTCAGCACAACTGACCAAGACTTTGCTGTCTGATTTAACAATGCAATACAAACACAGCTATGCACATTTCAGTAACTGATCATCCACATCACAAAGTCTTCAACTTCCAAGCTCTTACAGTAATGTAATTTAGTGCTTGCTATGGTATTACCATTTACATAGAAAACATAGAAAAATAGGAGCAGGAGTAGGCCATTTGGCCCTTCGAGCCTGCTCCCGCCATTCAATATCATGGCTGATCATCCAAATTCAGTAACCGGTCCCTGCCCTCTCCCCATACCCCTTGATCCCTTTAGCCTTAAGAAATATATCCAACTCCTTGAATATATTTAATGTATTGGCCTCTACTGCCTTCTGTGGTAGAGAATTCCACAGGTTCTCTCCCCATACCCCTTGATGCCTTGTGTGTCTAGAAATCTATCGATCTCCTTCTTAAATATATTCAGTGACTTGGCCTCCACAGCCTTCTGTGATAGAGAATTCCTTGGGTTCACTACCCTCAGTGAAGAAATTTCTCCTCATCTCAGTCCTAAATGTCCTACCTCATATCCTAAATATGCTAAAAAGGTTGCTAAAATTATGTTTTACGGAAATATTTCTTTTTCACAAGTTTAGTGTTCATATATATCTTATTTTATAAATAAATTCTCTGCATTTTACCCTCTCTCTCACACAAAGGTGAAGACGCTTGCTGTGGTGAAGTACAGTATCATGAATCCCAACCGCCATCCACTACCTCATGCCAATTTGTGACCCTTGACAGTAAATGGCTGCAGGGCTTTTCAACTGGATAATATTTCACCCAGTCCTGTCTTAACCAAACATGAACATACAAGACAGGAGGTCACTGAACAGCATTCAGGAGCAGGAGCCACAGCATATTTTCCTCATTAATTGAAGAGCATCAAGACCTACTGTCACAGCTAATATCAGCCAACTCAGTCCAAACCGGGAGTAGAATCTGTGACCTAGTTCTTCCGCGCGGCAGCTCTTTTGTCTACTAGATCATCAGAAGAGAGATCAATGTTATATTGTTGACACTTCAGTTACAGTTCTTCAACTCCCTAGGTGTCCAATCCAGAGGTTCATTACTGACACATCAGTTACAGCTCAACTCCCAAGGTGTCTAATCCTGAGGTTCTACTGAATTCTAGTAATTGTGAAAAAAGTGAAACATTTCACTGAAATTAAAATCATATTTGCACTGTACAGAACTAAATATAATAGCTGTTTTACAATTATTTATGCTGGACTTAATAACCAAATTAATTTTCAACACATTTCTGGAAAGATCCCATAAAATAAATCCTATTTTTAGGTTTGTGGCTAGTTCCTTTTTTTTGGGGGGGGGGGGGGGGGGGGGGGGGGCGCGGGGGGAACCATGAAGCAGAACCACATTTACATTAAGAACAAAATCAAAAAAAGCTGGAAACACTTAGCTGGTTAGTCAGCATCTGTGGAGCGATGACTAAATTTACACATGAAATGTTAAATTATCTGTTCTCTCCACAGATGTTGACTGACCTGAGTGTTTTCAGCATTTGTTTCTTCAGTTCCCTCATGCTTTTACATTAGGGTGCATTCATTGAGATACACAATGAACCAATGTCAAGTTTTATTTGGGTCAATCAAGATCCAAATGGATGCCGCACATCTCAAAGCACGTCAGACACTGATGTCACATTAATTCAGCTGTCCAACAATGCTGCAATATACAATGGATATATTCCCTCAGTTGTGTTGTTCAAACAGCTATTATGGTCTTACATGCCTCAGAAGTGCTGCTCATAATGTACGGTATGCTTCTTCATTGCATCATTTGGCTCAGAATAATTCTCAACATCAAAGTTAAACTAAACATAAAGCACTTTTTCAAAAGCTCAACTCTGATCTGTTAAATGCATTACAGATCAAAGACAATACTCTACGCCATGGTTATAGAAGTATACTTTAAATTACTCTTAAATGCACTTTCCTCACTGACCGTCTTCAAATGGGTTTTTGTACACTTTGTTGACAATAATAAAATGCAAAATGCATGCACAGTAGAAATGAGATGTACAGAACACACTGGTTCACTCAAGTCTCTATAAAACAAGTTGCTATTTTTTTTGGGGGGGCGAGAAAAGAACGGCATGGGGGAGAGTTTTAATTTTAAAATTCTACTCTTCATCCTGTAGAACAGTTGTGTATGGAAACAAATGTGAATGCGATCAAACGAACACAAAGATTTTAAAACAGCAAGTTATATTTCGAAACATATATAAATCAGCACTCTCAGTCACATGATTCAGACGATCTGTAAAACGATGATTTTTTCAAAACTTACAAACTGATAAAACAACTGTTTACACTTTCAACAGGAAATTATTGGACAAGATACCAAAATCCATACCTATCCAATTATAGTTGAGAATCGGTTAAAAGACCATTCACCAAATTAGTGATGCATCAGCTGTATCAGGCATTATAGCATAACTCACAATGCCCAATATTTGAGACCAGTATGGCATTGTCTTCAGATATTTTGATTCAACTGAAATAAAAAGGAATTCCCGTCTGAGCACTAGTCAGTCAAAATCAGAGAAAATGTTGGTAACAACAATGCCCGATCTGAATTACACCTGCAACATCAGTATGTGGAAAAAGGCAATACAGATGCCTTAATCCTGGATGAGCAAATGAACAGTAATGGTCTGAACCTAATTTCTGCTATGTAAAACAGTGCTCACCAGCATACAAATAAAAGCCACTGTAACCCTATCAGCAAGTCATCTTTAATTCAGTTGCAATTTGCATTTAATTCTTTATTAGAAAACTAATATTTACTAAAATACACTAAGAAGTTAGGTAGGACCGCTCAGATAATGTTCAGTGCAAATTCATAATTGAAAAACATAACACCTATTGACAGCATACATGAAAATCAGTTGATTACTCTTGTTCAATTTCTAACAATGCATGGTCAGCTTCAAAATAAGTATATTTTTTAAATCTCAAAATTTGACAGAAATAATTCTAAACATGATTTTACACATGCACTTCTACTATATTCTTTCCTCCATGCTATGTTTTATTTTCACCCATTTTTCTGACCATGACCTGTTCTCAGCTTCTACCAATCCTGCTCTATGACCAACCATTAAAAGATACAAGAAATACCCAAGCTATTTGCCCTCCAACTGCATAAGTGCCTCTCATTTGCTCAACACCTCCATTTAAGTGTACAGCAGAGGCTGGGAACCATCTTAAACATAGAGATAGGAACAGGAGTAGGCCATTCGGCCCTTCGAGCCTGCTCCGCCATTCAATGAGATCATGGCTGATCTTCGTCTGAGATCATAGCTGATCTTACCAGTTCAGTACCCCGTCCCCGCCTTTTCTCCGTAACCCTTAATCCCCTTAGCCTTCAGAAATATATCCAATTCTCTCTTGAAAATATTTATTGAATTAGCCTTCACAGCCCTCTGTGGCAGGGAATTCCACAGGCTCACCACTCTTTGAGTGAAGAAATTCTTCCTCATCTCTGTTTTAAATGATTTGCCCGCTATTTTTAGACTGTGGCCCCTGGTTCTGTGCTCCCCGGCCATTGGAAACATTCTCTCTGAATTCAGCCTGTCCAGGCCTGCCATAATTTTATATGTTTCGATGAGATCCCCTCTCAATCTTCTAAACTCCAGTGAGTACAAGCCCAAACTATTTAATCTCTCTTCGTAGGTCATTCCCGCCATTCCAGGTATCAGCCTGGTGAATCGCCGTTGCACTCTTTCCATGGCAAGAACATCCTTCCGCAGATGGGGCGACCAAAACTGTACACAATACTCCAGATGCGGTCTCACCAGCACCTTGTACAGCTGTAGTAAGGTATCCCTATTCCTATACTCGAACCCCCTTGATATGAAGGCCAACATACCATTTGCCTTCTTAATCGCCTGTTGCACCTGCATGCTCTCCTTCAGTGACTGGTGCACAAGAACACCCAGGTCCCTCTGCACTTCCCCATCTCCCAATCTATTGCCATTTAGATAATAATCTACCCTCCTGTTTTTACCCCCAAAGTGGATAACCTCGCATTTATCCACATTATAGTGCATCTGCCACGTATCCGCCCATTCCCCCAACCTGTCCAAATCGCACTGTAGCCTCCTGACATCCTCATCAGAGCCCACCCCTCCTCCTAGTTTAGTGTCGTCAGCGAATTTGGAAATATTGCATCCAATTCCCTGATCCAGATCATTTATATATATTGTGAACAGCTGGGGTCCCAGGACAGATCCTTGCGGCACCCCGCTGGTCACTGCCTGCCACTCCGAAAACGAGCCGTTTATTCCAACTCTCTGTTTTCTATCCGCCAGCCAGTTCTCTATCCACGTTAATACTTTGCCCCCAATCCCATGAGCCTTAATTTTGCATGATAATATTTTGTGTGGAACCTTATCGAAGGCTTTCTGGAAGTCAAGGTACACCACATCCACTGGCTCTCCCCCATCTATTTTACCAGTTACTTCCTCAAAAAATTCCAGCAGATTAGTCAAACACGATTTACCCTTTGTAAATCCATGTTGACTCTGTCCGATCCTTTCCCCATTTGTCAAGTGCTCCGCTATTTTATCCTTAATAATGGACTCTAGCATTCTGCCCACAACCGATGTAAGGCTTACTGGTCTATAATTCCCTGCTTTCTCTCTACCCCCCTTTTTAAATATTGGGGTAACATTAGCTACCCTCCAATCCACGGGTACTGTTCCCAAGTCAATGGAGTTCCGGAAGATGATCCTTAGAGCATCTGCTATCTCCAGGGCCACCTCCTTAAGTACCCTAGGATGTAGTTTATCAGGCCCCGGGGATTTGTCGGCCTTCAGTCCCCTCAACTTACCCAACACCATATCCCTAGAGATACTAATTTCTGTCAGCTCCTCCCTCTCATTAGTCCCTATGTTTGCCGATATTCCTGGGAGGTTATTTGTGTCCTCCTTTGTGAATACAGAACCAAAGTATGAGTTTAATTGGTCTGCCATTTCCTTATTCTCCATTATATATTCTCCCGAATCGGACTGCAAGGGACCGACTTGGGATTTTACCAGTCTTTTCCTCCTGATATACCGATAAAAGCTTTTGCAGTCTGTCTTTATGTTTGCTGCAAGTTTACTTTCGTATTCTATTTTCCCCTTCCTGATTAATCCCTTTGTCCTCTTTTGCTGTATCCTGTACTGCTCCCAATCTTCCGGTCTGGTGCTTTTTTTTGCCAGTTGATATGCCCTTTTTTTTGATTTTATGCTGTCCCTAATTTCCCTCGTTATCCACGGTTGAGTCACCTTTTTAGGTTTATTTTTATGCCAAACCGGTATAAACATGTTCTGGAATTCTTCCATTCTATCTTTGAATGCTTGCCATTGTCTATCCACTGTCAATCCCCCCAGAAACACCACCCAATCAATCTTACCCAATTCCCGTCTCATACCCTCGTAATTCCCTTTATTTAAGTTCTGGACCTTAGTCTCTGATTCAATTTCCTCACTCTCCATCTTAGTGAAAAAACACACTACATCATATCTATTCACACAAGAGATGATCAAACAAACTTTGACACTGAGCCACAGAAGAATTTATTAGGACAGGTGACCAAAAGCTTGGTCAGAAGTAGATAAAAAAAGACTTAGATTTATAGAGTGCCTTTCACAACCACCGGACATCCCAAAGCACTTTACAGCCACTGAAGTACAGTCACTGTTGTAATGTAGGAAATGCGGCAGACAATTTGCACACAGTAAGCTCCCACAAACAGCAATGCAATAACGACCAAATAATCTGGGGTTTGTTTTTTTTAGTGATGTTGATTGACGGATAGTGTCCAGGACACCGGGGATAACTTAGTTAAGAGTCTTAAAAGGAGAGTAAGGTAGAGAGGCAGAGGGGTTTAAGCGAGGGAATTTCAGAGTTGCTAATGTGTCTTGATGTCAGCTGTGGCTCAGTGGTACCACTCATCTCTGAATTAGAAGGTCAAAGTTTCAAGCCCCACTCCAGAGACTTGGGCAAGTAATCCAGGCTACCAGCCCCTCAATGCTGCATTGATGGAGGTGCTATCTTTCAGATGAGACATTTTACTGGAGGCCCATCGGCTCGCTCAGGTAGCCTTAAAAGATCCCATAGCACGAATCAAAGCGCTCTCCAGGTGCCTATGCCAACATTTACACCTCAACCAAAATCACCAAAACAAATGTCATTTATCTCATTGCTGTTTGTGGGACCTTGCTGTGCACAAATTGTTGTAATGCAGGGAAACGCAGCAGCCAGAGACTGCACTTCAAAAAAAATACTTAACTGGCTGCAAAGCGCTTTGGGACGTCCGAGATCGTGAAATTATAAATGCAACTTCTTTCTATAATGTTTACTAGCAGTCTATTGCGACTTGACAACATACAAACAGGCCACTGTGTAAATAGCTGAATCTCCAACCTTGGCAACCCAATTAAAAAGAAAACGAGGCGCCTCAAACAACCTCAAATGATGATCTTGCTCTTTGTCACAGGAGAATAATCTGCCATTATTCTGTTATGTTACAATTATTTCAAGTGTGATTATTACAGAGAACATAAAATTGGTTAAGCCTTTCGAAGCCCCTCTTGGTTAAAAGGCTGAACTTTCCGAGATAAATTTGTTTTCCGCGCTCTCGTGGCATTTAGAATACATATTCTGCACACACACACACACACACACACACAAATACATACAATCAGATAAGTGGAAGGAAAGAAGCGCCGCCTGCGCCGCGCACTGGAAGCAGCCCCTTGCAGAGGTGCTTCTTACATGTACTGAGGTAGTAAAGCGCCCGGCGCAGCGCACAAGCACCAACATGTCCACCTGCTGTCAGTCAGCCTGGTAACGGCTCTCAGCCCGTCACAGCAACAACCAAACCCACCCCCCCCCCGCGATTCCCCCAGGGGCTTACCTTCTCCCGCTCGCTCACTTTCTACTCGAGTCCTCGGGGGAGACACGGCCCGGCCTAACGTCGGGTAAAGGGGGGCGGGGGGGTGGGGGGCTGCCGAGCTTTGAAAAGCGGCCGGCCGCTGTTACCCCTCCCGGGGACCTCACACAGCACCCCCTTTCGCTCTGACGCAGTAAATCCCACTCGGTCTCCCCCCCAACCCCAACCTCCTTTCGACCAAACACCACCAGTTCCCTTTTTCTTCTTGGCTCTCGGTACGCCGATTGCTGAAGCGCCGCCGTTTATTTCATGCCGATCCTCGCCCGCCGCACCTGAGTAACCGCCATCCAGCTCAAACCCACCCGCCCCGCCGTTGCCGCCACCGCCGCTTTCCTACTACGCGCCGCTCACACCAGCTTGGAGGCATCGCGGCGGCCCCGCCTCCTTCAAACGCGCTTCGGCACCGCCATTGGCCCGCGGCCCGCCGACGGTCCCACCCCCCCTGCCGCAGATCCTCCTCTCCCATTCGGTCGGGGCCCACGTCAATCGTGTGACATCACAGAGGGTGGGCGGGGCCAAGGTTTGGGTTGACTCCGATGTTACGGCTGGGGTGCAGGGGTGCTTGGAAACCTTCAGCCAATCAGAGGGGGGCTGGCGGTGCAGCGCCAGCGAGCCAGAGGTGCTGCTTATTATGTCCTCTTCGTAAGATGTTAAGATCTGTTGCCATGCACTGATTATTTTCACAATTTTTCTTCGTTGCATAGATCGACAAAGATTTGTTCTTTCTTCCACCCGAAGACCTTGGAATTGCAGTGTGACGAACTCAGAAAGTAATTGTAACCATCATCATGGATGAATGAACAACTTCCCTCTGCTCCCCCCACTCCCCGTCTATACCAAATCTGAAATTCCGTGTTCTCTCCAACAGTACATTTGCAGAAAACTGGCACGTATCCAAGTTTCCATTTTACCAACAAAGAGGGAAAGGAAGAGAAAATCCTGGTTACGTTCACAACTATTTTTTTTCTTCAACTGCTGGATATTCTCCCCTGTTGGTTACCTATCTTCAGCTATTGTTTAAGGAGCATCAAAAACACACACACAAAATGGGCAATTATACAAATGATTTTTGCAATTATACAAATGATCGTGTTGTTTTATGCTATTGGCCTAAGCTGCTGGTCATAGGAAAGCACACCATCAGCAGCAGTACAAAATTACAAAGAAAGAACAAACTTGCATTTATATAGCACCTTCCCAATCCAACACTTGGAGATCTTCCCCATCAGGAGTACGACTAAAGAGAGTGAGAACCAACCTGAGGATCTTTATACTAGGTATAAAATTGGTGTTTTCATTGAAATAGTATTACCATTTAATGTTCTGATGCACTATTTTTTCATTCAGTCCTCTGACAGTAGATTGTGTGCCATACAATTTGAAACCAACATCTTTGCTGTTGCTGGCCTTGCAGTGTGTGTGGAGCCAAGACAAACAATTGTCCCACTTGCAGTATTGTAGCCACAGTCTCATACTATGCTTTCATATTCACTTTGGATAGGTCTATCAATTAAATGCAGTTACTGTAAATGGACAGATAATTGACACATTCTGAGTATTAACAAAGTACTTTCACAAATTGGTGCATCAGTTGAAGAATTTGATTTACCTTTTAAGCTTTTGTTGAAAGAATACCTCTAGTATTTTTTAATATTAAAAATAAAATGGCAGAAATTTCACCTGTCTGTGATAAATCAGCCGTGGCTCAGTTGATAGCACTCTCGCCTGAGTCAGAAAGTTGTAGATTCAAGTCCCACTCCAGCGACTTGAGCACAAAAATCTAGGCTGGCACTCCAGTGCAGTGCTGAGGAAGTGCTGCACTGTCAGAGGTGCCATCTTTCAGATGAGATGTTAAACCGAGGCTCTCTCAGGTGGATGTAAAAGATCCCACGGCACTATTTCGAAGAAGAGTAGGAGAATTATCCCCAGTGTCCTGGCCAATATTTATCCCTCAATCAACATCACTAAAAAAAAGATTATCTGGTCATTATCACATTCCTGTTTGTTGGAGCTTGGTGTGTGCAAATTGGCTGCTGCATTTCCTGCATTACAAGTGACTACACTTCAAAAATGCTTCTTTGACCGTAACATGCTTTGGAGCACCCTGAGGTTGTGAAAGGCACTATATAAATGCAAGTTGACGTAATAAAACTCACTACGCACTTGGTTTGAGTATAAAGCAAGGCTTTAATCAACTTGTTTCAAAACATGGAGGTCTAGTTATCTTTCACTAGTTCCTGTTTACAAAATGTCCTGGGCAAGCTGGGCCCACGCCCAAGTATTTATACTCCTTGGACGGCGTCACCAGCTGGCCGTCCAGTGTTATTTCATGAGTCTTTCTTCATGGATCGTAAGATTCATAACATAAGTCTTCTTTAAATGTCAAAGTATGTGTGTTATTTCCTTCTGTAAAGAGGGGGGAGTATTTTGAACTTTCCTCTTTAAAGAACAGCTCACACAGTAACTGATAAGGTTGAAGTAAAATGAAAATGAACATATTCGTAATTTAGTGGGTGACAAAAGGATATGGGCTTGGAGCAGGACAGAGAGATGGAAAATGATCTGTTCAGGCCTTAGACAGTTAGTGATTGGCTGGGGGTAGAGAGGAGTAGGTTGAATGGTCTTTACTTGCTGTTGCATTCTTATTTTCTTGTTCTTCTCTAATATTGCTTACATTAAATTTAAGGGAATAAATTCCAATTTATAAAGGCATTTGTTGAAAACAAACTTTTTGGGGTAATTTCCAGTCGAATCTCATGTGTAATGAGTGGGGAAGGAAAATGACACATCAACTGAAACTAGTGGAATCATGTATGTCTTTAAAATGGCCTTACAACACCATTAATCTATACAGTCTTTCACACTAGGAACGCCAGAATCACATCTTCAACGGTGCATCATTTATTCCGTGGGTGATTCCTATTTCATTTTTGATATAATAGCAAAATACTGCGGATGCTGGAAATCTGAAATAACATTTTTGATATGTTCTCAAAACAGATAATTTAGCAGTGATTCACTGCAGTTGAGGAGCACATATTATTCATACTCATCAAATAAAACATAACATTTTGCATGGATTGGCTACAACTAATGCTCATATCATAAGAAACAACAGACTGCACAGCAATGATAGCCCTCAGTAGAAAAATAAAATTCCTTCTGCATGCCTAGCAGAGATGAAGAATATACATTTAGAATGGAGATGTAAAATGCATGTAAAATTAAAAAGTGAATCATTAGGCTGCAATGAATTCCCATTCTGAGTACACATGATTAAATTCTAAGTTCAGTTGTCAACTGTCAAAATCAACTGTTCTATATCATTTTCTTTCAATTTTCAGGTCATCAATGTCAAATACAATTTTCAACCCAGAAGGCAGGCAAGCAGACTCTTCCAGGTCTGTTCTAAATGTTTTTGGATTGGCTTCTAGCAAATATGCAATAATGGTACATAATGGACCCAATTTTACTGTCCTCTCATAGAATCATAGAAAGTTACAGCACGGAAGGAGGCCATTTCGGCCCATCGTGTCCGCGCCAGCCAACAGAGAGATATCCAGCCTAATCCCACTTCCCAGCTCTTGGTCCGTAGCCCTGCAGGTTAGAGCATCCCAAGTGCACATCCAAGTACTTTTAAAATGTGGTTAGGGTTCCTGCCTCTACCCCCCTTTCAGGCAAGTGAGTTCCAGACCCCCACAACCCTCTGGGTGAAGAAATTTCCCCTCAAAATCCCCTCTAAACCTTCCACCAATTACTTTAAATCTGTGCCCCCTGGTTTTTGACCCCTCTGCGAAGGGAAATAGGTCCTTTCTATCCACTTTATCTATGCCCCTCATAATTTTATACACCTCAATAAGGTCTCCACTCAGCCTCCTCTGTTCCAAGGAAAAGAAACCCAGCCTATCCTCTCAACTAAAACCAAGAATTCACTGCAACATTCCAAGATGGGACAAGCAGATTTTTAAGCCAAATCAATGAGAAGGAGCAGTAAAACATTAAAATAAAAAGAGCTTGTTAATCATAAACCCGAGGACATACTCAACGCGTCACGAAGAAAGTTTGATTGTATACAGCATTTTATGTACCAAATTTTCCCACACATTTCTAATGAAGAAAGCTGAAGTTTTGTGCTATTATTGTTGTGCAAATTTTAAAACCTAATGAAATCAAAATAAAGCTAGGTCTTATATTGTTTCTGGAACAAACAAGATGACTGCTGGTAGGACCCTGTCTGCTTGTTAAGAGCATGGATTTGATTAATTGTTAAGAGTTTGTTGACTTGAATGGAATTAACACAACTATCACTTTGGGAAGCCAAGTTGTTTCTGTATCTGTGTAAAACTTTTGTATGATGTGACACCCATATAATACGGTTATGTCATTATATTTTAAAATACTCATATATCAGAATATTGTATTATTTTTTGAAAAAGATTTATATCTTTCCATATGCTTGTATTTTGGGTGATTTGCTGAATGGTGTACTGTGAGCTTCATTTGCATAAGATCATAAAAATTTTGAATGTGACCATTGTGTTGTTTGTGAACAATTTCATTAAGCTTTATCTGGAATTTTGCTGAAGAAGGGAGAACAGCTCAATGACCTGTTGAATTCTGAAGAAAGACAAAGATATTGCAGGGGGGCGGGGTTTGGGGAAACATATTTAAAAACCACCAAAGATTGTTTTAATGGAGGAGAATAGTGAAGCAAATTTGCACTTTAATGGATCGTCGATGTTATATGTATGAAAATGTTGTCCTGTTCTTTGAATATTTCTTTCTAAATTGATGCAAAGTTTTTAATTTGACACCAGTTGATCTCCCATGGTGTGGCACAAAGAGCAATTTTTAGGTCAAGCAAAGTTAGAAGGCAGCAAGATAACCGAACCAAGCAGGGGAGGGGCGAGGAGGATGATAGGCTGATGGAGGGCAGAGAAGAAGAGAGGAGGGAAGGGCAGAGTGGGGAGAAAGGGAAGGAGGGGGAGAGAAGGGGCAAGGACGAAGATAGAAACAGGTTGAAGCAGGGGGGATGAAGAAAGGTCAGAGAGGAGGAGTTGTGTGAGAGGGGGAAGGGAAGAGTGCGGTGGAGGAGATGTGGTGGAGGTGCTGGAGATGAAGAGTAAGGGAGAGAAGGAAGGGATGGAGGAGGGGGTGAGAGGGATGGTGAAGAGGCAAAGGGATGGAAGGGGAAGGCGTAAGGGAGAATTTGCCTATGGGTATGAGGACTGGGTAATGGGTATGAGGATTGGGTAGTGGGTATGAGGACTGGGTAATGGGTATGAGGACTGGGTAGTGGGTATGAGGACTGGGTAATGGGTATGAGGACTGGGTAATGGGTATGAGGACTGGGTAGTGGGTATGAGGATTGGGTAGTGGGTATGAGGACTGGGTAGTGGGTATGAGGACTGGGTAGTGGGTATGAGGACTGGGTAGTGGGTATGAGGACTGTGGCTCCAAATTTTGCCTCACCTGGGGGTTGGAAGCTAATTTTGCCTCAGGGGGGTTTCTTTTCGCCTACTTGAGACTCAGGGTGGGGAGGTCTCCCGTTCAGTATCTGTCTGGGTTGCCAAGGGGTCCTCAATGCAGGGAGGGAAAATCATTGGATTTTTAGCTTTAGCAGGCTGAGGGGGTTGCCAGTTACAGATTTCTGTCTTGGGGTGGGGTGCATTTTATGGCTGAGACCAATCCTCAATAAAACAGTTTGCCCAACTTAGATCTGTAACAGAAGCAGAGCTCTAATATGGCAGCAACAGAATTTTTTCTAATATTGTATCACTTAATTTAATTTGGTTTCAGATAAAGCAATTAGTTTTAAAATTGAATTCAAGTAATTATGGCTGAGACATAAAGTTCTTTTGTTTAGCTGTCAGTGGAGAAAAACAACATATACAACTCTAGAGACATTTCCATGGAGGCAATTATACTGAGGCTTTTAGCTACCTTTAGTAATGTTATCACTTGTACCCATAAGTATCAGAAATGATCTATTTGGAAATGTTTGTGTAATCAACTTTGCAGACCGAAGGAACATAAGAACATAAGAAATAGGAGCAGGAGTAGGCCATTCGGCCCTTCGAGCCTGCTCCGCCATTCAATGAGATCATGTCTGATCTTCTGCCTCAACTCCATTCACCGGCCCTATCGCCATATCCCTTGATGCCCTTACTAGTCAGAAATCTATCGACTTCTGTTTTGAATGTACCCAATGACTGAGCCTCCAAAGATTTACCACCCTCTGTGTGAAGAAATTTCTTCTCATCTCAGTTCTGAATGGCCTACCCTTTATCTTGAGGATGTGGCCCTTGGTTCTCGACTCCCCAGCCAAGGGAAACATTCTCCCAGCATCCATCCTATCAAGCCCTGAAATAATTTTGTATGCTTCAATGAGATCCCCTCTCATTCTTCTGAATTCAAGAGAATACAGGCCTAGTTTACTTAATCTCTTCTCATACGACAGTCCCGCCATCCCAGGAATCAATCTCGTGAACCTTCGTTGCACTCCCTCTATGGCAAGTATATCCTTCCTTAGGTAAGGAGACCAAAATTGTACACAGTACTCCAGGTATGGTCTCACCAAGGCCCTATATAATTAGAGTAAGACTTCTTTACTTCTGTACTCAAATCCTCTTGTAATAAAGGCCAGCATACCATTTGCCTTCCTAACGGCTTGCTGCACCTGCACATTCACTTTCAGTGACTCATGTACAAGGACACCCAGGTCCCTTTAAGCATCTGCATTCCCCAATCTTTCACCATTTAGGAAATACTTTGCCTTTCTGTTTTTTCTACCAAAGTAAATAACTTCACATTTATCCACATTATATTCCACCTGCCATGTTCTCACTGAGCCTGTCAAGATCCCCTTGAAGCCTCTTCACATCCTCTTCGCAACTGACATTGCCACCTCGCTTTGTATCATCAGCAAATTTGGAAATGTTACATTTAGTCCCCTCATCCAAATCATTGATATAGATTGTGAATAGCTAGGGCCCAAGCACCGATCCTTGCGGTACCCCACTAGTCACAGCCTGCCATCCTGAAAAAAAGACCCATTTATCCCTACTCTTTGTTTTCTGTCTGTTAACCAGTTCTCAATCCATGCTAGTGTAGGAACTGGGGTTCCTAGCCGAAGAATTGAGATCGACTCAGAAAATCAAAAACAATAAAATTTAATGAAATATTACCCCCAATTCCATGTACCCTAATTTTGTTCACCAGCCTCTTGTGTGGGACCTTATCGAAGGCCTTCTGAAAATCCAGATACACCACATCTACCAGTTCCCCTTTGTCTACTTCACTAGTTACATCCTCAAAGAACTCCAATAGGTTTGTCAAACAGGATTTCCCTTTCATAAATCCATGTTGACTCTGCCCAATCTTAATATTAGCTTCTAAGTGCCCAGTTATTGCATCCTTTATAATAGATTCCAGCATTTTCCCAACTACTGATGTGAGGCGAACAGGTCTATAGTTCCCCATTTTCTCTCTCCCTCCTTTCTTAAATAGCAGGGTTACATTTGCTATCCTCCAATCTGCAGGAACCGTTCCAGAATCTATAGAATTTTGGAAGAGGACAACAATGCGTCCACTATTCCAATGGCCACCTCTTTCAAAACCCGAGGATGTAGGTCATCCGGTCCTTGAGATTTATTGACTTTTAGTCCCATTAATTTTGCTAGTACTGTTTTTTTACTAATAATAATTTCTTTAAGTTCCTCATTCTCGTCACATCCTTGGTTTCGTCATATTTCTGGGAGACTTTTTGTCTCTTCCTCCGTGAAGACAGAAACAAAGTATTTATTTAATTTCTCTGCCATTTCCTCATTCCCCATTATAAATTCTCCCGTCTGACTGTAAAGGACCTACATTTACCTTCACCAGTCTTTTCCTTTTCACATACCTGTAGAAGCTTTTACAATCTGTTTTTATATTTTTCGCTAGTTTGCACTCATATTCTATTTTCCCATTCTTTATCAATTTCTTGGTCCCCCTTTGCTGATTTCTAAAAAGATCCCAATCCTCAGGCTGACTGCTTTTTCTGGCAATTTTATAAGCTTCCTCCTTTGACTTAATACTAGCTTTAATTTCTTTTGTTAGCCATGGTTGGATCACTTTTCCTTTTTGGGTTTTTATGCCCTAGAGGAATATATGTTTGTTACAAATTATGCATTATTTCCTTGAACGTTAGCCATTGTATGTCCACCTTTATACCTTTTAGTGTAGTCTCCCAATCTACCATGGCCAACTTGTCCCTCATACCCTTGTAGTTTCCTCTATTTAGATTGAAGACCTTAGTTTCAGATTGGACTACATCACTCTCAAACTTCATGTAAAATTCAATCATATTATGGTCACTTGTCCCTAAAGGCCCCTTTACCACAAGATTATTGATTAGCCCTTTCTCATTACACAGTACCAGATCCAGAATAGCCTGTTCCCTGGTTGGTTCCTCCACATACTGATCCAGGAAACCATCTCGCATGCATTCCAAGAATTCGTCCTCCACACCATTAGTGGTAATTTGATTTGCCCAGTCAATACGTAGATTGAAGTCCCCCATGATTACCGTATTGCCCTTGTTACATGCACTTCTAATCTCGATTGATATTGTGCCCTACATTACCACTACTGTTTGGTGGCCTATACACAACTCCCACCAATGTTTTCCGCCCTTTGCTGTTTCTTAGTTCCACCCAAACTGATTCCAGTTATACATCACGATCTGCCAAGCCAAGATCTTTTATCTCTACCGTACCAATCTCATCCCTTAACAGCGCTACGCCACCTCCTTTTCCTTTTTGTCTGTCCTTCCTAAATGTTGAGTACCCTGGAACATTCAGTTCCCAGCTTTGGTTACCCTGCAACCATGTCTCTGTAATGTCAATTACATCATACCCATTTTACTTCTATTAGTGCCATTAATTCATCCACCTTGTTGCGAATGCTACGTGCATTTAGATAAAGTGCCTTCAACTTTGCCTGTTTAATATTTTTCTGCATTTTGACCCTCTTTACTGTTGGCTTTTGTTTCTGCTCCCTACTAGTTTTGCTGATTACTTTTCTAACTTGCACTTCCAGTTTTGTTTCTCTCTGTTCTGGGCCCACACTTAGGTTCCCAGCCCCCTGACAAACTAGTTTAAATCCTTCCCAACAGCACTAGCAAACCCCCCTGCGAGGATGTTTGTCCAATTTCTGCTGATGTGTAACCCGTCCAGCTTGTACAGGTCCCAACTTCCCCAGAATCGGTCCCAATGCCTCAGGAATTTAAATCTCTCCCTCCTACACCATCTCTCCAGCCACGCATTCATCTGGTCTAGTCTCCGATTTCTGCTCTCGTGGCACTGGGAGTAAGCCTGAGATTACTACCTTTTTGCTTGGAAGAATAAGGAGGCCACATTCTCCTTGGAAAATAAATGTCTAAATGGGGTAGAAGAGAGGGAGCTGAGGGTACAAATACACAAATCATTAAAAGTAGTGAAGCAGGTTAATAAGGCCATTAAAAAGCAAACAAAACACTCATTTCTAGAGGGCTAGAATTGAAAAGCAGAAAAGTTATGTTAAACTTGTATAGAACCTTGGTTAGACTACACTTGGAGCACAATGAACAGTTCTGGTCTCCATATTATAAAAAGGATAGAGACACACTGGAGAAGGTGCAAAAAAGATTTAATAATACCAGAAATCAGAGGTTATACTGATCAGGTAAAAATGAACAGGCTGGGGCTCTTTTCTCCAGAAAAAAGACTGACCTGATAGAGGTTTTCAAGATTATGAAAGGGCTCAATAGGGTAGATATATAGATGTTTCCACTTGGGGGGGGGGGGGGGGGGCGGGGAGAGGCAGCAAGACCAGAATTAGGGGCCATAAATATAAGATAGTCACTAACAAATCCAAGAGAATTCAGGAGGAACTTCTCTGGGGAGAATGGTTAGAATGTGGAAGTGCTACTCCAGGGAGTAAGTTGTGTCGAATAGCATAGATGCATTCAGGGGGAAGCTAGATAAAGCACATGAGGGAGCAAGGAATAGAAGAATCTGTTGAAGGGGTTAGATGAAGAGGGGTGGGAAGAGGGCCGTGTGGAGAATAAAGACCGGCATAGACCTGTTGGGCCAAATGGCCTGCTTCTGTGCTGCAAATACTTTGTAATGGGAATAGCTTTTTTGTGAACAAGAGTTAAGAGTTTTGGAAGGAAGTCCAAACTGTAACAAGATTCTCACAATTGTATTCAATGAAGTATCAACTATGGCTAAATTTTTTGGAAGAAGTGAAAAATGGCAACTGTCACAATATTAAATAACTACATACTTTTAGTAGTACTCATTAAATCTAAATTACATTTCCTTCATTCTTCTATGAAATTAAGATCATAGGAATGTTATAATTGGAAAACACTCGAGAAGTGAAATAGGACTTTTTATTCCCAGCCACGAAAACATTTGCTTATTAGTTCTGGTATAGTGTGTAAGTAAATTATTTTTATTCAGTCTCCATACCAGATTCCTATATCCAACTTGTAATTTAGAATATTTGTTGAAGGATAATACTGTAAATCCACATCTTGAATGCTACCCACACAATACAAGCCATGAGTACATTGGATTACTTTTCTTCAATTTATAAGGGACATAAAGTTGTTTTATATCCTGGTATATTCAATGTGGGTGGAATTATACTCTATCTAGAAATACATACAGCGCTGGCTCCCTTAAAGACCACCATTGATATAATTTTTCCACAGCATGTAACTGCAATCTGAAGCAGACCAGGGCGTCACCAATTTCTTATCCACACTGAATTTAATGTGATCAGTGGCATTTTCTGTTATTAAAATGCAGGTGACTGAAAGGGATATACAAAAATTTGTTGATCACTTCACAAAAACTGCTGAGCAAGAGGGAAAAGTGGGATAATGAAAAGTTGGAGGAGGAGCGAGGTGGCCAGCTTGAAAGGTTGTGGGATGGACTTCCAGAAGAAAGTAGCATTGTGGCTGATGGATCAGAGAAAGTAGTAGCCAGAAGTAGCACCCCGTGACAGAGGAACAGGTGGTGTATTTATGCAGTACAGCTGGAGGTTATTGCTGAGATAGAGTGCGAGGAAGCTGTGGAGTGATCTGAAAGTAAAAATAAGGATGTAGACCATGTTATGCTGAATGAGCTGAAATTTGTGGTACTGCTGGAGAGCATTTGAAAATTGAAGGCAGCAGGTGATAAAGGCATGGATTTGGGCATCAGCAGAGGGGGTACGTGAGGGCAATGTTATGTTGGTGAAAGGTGGCTGTCTTAGCAACGGAAAGACTGAAACTCAGCTAATGGTGAGCAGTATGCCAAGACTGCACGCCTCAAAACTGAACCAGAGATGCCAGCCAGGGACGTTAGTGGAGTCAAGGGCAGAATCCCAATTGCTAGCTTGAGCCAAAAAGGATGCTTTTGGTCTGATCACCATTAAGCTGGCACAAATATTGGATTGCCTAAAGTATTGGCAGCAGTGAATATGTAGCAAAAACCTTGGGTAAATAGAAGCAGAAAGGTCAATTTTTTGGGTGCCATCCGTGTACATGTGGAATCTGATCCTGTTTGGCCAGATTGGATCAGTAATGCATAGCATTTAAATAATGGAAAGGACAAAGGATGGAGCCATGGATACACCACAGTTTATGTTAGTATGAGAGGATAAATGTTTGGAAGAGATACAAGGGTTAAATCTGCAACTGCATGCTCCCAGCACAGAAGCATGTTCTCAAAGGGAGCCTGGGTCAGATATAGGGCTTCAATGTTTTAGCCCTGATTTTCTGTAAGCAAAACTCCCTGCTAGGTGCACAGGATTGTCAAGATACCTGTAATGTTTAGATTCCATTCATACCAGTCACATTGGTACCTTAAAAAATTAACACATTTAATACTTCAATTAAGAGGCCTCAGATATTGGTACTAGTCTGTACACTTTACTATCCATTACTGTAAAACTGAAGTCATCTTCTGGTAAATGGTTATATTACAACAAAATAAGTTATATTATTGCAATACATCAGTTATGAATGCTTACAATTAGAAAAAGTTAGGTGGATCAACAATTTGGTTTGTAGAATGCAGCTCTTCAACCCTGTTGCAGTGAATAAAAAATTAATTTTGCATTAAGTTTGCTTGTGTTACACAATTGGCCTTTACAGTAGAAAATTACAAATTGAAGACCACAGTCACTCAGCAAACAAATGAAACTAAAACTGCTTTGTTTCCTAATATCACCATATCCATGTCAAGATTAGATTAACATGATGGTCTTTTATTTTAATCTTTATTACCCATGGTTTTAAAATATATTACTCAAAAATATGCTGCACTGCAGACCGTTTGGTTTAAACCTGAATATAAATGTCATATTCCTTTACTACAGGAAGTTTTTTTTTTGGAAAGACAGTTCCCCACCTAGTTTTCTCCCCTCCCTGCTAGGTTATGGTCCCCTAGGTGTGGGGTATGGTTTTAATATCTCCCCTTGTGGCCATTGTTCTTGGGCAAGACTAGACAAGAAACAGCAAATAATGCTACCATGAGGAGGACCATAGGAGAGCCTGATCTGTTCACATTGCAACTAAATGAGATTGTCATCCACGAACGAGATGAATGGTCTGTTTTCGGGAGTGTTGGTGGACGTTAAAGGTTAGCCAGGACATCAGAAGAACTCTCCGCTTCTTGGGGGAAAAAAGCCATGGGATCTTCGAAGTCCAACTGAACAGGACCTTTGTTTAACGCCTCATCTAAAAGGTGACGCCTCTCACAACACACTTGCCCCTCAGTACTGCACCGAAATGTCAGCCTAGATGTGCTCAAGTTCTGGGGATTGCCCCTACAATCGTCAGACTTAGAAGTAAGAGTGTCACCACTGAGCCAAACTTACAAGTGCAAGAACTTTTGTTGCTTGAATAAAAATAGCACATTTATAAGAATTTTAAAAGGACATTCAGCCCTTTGAAATGCACAGAATTTGTAATTCCATCAAAATATTTTAAAAAACCACCTCACTTTTCCAACAATATTTCAAAATGGTTGTCCATGCCCCAAGAGGAAATCAGGTGTCAATTGGATTGGAGATCATTCTCAGTTGAATAGCTTGCCAGTACTCACCCTCAAGGCTGACAAATGAATAATGGCCACTTGGGCAAGGTACTGGAAGACATTGTGTCTATGGAACCATATTCCAAAATGAAAGATCAAATATATTCAGGAGGAAAGAAAGAGCAAAAACCTTCCAGATGTATTTGACCAACAAGTTTCCAACCACAGAAAAATATTGGTTAATTACTCAAACATTTTGATAACTGACTAACTTATGAAGCTTCAAAATATTCAGATACAAAAGGCAGATACAATATTAAAGAGTCTAATTATAAATGTTATATAAATAAAGCAGTATTAAATAACTTGCACCATTAAATGTTTGCACAATAGTCTTCATGTTTCAGTATATATAGATAGCCGATTCACCCTTCTGCAATGTACCAACCCCCCAGCAAATTTAAAATCACATTAACTGATTAAAGTCAGAAAGGGCAGTAAACATTCAAGTTAATAATAAAGCAGTTTATTTCCAATATTTTAACCTATGAGTCGTAGTCACCATATTACTATATTAAAATACAATGAAATTTGAAAACTGATCAATACAATTATTTTAATGTACAAATTTTTAATTACTGGAGCACATAAATCAGCTTCTCAATATCTGCTAGCATTAAAAACAAAGAAAAAGGCAGCCCTTTAGACCACTTTATTCAATTTAGCATTTAAAATATTAGAATGGTTGAAATTCTACATCTTGAATCTTGTCTACACAACACAATGTATGTTTACAGTCCATTGTGCACTGTATTTTAAGATTTTTTTTTTTTTTTTAAACCGAGAACAAAATATATTTTAAAGGAAATACGGTGTTGTTGTTCTTGGTGGAATTACGCGCTCGGAATCTGGAACTGCACGAAATAGCTTTGGCTCCCTGGAGTTTACGTTGTTGAAGACCATGATTGATGCAATATTTCCACAACGGTAGCAATAGTTAGGAGCAGACCACACAGTCACCAACTTTTCATCAAACATGAATTTATATCCTTCGTGAACTAGCTGATGTGCTCGGCAGATTAGTTTCAGGTTGTTGATGTGGACAAACTATAAAACAAAAGAGAAAAAAAAAGTTATAATCTAGAAAAGGAAATGCCCTTGGTTGAAATTTATTGTATTTAGTTAAAATACCAAAGTTGAAAAGCAGGAGAGGAGCAGAGCGCCACTTATGTTCCATTACTGAATTAAAGAAAAGTTTGAAGTAATGGCCATTGTAGACCAAGAGGTGTGTGCAGTGTTGTCACCAGGCTCATGGTGCATATTGCACTAATACATTTTGAAGGAGGGGGAAAAAAAATCCTTAAAGTAAATAAGCTTTTCCAACAAGCAGCCAATACATATAGACCAGAAAGTCTAATCTACAGCCTGTGCTGAGTCAACCTCGGCCAGGATAGCAATAAAGGTTAGTGTGATTTATTTCCGAGCTAAGTTTGGGAGAGGGGAGGGAAAGGGAAAGAGTAGAGGAAAGCAAAATCACTGTAGAGTGACCTTAAGGCATCCTGAATGGCTCTCATCATAGTGACACACCTGTATCGATCAGGACTGACCCTTTTGTTTTACAGTTCAAAATCTCCAGACACCTTTAATAGTCATGTCTCCCAATTTCAAAATGAAACCCAAGTTACAAAAACACTTAGTAGATTTCAGAAAAAGGATCCTTTTGAACTGTGTGAAGCAAGGCAGAGAGAAATGATAAAATGGGGAAAATAGAACAGTAAGTATGAAACTATAGTTTGAGCAGAATATTCTAATCTTCAGAAGTATTTTGGTAAAGCGCAGTTAATACTGGTAATTCTTTTTAAAATTGGCTTTCCTTCCTACCCCTAAAATACAGTAGTGTGACTCAGTTTGCATAACTTCTCAATACACAACGACTTTATTGAGAGTCTGTAGTTTGACAGCTTACCTCATTTGTAACCTTTGCCCCAAAGAGCCAGCCTGCTCCTCGAGGACTGATGGCCCAGGTGTCCACATCCTCAGGATCTGACCATACCAGGTCACAGAAGGCTCCTTTGTGTGGGATCTCCTGGTTACGCTCAATGGTTCGGATTTGATCTAGAGTTTTGATATCAGGAGACAGTCCACCATGCACACACAAGATCTGTTCATCTATCAACTGATATGGAAAAACACAAATTAATTGCCTTTGAAATTAACTGTCCGATAAAAATATTATGGGCAAATGTTCAAAGTATATACATATTTATCTATAAAGCCATGCAAATTGACAACACAAAGAAGCCATTCAACCCATATCCATGCTGGCTCTTCACTAGAGAAATCCAAACTAGTCGTACTGATACACTCTCCCCAGAGTCCTCCATCTTCCTCTGCTTCAAATATTTATCCAATTTTCCCTTCAAAAAGAGTGCGATAGACACTGATTTCAGGGTCCAAAAACCCCTTGAAGAAATTCCTCCTAACTTCTCTGCCCATTTTAAAACTGATCACCGCTCAATGATCCCACATTATTCACTCAAATCAAAACCTCTCAGAACTTTAAAAACTTGTTAAATCTCCGCTTAACCTTTTCTGCTCCTGTGCAATACCTCATAAGTATAGTTCCCCAACCCTGGCATCAACCTGGTCAATCTACATTGTGCACTATGGTTTTAACATCCTTTCTATAATAGGGTGCCCAAGGCTGCACATAACATCCCAACTGTAGTCTAACAAGGCTAGATTCAAAAGGAAAAGGGCAGTTCAGGTTGGGGATGGGGTAGAGTTGTGCTGGAGGAGGCCATGGAGGATGAATATGTTAAATTTGAGGCACTCTTGAGCCAATATAGGTCAGTGTGGACATGGATGATGTGTCAGCTACGCTTCCAAGCCTTTGTTCTTCTCTCCCTCCCAGAGTTCATAGCAACTGAAAATTAAAATTTTAGCTCAGTCAGCATAAAACTATACTGGCGCTTTTTTTTGCTGTTAAACATGCATTGAAGTACTGTACTAATTATACATTTGTATGCATAAATTTTGTTCAGATTTATTAGTACCATGCTTTGGAAATAGTACATTACACAGAACAGGCAATTCAGTCACAAGATAAAGCTTTTAAAAATGGTCTGATTAATTGAACCATTTCTTCTTACAAGCACTATTTTCCACACTCAAGTCAAAGGTGGTGACATCATCCTTCCTTAAAGTAGACATGCTCATCCCCTACACCCAATGCAGCAACTACAAAATCCTTATCCTAAGTTCAGTGTTGTCCAATACATTGGCTACTGGCCACATGTGGCTAATTGGGAAGCCAGATGCATTTCTGATTAGCAAATAAATCAAAGAGTAATCGACAATTCTTGGGCATATTATCTCAGTGCACACTTGCATGGCCTATGCATGTATAGGTCAACCTTTGTGCGTTTGTTGGTAAAATGGCAAGACAAAAAGCAGAGTGTGCAAATGTTTTGATCGTCAAGTGCTTTACTTCCTTGGTTACTGAATGGTGATATGTAAATATATACACACATGAACATTTACTTGTACCGTGCACGTGTGGAAGGCATTTCTTTTAAACGTAGTGCATGTGGCTAAAACGGTGTCGCTTTGCCACACCTGTTGCTAGACAGCAATTTCTACCCAACTTGTAGACAACTTTTTTTTTTATTAGTTTATGGGATGTGGGCGTCGCTGGCAAGGCCAGCATTTATTTCCCATCCCTAATTGCTCTCAAGGTGGTGGTGAGCCACCTTCTTGAACTGCTGCAGAGAGAGTGTGGTAAAGGTACTCCCACAGTGCGGTTAGGGAGGGAGTTCCAGTATTTTGACCCAGTGACAAGGATCGGCGATATACTTCTAAGTCAGGATGGTGTGTGACTTGGAGGGAAACTTGAGGTGGTGGTGTTCCCATGCGCCTGCTGCCCTTGTCCTTCTAGGCAGAAGAGGTCGTGGGTTTGGGAGGTGCTGCCGACAAAGCCTTGGCGCGTTGCTGCAGTGCATCTTGTAGACGGTACACACTGCAGCCACGGTACCCCGGTGGTGGAGGGAGTGAATGTTTAAGGTGGTGGATGGGGTGCCAATCAAGCTGGCTGCTTGATGCGCTATTAATTACTCATAAAAGACGGAGAGCTAGGAGAGTAACTAAAAGGCTTTTATTAACAAAGAACAGAGCATGCCTCTCGTGGTTGACTGGTATCCAAGGCGGCAGGGGGCTGCAGAGCAGTCACCTTTATACCTGGGCATGTGGGTGGAGCCAGGGGCGGAGCCAGCGGAGGCATGCATAGATACAACAGTGTGCAACAACAACGGTGAACAACAACAACAGTGGTTTACCACACTGCTTTGACCTGGATGGTGTCGCACTTGTGTTGTTGGAGCTGCACTCATTGCATGAAAGTTATCTGCCACTTATCAGCCCAAGCCTGAACGTTGTTCAGATCTTGTTGCATGCAAGCATGGACTGCTTCATTATTTGAGGAGTTGAACACTGCAGTCATCAGCAAACATCCCCATTTCTGACCTTATGTTGGAGGGAAGGTCATTGGTGAAGCAGCTGAAGATGGTTGGGCCTAGGACACTGCCTTGAGGAACTCCTGCAGCAATGTCCTGGGGTTGTGATGATTGACCTTAAACCACCACAACTATCTTCCTGTGCTAGGTCTGACTTCAGCCAGTGGAGAGTTTTCCTCCCCGATTCCCATTGACTTCAGTTTTACTAGGGCTCCTTGAGGTCAGTCAAATGTTGCCTTGATGTCAAGGGTAGTCACTCTCACCTCACCTCTGGAATTCAGCTCCTTTGTCCATGTTTGGACCAAGGCTGTAATGGGGTCAGGAGCCGAGTGGTCTTGGCAGAACCTGGGCAGTGAGCAGCTTATTGGTGAGTAAGTGCCGCTTGATAGCAGTGTTGATGACACCTTCCATCACTTTGCTGATGATTGAGAGTAGACTGGTGGGGCGGTAATTGGCCAGATTGGATTTGTCCTGCTTTTTGCAGACAGGACATACCTGGGCAGTTTTCCACATTGTCAGATGGATGACAGTGTTGTAGCTGTACTGGAACAACTTAGCTAGAGGGCCGGCTAGTTCTGGAACAAGTCTACAGCATGACAGCCGGGATGTTGTCGAGGTCCATAGACTTTGCTGTATCCAATGTGCTCAGCCGTTTCTTGATATCACGTGGAGTGAATCAAATTGGCTGAAGTCTGGTTTCTGTGATGGTGAGGACCTCAGGAGTAGGCCGATATGGATCATCCACTCGGCACTTCTGGCTGAAGATGGTTGCAAACACTTCAGCCTCATCTTTTGCACTCACATGCTAGGCTCCACCATCATGGAGGATGGGGATATTCATAGAGCCTCCTCCTCCAGTCAGCTGTTTAGTGGTCCACCACCATTCATGACTGGATGTGGCAGGACTGCAGAGCCTTGATCTGATCCGTTAATTGTGGGATCATTTAGCCCTGTCTATAGCATACTGCTTTTGCTTTTTAGCATGCACGTAGTCCTGTGTTGCAACTTACCCAGGTTGGCACCTCATTTTTAGGTACACCTGGTGCACAGGGTTGGTCCCCTGGCTTGATGGTAATGGTAGAGTGAGGGATATGCCAGGCCATGAGGTTACAGATTGTGGTGGAATACAATTCTGCTGCTGCTGATGGCCCACAGCGCCTCATGGATGCCCAGTTTTGAGCTGCTAGATCTGTTGAGTCTATCCCATTTAGCACGGTGGTAGTGCCACACAACACGATGGAGGGTGTCCTCAGTGTGAAGACAGGACTTAGTCACCACAATGACTGTGCGGTGGTCACTGCTGCCAATATGGTCATGGACAGATGCATGTGCGACAGGTAGATTGGTGAGGACGTGGTCAAGTAGGTTTTTCCCCTCGTGTTGGTTCTCACCACCTGTCACAGGCCCAGACTGGCAGCTATGTCCTTCAGGACTCGGCCAGTAGTGGTGCTACCGAGCCACTCTTGGTGGTGGACATTGAAGTCCCCACCCAAAGTACATTCTGTGCCCTTGTTGCCCTCACTGCTTCTTCCAAGTGGTGTTCAACATGGAGGAGTACTGATTCATCAGCTGAGGGAGGGCGGTAGATGGTAATCAGCTGGATTGACCTGAAGCCATGAGACTTCATGGGGTTTAGAGTCAATGTTGAGGACTCCCAGGGCCACTCCTTCTCGACTGTGCTGCCACCCCTGGTGGGACAGGACATACCACCCAGCGATGGCGATAGGGGAGTTTAGGACATTGTGTAAAACAGGAAAGATTAATAAACTAGGACAATCTTAATTTTGTAACGAAGCCATACATTCCAGCTTGCACCGCCGCAGTTCTAACTCCAGCCCAATATGCATTCTTCCCATTCCCTCTGCCCTGTGTGGCAGAACTTTCAGCCAGCCATTCTATTACACACTCGGGAGTTCTCCTCACCTTAAAAAGCCCCAAAGGGTCTTAAGTTTCAGCCGCCGACCTTGAACGCCTGTCCATATCTCCTTCTCCCCCCAACCCCTTTTTTGTTAAGTGTCTTGGCTTGTTTTGCTATGTTAAAGGCACTATACAATGGCAAGTAATAATAAAGCATAGGTTAGATGCAGTGTAATCTCCCTCCACATGTCCATGTGTCTCACATGTAAATTTTGAAATTTTACAATTTCCATTACTGGATCCTGCTGGCTGAAGTAGGATGGCATAAGCAGTGATGCAACTACAACCAGTACTAAGCGAAGACTGACTGTTACGGGTACTGAATGGTATTGGTTTGGATAGGCACATTTCATCCATCTGGGCTGGGTTTAACAAAAATCAATAAGACTACAACAGAACATGATGGACTAAAAAATCAATTTGGCTGTATTACAATTTGACAGTCTAAATTCTGTTTATTCTTCCATTACATAAAATGAGTTTTTCCACATGCAAGATCTGCCAACCTAATTTAAGTAAATTTCTCAAACATGGGCAATTCATAATAATCTTGGAACCAAGTACAGAGCAGAATTTTGCAATTCTTTATTTCTGGCAGTGACTAATAGCTTACATTTAAATTCTTATTCTGTGACGAGATTTGTCTCACAGGAACTGAACCGAAGTCCAGATGGCCTGAAAAGTGACCAACTTAACAACGGATCTTCCTGTGAAATCTCGAGTTAGTATCAGCATGTCAACTTCACTTTAAAGCGCAAATGTATCTTATGACCAAAGGATTAAAAACTACAATAGACTTGAATTACAATGATCAATTTTTTCAAGTGCACATTTCATCTTAAAGACTGATTAATATAGACTCAGATATTGTGATCAAAGTATGCGGTTCCACTTAAATATCCTTTGATCTCAAAAGTATCTTAATATTCTAAATTGTGGAGTTACCAGATGACACTGTTGAATGCACCAATGCACTAATGTATATTCAACATCTGCTCTGCTCATTCACCCTTTAGAATGCACTCATGTTTAAAGTGCCCAGTGAGAAGAGCACTTGCTGAATCTACAGTAACCTGCTGGCATACTCCACTCACCAGAGAGAACTCTAAGCTTCACTTAGAAGTTGTCTTCTTCTCAGCTAGTGGTACAGTACCTCTAAACATTTCAATTATATCAGCAGAGAATATTTTACAACCAGATCATCAAACCAGCTGTGAAGGGCTTTCCAGTGCTGAAATAGGCTGTTAAAAAAGGTATAGTACTACTCCTGCGAATAATGCAACGGATGTCTACTGATTATGAAACAAATGGAACCACAATTCTTTTGCAGGGGTGGGCAGGGAAATTTGAAGAACAGGCAAAGGAATCGATCATTTGGTGTCCATCACTGCTATTAAACTGATTAAGAATGCAAACGAGTTCAATTTGGGATTATCTAAATTTGTGTCTCTTCCTCAAAAATATAGCCTCCACTTGGTAGCTTCCCTGACAAATGGAACAGTATTCAGCAGAAAAAACCCACCAGCTTAGGTTATTCTTGCCAAACCAGGAGTTCAGTTCAGTTTCACTACTGTGGAGCCCCCTAGTGTTACCAAGTCTTTTGTGCAAGGGGTGCTAATTTCCTTACATCCAATTTTAATAGAATACATCCCAAGTACTTTACAAAATTTCTCAACATAAACATATCTACTTACAGCTGCTACTGTGAGCATGTCGAAGACTTTGGTACAGTACCGCCAAGCATTAGCATTTCCATACTTTGTTTGGCACTCATCTGTTAAAGCAAACCATGTTTAGTCTTGTTGAACATTCAAAATACTGGAATTTGACAAAACATTGATAAAGAAATCTTGGGTTTCTTTCCCCCCCAGCAGAGAAGCTAGTTTCTCCAAAACTTAAAAAAACCCCACTCAACTTTAAACTATTTACTAATTACCATAGAACCCGTAGACTTGAGTAATCTGTCTGCTTTCATGATTTCCTCGGAGGAGTGTGATGCGATCAGGCCATTTCGCCTTCAATGCAAGGAGGTAGGTGAAAGTTTCAAGACTGTAATACCCTCTGTCCACAAAGTCACCCTGTTAAAGTGGCAACGAGGTTAGTATTACAGGCACTTCATAAAAAGAGAGCAGGTAAATAGGACTATTCCTGCAATCAATAGTCAAGCAGTGCATCTGTACAATCTTTAAACAATGCACACAAATTTAAACTTTAAAAATCTTAGTACAATATGTAGTTTGAATAATCATTTTTCATGTTTAGGTGCACATTTAACAGCCCTTTTGTGTCATATAATATGAACAAGTTCTCTTGTTTTTGTAATGTGGTGTCTCAAAAAACCACCTGATCAATTTTAGACACAAATGCAAGATCAACCACCAAGGCCAGAGAGCCATTTTCTAAACTTTACAACTGAACTCATTTTTGAAAAAAAAAAAAAAGGGTTTTAAAACTCCAAGGAATTCACGGCACAATAACTTAAACACATACTTACCATAAAAATATAATTAGTGTCAGGAACCTGACCTCCAGTTCTAAACAGCTCACCCAGGTCATAAAACTGCAAAAGCATTTAAAAATGTGTTTGTCAATATTGAGTTGAACATTTTGTACATTCTAAACATGAAGTCTATTGCAAAAGAAGGGAAATAAACCAATAGTTGTACATTAAACATTAGTTCGGAATAGCCCCATTACTCCAACATGCATATCCTGCACATCACAAACTACTGCACCCAAATTACTAACTGCGCTAACACAAATATGTTAGCTTTTCACATGATGCAATCTGTAGGATTTCTATAAAACTCCTTCTCCAGGATACTAGTAAGCTTTTAGATGTAGATAATAGAATTAGATGCTCACAGCAGTAACCCCAATGGCTGCCAAGAACATTCAAACATTTACTCCCGTTGAAATTCTAGTTCAAGTACATCTAGCAATATCATTGGTGCTGCGGAATAAGGGGGAAATGATTTAGAGTAACCGCTTTGTTTCATGGGTTATACACTGGACTCTGGTAACCCTGCTCAAATCCAGCTCAGACTCACAGGGTATAAAGGGATGTTCCTTAGGGAAAAATGTCACACTGATGCACTGGAGGACTTCTTGTGGAATACACAGTACCCAAAAAATAGAAAATATTTCATTACCAAGCACCAATATCCCCACCTTGATGAACAGAAAACACCTTTAGGTCATACAAAAACCAAAATGAACCCAACTTTAAACAAATCTGCACCAACCATTAGTCACCGATGTGACATGATAAGCCACTATTTGCAGCTCTGAAGTAAACACCTGACTGCAGCCTAACTTGCGTTAAAGTGGGAAATTCTAAATTGGCATTTAAGAAACAAATTCAAAGGATAACTAAAAATTAAGCAGCTATACATTTCTGAAATCAGTTATGGTCAGCCTGGTGTAGCTACCCTTCAAGGAACAATTGATTAAATCACAAATCAATTAAAATAAACTCACTTGTCCATGTATGTCCCCACAGACAGTAACTGGTGTAGACACTGGCTGAACATTAGACTCTTCCAAAAGCAAGTCACATACATAGTCACACAGTCGCTAAAAGAGAAAATAAATTACTTCAAGCAATAAAATTAAAACCACCAAATTTCTAACTAGTCAAATACACAGGCTCTGGAAAATAGGTCAATAATTATTCAATATAATTATGGTTAAATGGATTACACAAACAGCTGTGCTGGAGTCTTTTATGGAAGTTAATTGTTAGTCTGCCTATCCCCATCAAGTGTCCTGCTTACAGATAAAAGTTACAAAACTAGTACATATTTTCTTCAGAATGACATAACTGCAATTCTTGACTCTTGCATAGTTAACACCACTGCCCTTATCAATGTAAATATTAAAGAGCATTTCTTGACTTAGTAAAACATCTACAACAGGGCTGGTTTATGAACTGTGGTCTCTCATAGCACCCCAACCTCATTTACAAGGACTCACCAAACGCCCTTTTGAAAACACAAGATTACATTTTAAGACATCTACATTTCTCTCCACAGCAGGAAATCTTCCAGTCCTCTGCAGGAAATCTTCCAGTCCTCTGCTAGTACCACAGAGATTGCAGTGACTGTGACCTGGAGTGACTCCTCTAGTCTCCCCACCCCCCCTTCAATTACCACATTGGAGCATACCAAAGTACAGAATGCAATACAATACAAACACAAATAAAGCAGCTGAATGGAAATTAAGCGGTTTTAAAAATAAAAAACTTTCCTAACCTTCATTCTGTCTAAATATAGAGGTCACTTTGATCAGAAAGTCGTCAAAGGAATCCATTTTGTGCACCAGTAATGTATGCACTAAAATCAACATCCCAACATTAACAAATTATTCAAGAATTGCCTTATAATTAATCTGCCTTCCTTCACCAAAATAAACCCTTTAGTTTTCCAACATTTATAATCTCAGTGGAATGGATAACAATCAGACCTTTTAACAAAGGAAAGAGGAAAAAGCTCCAAACCCAACAATGTCCCTGAAACTCTCGTGGATGGCTACTTGGCATGAAAGTGCTAGGTGTCATTAAGGAAAAACACCACTTAGCATGCCGCTCAGCTATACAGAACAGAAAGGTCCCAGATTCAATCCCTTGTCGGTTTTAAATTGCTGATCTCAGCTTGGGATGTAGGAAGGGTCACTGCCATTTTTCAGTGCCAAGCTAAGTAGGGAGCAAAGTTATGCTGCTTGAGGCTCAATTGCTATTCTGTAACTCCTGCTGCAAATGATTGACTAATGCCAGGTGAGGAGGGATCTGGTGTGGTTGTATTGGCGCCACTCAAAGCAATTTAGAAGCCTGCTGACACTTACTGAACCCATCCTCAGCACAAGTCACTGCCTTTAGGGCAAGGCAAGAAAAAGTAAACAAATGAAAAAATAAGGTGCATTGAATTCACTATCATTCTTGATTACAAGTTATTTGTAAGGTCAATGCATTCTGCAGTTACTCCCAGTCTCAAAATACATGACATGCAAGAGTACCAAAGAGAGCAGACAGGTTTTTTGGGGGGGGGGGGGGGGGGGGGAAATAGCAAGGAGGAATGTTTGAATAAACAAACAAAACAGCCTAGATACAAAGCAGCAAAGACAAAAATTAATTAATTAGCACAAAGCATCTATTGTTAATTATTGAAAATATTTAGTTTGATTAGCCTACAAGACAATATAAAAAAATATTCTTCTGCACAGAAATGTAACCAACTACCAGAACTGCAAGGTGAACCACTTCACTTCCTCCCCTTGCCTGTATTCCCCTGGATTTAAAGCAGAACAAGCAAATATCTAATTGAGAAAATAGCCATTATTGCTCCTATGTAAAAGGAAGTTACCAGCTAGAGACAAAATGCAAAATTGTTTCACATTACTAACAAGCAGTTGGACAACATGCAAAAATGAATCAGTAGTGCAATCCATAATCACCATGGGTGTTAAATTGCAACTGACATATTTCCTTGTGTGCAGCAAGGAAGTGCTCCACAATACATGTAGGAGTTGTGCTCAATGTTAGCCTGTAGCAAACCTCACTTTAAAAATGAAGATACTTGCATTTAAAACTGGAAATTTGACTTTGAAAGTATAAAATGTACTAAATTCAAATAAGGTAATTGAACTGTAATACACAACATTCCTCAGCATTTCTCTATTCACTTATACTCAAGTAGAGAAACCCCTTTTCTACCTTTACGTACTTATTTACCTGGCCTCATTTTTTGGCTAGTGTTTACACTAGTGCAAATAAGGATCACAATTATGATTTGTAGATACTCAGATTCCAATCACGTCTTAACAGGAATTGTTGTGTATGTACCTTTAAGAGAATAACTGGTCTCAGGCTGCAGTACCGGCAGTGACCACCCCTGTATAAAAGGCGCTAGAGAGCCTCTGTTTGTTAGTTTCACTATTGACTTCCACCAGTAAAGACTTGTTTGTTTTCACTCCTGCTGGTCCGTGTCTCAATCATTCACGGACTTAACACTGGCGACGAGTAAGAAACGTACCTGCAACTCGGCAGCACCTCAGACGACGTTGCTGAAGGTTGGAGCCAGAAGAAAAAAAAGAGCCCAAAGAAACTCGGGAAACGGGCGTCGACCGTCAATCATCGGTTTGAAAACTTGCAGGAGAGACTGTCCAGAGCCAGGCTGGGTTCCTTGGTCTGTGGTTTCCCAGCTAATCGGGCTGGTGGCAGGTAGTGCTCTGATCCTTCCCGGGCTGCGGCGGGCTGAAGCTCGATCGGGTGGCTTTTCAACGGGGCCGGGCAGCGAGTCGGGAAGCAAAGAGAGGGTGGAGCACACAGGGCGCTGCCGGTGCTTCGAAGCCGGGCAGCGTTCGGACCTAAGAAGAGGGAGGGAAGTGTCCCAGAGGGTCCGCTCCACGACGGGAAAAATAATAAAAGAAAAAGAATCAATATTTAACGCGCAAGAAACCGTGGAAAGCAGCGCTAGCAACAGCGGGAAAGAAGGTAAAGCGCAGGAGGCGCCATTTTAGATTTGCAAGATGCCGAAGACTGGCTGTATCACTGCTTTTGATAATACAATAGAGGACTGGACCACGTATGTGGAAAGAGTCGAGGTATATTTCGAGGCAAACGAAATAGCGGAAGGGAAAAAGGCATCGATATTGCTAAACTTAATGGGCGCTAGAACGTACGGCCTATTGCGGGACCTGATTACTCCAGCCAAACCGAAGGCGAAGAGTTTTAACGAAATTGTTGCTGTCCTACAGGAGCACTTAAACCCTGCACCGCTGTTGATAGCAGAAAGATTTAAATTCCACAGGAGAACTCAGCACAAAGATGAGAGCAATGCTGAGTATCTTACAGAACTACGCAAGCTATCAAAGCACTGCCAGTTCGGAGCAGGACTGGCAGATACCCTACAGGACAAATTTGTCTGTGGACTCCTGAGTGAAGGAACACAGAAGAAGTTACTCGCAGAAAAAGAGCTGACGCTAGATAAGGCTCTCAGCGTGGCAGTATCGTATGAAGCAGCAGCCAGGGGAGCTGCAGAAATTCAACAAAAACTACAGGAATACGGCACCCACGAAATGACACGGGGATTTGCAAAATGTTATCGCTGCGGCAGAACTAACCATGACCAGAAGGACTGCTGGTCCAAAGACAAAATATGCAGACAATGCGGGAAGATTGGACACATTGCACGAGTTTGTAGGTCTGGGAAGAAGACCAGCGACAACAAAAAGGCTACTAAGGAACCGTACAAGAAAGTACAAAAGATGACGGACAGTAGTTCCGAAGACCAGATGAGCGATAGTGAATCCGGAAACAGGAGACTAAGCTGTCTCAAACTTCACAATGTAATCGCAAAAGAGGATCACCGAACCATTTGGGTCACCCTCACGATAGCAGGGTCCCAAGTTAAAATGGAATTGGATACAGGATCAGCGCTAACCGTCATGAATCGACAAGACTATGAGCGGCTATTTTCACACAAACCCTTGAGAGAGACATCCATCGTCTTGACGTATACGGGGCAAAAAGTATACCCCAGAGGAAAAATAAGGGTGCCTGTCGAATACAACGGCAAGAAGATACGGAAATTGTATCTCTACATACTGCCAAATGGTGGACCACCGTTATTGGGACGGGAATGGATCAGGAAGATAAACTTAGATTGGCATTCCATTCATGCAATGACGGTGGACGGTAAAAAAGATGAAGACGTCACTCCTGGACGATTGTGAACAATCTTAGCTAACGCCAAAGAGGTATTTCAACAAGAACTGGGCACGCTTAAAGGCGTAACCGCCTCGATAAAAAAAAGAGAATGCAGTTCCCAAGTTTTTCAAAGCGAGACCGGTACCATATGCAATTCGCCCAGCCGTCGAGGCAGAGCTGGAGAATCTGGAGAAGGCAGGCGTGTTGTCTAAGGTCGACTGGGCGACACCCATCGTTCCTGTCATGAAGAAAACGTTAAGCAATAAGTCCGGAGAGCCAAGGAAGATTCGCATCTGTGGGGATTTCAAGGTGACGATGAACCCTGTCCTTCACACAGTACAATATCCTCTTCCAAGGATAGAAGACATCTTCGCCTCACTGTCTGGAGGGAAGCGTTTTACAAAAATTGACCTAGCACAAGCATATTTGCAGATTGAGGTTGAAGAGTCCTCTAGGAAGTATCTCATGATAAACACCCAAAGGTCTTTACCAGTATCATCGATTGGTATTCGGAGTAGCATCGGCTCCAGCGATATGGCAAAGAGCGATGGAACAAGTCCTGCAAGGGATTCCGGGGACTGTGTTACTTGGACAACATCCTTGTAACAGGTGAAGATGACAGTGAACACCTTAACAACCTAGAACAGGTGCTCACTAGACTACGGGAACATGGGCTGCGAGCCAACCGCCCCAAGTGCGAATTTTTTAAGAAACAGATATCGTATTGTGGCCACGTGATTGATGAAGAGGGGTTACATAAGTCCCCTGACAAAATTGAAGCGGTTGTTAAGGCCCCAGCGCCTGAAAATGTGTCGCAACTGAGGTCATTCCTCGGGTTGGTGAATTACTATCATAAGTTTTTGCCGAATTTGTCGTCAATTCTGCACCCACTGAACGCCCTGCTACAAACGGGGGTAGCATGGAAATGGAACGATGATTGTAAGCGTGCTTTTCAGAAGAGTAAGGACTTAATCACTTCAAGGGAAGTATTGGCTCACTACAACCCAGCACTGCCAATCAGGCTGGCGTGTGATGCGTCTCCCTACGGCATTGGGGCAGTACTGTCACATAAATTCCTTGATGGTTTAGAGGGGCCGATAGCTTTTGTGTCACGCTCGTTAACTTCTGCCGAGCGTAACTACGCCCAGATTGAGAGGCCCTCAGCCTAGTGCGGGGGGTGAAGAAGTTCAATCACTATCTGCACGGTCGAAAATTTACTCTACTAACCGATCATCAACCTCTTGTCTCCATTTTCAACCCTCAGAAGGGCGTACCAATAATGACGGCACAACGGCTGCAGAGATGGTCCCTTTTCCTAGGGGCACACCAATATGACATCGAGTACAAAGGAACTAAACGGCATGGAAATGCTGATGGATTGTCACGCCTACCGTTGCCGACGGTGGAAGAAGACGACCTTGCAGTGGATCCAATGGAGTTATTCCACTCGACCATAGTCGAATGTCTCCCTGTGACGAATGCAAACATAGAAAAGGAAACACGGAATGACCCGACACTATCACGGGTCTATGATTTAACGGTGAAGGGATGGCCAGCACATGGTAAACCACTGCTGCCAGCATTCTCGCCGAGAAGAGAACAGCTGTCAGTGTGCAGAGGAACCTTGATGTGTGGATCCAGAGTAGTAATTCCACCTAAGTTGACGGATAGAGTGCTCAATGAGCTTCATGAGGGTCATCTGGGTGGGGTAAAAATGAAGAACTTAGCCAGAGCGTTTGTGGTGGTGGCCGGGAATCGATAGAGAAATCGAAGAGATGACCAAGAGCTGTGCAGGATGCCAGAAGGTCCAAAACGCCCCACCACAAGCTCCTCTGCATCCATGGGAGTGGCCCTCATCTCCATGGCAAAGGGTGCACATTGATTTTGCTGGTCCCTTCATGGACTTGATGTTTTTAATTGCAGTGGATGCACATTCAAAGTGGCCAGAGGTAATAAAAATGTCCTCAACCACCACGGAAAAAACTATCACAGTTTTACGAACCATATTCGCCAGGAATGGGCTGCCTGAACAGATTTGCTCTGACAATGGACCACAGTTTGTGTCTGAAGAGTTCCGGAGGTTCTTAAAGAACAATGGTGTTAAGCATTACACATCTGCCCCATATCATCCAGCCACTAATGGATTGGCCGAGAGGTTTGTCCAAACATTCAAGAAGGCTATCAAGGCAATGTGTAATGAAGATATACCCCTACAACACAAGGTGGACAACTTCTTGTTTGCCTACCGGAATGCGACACATGCGGTTACCAACCAAACTCCAGCCATGATGTTCTTCAAATCGAAGACTACGATGCCGCTTGGATTTGGTTAAGCCAAACGTCCGAAGAGATGTGGAGAACAGGCAGTTTCAGAATATGAATGAAAGGCCGACCAGGAGTTTTAAGATAGGTCAACCAGTTTTGGCCCGGGACTACCACACTGAGAAATGGCAGCCAGGAACGATTTGTACACGGCAAGGACCTCTCATGTATACAGTGGACGTTGGGGAGAGCATTGTAAGAAGCCATGCTGACCAGATTCTAGAGTCACTGGAAAATGTCAACTCCGCAGCACGATCTGATACACCTGGTAATGAAATTGATGTTCCAATTGCAGCTACCGCAGAACCGGTAATATTGGAAGCAGATGAACCAAACAAAGACATTGATCCCGACGCAACATTGCCAGAAGGACCTGATACCCCAAAGAGGCGTTATCCAGACAGAATCAGGAAGCCTCCTCAAAGACTGAACTTATAATTGCTTAAACTTAACCAATGTATCTAGCAACAGTAATTGTGATTGTAATTCGTTATCGTTTAGTTGTTAAATGAATGTTATGTACTGTTTATCTAAAAAAAGGGGAGGAATTGTTGTGTATGTACCTTTAAGAGAATAACTGGTCTCAGACTGCAGTACCGGCAGTGATCGCCCCTGTATAAAAGGCGCTAGAGAGCCTCTGTGTTAGTTTCACTATTGACTTCCACCAGTAAAGACTTGTTTGTTTTCACTCCTGCTGGTCCGTGTCTCAATCATTCACAGACTTAACAGGACTAATACCAGCATGCCAATAGCCAGCTATATAGTTTGTGGAAAGTCATTTAATGCCTCGATACTATTTGCATCTGTACATCATACCTGAAAATTACAGCACCCCTTTGCTCGGTCAAGCAGCTGAATGCATTCAATGCTAGTGCGCACTATTTCACTTGGGAACCCACATGAAGTGTCTTATACCAATCTGTTACAAAACCTCTTGTGTACAACACATTGCTGTGCATGCCATTCCATATTAACGTCTAGTATAAAGTCAGAGAAAAGCCAATACTAAGAAGTAGATTTTTTTTTTTTTTTTTTTAAATAAACAGTGCATTGCCAGGAAAAGCAGGTCACACCTAAACATGCACAATCACATATGAATAACACTTCAAGTGATGCTGAGTTTCCGAGAGATCATATAACTTGGGCTGTAGAGAGGGCTTTAAACTAACTCGTGTGGGGGGGGGGGGGGGGGGGGGGGGGGGGAGGTTCCTAGAGAGCAAATAATAAAAATGACAACAGAGAAGGTCATCGACTTAGGTAGCAGTGGGGAAATTAAAAACCAGAGCGTGTCAGGAAGGGGCAGAAGGTATGGAGTAAAAGGTAAAGTAATAAAAAGGGCAAAAGCAGGAACTAAGTGTCACAAAACATATTTGAAAGTTCTCTATCTGAATGCACGTAGCATTCGTAACAAAATAGACGAGTTAATGGCACAAATAACTACATATGGGTATGATCTTGTGGCCATTACAGAAACATGGCTGCAGGGTGACAATGCCTGGGAATTAAACATACCAGGTTATTTAACAATCAGGAAGGACAGGCAGGAAGGAAGGGGAGGTGGGGTGGCTATGTTAATAAAGGAAGGAATCACTAATACAGAGAAATGATTAGGTCAAAAGATCAGGATAATGAAACAGTTTGGGTGGAGGTAAGGAATAATAAGGGGAAAAAAACACTAGTGGGCCTAGTCTATAGGCCTCCGAACAGTGGCAATTCTGTTGGACGGAGTATCAATCAGGAAATAGTGGAGGCTTGTAATAAGGGAACATCTATAATTATGGGGGATTTTAACTATCATTAATTGGACAAATCAAATTGGGCAGGGCTGCCTTGAGGATGAGTTCATTGAGTGTATTAGGGATGGGTTTCTTGAGCATATGTAACTGAACCGACCAGGGGGCAAGCAACCTTAGATCTGGTCCTGTGTAACGAGACGGGATTAATTAAAAATGTCCCAGTAAAGGATCCCCTTGGAATGAGTGACCATAACATGGTTGAATTCCATATTCAATTAGAGGGTGAGAAGGTTGGATCTCAAACAAGCGTGCTAAGCTTGAATAAAGGAGACTATGAAGGTATGAGAGCGGAATTGAGTAGAGTGGATTGGGAAAATAGATTAAAGGGTAAGACAATACATGATCAGTGGTGTACATTTAAGGAGTTATTTTACAACTTCCAAAAAATATATATTCCACTGAGAAGAAAAGGGTGTAAAAGAAGACAGCCATCCGTGGCGAAGTAAAGAAATTAAGGATAGTATTCGACTAAAAACCAAGGGCATATAAGGTAGCCAAATCTAGTGGGAGGATAGAGGATTGGGAAAACTTTAAAAGACAGCAAAAAATAACAAAAAGATTGATTAAGAAAGGGAAGATAGATTATGAAAGTAAATCAGCAAAAAATATAAAAAGATACTAAGAGTTTTTATAGTTATATAAGAAAAAAGGTGGCTAAAGTAAATGTTGGTCCCTTAGAGGATGAGACCGGGAAATTAATGGTGGGAAACATGGAGATGGCAAAAACACTGAATGAATATTTTATCAGTCTTTACAGTAGAAGACACTAAGAATATCCCAACACTGGACAAACAGGGGGCTAAGGGGGGAGGAGCTAAACACGATCAAAATCACTAAGGAAGGGGTACTCGGTAAAATAATGGGACTCAAGGCGGATAAATCACCTGGACCTGATGGCTTACATCCTAGGGTCTTGAGGGAAGTGGCGGTAGGGATTGTGGATGCATTGGTAATAATTTTCCAAAACTCCCTGGACTCGGCAAAGGTCCCGGCAGACTGGAAAACTGCTAATGTAACACCCTTATTTAAAAAAGGGCGGTAGACAGAAGGCTGAAAACTATAGACCGGTTAGCCTAACATCTGTGGTAGGTAAAATTTTGGAGTCCATTATTAAGGAGACAGTAACAGGACATTTGGATAATCATAATTTAATAGGACAAAGTCAGCATGGTTTTATGAAGGGGAAGTCATGTTTGACAAATTTGCTGGAGTTCTTTGAGGAAGTAACATATAGGGTGGATAAAGGGGAACCAGTGGATGTAGTGTATTTAGACTTCCAAAAGGCATTTGACAAGGTGCCACACAAAAGGTTATTGCTTAAGATAAAAAAATCACAGGATTGGGGGGTAATATTCTGGCATGGATAGAGGATTGGCTATCTAATAGAAGGCAGAGAGTTGGGATAAATGGTTCATTCTCAGATTGGCAACCAGTAACTAGTGGTGTTCCACAGGGGTCAGTGCTGGGTCCCCAACTCTTTACAATCTATATTAACGATTTGGAGGAGGGGACAGAGTGTAACATATCAAAGTTTGCAGATGATACTAAGATGGGAGGGAAAGTAGTGAGTGAGGAGGACATAAAAAACCTGCAAGGGGACATCGACAGGCTAAGTAAGTGGGCAGAGATTTGGCAGATGGAATACAATACTGGAAAGTGTGAGGTTATGCACTTTGGCAGGAAAAATCGTAGAGCAAGTTATTATCTTAATGGCAAGAAACTGGAAAGTACTGAAGTACAGGTAGACTACCCTTTATCCGAACTTCCGAAAACCGAAACCCTCTAAAAACCGAAGGTTTTTTCGGTCAGCGCAAGTCGTGCGCACGACATAACCAGAGTGGCGCACGACTTACGCTGAGCAGAGGGTCAGCGTAAGTCGTGCGCACGACCCCCCGCCGACTTACTTTGAGCAGAGGGTCAGCGTAAGTCGTGCGCACGACCCCCCCCCCCCCTGCAGAACCACCTGACTCTCTTCCAAAGGCTCGAAAGCAACAAGAGCTCTGAGCCCGCGGCGGTGCCGGCCCGTTCCGACCGAGCACGACGACCTGTTGGTGGAAATGCGGAACTTCATTGCATTCCAGGCTAGCAGCGACGGACAAGCCACGACTGCGGACCCCCGCCGACGCTGACCCCCCCCCCCCCCCACCACCTTCTGAAATCCGAAATTTTCCGAAAACCGAAACACGGCTGGTCCCGAGGTTTTCGGATAAGGGATAGTCTACCTGTACAAAGGGATCTGGGGGTCCGAGTGCACGAAACTCAAAAGGTTAGTATGCAGGTGCAGCAAGTGATTAAGAAGGCCAATGGAATGTTGGCTTTCATTGCTAGGGGGATAGAATATAAAAATAGGGAGGTATTGCTTCAGTTGTACAAGGTATTGGTGAGACCGCACCTGGAATACTGCATACAGTTTTGGTGTCCATATTTAAGGACATACTTGCTCTCGAGTCAGTACAAAGAAGGTTCACTCGGTTAATCCCGGGGATGGACATATATGAGGAGAGGTTGAGTAGATTGGGACTCTACTCATTGGAGTTCAGAAGAATGAGAGGCGATCTTATTGAAACATAAGATTGTGAAGGGGTTGGATCGGGTGGATGCGGGGAGGATGTTCCCGATGATGGGTGAAACTAGAACTAGGGGGCATAGGCTTAGAATAAGGGGCTGCTCTTTCAAAACTGAGATGAGGAGGAACTACTTCACTCGGAGGGTGGTAGGTCCATGGAATATGCTGCCCCAAAAAGCTGTAGAAGCTACATCATTACATAAATTTAAAACAGAAATAGACAGTTTCCTAGAAGTAAAGGGAATTAAGGGTTACGGAGAGCAGGCAGGAATTTGGACACAAGTCTAGGTTTGGATCAGTCATGGCCCTGTGGGTAGCGGAGCGGGCCCAGGGGCCGTGTCGCCTGATCCTGCTCCTATTTTGTGTGTCTAATTCTGTTAGATTCAGGAGATGGTTCTGTGATAGTGGATTGGCAGTTAGGATCTGATCAGCCATGATCTTATTGAATGGCGGAGCAGGCTCGAGGGGCCGATTGGCCTACTCCTGCTTCTTATGTTCTTATGTCTATAGCTATAGCAGTTAGCACAAGTGAAGCAATTTAACAAGCCCCTGGATGAATAGCAAAAAGCACAGGAAGCATCCAACTTTTCTACAATTCTCCCGAGCCTGGTTGTGTCCCCACAGCCTTGAATTCAAGCTGTCCATTATGCAGAATTTAGACATCTAACTTTGTATCTTTAAGTAGGAATTCAGTAGGTTTGCACTTTTTCTGCCCATAGCTTTTACAACATATGTCGTGACTGTCTACATTCTAACCAGCTCTCAGTTTCCAACAAAAGCTTCACTGTACAATTTACGACCAACATAAGCAGCAAACCAAAATGAAAGCTTTCTACACCTTGTGGGGACTGCAGGTTGGTCACTTGCATCATTTTAAGTAAACTGCACAATCGTCTCAGCAGCAATCCAGGGCAGAGGAAAAAGGAAAAGCATTGCTCACACTGCAGTGGTTTTTTAAAAATTACGAACATGCAAAAAATGACACAAGACCAACTGGTCATCAGGCCGTTCCCATGCAGGCATGGTGAAATTTCTGCACACTGCCCCCATCATCCCTTCTCCCCCCAAACCCTCCCATTGCTACAATCTCCTGGACAGACAACACCAGAGGAAGAAACTTATGCCATTTTCTTTTAAATAATTCATTCTCGGGATGTGGGCATCATTGGCATTTATTACCCTATTGATACATGCAGAGTGGCTTGCTAGGTCACTACACAGACGGCAATTAAGAGTCAACCACATTGGTGAGAGACTAGAGTCACATATAAGTCAGACTGGAAAAAGATGGCATGTTTCCCTCCCCACTGGATTTTTACCAAAAAAAACTTCATTGTCACTTTATACCAGTTTTTTTTTCAGATTCATATTCGCAAACTACCATGACAGGATTTGAACTCACGTACTCTGGATTATTAATCCAGGCATCTGCATTACTAGTCCAGTAACATCACTGGTACAGAAGTGTAGTGGTTATCGATCTAGTGGCCTCCTCATCCTCCAGAATGCAAGGGACCAAAACTAGACAATATTCTCTATGTGGCCTGACTACAGCCTTATTTGGAGGAATATTAGCACTTCTCATTTTATGGTTAATGTTCTTGCAAACATCCCAACAGCCTTTTTGCTTTTACAATTGCCTGTGGCACTGGTCGTGGACCTTCAATTACACTTTTAACGCCAAGTACTTCCCCCACTCAGAAGCCTTAAGCACGCAATCATGCTCAAAATATACAAACCATAACAAGCGGTTAGTGAACACAGCCTGGGCCCATGATCGCACTTTGGCCTTTAACTCATTGGCATTTAAATAAACATAAAATAATATGCACAGGGGTAACAGTCTTTCAGCATCTACCCTGTCAAGCCTCTCATTGAAATGTATCAGATTCTGAGATCACCTCTCATTCTTCTAAATTCCAGAGAGTATAGGCCCATTCTACTCAATCTCTCCTCAGATTAATTCCTGGGATGAGAGGGCTGTCCTAAGACAGACTTGTGTTTCTACAGCACCTTGCATGACCACCGGATTTGTTAACGGAAGGTCGTGCCTGACAAACTTGATTGGTTTTTTCAGGTGGTTTTTTCAGGTGGTAACAAGGAGGGTAGATGAGGGTAGTGTACATGGACTTTAGCAAGGCTTTTGAGAAGGTTCCACAAGGCAGACTGGTCACAAAGTTAAAAGCCCATGGGATCCAGGGCGAAGTGTCATGTTGGATTCAAAAGTGGGTCGGAGACAGGAAGCAGAGGGTAATGGTTGATGGGTGTTTCTGTGACTGGAAGGTTGTTTCCAGTGGGGTTCCGCAGGGCTCAGTACTAGGTCCCTTTGTGGTATATATCAATGATCCGGACTTGAATATAGGGGGTATGATTAAGAAGTTTGCAGTGATACTAAAACTGGCTGTGTGGTTGATACTGAAGAAGGAAGCTGTAGACACAGAAACATAGAAGATAGGAGCAGGAGTAGGCCATTCGGCCCCTCGAGCCTGCTCTGCCATTCAATCTGATCATGGCTGATCATCCAAATTCAGTACGCTGTCCCTGCTTTCTCACCATATCCCTTTAGCCTTAAGAAATATATCTAACTCCTTCTTGAATATATTTAATGAATTGGCCTCAGCTGCCTTCTGTGGTAGAGAATTCCACATGTTCACCACTCTCTGGGTGAAGAAATTCCTCATTTCAGTCCTAAATGGCTTACTCCTTATCCTTAGACTGTGACCCCTGGTTCTGGACTCCCCAGCCATCGGGAACACCCTTCCTGCATCTAGTCTGTCTAGTCCTGTCAGAATTTTATAAGTTTCAATGAGATCCCCCTCATTCTTCTAAACTCCAGCGAGTATAAGCCCAATCGACCCAATCTCTCTTCATACATCATTCCTGCCATCCCAGGTATCAGTCTGGTGAATCTTCGCTGCACTCCCTCCATGGCAAGAACATCCTTCCTCAGATAAGGCGACCAAAACTGCACACAATACTCAAGGTGTGGTCTCACCAAGGCCCTGTACAACTGCAGCAAGACATCATAGCGAGAGGATTCAAGTACAAGAACAAGGAAGGCCAACATACCATTTGCCTTCTTAACCGCCTGCTGCACCTGCATGCTTACCTTTAGCGACTGGTGCACAAGGACACCCAGGTCTCGTTGCACTTCCCCTTCTCCCAATCTATTGCCGTTCAGATAGTAATCTGCCTTCCTGTTTTTGCCACCAAAGTGGATAACCTCGCATTTATCCACATTATACTGCATCTGCCATATCGCCCAAATCATACTGGAATTTCTCTGCATCCTCCTCACAGAACACACGTCCACCCAGCTTTGCGTCGTCTGCAAACTTGGAGATATTACATCTAGTTCCCTCATCTAGATCATTTATATTGTGAATAGCTGGGGTCCTTGCACGGATCCCTGCGGTACCCCACTAGTCACTGCCTGCCACTCGGAAAAAGACCGGTTTATTCCAACTCTTTGCTTCCTGTCTACCAACCAGTTCTCTATCCAAGTCAGTACCTTACCCCCAATCCCATATGCTTTAACTTTGCACGCTAATCTCTGCAGGAAGATATCAATAAATTGATATCAGGAGTAGAGAATCTTAGCTATGAGGAAAGACTGGGTCTGTTTTCCTTGGAACAGAGGAGGCTGAGGGGAGACTTTATTGAAGTGTATAATCTACCAGCAGGAAGATATCAATAAATTGGTCAGGTGGGCAGAACAGTGGCAAATGGAATTCAATACGGAGACGTGTGAGGTAATGCATTTGGGGAGGGCCAACAAGGAAAGGGAATACACATTACACTACTTGGTGTCCTACCATTTAGAGGAACAAAGGGACCTTGGAGTGCTTGTCCACAGATCCCTGAAGGTAGCAGGCCAGGTAGATAAGGTGGTTAAGGTGGCATACGGAATGCTTGCCTTTATTAGCCGTGGCATAGAATACAAGAGGTGGGGGTGGGGGTTATGCTTCAACTGTATAAAACACTAGTTGGGCCTCAGCTGGAGCACTGCGTGCAGTTCTGGCCACATTACAGGAAAGATGTGATTGCAATAGAGAGGGTACAGGGGAGATTTACAGGATGTTGCCAGGAGTAGAGAATCTTAGCTACGAGGACAGACTGGATCTGTTTTCCTTGGAACAGAGGAGGCCGAGGGGAGACTTTATTGAGGTGTATAACATTTTGAGGGGCATAGATAAAGTGGATAGAGAGGACCTAGTTTCCTTAGCAGAGGTGTCAAAAACCAGGGGGCACAGATTTAAGTAATTGGTGGAAGGTTGAGAGGAGATTTGAGGGGAAATTTCTTCACCCAGAAGGTTTGAGGTCTGGAACTCACTGCCTGAAAGGGTGGTAGAGGCAGGAACCCAAACCACATTTAAAAAGTACTTGGATGTGCACTTGGGATGCTCTAACCTGCAGGGCTACAGACCAAGAGCTGGGAAGTGGGATTAGGCTGGATATCTCTGTTGGCCAGCACGAACACGATGGGCCGAAATGGCCTCCTTCTGTGCTGTAACTTTCTATGATTCTATGAAAGCTTTACAGCCAATGAAGTAGTTTTGAAGTGTAGTCACTGTTGTATTGTGGGGAATCTAGTGAGCCTTCCTTGCACCCCCTTGAAGCCAAGTATATCCTTCCTTAAGTATGGCACCCAAACCTGTACACAGTACTCCAGGTGTAGTCTCACCAAAGCCCTATACAATTGCAGCAAGACTGCCTTACTCTTGTATTTCAAATCCCTTGCAATAAAAGGCTTTGGAGAGGGTACAGAAAAGATTTACTAGAATGGTTCCAGGGATGAGGGATTACAGTTGCGTGGATAGACTGGAGAAGCTGAGGTTGTTCTCCTTGGAGCAGAGATGGCCAAGAGGAGATTTGATAATCTAAACCCTTCATGATTTTAAACTGAGTAAATAAAGAGAAACCGCTTCCAAAGGTTGAAGGGTCGATAACCAGAGGACACAGATTTAAGACGATTAGCAAAAGAACCAGAAGCAACGTGAGGAACAACATTTTTTATGCAGTGAGTGGGTAGGATTTGGAATGCACTGCCTGATAGGGTGGTGGAAACAGATTCAAGTGGTTTTCAAAAAGGAATTGGATAAATACTTAAAGAAAAAACTGCAGGGATATGGGGAAAGTGCCAAGAATGGGACTTGCTGGATTGCTCTTCGAATGAGCTGGTGCAGACTCGATGGGCCGCGTGGCCTCCTTCTGTGTTGTACTATTCTATGATTAACCACTAGCTACATGTGGCTAATTGGGAATCCAGAAGTGCCTAATTGTATTTTTGATTAGTAAATAGAGTGTAATAGACAGTGTCATTGAGCATTTGACCTCAATACTCATTTCACATGGCCAAAAAAGGTGACTCAACCGTGGCTAACAAGGGAAATTAGGGATAGCATAAGATCCAAGGAGAGGACATAAATTGGAAAGAAAAAGCAATAATCCTGAGGATTGGGAGCAATTTAGGATTCAACAAAGGAGGACAAAGGGATTAATTAAGAGGGGGACAAATAAAGTATGAGATTAAGCTTGCATGGAACATAATAACTGAGTGCAAAAGCTTTTGTTATAGATATGTGAAGAGAAAAAGATTGGTGAAGTCATGCATAGGTCCCTTGCAGTCAGAATCAGGGGAATTTATAATGGGGAACAAAGAAATGGCATACCAACTAAATACATATTTTGGTTCTGTCTTCACAAAGGAGGACACAAATAACCTCCCAGAGATGCCGGGGGGACATAGGGTCTGATGAAAGGGAGGAACTGAAAGAAATCAGTATTTGTAGGGAAATGGTGCTAGGGAAATTGACAGGATTGAAGGCCGATAAATCCCCAGGGCCTGATAATCTACATCCTAGGGTATTTAAGGAAGTGGCCCTAGAAATAGTAGATGCATTGCTGATCATCTTCCAACATTTGATGGAATCTGGAACAGTACCCATGGATTGGAAGGTAGCAGAGCAAAAACGGGGAATTACAGACCGGTAAGCCTGACATCGGTAGTGGGGAAAATGCTAGAGTCCATTATAAAAGATGTAATAGCAGGGCACTTGGAAAACAGTGACAGGATCGGACAAAGTCAACATGGATTCACAAAAGGTAAATCGTGCTTGACTAATCTACTGGAATTTTTTTGAGGATGTAACTGGTAAAATAGATAAGGGAGAACCAGTGGATGTGGTGTATCTGGACTTTCAGAAGGCCTTCGATAAGTTTCTGCATAAGAGATTAGCGTGTAAAGTTAAGGCACATGGGATTGGGGGCAAGGTATTGACTTGGATAGAGAACTGGTTGGCAGACAGGAAGCTAAGAGTTGGAATAAACAGGTCTTTTTCCGAGTGGCAGGCAGTGACTAGTGGGGTACTGCAGGGATCGGTCCTTGGACCCCAGCTATTCACACTATATATTAATGATCTAGACAAGGGAACTAGATGTAATATCTCCAAATTTGCAGACAACACAAAGCTGGGTGGGCGTGTGTGCCGTGAGGAGGATGTCGAGAAACTCCAGGATGATTTGGACATGTTGGGTGATTGGGCAGAAACATGGCAGATGCAATATAATGTGGATAAATGTGAGGTTGTCCACTTCAGTGGCAAAAAACAGGAAGGCAGATTATCTAAATGGCAATAGATTGGGAGAAGAGCAACGAGACCTGGGTGTCCTTGTGCACCAGTCGCTGAAGGTAAGAATGCAGGTGCAGCAGGCGGTTAAGAAGGCAAATGGTATGTTGGCCTTCGTAGCAAGAGGGTTTGAGTACAGGAACAAGGATATCTTGCTGCAGTTGTACAGGGCCTTGGTGAGACCACACCTTGAGTATTGTGTGCAGTTTTGGTCGCCTTATCCGAGGAAGGATGTTCTTGCCATGGAGGGAGTTCAGTGAAGATTCACCAGGCTGATACCTGGGATGGCAGGAATGACGTATGAGGAGGAGAGATTGGATCGATTGGGCTTGTACTCGCTGGAATTTAGAAAAAAAAAGTGACCTCATTGAAACTTATAAAATTCTGACAGGACTGGACAGACTAGATGCAGGAAGGATGTTCCCAATGGTCGGGGAGTCCAGAACCAGGGGACACAGTCCAAGGATAACGGGTAGGCCATTTAGGACAGAAGTGAGGAGGAATTACTTCACAAAGAGTGGTGAACCTGTGGAACTCTCTACCACAGAAGGCGGTGGAGGCCAGTTCATTAAATATATTCAAGAAGGAGTTGGATATATTTCTTAAGGCTAAAGGGATCAAGGGGTATGGGGAGAAAGCAGGGACCGGGTACTTAATTTGGATTATCAGCCATGATCGAATTGAATGGCGGAGCGGGCTCGAGGGGCCAAATGGCCTACGCCTGCTCCTATCTTTCTATGTATAGCCTGCTCTCTGGCTTGCTCCAGAACATGCTGTTCAAAGAAACTATCCCGAAAACATTCTATGAACTCCTCATCTAGGCTACATTTGCCCATCTGATTGTTCCAGTCTATATGTAGATTAAAATCCCCCATGATTATTGCCATACCTGTCTGACAAGCTCCCATTATTTCTTCCTTTATACTCCATCCTACTGTGTGGTTACTGTTAGGGGGCCTATACACCACTCCCACAAGTGACTTCTTGCCAGTGTCATTTTTTATCTTTACAGGTGCAGCAAGCAATTAGGAAAACAAATGGTATGTTAGTCTTTATTGCAAATGGATTGGAATACAAGAGTAAAGAAGTCTTACTGCAATTATATAGGGCCTTGGTGAGACCACACCTGGAGTACTGTGTACAGTTTTGGTCTCCTTACCTAGGGAAGGATGTGCTTGCCTTGAAGGAGTGCAGCAAATGTTCACCAGACTGATTCTTGGGATGGGGGGATTGTCCTTTGAGGAGTCTAGGCCTATATTCCCAGGAATTTTGAAGAATGAGAGGCGATGTCATTGAAACATACAAAATTCTTACAGGGCTTGACAGGGTAGATGCTGGGAGACTGTTTCCCCTGGCTGGGGAGTCTAGAACCAGGGGGTCAGTGTCTCGGAATAGGGGGTCAGCCATTTAGGACTGAGATGAGGAGAAATTTCTTCACTCAGAGGGTTGTGAATCTTTGGAATTCTCTGCCCCAGAGGGCTGTGGAGGCTCAGTCATTGAGTATAATCAAGGCTGAGACAGATAGATTTTTGGGCACATGGGGAAATCGAGCAGGGGGTGGGGGCGGAGGTGAGGTAGAAGATCGGCCATGATCTTATTGAATGGCGGAGCAGGCTCGAAGGGCCGAATGGCCTGCTCCTGCTCCTATTTCTTATGTTAAGAAAGCTGTTTGCTATAGCCTGCTGCACCACGACAAATACACAGAGGATTTCAGATACATGGAGAGGCTGCGATTGTTCTCCTTGGAGCAGAGAAGGTGCAGCGGAGATTTAATAGAGGTGTTCAAAACATGGAGGGTTTTGATAGAGTAAATAGGAGCATGGGAACAGGAGGAGGCCATTCAGCCCCTCCAGCCTGTTCCAACATTCAGTGAGATCATGGCCGATCTGTGTCTTAGCTCCACCCGCCTGCCTTGGCTCCATATCCCTTTGCTCCCTTGTCTAGCAAAAATCTATCACTCTCGGATTTAAAATGATTAATTGAGCTGGCATCGACTGCTTTCTGTGGGAGAGGGTTCCACACTTCTACCACCCTGTGTGTGAAGAAGTGTTTCCCAACTTTTCTCTCCTGAATGGCCTGGCTCTGATTTTGGGGTGATGTCCCCTTGTCCTCGACTGCCCCACCGGCAGAAAAGGTTTCACACAGAATCCCCACAGTGCAGGTAGAGGCCATTTCGGCCCATCGAGCCTGCACCGACACATATCCCACCCTATCCCCGTAACCCCACGTATTTAATCCCCTAACACGAAGGGTCAATTTATCATAGCCAAATCAACCTAACCCGCAAAGCTTTGGACTGTGGAAGGAAACCGGAGCACCCGGAGGAAACCCACGCAGACACAGGGAGAATGTGCAAACTCCACACAGACAGTCGCCCGAGGCTGGATTTGAACCCGGGTCCCTGGCGCTGTGAGGCAACAGTGCTAACCACTATGCCACCGTGCCTAGAGGTTTCTCTCTATCTACTCTACCAATTCCTTTTAAAATCCTCAATCACGCCTTAACCTTCTAGATTCCAGGGAACACAAGCCTAGTTTATGTAATCTCTCCCTCATAATCTAACCCTTGGAGCCCGGGTAACATTCTGGTGAATCTGCGCTGCACTCCTTCCAGGGCCAGTGTATCCTTTCTGGGGTGCGGTGCCCAGAACTGTACACAGTGCTCCTGGGAGTTAATGTGCTTAGGTCCCTGAAGGTGGTGGGACATACTGAGAGAGTGGTTAACAAAGCATATGGGATCTTGGGCTTCATAGGTGGAGGTATCGAGTACAAAAGTAGAGAGAGGTTGTGCTGAACCTTTATAAAGCGCTGGTTAGGCCAAAACTGGAGTATTGCATCCAGTTCTGGTCACCACACTTTGGGAGGGATGTGGAGGCCCTTGAGAGGGTGCAGAGGAGATTTACCAGAATGGTTCTGGGGATGGGGGATCTTGGCTACAAGGACATGTTGGAGAAGCCAGATTTGTTTTTATTAGAGCAAAGGAGGTTGAGGGCTGATTTGATAGAGGTGTACAAGATTATGACGGGTTTGGATAGGCTAGATGGGGAAAGGCTGTGCCCACGAGTTGACGGTACAAGGACTAGGGGACACAGATTTAAGGTTTTGGGCAAGAGATACAGGTTGGATGGGAGGAAAAACTTTTTTACGCAGCGAGTGGTGAGGACCTGGAACTCGCTGCCAACGGAAGTGGTGGAAGCAGAGACACACAATGTTTTCAAGGAGACTTCATAGGCACTGGAGGGAAATAAACTTGCAGGGTCACGAGGATAGAGCAGGGGAATGGGATTGACTGGATTGCTCTACAGAGAGCCGGCACAGACTCGATGGGCTGAATAGCCTCCTTCTGTGCTGTTATGACTCCATGACTAACAGATAAACTTCAACCTTTGTGTGTTTGTTGGCAAAATAAAAAGCAGACTGTGCAAGTGTTTTTTGATGGACGAGTGTTTTATCTCAATTACAGAATGGTGGTAGATGCTAGTTAAATAAAGACACCCGTGCAGTATATGTACCTGTATTGTCTAAGTGTAAACAAGTTGTTTTCCACTCAAATTAGTGCATGTGGCTAAATGGTGCTGCCATAACCATGCCTGTGGCTAATCAGCAACTTCGATTGGGCAATACTGGGTTAGATGCCAGAAAATATTCTATTTTCAATCATCTGGGACAGACCACCCAAAATATCCTGTGGATATTGCTCATCTAAAGTTCTTCACTCAGGAACATGTCAAGTTCCCTTCTAAGAGGTTATGTCCAGTTATAGAGGGAAAGTTGCTAGTTGGCTGTGATTATGAGGAGTTATTATAGACTAACATGGGCTGTTTTTCTAAACTGGCCTCAATTTCTATTACACCTCTTCCAGGAGATTGCATGGTCAGGGAATTAATCACCTTGGGCTGTTTTACTGCGTTAAAAAGGTTATAAAAATGCAAAAATGTAGTTGTTTATACTGGTTTGTGAAACTTTTTTCCAAAACAATACTTAAACCATTTAAATCAATAGCTGTTCAGGGTTTTTTTTTTTTTTTTTAAACTACAGTAATGGCTCATCATAGCATTTTTGAAGAACTCAAAACCGTTCCACACAACTTCGAAAGTTTTCCAGCCCAGTTACAACCAACACGTTAATACAGTCTTTCTTTTGGATTCAACATGCGGTAAAAGCGATCCATCTCGAATCATTTAAAACAAAAGCTAATAGCTCGGATGTGGATCGGAATTAACTGCCTGGTTAAACAGTCAAAAGTGACAAGACAATCTCCCAGCTGAACAAAACACCTGCGAACGATCTGAAAAACCGCGTCCCTTCCACCTTTCGAAAAGGATCCATTCCTTCCGTAACCATTGGGCACCGCAGCAAGTTAATTGTATCGTTGATAAAACACAGATTAATGATTTCGTGTTAGCTTATTGGTACATACCCAGTTTGGACGGGCAAGTTATGCTGGGCCAGTGATCTCCTCCTCCGGGGGGCGGGGGCGACACTTGTGATGTTTTTATTCTGGTAGCATTGGGTTAGCCCAGCGTCACTGCATTGTAATGGTCGGTCCAAAATAGCCCCAAGGGGTCCAGTTCCCCTACATTATATTTATAGATCAAACCCCAGAGTCCCGTGGAACGGAGTATACAAGACCAAAGGCCCCAAACTGCAAAGTTACAACCTACACTTGCAGTCCTGACAGCTCGCACTGCTCCGCGACCGAGGCATCTAACAGATTTAGCAAAACAAGGAGAAGGAATAAAGCTAATAAAAGGATAAAACCAGTCAGCACGTTACCTTCAGGTCATTTTCCGGGAGGTATTTGCACTGCCGAGCTATCTCCACATACTTATCCAGGTCCAGAGGCGCCATTTTGGGACACTGACTGAGCGGGGCCCCGGGCCAATGACGCGTTTCCGGTAGCTAAATGCCGGCCGCCAGTCCCAGTCTCCGGTTGAACCCTTTATCTCCGTCTTTCGACTCCCGCTAACTCTTTCCCGATCGCTTGTTAATGGCCGCTTTCCCTTTTTTAAGATGAACCCGGTTACGCACGTCACGCTGGGACGCTCATTGGCCCCTTGCTCGGGAGTTTAACCCCGCGCTGGCCGGGCGGTTCTCTCTTCCCATTGGTCGGTTTCGGGGGGTGAAGGTGAAAGTTCAAAGGGTCGCGGATTGCCCTTAGCAACGCCAAGGGAAGAAGTTGAAGGAAGAGAATCACAAAGCGCGTTCGTGTCACGGGCCTGCTGGTGTAAGTATAGCGAGTGAAAAGGTGCTGCATCTGTTGGCCACTGTCGTGTTGGAGATCAGTATGGGGGGGGGAAAGGGACCTGGAAACAGACCTGGAGCGTTTTCTGTTGTTATCCTGGAAACAGGTGTTGCCAAGCAAGTCCCTTCAGGTTGGATGCTGATGCGGCTCTCATTTGCTATCTCTCCAGGGACCCAACAGTTTCGAGGTCAATCTGAGGAATGTATGGATGTCAGGGCTGCTGTTGTGGTGTATGTAACCTGTTCCACCTTAAGAGAACTAAAGCCTGTTTCCACCTTAAGAGATGTACTACGTAATACCGGTGGTGACCACCGGTATATAAGCACTGTGTAGTAAGATTGTATTTCATATAGTCCTGACCTCCAACCAGTAAAGACCTGTTGAACTTTAATCTTGTAGTCTGTGTGTTATTAATTACAACTAGAACACACAGACTTTACAGCTGTAAAAGCTTATTCTAAGGGGACGCAACAAGGATTTAACAGTTAACTGGCTATTAAGAGGTAAATTGAAACCCACGGGTTTAAAAGGGCAGTGACTGCGTGGATACGAAATTGGCTGAGACAGAAAGCAGAGAGTCGTGATGAACGATTATTTATCATACTGGAGAGAAGTATACAGTGGGTGTCCCCCAAGGGTCGGCATTATGCATTTTGTGTTATCTGAGTAAGATTTTTATACGTTTGTTTTTGAAACTCAATCCTAAGGAATGATAGGAAAGCTCGAGTGACTGATAAAATAGGGATTCAAAACGACAAACAGCTTTTTGGGCAGGTGGTTTGCTACCTATAGTACATGCCTCGATCTCGATCTTAATGCCAGTGTCAGATTTCCTTAAAATTGTAAATTATTTTAAGGGCACATTAGGGCTCCAATATGCTGTGCCATGGATTGATTTAAGTATTCATGTTAATAAAGTTTAATGTGGATTAAATTATGAAGTAGTTTTTATACAGGACACATAATATGAAAGTTTAATTGCTCAATATCTGGCAGTTTTATTCCAGATTTATCAAGAGGTTATGGAATTGATGACTGTCTTGGAGCCAGAGGAAAGTCCCCAAATAGCAACATGGTAGGATCTCAATGCAGATGCACTATTTAATTTGACTATCAATGGGTATTGTAACTATAAAGTGGCCCTGTGAAACAGGAATAAAATGTTTCCTCTTAATTTATTTTAAACTATACACAAGTAACAAGTTTTTGAAAGATGATATACAAATGTGTACAGTTCTAGTCGCCATATTATAAAAAGGATATAGAAGCACTGGAGAGGGTGCAAAAATGATTTACAAGGATGTGAGGTTATACCTATGAGGAAAGGATGAACAGGCTAGGTCTATTTCTCTTGGAAAGAGAAAGCTGAGGGTTGACCTAATAGAGGTCTTTAAAATTATGAAAGGTTTTGATAGAGTAGACACAGAGAGAGTGTTTCCAGTTGTGGGGAAGAGCAGAACTAGAGGCCATCAATATAAGATAGTCACCAAGAAATCAAATAGGGAATTCAGAAGAAACGTCTTTACCCAAAGAGTGGTGAGAATGTGTAAGTAGTTGAGACGAATAGTATAGATGCATTTAAGGGGACGCGAGATAAGCATATGAGGGAGAAGGGAATAGAGGGCTATGCTGATAGAGTTAGATGAGGAAGGATGGGAGGAGGCTTAAGTGGAGCATAAATGCCAGCATGGACTGGTTGGGCCAAATGACCTGTTTCTGTTCTGTATATTTTATGCAATATGTAATGATAGTAACATAGAGGAGGATTGATGATTGAGTGATAGAACCCGCAGAGTGTTATAATGTCATTTTTTGCCATGTTTCACATTCTTCCTCTTCCCTGAATCATAACTATGTTGAAATAAAGATGCATTACATAGTCTTCTATGGATTAATTCGCAATCTTGTTGTGCGAGGCCCCTTGGGGAGGAGCGATCATAATATGATAGAAATCTTCATTTAAGATGGGGAGTGAAGTAGTTGATTCAGAGACTTGGGTACTGAATTTAAATAAAGGAAACTACGATGGTATGAGGCGCGAGTTGGCTAGAATGGATTGGGGAATGTTACTTAAAGGGTTGATGGTGAATAGGCAATGGCAAACATTTAAAGATCGCATGGATGAACTACAGAATTTGTTCATCCTTGTTTGGCATAAAAATAAAACAAAAAAGGTGACTCAACATTGGCTAACAAGGGAAATTAGGGATCGCATAAGATCCTAGGAGAGGACATATAAATTGGCCAGAAAAAGCAGCAAACCTGAGGATTGGGAGCAGTTTAGGATTCAGCAAAGGAGGACAAAGGGATTAATTAAGAGGGGGAAAATAGAGTATGAGAGTAAGCTTTTAGGGAACATAAAAACTGACTGTAAAAGCTTCTATAGATATGTGAAGAGAAAAAGATTGGTAAAGTCAAGCATAGGTCCCTTGCAGTCAGAATCAGGGGAATTTATAATGGGGAACAAAGAAATGGCTGACCAATTAAATACATACTTTGGTTCTGTCTTCACAAAGGAGGACACAAATAACCTCCCAGAGATGTCGGGGAACATAGGGTCTAATGAGAGGGAGGAACTGAATGAAATCAGTATTTGTTGGGAAATGGTGTTAGGGAAATTGACGGGATTGAAGGCCGATAAATCCCCAGGGCCTGATAATCTACATCCTAGGGTACTTAAGGAAGTGGCCCTAGAAATAGTAGATGCATTGCTGGTCATCTTCCAAAATTCTATAGACTCTGGAATAGTTCCCATGGATTGGAGGGTAGCTAATGTAACCCCACTATTTAAAAAAGGTGGTAGAGAAAAAAATGGGGAATTATAGACCGGTAAACCTGACATCGGTAGTGGGGAAAATGCTAGAGTCCATTATAAAAGATGTAATAGCAGAGCACTTAGAAAAAAGTGACAGGATCGGACAAAGTCAACATTGATTTACAAAAGGTAAAACATGCTTGACTAATCTACTGTAATTTTTTGAGGATGTAACTGGTAGAATAGATAAGGGAGAACCAGTGGATGTGGTGTATTTGGACTTTCAGAAGGCTTTCGATAAGGTCCTGCATAAGAGACTAGCATGCAAAGTTAAAGCACATGGGATTGGGGGTAAGGTACTGACTTGGATAGAAAATTGGTTGGCAGACGGGAAGCAAAGAGTTGGAATAAACGGGTCTTTTTCCGAGTGGAAGGCAGTGACTAGTGAGGTACCGCAGGGATCAGTGCTAGGACCCCAGTTATTCACAATATATATTAATGATCTAGACGAGGGAACTAAATGTAATATCTCCAAGTTTGCAGACGACACAAAGCTGGGTGGGCGTGTGTGCTGGATGCAGAGAAACTCCAGTACGATATGGACAGGTTGGGCGATTTGGCAGATGCATGGCAGAAGCAGTATAATGTGGATAAATGCGAGGTTATCCACTTTGGTGGCAAAAACAGGAAGGCAGATTATTATCTGAACGGCAATAGATTGGGAGATGGGGAAGTGCACCAGTCGCTGAAGGTAAGCATGCAGGTGCAGCAGGCGGATAAGAAGGCAAATGGTATGCTGGCCTTCATAGTGAGAGGTTTCGAGTACAGGAGCAAGAATGTCTTGCTGCAGTTGTACAGGGCCTTGGTGAGACCACACCTTGAGTATTGTGTACAGTTTTGGTCACCTTATCTGAGGAAGGATGTTCTTGCCATGGAGGGAGTGCAGCGAAGATTCACCAGGCTGATACCTGGGATGGCAGGAATGACATATGAAGAGAAAGTGGGTCGATTGGGCTTATATTCGCTAGAGTTTAGAAGAATGAGAGGGGATCTCATTGAAACTTATAAAATTTTAACAGGACTAGACAGACTAGATGCAGGAAGGATGTTCCTGATGGCGGGGGAGTCCAGAACCAGGGGTCACAGTCTAAGGATAAGGGGTAAGCCATTTAGGACTGAGATGAGGAGGAATTTCTTCACCCAGAGAGTGGTGAATCTGTGGAATTCTCTACCATTGAAGACAGTTGAGGCCAATTCATTAAATATATTCAAGAAGGAGTTAGATATATTTCTTAAGGCTAAGGGGATCAAGGGATATGGGGAGAAAGCAGGGACAGGGTACTGAATTTGGATGATCAGCCATGATCGCATTGAATGGCAGAGCAAGCTCGAGGGGCCGAATGGCCTACTCCTGCTCCTATCTTCTATGTTTCTTCTATTCTAACTCATTATTTTCCAGGACCTCAAATCTGCTGAAGTCCTTACCTACCTTAGTCTTTCCTTTCTCCTCGAGTCTACAGGCTTTTGAAACCCAAGCTTGGTGTCACTCGTTCTTGATTTAGCTTATCTTCAATCCTACCCTCTTCAACCTTGGAAATGTCCTGTGCTAGCACCTTTACCCAGATTTCTTGATACTAAATTTCTTGAGGCTTTTCATGCAAAACTACATATTTTTAATGAAAGCAAGAATCCAGGTTAATTATATTATCTGATCAAAAATTAATGGACCTTTCATTAGAAAGTGATATTACAGTATACAGTACAGCGGAGAAAGTACATATAGAAGTTTATACTTATAACATGAAATTTTGTAGCTCAATTATTTTTAGAAATAGGATGAAGAATTTGAAATCTCTTCCGTTTTCCTTCCTCTATACAGACTTACACTGGTGCATGTATCACATGTGTATCGTACAAAAGTTGTACATCATTTGTACAGGAAAAATCCTGGTGTAAGGTACAAATCCCCATAGAACTACCACTATAGCCCAGAACCAATGAGAAATGGGGTTTTACAATGGTTCAGTTGAAACAAATGTGAGCTTAACCCAGTATCTGTCATCAGCAAGAAAGGAGAAAGGATGACCAACCTTAGAGAAATTATATCTAGTCCAGTCAGAGAGAATGTATGGTCATCTCTGATTCAGCCATCCATCAAAGCCTGGGGAATGCCACCTGATACACAGTAGGAATGCATTTGTGAACTCCAATAAAGAATCAGATCCAGGAGACAACCCAAAAGTCTAATCAAGTGGTTTCTAGAGGCTTAATCTTCCCGTACAATAAATTGTGTACAGCTCTATTGGATGATCTCCCAGTATTGAACAACTGTTGGACAGTTCCAAAAGTTGCTTTTCTGTTTGTTCAGCAATGCTGTGCAATGGAGAGATTCCCCCCCCCCCCACTAGGACAACATTTAAGTGATGGTGAAAATTACCTAATTTTTATAGCTAAGTACTGACATTTTTATGGTAATAGCATATACATATGAAACATAGAATTTCCTCCATAATAAACTACAAATTGTAGTGATGCCACAATCATTAACCCTGCAATGTGAACATTATTAGATAGCAACAGTTTTGAACCGTGGCTGAATTGCAGCTAGCTACAGGGAAAAGTCAAAAATGCAAACTATTTGTAAGAAATTATGATCCACCATGAATGAAAATATGAAGAGGGTATGCAGAATTTAATCTGCACACTCCTCCTTATTAGTTTTCTGTGCCAATTTTCATCTCCTTCCCCAAAGCATTGCGCCCCACTGGGCTACTGTTCCACAGGTGCCAGTCGCCCTGTACTACCTCACCCAAGTGCCTACTATTCATGCATTTTTTTAAATATTCATTCCTGAGATGTGGGCATCGTTGGCAAGGCCAGCACCTATTGCCCATCCCTAATTGCCCTTGAGAAGGTGGTGGTGAGCTGCTGCCTTGAACCACTGCAGTCTCTGTGGTGAAGGTACTCCCACAGTGCTGTTGGGGAGGGAGTTCCAGGATTTTGACCCAGCGATGATGAAGGAACTGCGATATACTTCCAAGTCAGGATGGTGTGTGACTTGGAGGGCAACTTGGAGGTGGTGGTGTTCCCATATGCCTGTTGCCCTTGTTCTTCTAGGTGGAAGAGGTCACAGGTTTGGGAGGTGCTGTTGAAGAAGCCTTGGTGAGTTGCTGCAGTGCATCTTGTAGATGGTACACCACAGCCACGTTGTGCTGGTGGTGGAGGGAGTGAATATTTAAGGTGGTGGATGAGGTGCCAATCAAGCGGGCTGCTTTGTCCCGGATGGTGTTGAGCTTCTTGAGTGTTGTTGGAGCTGCACTCATCCAGGCAAGTGGAGAGTATTCCATCACACTCTGACACCTTCCATCACTTTGATGATGATTGAGAGTAGACTGATGGGGTGGTGATTGGCTGGATTGGATTGTGCCTTCGTAGTGAGTGTTAACAAGCTAATCTACCACAGAGGCTACCATAGCCAAGACCAATTCTTTCCTCACCTGGATTTCACCCACATGTACTATTCTGCAGGCCCTGCTGGTGTGAGAACATCACCATTTTTAATCCAGGGTGTTGTTACAATTTTAGGTTTTCATAGAACAGTTTCACAGGGAATCCCTTAATTGGATGTTATCCACTATGCCAGAAGATTTATCTTATTCAGTAATTTGCCCTTTTTCAGTGTTGTGAATTAACAAATACTCCCGTGTAGTGATCTTATTTGGTAGCAGTGCTACCAAATTGAATTCACATTGGAGGATACTGATCAGTTTTATGGACCAAAACTACTAACATTTATTTAGAAATTTAGAATTAAATTGAAATATGAAGTACAATATAATCAGACTAGCTGGGGGGGCCCGGCGTTGCCTAGGCTTTTTTGTAAAACGGCAGTTTACAGGGCCGCGCGGTTGATGGCCGGCCGCGGCCGCTGCCGCTCCCCCGCTCTGTGTCTCGGGCCGAGCGGTTGTCAGGCCCGGACCGAGTGACCCCAACTCACCTCCCGCTCCAGCGGGCCGCCGCAGCTGCCCCGCTCGCTGTTGAATAAAAGCAGTGAAAAAAATGGCGGCTACGTTTCGGGAGGCTGCAGGATTAGGTCCCGCCCACACATGGAATGAAACGCCCCCCGTGACGCACCGATTGGTCAACCATCAGGTCACTGAACTGTAGGATTGGTCAACCATCACGTCACTCAACGCTAATGAGCGGTAGGATTGGTCAACCGTTAATGAGCGGATTTTTGAAAGTTTTTTGTATACTGTCCGAACAATTTTTGTCTGACCAAAAAGTAAATACGCCTATGACACTCCCCTGATCATAACCTTTCTTTTGATATAGCATATGTGTAGGTACGCTCTATAACTTTTGAGTGTATAGCGGACACACAGACAGACAAACCAACTGCTTTTTTTATATATTATAGATAGATATTTAAAACGGTTGGTCTGCCTTTCTGTCTGTTTGTCTTTCCGTCTGTCTTTCTGTCTGTTCGGCTATACAATTAAAAGTTATAGAGCGTACCTACACATACGTTATATCAAAAGAAAGCTTATCATTAGGGGAGTGTAATAGGCGTATTTACTTTTTGGTCAGACAAAAATTGTTCGGACAGTATACAAAAAAGGTTCAAAAAACGGCAACATTCCACTCATTAGCGTTGAGTGACGTGATGGTTGACCAATCGTACAGGGCATTAACCTGATGGTTGACCAATCGGTGCGTCACGGGGGGCGTTTCATTGCGTGCGTGGGCGGGCCTAATCCTTCTGAGCTGAGGTGAGTGGCCGCCATCTTGATTCCTAACGATTTATTTTTCCCACTTTGTGTGTTTATTTTTCCCACTTTCTGTGTGTATGGAGGGGAAATTGTTTTTTAAAAAAGTAAATTAATTTGTAAATATTTTTTCTAAGCTGATTATTTTTCCTACCTTTCGCCCTCTTTTTTTCCTCTTGACTCGCTACCTCCGCCGGCCGCCACAACCTTGGAGGCTTACCCCACCTGCAGGCCTCGAAGCCTTGGCCTCTCCTAACCAGCCACGCCCGAGCTAGGCACCGCCCGTCGCGCCCCGCGATTGCCGCCTTCTTGGTAAAGGCTGGCGGCGCGGGAGTCAGCGCGCGCGACCTGAGCTAAGGTGAGTCCGGCCGGGCCTCACGCACTAGGCCGCGCACCGGCCGGCCCTGAGGCGCTAATCCGCGGAGAGGGGGAGAGGGAGGGAGAGGAGAGGGGGAGGGAGAGAAAGAGGAGAGGGGGAGGGAGAGTGAGGAGATGGGCAGGGAGGGAGAGGGGAGGGAGGGAAAGAGTGAGGGGGTGGGACAGGGAGGGAGAGCTCGCCTTCTTCCTTCGCAGGGGTCGATCGGGCAAGGCCTGAGGCGCTCCTTTCCCCCCCTCTCTCTCCAGGCTAATCCCAAACTAAATCCAGCAGTCTCTCTCTCTCTCTCTCTCTCTCTCTCTCTTCCCCCCCGTCTCTCTCTTCTCCCCCCAGTCTCTCTCTTCTCCCCCCAGTCTCTCTCTCTCTCTCTTCCAACAACAACATGCCCTCAAAAAACCCTCGGCACCGCCGGGCACTCCAGCTAGTAAAGTATAAAATGTAAATTGTCTTGCATACTACTTTTGATGTAAGGAACAACACTTCATGGAATGGAACAGAGTATTCTACAGGAAACTTTGTGCTATCCGGAAGTTGAATGTCCGGCAACTTTGATCTAACAGCAGAAATCAGCAGCCGTTTTGGTTAGGTTTTTTTTCTGCTTTTCACAGGCAGGCTCTGGAAAGCGTCTTTGTCGCTTAGCAACAGCTTCAGAGACGCTTCCAAGCTACTGGGCCGAGTGTTTACAAGCTGTTGCTGAGCAACAGTGTTTGTGGTCAGATACTGCGATGAAAAGCTCCTATCTGATAACATTGACGCTGGTCTATCCAGAGCTTTTAAAAAAACGGCAGTAGCTCGGTCCCATGGGTGCTCCCGGATAGCACAAAGTTTCCTGTACTGATCTGATACCAAAACTTAGAGAAAACTGCAATACTTTTTAAATACAAAAACCAAGTCCTGCACAATACCCTCTTAACCAATAGCCTTACACCAAAGATTGGATTGGGATTTACCATTTTTTGTTGTAGGTTTTCAAATATGATGCCCAAATTGTTTCATTTCAAAATATCTCATGTACTTTATGTCAAAAGTTATTGATAACCAAGCCAGATATGTACACAGCAAGACAGCAGTAAAACAGAATGAATTGCAGCTTTTACTTGGCAGAAGCATTAAATAATGTTAGACTACAAAGATGTATTACCTAAAATGATTTTATTTACCAAAATCTATGATAATACAGTTAATACCATCACAAGATTAAGTACTGATGACTACATCAAAAGTAGATTTATTTTTAATATTTAATAGCCATCATCTAGATCATCATGCACACAATAGTAATTTAAATGTATCATAATGTCTTGGCCATAGTTAGGTTTTACTTAGTAACAATGAAACAAAGTTACATTCATGTCCAAGATATCAGTACAAACCTAGAAAAATTAAGGTAATTGATAGGCTTCCACTGTTCAGGCTGCCACTTTATGACATGAATATAAAATCATACAACCTGTGTCCTTGAGTAGTAGGCTGCTGTGGTGGTCTGCTCTGGCTTTCATTGTTTTCTCAATCATCTTTTCCTAGTTTTAGCTAACTTTGCATATACAGTAGTTCTCTGTTGCTGTTATATTGTATTTCTCTGCTTAGAAGCTTATGCTATTGAATTAGCTGTTGTGACGCACTTTACTGTTTCCATTTTTATTTCTTATTTTCAATTCTTAAACACTGTCAACTACTGAAAACTGTCTAACCTTCTTCAAAAGCTCCCTGTAACTTCACAAAACCTTCTGATTTGAGTGGGAAAAGTTTGACCTAAAAAGAATATCCTATTTTCTTGACTAGTCATCACGAAACAAAATGACCAATTCAACCACCTAGATCAATTTCCAAAGCGTTATTCGACTAAGTAGCCCTGCCCGAAACGATAGTTGCCAAATTTTAATCAGTTGGTCAAAAATCAGGATCCCATTTCTTTTACATCTTCTTCCCCAGTGTCCAGATCACCATAAGGTCGCGAATGGTCCATTAAGTGGTGATTTGCTCAAAAACTACTGCGCATTAATCGATCTTTGCTCTTCACTTTTGGCAGGCCTGAGCTTGAGCTGGTAGAAACAGCAGAATGTGAGAATGCCGTAAAAATATCTGAGAATTCAATGGTTAACTCTTTAATGTTATTCTAGCATGCACATAGTATATCTTATCCCAGAAGGCATGTCTTATGACACTGTTTTTAACCATTCAATTTGTTTGAAATCAAGTTATGAGATGAAGTTAACAATATTACAACTCAAGGATATAAAAGCTATATACAACTATCCAAATATATACAGATGCGAAGGGGTGCTTGAAAGAATTCACGCATCCATCCAGGAACTTTTCATTTTTGTTTGTGACGATTCAGTCAGCATACACGTTCTCTATCAATAGGTTTCTATCAAGAAATGAACAACTGTCAACTCACCCAGAAATGGGAAACACTACTATTTACATTTTGCAGCCATTAACAATTTAAATCAGTGAAACAATCTGATCTAGGATTAAAGTACCACTGTTGATCTCTGAAGCAACAGCCAATTAATATAGAATGAACAAAATCCACACATTGTGATGGACACTACAGCCAAATGTAATACCTCTACCACCATCCCAGCTGAGATCAGCTAAGTCAGCACAGACTAGAGATTAAATCTTGGACCTTTCTGGTCTCTGTGACTTAGCTACTCGCTGCAGGTGTCCGCTGTGGCTCAGTGGTAGCAGTCTCGCCTCTTGAGTCAGAAGGTTGTGGGTTCAAGTCCCAGTCCATGGGACTTGAGCACAAAATCTAGGCTGACACACAAGTGCAGTATTGAGGGAGTGCTGCACTGTTGGAGGTGCTGTCTTTTGGATGAAACGTTAAACCGAGACCCCGTCTGCCTCTCAGGTGGATGTCAAGGATCCCATGGCACTATTTCGAAGAAGAGCAGGGGTGTTCTCCAGGCAATATTTATCCCTCAATCAACATCACTAAAACAGATTATCTGGTCATTATCACATTGCTGTGTGCAAATTGGCTGCTGCGTTTCCACATTACAACAGTGACTACACTTAAAAAGTACTTCATTGGCTGTAAAGCACTTTGGGACATCCTGAGGTTGAGAAAGGCGCTATAGAAATGCAAGTTCTTGTTTCTTTCTTGCATAAACTCGCTAATCTATTGAGGCATCAGTGGGGTAAATTCCAATGCAAATTAGAGTCTTACAAATGGGAGGTACTGTGAAACGTTTTCTCCTTCCCATCCAGGTTTAAAACAATGAGACTGGGTGTGGCTGTGCTGATGCTCTCCTGAAGTGAAACTGAATACTTTGTTAAAATGTGCCACATTAGTGCACCAATGTACTGTTGTAGAGAGGTTCAATATGCATTATTATGTTATTCCACACATGATAAGTTCCTGATCCTGATTGTAGTCTTCGGAGAGGCACAGAATGGAGGCGAGGCACTTGCCCTCAAGGAACAGAAGAAAACTGGTGCCCCTGAGACATCCTGAGCCACAGCCCGGAACAAGATTAGCAGAAATCTAAAAGCTGGTAACTTGCCTATCCTCTTTGCTGGTGCAACATCTTGCTGGCCAGTGGAGAAGAGCATCTCCAGTGAAAAGGCATGATTTCAGGAATTTTCCACTGCACCATTGGGGACCTGGGCAGAGAGTACTGGAGGGTGCAGTAGCTTCGAACATTCTTCTCAGCCACTTCACAGTTATCTGGCCTGCTTTCCCATTCTGCAGCTTGGATAAAGAAAGCTATCATTTTCATTTGCAGTGCCAGAGGTTGCAGCCCATTTCACTATTTAACAGGGCTGCTCCTCAACTTTTGATGCATTGTACTCTCGCACTCCTTATCTTCAGTCACTCCGTGCACAGAGGGATGAACAGGTTGGAGGACATCCTCGTGGGTCTGCTCCTGAGGCTGGCTAAAACTGCCATTCACTGTCCAGGATGTGAGAGATCCATGGAGAGGGTTGCCACAACTGCATAACTCTTCTGCGGACTTGTGTGCACCCAGGTGACCTTGGAGAAGGATCTTGTGGTGTTCACCAGTACATTTGAAGCCTTCCGTGACACTGAGGCACTGTGGGATGCCAACTGTATCTTTGATGAAAGAAACCAAATCGTGATTTAATTTTATTATTAAACATTTTAGTTTGAATGGGCCATACTTATTAGTGGTGCCCTTTTGGTAGTATTGGGCAACCCAGTGCCACGCTATTGGTCCATTTCAAAGTAGTCCTATCCTCAATGCTGTGGAATGACCTAGAGGGGAGAAAGTAAAATAACAGCAATCTAGTAGAGAAAACATTTTGTGCATTAAGTTTCACAATAAATGGTGATCTTTATATGATGTAGAGTCTGACAGAGAACAGAAGGCTGATAATGACACTCTTTTATAAAGTAGGGAACTATCCAGAGGGGCTTCAAGACTAATGCCTATTTTTCATTGAGAGTGAATTTAAATTTGTTGGATAACCATACAGCAATGTTTGAGTTTGTTCTTTTTTTCCCCCCTTTTATAGGTATGCTCTTGTACCAAGTGGGGAGAATCCAGGTGTTCGAGTTGGTCATACTCTCACATACATTCCAGATACCTCTGGGAAAGGGAAGGTCATTATAGTTGGAGGAGCAAACCCTAATGGGAGCTTTTCTGATGCCCATATCTTAGAACTGGGTAACAACACATATTTCTTGATTTTTTTTTTTGCTTGCAACTGATCAATTTGAAATTTTCAGTACACCAGTTTATATTAATATGCAATCCCAGAACTGACTTTGTCAAAGCTGTTATTTTCCCTTCTCTCTATACAAAGCCTAGATTTGCCACTGTAATTTAGTAATTTGTCCAGTAGGTCTGTTGAATAAAAAAATTAAGTGATTTCATTAATAGACTTTAAAAGTAACTGGAAAATAGTTTTATTTAAAAAGGCATGGTGGTGGTACAACACCAGATTGCATCAGCTCAGGACCATGATTCCTCACATTGTGAGTTCACAATCTCTGTTGTGTCTTTGCATTATTCTCAATTATGGGAAAGCACCGAGCAAGTCATGGAAAAGAAACTGATTGTGTCCAAGGTCTTACCCCTTCGTGGATTTGTGTACATTGCCGCAATAGGCCCTAGATGACACCATCTAGAGTGACACTGCAAAGGGATTCCAAATATGTTACAATGTCGGGTCCAGAAGGCCTGGGACATAAGCCGAAGGCCAGTGGATTGCGTAGTGAATATTGTTATCGGCTACTATCAATTGTGATTGATTTAAGCATCTGTGCACAAAATGTATGAATATTGTAATACCCTGTAATGTATAATATGTGATGTGTCTAAATTATTTTAAACAATAAAAATTAGCCATTAAGCTTGTCATTCAAAGATTCACATGCAGTCAGACTAACCTCAATGGGTAAGTTCCTCAAAAAATTCAGTTAGTTTATTGATGAAATGTATGAGACTCTGTGTAAGTGAGGAAAATCTGGATGGTAAAACAGAACTAACAGACTCCGGTGTTACCCAGATCAATAGTTTTATTACGAGTGCACACGGGAGAACCATCTCAGCTACCCTTAGCTAGAGGCATCGTTCTCAGAGGAAAAGTGACAATACAGCTTAGTTTATACAGTTTATTAGACAACACCCACTTATTACTAATGGGGTGTATACATGGGAATATTGATACTTCATTGGTTTACTTGGTTAATCAATCAACTACTAAGCCTGTCCTTCGAACTTGAGTACCCCCTGAATACATCAGTGAGAAACTGATGGGCTGCAAAGGCTTCATTCTAACTTCGCATTCATGAGCTTATCTCTTATTCTTGTTATCAAAATAGGGAGGCAGGCATCTTCAGCAAGATATGGCCTCAGTGAACAAAACCCTAGTCAAACTCTGCAGCCAGCTGACTATTCTCCAAGACCTGTCTGCAAAGGCCTCATCAATGTGCCTTTGTACCCTTATCTCTCAGGAGGCCTCCAAACATGTACTCGGAGTAATTTACAAGCGGAGCTTTAGAATGTCCTTGGTCATCTAAATCTATGTTGGTTTTAGTTTTTTTAAAAAGGGTTAACATAGTCAAGCATCCCATGGTGCTTTGTGTTTCGTTTTCTAGTTAACAAGACTAAATGGTACCTTTCAGACAGTTTTATACCGGTCGAATATTGAGGACCCCTTTATATCCCTTAAACCAAATTTTATCCTAACCCTCTGGAATGCCTCTGCAATGTCAGTGGGTGTTTATCCATTTCTCCAGTATAGAGTGTTTGCAAGTCTATTCATTGTCTGCAAATATGTGTGCATTTGTTCCATTCTCTTTCTCCTCCACATTTCCCTGTTTTATGAGGTTTTCTTTCTACTCCAACTGACTAAGTCACCTTTTGTGATGTTTGTTTTTAATAGCATGTTTTAGTGGCTGGGATCCGATAATGTAGTATTAAGGTAATGTGCTAATGATTCCTGTGTTGTCAGGGCATGCCTGATGCAATACTAATCTAGCGTCTATTCTTCCCGTTTGAAAACTTATTTGTACTGTTATTACCAGGTTTCCTTTTGAGATTAACTCTCTCTTTACTGCTTTGTATCCATAGCTGTACATTCACTGATTGATTTTGTTCCCCATGAAACAGACAGACATGAGTGGGATGTACCAGAGTGGAAGGGGTTACTGCCACGATATGAACACTCCAGCTTCGTTCCAGTGAGCAGACCTGGCGGCCTGTGGCTATTTGGTGGCGCAGATGAATGTGCAAACAGGAACTGTGTCCAAGCTTTGAACTTCGGTAAAGTTACATTAACTCGACTGCCATTAGTCTCATGTAAACAACCAAACCTTCAGGAGCCTAACCACTTTGGTGTAATGTCAGTGTCCTTTTGTGATTTACATGCATTAACATTTTTGAGCAAGAAGACACCTCCATGCTCAAGGTTTTTTTTTATACTTACAAGTCACCTATTCCCTCAAAACTCCATACTACAGGTAATAAAGTATTTATTTAGTAGGTTAATCCTTGCTCAGCAATATTTTATATTGTGAAAAATAGATCAGATTCATCTGTAAATTGTATTTTCCACATAGAATTTAATTGTATATGTATGCTGTTAATGTAATGCATTAAACAGACTTTTATCATTTTTGAACAGAAGAAAAAATGCCCAAAAGGAGCTCTTGGTTCAAAAATAATAAACCTGAAATAAAAAAAAGGAAAATGCTGGAAATACATGGCAGGTCAATCAATATCTGAAAGAGAAAGGTTAATGGGCCAAAATTTGCTGTCAAAATAACGGCGAGTTTAATGCGCACACCGTTATTAGTGTGTAAATAACGCAACAATCTGTGGCGAGAAGAGATACCCCATGAGTTACGAATTGCCACAAATTGCTGGACAATTTGCACTGCTCCGCCATTAGCCTTGCAAAATGACAGCTCACCATTAGCCTTCCTGTGAGTTTCAAGAAATTGCTGCATTTGCTCTGTTAAAACGAATTAAACTCGCTGCAAAAAGTTAGGGCTGGTAAAGACCCTTTTAATGAGGAGATTTATGTTCCTGCAATGCCACTCAACCTCTCCGTACTAGAAAGTGTGGAGTCTCATTCCTGCAGGTAGTAAATTGTTCTTGGAGGTTTTTTTAAAATTTAAAATGTTGACACTTTTCCTTTCTGTCTCTTTTTCTCTCAATCCAATCTTTCTTTCCCTCTCTTTATTTCTCTTTCTGTACCTAATTTGACACTAATTCACCTGATTGCCTTCTCCATCGTTTCTCTGTCCCTAAATCTCATTAAGGAGATAGACTCTTGGTCTTGTTGCTCACCAAGGTCCCAGATGCCCCATTGACCTCACATCCGCTTGCAATTCCAGCATTTTACAGCGCAAATTTTTTTCAAGCTGAAGCGCTAGGAGAAAAAAAACAGCAAATGGGGCACACCCCAAGATGCCTTGCTCCAGCAAATTCTGAGTCATTGTTTTGGGTGTAACTCTTCATCAAATTTTAAAAGATAAGTACGTTTATTTTGCTTCGACATGTCATGTGTTTTGCTGAAGATATACAAGTTGCACCAATTTTACTTGAATACTAATGCCTTTTATTAAAGCTTCAATTCAATTACTAGTTACACAGACTACAAACTTGAACTAACAATAATTGTTACTGGTCAGACATAATGTAATCGTTGCTCTCATCTGTGTGTGCTGTCTAAACCAGAAACTGGAGTGTGGAGAAGCCCAGCAGTAAATGGGACTCCACCAACACCCCGAACATGTCACGGCTCGACTGCAGCTATTGGAGACTGCCTATATGTTTTTGGTGGCGGAGACAAGGGAGCAGAGCCTGTACAAGATCCGCAACTCCATGTGTTTGATCGAGGTACAAATAAGCAGTTTGCCAAGTAAAAAATCTTACTAACAAAACAAAATTTATAAAAGTTATACCAAGGTGCTTTGCAAATGGACACTAATCAGGAATTCGGAGAATAGTTTAGGAGAGTTAAACAAATCTGTGAGTCAAGAGGTATGTTATGAAAAGGTTTTTGAAGATAAGGAGAGATGCAGCAAAGTGGCTTTAGAAGAGAATTTCAGAGTGTAGGGCCATAAAGGCTGTGCCGCCATGGTGGGGACTCACAAGAGCAGAGGGTGCAAGCTCAGATATGGGGCTGGAGGAGGTTACACAGGTAGGGTGGGGTGAGGCCATGAAGGGATTATAAATGAGGATTTTGAGTTTAGTGTGCTGGAGAGCAAGTGAAGGTCAGCTCTAACTAAGCACCTTGAGTATTGTGTGCAGTTTTGGTCGCCTTACCTGAGGAAGGACGTTCTTGCCATGGAAGGACTGCAGCGAAGATTCACCAGGCTGATACCTGGGATGGCAGGAATGACGTATGAGGAGAGATTGTGTCGATTGGGCTTATACTCACTGGAGTTTAGAAGATTGAGAGGGGATCTTATCGAAACCTATAAAATTCTGTCAGGCCTGGACAGACTAGATGCTGGAAGGATGTTCCCGATGGTCGGGGAGTCCAGAACCAGGGGTCATAGTCTAAGGATAAGGGGTAGGACATTTAGGACTGAAATGAGGAGGAATTTCTTCACCCAGAGAGTGGTGAACCTGTGGAACTCTCTGCCACAGAGGGCAGTGGAGGCCAGTTCATTAAATATATTCAAGAAAGAGTTGGATATATTTCTTGAGGCTAAAGGGATCAAGGGGTATGGGGAGAAAGCAGGGACAGGGTACTGAATTTGAATGATCAGCCATGATCTCATTGAATGGCAGAGCAGGCTCGAAGGGCCGAATGGCCTACTCCTGCTCCTATCTTCTATGTTTAAAGGGTCATCGACCTGAAACGTTAACTCTGTTTTTCTCTCTCCATGGATGCTGCCTGACCTGCTGAGTGTTTCCAGCATTTTCTGTTTCAGATTTCCAGCGTCATTGTAAGGTCAGGAGGGACTGGGGTGATGTGTCAGTGGTATTTAGTACAGAATAGCATTTAGCCTGCAGAAGTCTGGATGAGTGGGAGTTTCTGTAGGTAGAATTTGAGAGGCCAAGTCAGAGGGTATTGGGAAAGCTGAGCCTGGAGGTGGTAAAGTTGCCAGTGACAGTGGAGGCAAGGTGCAGACTATGTTATGGTCAGGATATTGGGCCAGCTTAGTTGAAGTAGACTTCAAAGATAGAAGAAAGAACTTGGATTTATATAGCACCTTTCACATTCACAGGATGCTCCAAAGCACTTCATTGCTAATTAATTACTTTTTAGATGCAGTAACTAGTTTTGTAGGCAAGTATGGTAGCTAATTTGTGCACTAGGTTTCACAAACCACAAATGTTCACGTTTTGTTGGTGTTGGCACCTCTGACAATGAAGCACTCCCTATACTACCACTGAGCCAAGTTGACAGTAATGAATGTCTCCCAGTACTTATTTAAAATGTATTATATTTTCCATGTTAAAAAGTGGTCACCCCATCTGTAGATGCCACACCACTCCCTTGCCAGAGGATGGGTAGGCAATTTGTTTCCAGAAATTTGCTGGTGCCACTTGCAAAATGTCGCAGGAGCTGGTTCAAGAGTCGCTTGTCTGTTCCTCAAGCTGGAAATGTGTGCAGCATTTGTTCACTTCCTCCTTCTGTCAGTCAGGAGCAGGAATTCACTTTATGGGCATTTTGGCACCAATCAGTACCGGTGTGCTGCACCACCATTTCATGAGAGAATCCAAGTATGACAAGTGCCACAGTTAAATTATAGTTGATATTTAGCAAATAACAATTTTCTCTCCCCATGAAAATGCTAATTTATCTATCTTGGCCCTTGCATTTTTTAGCCACACTTAGCTGGTCACAGCAATCAACTGAAGGAAGACCACCAGCCCCAAGACATGGCCATGTGATGGTTGTTGTTGGTAGCAAATTATTCATCCATGGAGGATTAGCAGGGAACAAGTTTTTTAATGACATGTATGTCATTGATACAGGTAGGTCATGTAAATAGACATTTATTTTAAGATATGAAAAATTAGTTTTGTAGAAATTCTTATTGTTAATTGAAGTATTTTTAAAACTTTACTGTCTTGGTTTCAGAAAATATATACAAGTATGAAAAGAGCAGCCAGTTACAGGACAGTACAGGAAGGGGACAGGGAGCAGGATGGCTGGCTGCTCTCATCAGATTACTAATCATCCTCAGCACTAGGGAACCTAAAGGAGGGGGAATTTAGAAAAATGTAGGAGATCACTACAAATGCAGCAGGAATTCAGTTCTAAGGGGGAAAAAAACCTGGATAGGAAATATATGGGAATTGATCACTACAAATGCAGCAGGAATTCAGTTCTAAGGGGGAAAAAAACCTGGATAGGAAATATATGGGAATTGAAGTGGTAAAATGTGCTACATTAAGGAGTACTTATCTTTTTTCACTGATACCATATGGTCTTGGAATTGTTTGATGCAGTTACCCATAGAAATTGAAAGCAAGCTAGTATTTTATTGAATGCATTTAAAAAAAAGTCTAGATCTATTTTCTGAAAGAATTTTTCATTTTTTATGTGTCTGTGATGTACAGCTGCAGTTAACATGAAATGGAAAAAAGTAAAAATGAAGGGTGATATCCCAGGAGGCTGTGCAGCTCACTCTGCAATTTCCCATGGAAAGTATATCTACATCTTTGGTGGTATGGATGTCACAGGAGCGGTGAACACCATGTATAAGTATCACATTGGTAGGTGCTTTCAATTCCCTCTGCATCACAGGGTTCTGTAATGGGGTTTGAAAATCTATCCAGCAACAGACCAATCCCATTAACTTTTTACTTCGATCTGTTAAAATGATGAACTATGGTTGATTTTCATTAAACCTCATAAGTGACTTCTCCTTGGACAATAGAAATCTCAAATAAGCTTATGATGAATTACCCATTTGTCCTGTTAAATAATCTGAACAAGGATCTCTCCATTCAATTGGATTTCCACCAAAATTTATCAGTGTACTTAATCAGATGCAAAACTCGTGAGACTTTCTTTGTTACCATACAAAAGAAATACATAAATACTGTGGCAACAAGAGCCGGTCAGAGACTGGGTATTCTGCGGCGAGTGTCTCACTTCCTGACTGCCCGAAGCCTTTCTACCATCTACAAGGCACAAGTAAGGAGTGTGATGGAATACTCTCCACTTGCCTGGATGAGTGCAGCTCCAACAACACACGAAGCTCGACACCATCCAGGACAAAGCAGTCCGTTTTATTGGCACCCCATCCACCACCTTAAACATTCACTCACTCCCTCCACCACCGGCGTACAGCGGCTGTAGTGTGTACCATCTACAAGATGCACTGCAGCAACTCGCCAAGGATTCTTCGGCAGCACCTCCCAAACCCACGACCTCTTCCACCTAGAAGGACAAGGGCAGCGGGCGCATGGGAGTCACACACCATCCTGACTTAGAAGTATATCGCCGATCCTTTGTCGCTGGATCAAAATCCTGGAACTCCCTAACAGCACTGTGGAAGCACCTTCACCACACGGAGTGCAGCGGTTCAAGAAGGCGGCTCACCACCACCTTCTCAAGGGCAATTAGGGATGGGCAATAAATGCTGGCCTTGCCAGCGACGCCCACATCCCATGAACGAATTTTTTAAAAACCATTGTTGTTGCCAATAGTCTTTTGGCATATTACTTACATTATGGCAAAACACTGGGTGAGCTGAATTGGCTTACTGGCCTCCTTGTTCCTTCATTTCTGTTCTTTAAATATTAAAGCCATTGTACTGTTTTGGTTACCATTTTCATTGGGCAATTTATTTTTATATTTTCCATCTATCCCCACCTTATTAGCACATTAAAAAAAAAATCCACCTCCTTTAGATTCCCTGCCCCACATGCCATTTACCAACAGGATGCCAGGCAACCTGTTGCCAGGCCTCTGCCAGTCCTGCTGTGTCATTAAAATAAGCACAGCATACAACTTGTTCCTCCAATGTGTGCCTAGTTGAGATTGGGTGGTTAGCAATGGGGCTAACCAAAGGTGTAATCCTGTCACCAGTTAGCTTTAAGTAGACCTGTTAACCACACATGAATATTAAAATGAAAGGAATACTTAAGGATATGAGTTAGCAGCTATCTTATTCATGTGTATATTAGTTTAAAATATGCCTATGGGGTCTTTTTTGACAAGAAATTTCTTTTTTTCTCTTGCAGTGGCTAGCTTCCTAACCACAGATGTCATTTTTATACCAGTTGTGGGAGTGGACATTTGTAGCATGATATTTAAGTTCTGCACTCCGTAGTCAAGGACAAAACTGAAGTACAGTGTCGTTATCGTACCCTGTTTTGAAGTTTTACTTTAGATTACCTAAGTATGTAACACGATTTAATTTCACCTTTTTACAGAAAAGCATTGCTGGACACTATTAGAATTTGATTCTGCTCTGCCTGCAAGAAGGCTGGATCATGCCATGTGTGTCATACCCTGGAAAATAAGGAGAGAATCTGAAACTTGTACTTCTGCAGCAAATGGTGGTGGTGAACATTCAGCAAAGGGGAACGCACACAAGGAATCTAACCAGCAAAGTGGGAATGATGAAAATCTTACTCCTAGGAATTGTTCAGTAGTTCAAAATCAAACAGAGAATATTGTGCACCTGTGCTTGATATTTGGTGGCATGGACACTCGAGGGGAAATTTATAATGACTGTTTTGTAACTCTAGTTGATAGCTATTAACTGCATGCGACTATAGGTTTTGCATCGGGCACATTGCATTCTACTCGTCTCCTTCGGTTACCGGTCCGCTGCAGCACAGCTCCTACACTTTGTCGGTCAGATGCAACAGCAAAATTGGTGAATAGACTTTGACAAAAATCATAAAATGCTGGAAATATGCAAGTCAGGCAGCATTTGTGGAGAAATAAATGTCAGTCTGAAGAAAGGTTAACAACCTGAAACGTTAACACTTTCTGCGTGACCTGCTGAATATTTCCAACATTTTGTTTTTATTTGATTTCCAGCACACTACAGGAAACTTTGTGCTATTCGGCACCGAGCTGTTGCTGTCCCATCAAAACTGCTGGGCAAACCAGTGCTAATGTTGAAGCATACGGAGATTTTGAGCTCCGTATCTGGCAACAAACCCTGTTGCCAGCTTCTGAACAGTCAGCTGTACCTTGCAAGCGTCTCTAGCTTAGCAACAGCTTCAGCGAGACCTTGCAGAGCCTGAATGGTGAAAAAAAAAAGCAACGAAAAGGAAAAAAAACCTAACGAAACAGCTCCTGATTTTTGCCGGTGGCTCGAGCATTCCGGACAGTTAACCTCCGGATAAACCAAAGTTTCCTGTATTTTGCTTTTGGCAAAATCATGTTGCCAATTCACGGGTTCTTTCCACCAACATATTGGGCTCTTGATGCCTAATATGGCAACATTTTTTGATACCTTTAACTGTTCCTTACCAACTCACTGACAAGAGTAGATGTTCCTATAAATTAGCATCATTTCCCACAATCAACCAGGATTTAACTGCTTTCAAGCTCGCAAGGAACAGTACTCCAAGTCTTCACTAAGGAGCCTTTGTGATAACACGTCCCAGATTGTTGAATCATGACCACTTGCTGAACTGCCACAAGCTGATGTAAAATGCATTAAGGTTATGCAATGTATATGAAGTAGGACATTAGTTAGAAAGGTATAAAAAAGGCAAGTAACAAAGTTAGTAACATATTTAGAAAGTTGATGTCTACATCAGAATCTGCCAGCCCAGGCCATTTATGCCTGTGCCAGCTCATTGAAAAAGAGCTATTCAATTTAATCTCACTCCAGCTTTTTCCCTGATAACCCTTCAAAGGCATCAGCTTGTGCCAGGGTGTTGATGTTCCTCGAACCCTCAAACTTGTAAAAATTTTGACTCGTGTCTAATTTCTGGTACATAGAGTAGGCCTGTATATCTCAAATAGCAATGAAATGAACCCTCAGAAGAAAATTGGTGTTTTGTATGCTTCTACATTTCTCTGCCACACATTGGAATAGTTGTAGGAAATACAAATGTTGCCCTTTGGTGATTCAGCTGTATCTTATGGAAGAGCTTAAACTTCAAAATTTAATTTTATTGCAATATGGTTAGTTTAAGATTGCTATCCACCAGTGTGGTTCATTTGGGATTTTAATATATAAGGAAGCCTTTATCACACCATTGTACATTGGTGAAATGCCTGTTTAAAGTTATCCAAATGTGATAAATGCCAAGACCATCATTGTGTAGATATAAAATTAGTCTCAGCATGTTCATATTACAAAGCATTTTATTGAAATTGTGGTGTTGTCTATACAGAGTTGTATATGTTAAACTTTCAAATAGTTAGTTTAAAAATGGAAACTCTGAATATAAAAGTTGATTGAAACTACATCCCACTTCTGTTCATGTGCCTGATGTTGACATATGTTTTCTATTGCTGGTGTTAATATTGGGAGAATAGCTTCAGCATCGCTTTAACTGAACATTCAAGTACTCTCAAATTGGCTTTAAATAACTGATGCCGAGGCAACTGCTTTCTTTTGTCTATGAAGCACTAGGTAAGAAAACCCAGTGACCAGATATAGGAAAAGCAGCAACCTGTATCCATTCATGGGAAAGCTAAGATATGGATAAAATTGCAAAGGGAACAAGAGCTTTTCCACTTATACTGTGGAACAAGAATCTCAAGGGATTAGTGAAATTTATCACTGCTGTTTTCTAAAGCTAAACATTCCTTTACAGATTTATGCATTAAGTTGTCACATTTAATTGGGTATTACAAGGAAACAGACTACATAATTGATATTTGCAAGTATCTGAAAAGGAATTGCCAGTGAAATGCACTAGAATCAGTGGATGACAATTTCACTCAGCTAATCAGTAATTGTACATTTAATTGTTCATACTGATAGAACTCATCTGTTACAGTTTCATTCAACAAAATACTTGACTTTCCAATGTTGAACTATTTCAATTCTTCCATTAGTAACTTACTGAATCCAATAAAGCAAAACTCTTCATTGGTGATACATCTCAACTAGTAGCTTTCCTCTTTGCTAACTGACAAATTGGAGAATGCAATCGAGACAACTGTTCCAGGCACTGCAATGTTTTATTCAACTGCCCAATACTCTTGGTAGCTACAAGGACATGAAGCTGGAGCATAGCTTGGTCCAGGGTGTTTAATTTTCTGGGTGTTAGTTTGAGATACAAAGCCCTTTCCATATCTCCAAACCCATAAAATGCAACCACAATAAATGAGGAAATTTATACAGTACTGAATTGCCTAGGTTGCCATGGCTTTGAGCACACGGGCTAGGCACCCCTGGCTTAATTACATTTCTAAAAAACATTTGGGGTTTTTGTTAGTCTCTTCCTCTTCCAAACTGAGTACAGAACACCTACCCCAATTTATTATATACTTGTGCTGCATACTTCAGTGATATACTAGAGAGAATTAATTAGAGCTCAAAACAATTTGAAAAAGTTACATTTAGTGAATAAACCTAACTGAAGAGCCAAGTTTATCCAACTTTACTCTGTGGTGTATTACTGCCGGTCACATTATTGATGGATTTTACAATACGCACTTAGCAATCCTGCAATCCCAACTCTGCTGCCACTCCACCTCACTCCGGAAGGATTGGGCAGCTTAGTGTCTTGTATTTCAAATGTAACACCATTTATTCTACAAAAGGCATTTTTAAACTAGCTTAATTCACACCAACATTAATTTAATGGCAAAGTCCAGTACAGGACTGTCATTGATTTAATCAAAACAGAGGTGGAACAGTATGTATTGATACTAGCTCACATCCCATCCGAGGACTGGAAGTAGCAGGGCAGCTAGTGCATGGTGGACCAAAGCGCTCTGAAAGTTCCAAACTGGTAAAATGTAGCAACGACTAAACTAATTTTAAAACTCAACAGCAAGACACATTAGTCATTGTGCTCATCAGTATTTTCTCTTGAAATATCTAAATCCTTAAGACAAGGAAAAGTAAAGTTCATATCAAACATAACATTTATTGGTCAATACAGTAGAAAATGTTTTCTACACTTACACAGACCAAACAAGGGATTTCAAATAAATAGAAAAATGTTGTGTACTTGGAGAACATTGTATTCATAAACCCCCCTTGACACCCCTAATCTCTCAATTCAGTTCTCCAATCTGGATAGTTCATGCTGAAACTGCAATGGAAAGTATTGAGCCATTAAGAATGTTCACTTCACTCAAGTGAAAATTCTGCACACATTCAAGAATTAAGTCCTTATCATTCAGAGAATTTCCCAAACAGTAAAGTTCAGTCCACTATTTACAAATTAACATATCAAGGGTCCATATGATTACAACTCATCCTTTTCAGTCTCCTCCTCCTCTTCTGGTTGGGATCCAGTTGCACTTCCATACAACTTACTAACAATTGGCTGAACAATCTCTTCAAGTTCCTTCTTCTTAGCTTTGAAGTCTTCTATCTCAGAATCTTGGTGACTTTCAAGCCATTCAATCTTTTCCTCCACAGCTTTCTCTATGGTTTCTTTGTCCTCTGCAGACAGCTTGCCACCAAGTTTTTCTTTATCACCAATCTGGTTCTTCAGAGAGTAAGCATAGCTTTCTAGGTCATTTCTGGAATCAATACGCTCTTTAAGTTTTTGATCCTCTTCAGCAAATTTCTCTGCGTCAGTCACCATCCTGTCAATTTCTTCTGGGGTCAGACGGTTCTGGTCATTTGTAATGGTGATCTTGTTTTTATTTCCAGTGCCTTTGTCTTCAGCTGTAACACGTAGGATTCCATTTACATCTATTTCAAATGTTACTTCAATCTGAGGAACACCACGAGGTGCTGGAGGAATACCAGTCAGGTCAAAGGTACCAAGAAGATGGTTATCTTTGGTCAGTGGACGCTCACCTACAAAACAAAAACAATGTAAGCCTGATGTTGCAAGGATAACTTTCAAAACAAACATCTTGTATATGAAGTTTTGAACTGCTTGGAACAGCCAGTACCACTTTAGCACTGGTTACATGCTGTACAATGCAGTCTGGGGCATAGGAACCCATAGTCATGGAACTCAGTTTAACTTGCATGTTAAGCAAAGTCATGGAAACATGAACAGAACAGAAGCATTAATTTTTTTTAAATGAACAGAAAATGCTTTGAATATGCAGGTCATGCATCTGTAGAGAAAGAAAGTTAACATTTCAGGTCGATGACCTCGAAACATCAGCAACCTGAAATGTCGACTGTTTCTCTCCACAGATGCTGCCTGACCAGAGTATTTCCAGCATTTTCTGTTTATTTCAGATATCCAGCATCTGCAGTATTTTGCTTCAGCGTTAATTTTTTAGTTAGGTAACGCTTAGAACATCTCCACATCTCCTGCTGCAAGTCAAACAAAGTTCAGCATGATCTCTTTTGACCAAACATGGCTATTGAATATCCAACATTAATGCTGGAGACACTACAATGAAATACAATGGCAACCATTCCCTTGCAGTATAATTCTATAATCAGAATCAATGTACAACAAAATCAAAACTTCAACGTCAGGATTAAATGAAGCTGCAATCTACCTTCATACACCTTGATGGTTACAGTGGGTTGGTTGTCAGAGGCAGTTGAGAAGATCTGAGACTTCTTGGTTGGGACCACGGTGTTACGTGGAATTAGCTTGGTCATGACACCACCAACAGTTTCAATTCCAAGAGTCAGAGGGCAAACATCCAGGAGCACAAGATCACCTAATTTTGGGTTCAAGTAGAAAGCAGCAAGTTAGGAAACTAATTAAAGTAAAATGGAATCAGATTCAGTGACATCTTCAAGTCGTCACAAATTAACCTTGTTAAGCCAGAGCACAAGATAATCCATGACACTTACCAGTATCCTCCTCTCCGGATAGGACACCAGCCTGTACTGCTGCACCATATGCCACAGCTTCATCAGGGTTGATTCCACGAGATGGCTCCTTGCCATTGAAAAACTCCTTCACTAGCTGCTGAATTTTAGGAATACGAGTGGAGCCACCTACCAGGACAATTTCATCAATTTCGGTTTTCTTCAGATCAGCATCCTCCATCACTTTCTGTACAGGTTTCATAGTTGATCGGAAGAGATCCTGTTGGTAACATTTTTAGAGCACATTAGCATGCCTTACTTTGTGATTCAATGCACTTACTTTGCACCTCCAGTTTTTACCAAAGTTTGTTGAGTTCTATAATGAAATAAAATATAACTGAGCCAGCATAACCAAATTGCTTGATTGAGAAAGCTGTATTTCTCACATTAATGGTCCAGTTCTCTACTGTAAGTCCCAGCCAGTAAATATTTGTGTTATGACTGAATTTTCATGACAGCAGTTGTCCACACACATCCCCACTAACAAAGATTGGAGTTCATGTTATATCCTAGACATAGTATATCAATAATGATCAGATGGCACCTTGCATCTCACACCCCCCCCCCCCTTTAAAATGAAAACCCTGAAGTTAGTTTACATATTTGAAAAAACATCCCTTTAAGCTCACCTTTTCTTTCTTTCACCTCAGCATTGGCCCATTGACCCAAGTACCAGAGAAGTTTATTTTAGGGCATCAGATTTTCAGCAGCCCTGCCAAGTTTGGACACTTGCAACAAATTCCAGAAACTAGACTTCTGATTTACTAGAAAACCAGGCCATCTCCAAAATGGGCAATGGGTGTAGGGAAGTAGAAATTTGAAGTGTCTTGATTGGGAACAAAGTCTAACACTGGGCATTTAATTTAAATTCCAGCAACCAAGAGTCCAGAGTAATATCTCATCCAGGCCATGTGACTGGTGAGTGTTTTGCAGGACTGGTCTTTTGAATTTGATTTGCTTTTATTACTGCAATTTTCAGCATCAAAAATGTTTAAACAAATATATAAACTAATCACTGTTCAAGGAACCAGGTGAACTTTACTTTGAGATTGTGCAACTGTTGGGTTCAATTTGAATCCAATACAAAAGTCAAAAAAGGTAGAAATATTAAAGAACACTCACCATATTCAGTTCTTCAAACTTTGCACGAGTTAAAGTTTCAGAAAAATCCTCTCCCTCAAAGAAAGATTCAATTTCAATTCTAGCCTGATGTTGGGCAGACAAACCACGTTTGGCTTTTTCAACTTCACGGCGAAGCTTCTGTACGGCTCGGTTATCTTTCCGAACATCTTTTCCAGTTTTCTTTTTGTACAACTTGATGAAGTGCTCCATCACACGTTGGTCAAAATCTTCACCACCTATTAAAGAAATTCTCTTTAGAATTTATGATAATTTAAACAAGTATAATAAATGTTAATGTAACTATATATATTGCCTTACCCAGATGTGTGTCTCCATTTGTAGCAACTACTTCAAAGACACCATTGTCAATAGTAAGCAGGGACACATCAAAAGTACCACCACCAAGGTCAAACACCAAAATGTTCTTTTCACCCTCTCGCTTGTCCAACCCATATGCAATTGCAGCAGCAGTCCTGACGAGACAAGGGGAAACAGTCCAAATGAAGTCTTTCAAACTCTGGATATTAAGAGAATTCCTATTCCTAATATTACACAAGTCTAAATATTAGACAAACAGCCAGGTTCACACTGGGACCATTCGACATTTACTATAGCACACAAGTTTCCAGTGAAAATACTTACGGTTCATTGATGATCCTCATAACATTCAAGCCAGCAATAGTACCAGCATCTTTTGTAGCCTGACGCTGTGCATCATTGAAGTAAGCTGGCACTGTTACTACAGCATGGGTAACCTAAAGATAAAAATAAAGTTAAGTTTCTTTACCAAATAGCAGTACCGTGTGAAATTTTAGCTGTCTGATTTTAACAAGTGCTTTATATTTAACAATATTTAAGTGCGTTATCCTACACCAACAGTGAGAAATGAGCACTTGTGCTTTCAACAATAGCATCTGAATTTAGAAACATAGAAGATAGGAGCAGGAGTAGGCCATTCAACGAGATCATGGCTGATCATCCAAACCCTAGCACCCGGTCCCTACACCGACAGCCATCCTACACAAGCCCGATCCCCGTAACCCCACGTATTTAATACCCCCCTAACACTAAGGGCCAATTTTTGTCATGGCCAATCAACCTAACCCGCACATCTTTGGACTTTGGACATTTGCACTGTAGGAAGATACTTCCCAAATACCAAGTATGCAGACACATTTTCGTGGCCCACTAAGAGTGTCAAGGGGCAACAGCACAACCCCAGCCCATCGGGAAGGGTGTGGCAGACTGAGGGAAGAGGATACAGATCTTAATTGAAACAGTTCAAATTGGAGTCAGATTTTTAAATTTTGTTTATGGACCCGTTCAAGTTTCCAGAAGCTGTGGAAGTAGCTTATTCTATACTTGCAATATTTACTAGTGGCCTTTGAATGCAATAGGCAATACAGTGAGATAGGAAAATGCTCTGCAGTCCAGATGAAGGACCTCCTAAGCAGTCATGATTTGCTTCAGAACGGAACTAGGTACTTCTATGTATAATGAAGTAAACAGCACAGAACAAATGTGTCTTTTCATCTGGTCAGGTTAGAAATTATCTTGAGTATCAATTTCAAATACCTTCTTGCCAAGGTATGCCTCAGCAGTTTCTTTCATCTTGGTCAACACCATAGCAGAGATCTCCTCTGGAGCAAAAGTCTTGACCTGACCAGAAATGTCAATTTGGACATGGGGCTTGTTTTTCTTTTCAATGACCTAAATAAAAAATTAATGTTGAGTTAGAAGACAGTAAAAGAACTTGCATTTGTATAGCATCTTACACAACCTCAGGACACCCCAAAGCTAATGAAATAGGTTTTGAAATGTAGCAGCCAAATTACACAGTATGGTCCCACAAACAAGATGCATGACCAGATGATTCTCTTAGTGCTGACTGAGGGACACCATTAGAACTCAACTGCTCTTCTTGGAAAAGTGCTTTTTTTTTCATCCATGAGGGAGGCAGGGACTCAGTTTAACATCTCATTTGAAAGAGAACCACTAGCAATACATTACACCCCCTGCGCCCCCCTCAGTGACACAATGAAATGTTAGTCTACATTAGGTGTTCAAGTCACTGGAGAGGGGCCTGAACACAACCTTCTGTCTGAGGAAACAGAAGATAGGAGCAGGAGTAGGCCATTCGGCCCCTCGAGCCTGCTCTGCCATTCAATGAGATCATGGCTAATCATCCAAACTCAGTACCCTGCCTTCTCCCCATATTCCTTGAGCCTTAAGATATATATCTAACTCCTTGAATATATTTAATGAATTGGCCTCAACTGCCTTCTGTGGTAGAGAATTCCACAGGTTCACCACTCTCTGGGTGAAGAAATTCCTCATCTGTCCTAAATGGCTTACCCTTTATCCCCATGTAGGAGCATGCTACAAGGCAGACACCTAAATTGAACAGCCACCTGTAAAACATCAAGTATCTTATGGTCTAACATCCCATTGATTACCAGTTAGTTCACAAATAGTCTCACACACACACACACACATACTCCTGCAGATCTAAATGAAGTTAAAATTACTTCACTATACAGGAAACACCCAAACTGAAAATGAAAACATATTTCAAACAATGGAGGAACTACACAATTTTCTTATTACCTTAAAAGGAAAATATTTGAGATCTTGTTGCACGGCAGGATCATTCCATGTGCGCCCAATAAGACGCTTGGCATCAAAAACAGTGTTCTCTGGGTTAGAGGTCAGCTGGTTCTTTGCAGCATCACCTATCAGACGTTCTCCTTCAAGTGTGAAGGCCACATATGATGGAGTGATTCTGTTACCCTGATCATTGGCAATAATTTCCACACGTCCATTTTTGTAGACACCAACACTAGAAAGAGAAACAAGTTAATATTGCCATTTCTTTTAAGTATTATAATTTTGCAGAAGACCACCACAGAAATCTCAAACTTACCATGAGTACGTAGTACCAAGATCAATTCCAACCACAGTGCCAACACTTTCTCGCTTGTCATCCTCATCAGCTAGGACACTGCTAACAAGCAGTAGAAGAAAATATCCTCTCATTGTGAGTCAATTTAGTGCCCTTTAATGTGGTGACTGATAAGCTCTAAAAGAGGGGGGAAATTACCAGGTCAGCAAATAATGCAAAGTATACCATCTTCTATAGAAAACTGCCGTTAAATGGCACTTTTACATCAAATTATTCCAACTTAACATCGATACGTTAATGCTATTAATAAACCCACCATTTGCAACCAAAACCATATACGGTATTGCCAATCTATCCCAGTGAAAGCTTAACACTTAATATTGAAATATAACGTAGAGTTTTCCCAGCGTGAACAAAAGATGATCTCCGTTACAGTCAATCTGAAGCGCCAACTCAACCGGTGCCCCGGAAGCCATTTTATATCAGCCAACGCTGACCTCCTTACCAACCCAACCCTACCGCCGAGCACGGCGGGCCTGCACCACTCTCCCGAGCCGGGGGGACAAATATTTAAAAAAAATTAACGCTCGGGTGAATAATTTTAAGTAGACATAAGCGTTTTGAACGCGCATTATTGTTCAGACGCAACAAGTAACCGGCCGTCGAGGAAAGTCGGCAGCGCCATGCGGCCGCCGCTTGGATCCCGGCCCAAAAACCATGAGCTTCTCGATTCATTCTCGGCAAAACAAAACAAAACAAAATCAGGATGTTGCCAGCGATTGTGCCGCTCTGGGTACGGGCCTATTGACAGGCTATAAAGGCAAGCGCAGCCACTATTATAAGACTAAGCCCCCACTTACCGTACAGCTACTATTGTCATCCCTCACAGATCTGTTACCGTTCAGCCTGCCGCTCCTGCCTTTATATAGAAGCTGGACTTCCTCGTCGTGGAGCGCCGCGATTGGTCGGTGGCCCTCGCGTTGGAGGCCGCTGATTGGGCAGAGGGCCCACGCTGGCCACTCCGGAGGGTGACACGTACGGGCTTTCGGGGGACTCGTCACCGGGGGAGCCCCGCCCCCTGTCCTGCCCCGCGCGCGTGCGCGCCTCTATTGGACCAGCCTTTAAAACCGCCGCCGTCCAATGGCAGCGGCAGCTGCCGCCCAGCTCGAGTGGCCATTGGATCGTTGGCTTGTCAATCATCAGGGACACCCCCCCCCCGCCCCGCTTCGGCCGCCTTGCGCAACGCCGGTTGCAGGCATGTTGCGTGCGTTGTTGTGTCATTCACACACCGCCCCCCCTGCGGTTGTGTAATATTCACCTCCTGAATTACGGTAAGCACTTGTCGCTTGTGAGCCAGGCCCATCTACATTTGGGGTGAACTGTCTAAAAAAGAAGTCTCTAAAATATTGGACATCAAGGGAACGGTAGCATAGTGATCATGTTTTTTTTAATTTATTTTTATTCTTTATTCAAGTACAACAGTACTTATACAACTCATCAATTACAAAGTAAATCCATTGACCACAATAAGAAAAGAATAAAGCCTTAAAAAACAGCTTTATGGTGAATATAAATGCAATGATAAATTTTTACAAATAAATCAATAATATTTACAGTACAAACTACCACTTTATTTCAATATAAACCAAGAAAAAAAACCTGTATCACGCCAGTCCTACTGGCATCATTTACCCATTCAATCGTTCAATCATTCGTTCGCTCAAACGTAAGTTCCATTGTGCGTGCGTGCGTGTGTTAGTGATCATGTTACTGGGCTAGTAGCCCAGAAGCCTGGACTAGTGATCCCGGAGACATGTAGTTCAAATCCCACCAGGGCGGCTGAGGAATTTAATATTCAGTTAATTAAATAAATCTATTATTAATGGAACTACCGGATTGTCATTAAAAAAACCATCTGGTTCACTGGTGTCAGCCGTGGCTCAGTGGGTAGCGCACTTGCCTCTTGAGTCAGAAGGTTGTGGGTTCAAGTCCCACTCCAGGGACTTGAGCACATAAAGCTAGGCTGAGACTCCCAGTGCAGTGCTGAGGGAGTGCTGCAGTGTCAGAGGTGCAGTCTTTCAGATGAGACTTTAAACCATCGGATGAGACTTTAAACCTGCTCTCTCAGGTGGATGTAAAAGATCCCGTGGCACTATTTTGAAGAAGAGCAGGGGAGTTATCCCAGTGTCCTGGCCAATATTAATCCCTCAATCAACATCACTAAAACAGGTTATCTGGTCATTATCACATTGCTGTTTGTGGGGAGCTTGCTGTGCACAACTTGGCTGCTGCGTTTCCCATATTACAACAGTGACTCCACTTCAAAAAGTACTTAATTGGCTGTAAAGCACTTTGAGACGTCCGGTGGTCGTGAAAGGCGCGATATGAATGCAAGTCTTTCTTTCTTAATGCCCTTTTGGGAAGGAAATCTGCTGTCCTTACCCTTACCCTATATGTGACTCCAGACCCACAGCAATGTGGTTGACTCTTAACTGCCCTCTGAAATGGTCCTAGCAAGCCACTCCGTTGTATCAAACTGTTAGGAAAACCTTCCACCTCACAGGCTCACATGTCCTGCATTCCAACAGTGACTCCACTTCAAAAAGTACTTAATTGGCTGTAAAGCGCTTTGAGACGTCCGATGGTCGTGAAAGGCGCTATATAAATGCAAGTCTTTCTTTCAAGGGCAATTAATGCTGGCTTTGCCAGCGATGCCCACATCCCATGAATGAATAAAGAAAAAGTTAAACTAAGAGCTAGAACATCTTTTTCCTTTCCCGTAGTGTTGCAGTGAACGTGGTCTTGGTGCCGTCCTGGTGTCGTTTCGCCTTCTGACAGTGAATAAAATTCTCTCTGATATCTGGCATTTAGTCTGAGATTGGCTTTCATATATTCCAATTTTTTAGGCCTTTCTGCCTTTTATGTAGTCTTAGGTGGTCTCTTTGAAATTTTTCAGCAACCTAATTCCCGAATGACAGAGATAGTTAGTAAAGGTAGCTATTCTACATCAACAGTTGCGTCGAGGTTGTCACGACCCATAAAAATATCAGGACATACCCCAACCAGAAACCCTGGATGAACGGGGAGGTCCGCTCGCTGTTGAAAGCACGCGACGTAGCATTTAAATCTGGCGACGTGGTGGCTTACAGTGCAGCTAGGACCAACCTAAAAAAGGGTATTGGGACTGCCAAAAGGAAACAGACACTGCGGATTGAGGATCATTTCCACAACAACTCGGACCCCCGGCGCATGTGGCAAGGCATCCAGTCGATCACTGACTACAAGAGTAAAAACACCAGCCCCCCGGTTAGCGATGCCTCCCTTCCGGAAGAGCTTAACAACTTCTACGCTCGCTTTGACAGGGACAACAGGGAGCCGGCTACCAAAGCCTTGCCACCCCCGGAAGACCAGGTGCTCACTCTGTCGACCTCCGACGTAAGGGGTGTTCTACGCGGAGTGAACACATGTAAGGCTGCTGGACCTGATAGCATCCCTGGACGGGTACTCAAGGAATGTGCTGATCAGCTGGCTGATGTCTTCACCGCCATCTTCAATCTGTCATTGGCCCAGGCAGTAGTCCCTACATGCTTCAAGACCGCTACCATTATTCCTGTGCCAAAGCAAACGGCTGTGACGTGTCTGAACGACTATCGACCTGTCGCACTCACACCCATCATAATGAAGTGTTTCGAGAGACTGGTCCTGGCTCACATCAAAGCCAGTGTTCCCGCCTCTCTTGACCAACACCAGTTTGCCTATCGTGCAAACAGATCAACAGAGGATGCAATCACAACTGCTCTACACTCTGCACTGAATCACTTAGACGGTAAAGAGACCTACATCAGAATGCTGTTCATAGACTATAGCTCAGCATTCAACACTATCGTCCCCAACAAGCTGGCCACCAAACTCCACACTCTTGGCCTGAACACTTCCCTCTGCAACTGGACCCTGGACTTCCTAACAAACAGACCCCAGTCTGTCAAATTAGGTAACCACACTTCCCCCTCCCCCCCCGACCCTGAACACGGGGGCCCCACAAGGATGTGTGCTGAGCCCCCTCCTCGACTCCCTCTTCACCCACGACTGTGTGGCTGTTCATGGTTCCAACACCATCATCAAGTTTGCGGATGATACCACGGTGGTAGGCCAGATCACCAACAACGATGAGTCAGCCTACAGGGAGGAGGTCCAGCATCTCGTGAAGAGGTGCGCCAATAACAACCTGGCCCTTAACATCAAGAAAACCAAGGAAATCATTGTGGACTTCAGGAAGTCTAAAGGCGGAAGTCACACCCCCATCCACATCCATGGGGCTGTGGTGGAAAGGGTGGACAGCTTTAAGTTCCTCGGAGTCCACATCACGGAAGACCTCTCCTGGTCCCTCAATACCTCCTCTCTGGTGAAGAAGGCCCAGCAGCGCCTATATTTCCTAAGGAGGCTGAAGGGATATAATCTGTCACCCCTGATCCTCTCTAACTTTTACCGCTGCACAATAGAGAGCATCCTGACGAACTGTATCACAGTATGATATGGCAGTTGTAGCTCCTATGACCGGAAAGCCCTACAGCGGGTAGTCAAAACTGCCCAACGCATTACCAGCACCCGGCTACCGACCATAGAGCACATATACCAGAAACGCTGTTTACGGAGGTCACTGACCATCATCAAAGACCCTACCCACCCCAGCCACAGTCTGTTCGCCCCCCTGCCATCTGGGAGACGCTACAGATGCATTCGCACCCGAACGACCAGAATTAGGAACAGCTTCTTTCCCAGGGCTATCATCCTACTGAACTCCACAAATAAACTCTAAAACCTGCACATCTGCCAATGCACTTTATTATGTTTATGTTAGTGTATTACAAGCCAAATGAATGTTGAATGTTTAAATGTCTTAATCTAAATGTACAATCTCGGGAGCCGCAAGCCTACATTTCGTTGTACTGCACTGGTGCACTAACAATGACAATAAAGTTGATTATTATTATTATTTAGCTGAGTTGTACAGGCCACAAAATCTCATGTTCAGTTTCAAATCTGTGCCGATTTAGCTTTTCACCTTGATTATTAGCGTAGGGGCAAAAGTTTGCCTTTGCAACAGGATCAGGTTTGCTCAAGGTGTCCCCATAATTGAGCAGCCTGCCAACACACTTGAAGAATGGTCACTTGGGTGAAATACCAGACCTCAAGAGGTGCGTCCTTGCACTGTACTGTAAACCAGAAAGACACAACACCATCAGGCGAGGAGCAGTGGGAAGAAAGGAGAGATCAACCAAAAGATTCAATCTGTGGAATCTCACAAAAGCTGGTTTGAACTTGCTCAGCAGAATGCAAACAACAAATCAAAGATGATGGGAAGCTCATACCAGGGATGGAAAGTTTTAGTTATGAGGAAAAGCTCGAGATACTGGGGCTCTTTTCGCAGCCAAAGTGGTAGAACAGATATAGGATGGTAGATGGGTTTACGGAAAGAGTTACAGGCTATGGGGATCAGATAGCTGAAGACTGTGCAACTGACTGTATAGCAGAGGGAGAAGGCACTCCCAAGTAGCCCAAAGTTCAAAGCTGTCAGAGACGGACAACGGCAAACTGGTTAAAACTGTTACTTGACCTTTAACTCTGGACTCCCTCCTATTGCCTCCTCTCTACTCCCCATTTACTACCAGGATATATGTATTCCAATCTTGCTATGCAACCAGGCCTATGTAACTTAGGAGTTTTCCCTGTGTCCATTCGCGTACGCATTTAGGCTGCCACTCCGGGCCCGAGCCCACTACTTCTATTTCATCTCTTTTCTCCCCTTTTTTTCTCTTTACCCCTCCTAGAGCCCTCTCTCCTGTCATCATGCCTCCTTTCATTTCTCCCCTCTTGGGTACTCTGCCAATACAAATTCCTGCTCCAACCCTTCAGCATTTCTCAACCTACCTATTCTCCTGCCACTGTCCCAGGCTTAACTACCTCTTAGATAAGCCTACAGCTTCCCTCTGTGCCTCTCTTGGCATACTCCTAAGGGCCCATCGAGGCACTCGTCGCTGCCTCCTTACGAGCAGCAACCCCAAATGCCCCATCTTACTCTGTCGCCAACCTTCCCGCCCAGCGCGCCCGCTGGAGGCTGATCTTTCCTACATCCTTCTCGTCCCACTCGCCCCTCCAAACGATGACCCTGTGGACTCTCCGCCCCCTCCGCATCTCTCTCCAGAATGTTGGTTCACTTGTGAACAAGGCCCTTGCTCCCCATGAGTTTATTATGAATGATTGTGTCAACATCATGGGCTTGACGGAAACCTGGCTGAGGGATGATGACATCTTCCCGCCTTCTCGCCTTCCACCACTTGCCTTGCCCAGACCGCCGCAGTGGCAGTGTGGCTCTTATCACCAAATCACACCTCGGTCTGTCCCCCTATTCCTCTGGCACCTTCTCTTTTGAGCAGCTCACCTTGTTCCACTCCTCTCGCCTCACGTTTAAAATCTTCGTTCTTTAACGTCCACCCAAGTACTAAGGCAAATTTCTCACTGAGACATCTTCACTGCTTTCCTCCGTCAGCCTCTGCACTGAGCGATTTCTCAGCCTTGGTGATTTCAACCTCCATCTCAACTCATCATGCTCTCTCCTCTGAATTCACTGCTCTCCTATCCTCCCTTAATCTTCCCCTCCATATAAACTCCCCTACCCATATTCCCCTCCTTGGCTTTGCCATGTCACGTGGCCAAGGCCATCTCTGATCACTTCCTCATATCACATCCCCGCTCCCCCTTCCAACCAATGTTTCCTTTAAGCTGCGCAGCCACGCAGCACTCTGGAGGTCCCGTGCAGCCGGCTCACTGGCTTTTAAATGGAAAAACTGTGCATGCGAGGAATTTTGATGGGCCGTGCAGCCCAATAAAGGGGCCATGTGGCCCCCCCCCAAAAATTAGAGGGAACATTGCTCCTAACCCTACTTCCTTCTGTGTCTGCCCCTGGAAAAAACTCTCTCCCAATTCACTTATAATTACATTTTCAAAATCCCAACTGTCAAGCCTTTGGCTCTCCATTCAACACAACATTTCTGCAGCTCTGCTCAACCACACCCGCATCTCCACCTTTGATGCCCTAGTCCCCATTAAAACCATTACTCTCTCTCACCCTGGTCGTTCCCCGTGGCACGGTCCTCATCTCCGCTCCTTTAAGTCCGAGGGATGCAGACATAAAAGTATATGGTAGGCAACTGGTTTAGCCATTCATCACCAGATCTGGCTGGACCATATAAAGCACAATTGGGTCCTGCTCCCCTCTGCCAAACTGCTCACTTCCAGGATCATCCTGGAATGCAAAGATAACCCTCGGCGTTTTTGTCTACTGCAAACTGTCTTCTTAAACCCCTCTCCCCTGCCTCCACCCTCACCTCCAACAAGTGTGAGGAGCTCATGGTCTTCTTTTCACCAAGATTGAGACTATCCATTCAGCTGCCTCTGTCGCTTTCCTCCCTTCCCCTAGCCCGCTGGGTTCCCCCTGCCCTAGCCCTGAACTCACATCTTTCTCTAGTTTTACTCCTATCTTCCCTCATGCCCTCTCCGAGTTCATCGTGTCCATGAGACCCATCTCCTGCTCTGACCTTATTATCACTAAACTGCTGACCACCCAACTCTTATGTTCATTAATAAATAGACATTCTTATTATGAACACTGCTAGCTTTTGCTAGTTACTTTATTGAGCACGTGGACTGATACAGTATCTGTAGAGGCTTCCATCTTGACTGCTGCCTTGTGGGTAGCCTAGTGCCTCATGGGTAATGTAGTCTTAATCTACATACAGCTGGGTAGTGTAGTCTTATACATACAGCTATATACAGCTCTACGGCTCCACCTAGTGTCCACTATAGAATGACATGTTATTGATCACTACATCCCCCTTTCTTTGAGGTTTAACAAAATCAATATCAATCAACTTTCAAGAAAACAATAAAGATAATATCAGTAACACTTTTGTTAGTGCTCTATAAACATTAACATTTTCAAAACAGTCAACACATTTTCAAAGCTTTACATTGTACTCAAAGATTAAGTCTATCAGGCTTTTTTACTTCATGTGTGGATCTTCTCAACACGGGTAAGTCTGATGTGTCTTCATGAGATTGTTCTGGCGGTGAATGACAAGATGCAGTTGCGGCATTGTCATCAATCTGCTTTTGTATAGATCGAGGTCTCCTTGCGATCTTTGCTTGGAGAGGGTTTCAGTGTTTCCTTCACTCTTCGTGCCATAACTCTCAATGTAGTCAATGCACTCTCGAAAAACTGCTGGCAGCTGGATCCCATTATACAGCATAGTCCTCTCAGCAGCCTCGGCTAATGGAACACCAAAGATTGGCCTGAGGGAAGAAGGAGTATCCACCGGAACTGCTTCCTGCTCTGGTGCAGGCTTCTTCTTTTTCTTTTTCTCTTTCCACTGCTTAACAACATCTGCTGCGGTTATATCTTTGGACTTTTTCTCCTTGTGTTTTTCCTCTTTGTGCTTTTCTTCCTTTGGCTTCTCTTTGACCTTAAAGTCTTTTTCTTTCTTCTTGGAGAAACTAGGCTTTTTGAAGACATGGATACCCTTTGGCCTTTTCATCCTGGATGGGCTCTCTGCTTCATCACCTGAGTCATCTGGTCTGCTTGTGGCACAGTTTATACGGTAGACTCTCTTGACCAGTTCTAAGTCTTCACAAGCTTTGTCACCTAGTATCGAATCAAGCCTTTCAGCCACAACAGAAAACATGAGATGATGCACTTTGTCTTTGACTGTCACTTTGAGTCTGCATACACCTAAGCTATCTATTTTCTGTCCATTATAGTCCTTCAGTAGTACTGACTTTTTCTGTATTTTGGGCTTTTCTTTCATATTTTTTATGTCACTCATACTGATTAAGTTTGCTTTTGCCCCAGTGTCCAGTTTCAATGTAACTAATGCTCCATTTATCTGCAGTGGGATCATCCATTTGTCCACTTTTACTGCATTGACTTTATGTTCAGCATTGTCCATTTCTGAGGGCTGCACATTTTCTGTATCTTTTTTGATATCGTCATATGACACCATTCCTACAAAAAATGTCTCACTTAAATCAGTGTCCTCAATCACATTAACTTGTTGCCCTTTCGTCGTTTTTACTTTTGAAAAGCATTGTTTGGCAAAGTGATTCTTTCCATTACACTTTGTGCACATTTTTCCAAATGCTGGGCATTGTCTTAGCTGGTGTTTGTAACCACAGTGTTTACAATTAAAAGTTTCATCCTCCGATTGCTTTTCATTTCTGTTCTGCCCACGTTTCTTCCCCTTGTAGGACACAGCACCGACAACAGCATTATCACTCATTACAATCGCATCATTATTGATTTCACTGAAAGTCTTCGCGTGCTTTCGAGCTAGCTCGCTGGCTTGGCATATTTTCACCGCATTTTCCAAATTTAGTTCGGTTTCTCTCAACAGACGTTCCCTGACTTTTTTATCATGAATACCAAACACAATCTGGTCACGAATCATGGATGCTTTGAGCTCAGAGAAATTACATGTCTGTGCTTTCAGTTTCAGATCAGTTATAAAGCTATCAAAAGTCTCATTTTGCTGCTGTGTCCTTGAACAGAACATGTATCTTTCATAGGTCTCATTCTTTTTGGGAGAGCAATGTGCATCAAATTTTTTTAGCACATATTCTAATTTTTCTCTGTTCTCCTCTGGATTAAATACAAATGTATTAAATACCTCTATCGCCTGTGGGCCTGCAACCGTAAGCAGCAACGCTATTTTTCTTGCATCTGGCTTCCTACCGAATCCGATGGCAGCAATGTAGAGTTCGAATTGTTGTTTAAAAATCCGCCAATTGTAGTCGACATTTCCCTCGAGATTCAAACGCTCTGGTGGCTTCAAATTCTCCATGTTGCTTTTCACAATTTTCAGCAGATCTTCACCATCCTGGTACCATCTTATGTTCATTAATAAATAGACATTCTTATTATGAACACTGCTAGCTTTTGCTAGACTTTTTATTGAGCGCATGTGGACTGGTACAGTATCTGTAGAGGCTTCCATCTTGACTGCTGCCTTGTGGGTAGCCTAGTGCCTCATGGGTAATGTAGTCTTAATCTACATACAGCTGGGTAGTGTAGTCTTATACATACAGCTATATACAGCTCTACGGCTCCACCTAGTGTCCACTATAGAATGACATGTTATTGATCACTACACCAACTTCCCTTCCTGGCTCCCATGTTAGCTGATATTGATAATGGTTCTCTGTCCTCAGGTATTTTCCCCTCTCCTTCAAATCTGCCATCATTACACCACTCCTCAAAAAAAGAGGCCTTGACCCTTTCATCCTTGTAAACTACCGCCGCATCTCCAATCTCCCTTTCCTCTCCAAAGTCCTTGAAAGTGTTGTTTCCTCCCAAATCTGTTCCCATCTTTCCTGGAACTCCATGTTTGAATCCCTCCAATCAGGTTTCCACCCCTGCCACAGTACCGAAACTGCTCTTACCAAAGTCACAAATGACATCTTGTGTGACTGTGATAGTGGTAAACTATCCCTCCTCATCCTTCTCAACCTGACTGCAGCCTTTGACATGGTTGACCACATCATCCTCCTCCAATGCCTCTCCTCCGTCGTCCAGCTGGATGGGACTGCATTCACCTGATTCCATTCTTATCTATCCAGTCGTAGCCACAGAATCACCTGCAATGGCTTCTCTTCCCACTCCGGCACCGTTACCTCTGGTATTCCCCCAAGGATCTATCCTTGGCCCCCTCCTATTTCTCATCGATATGCTGCTCCTTCGTGACATCTTCCGAAAACACAGCGTCAGTTTCCACATATACGCTAACGACACCCAGCTCTACCACCTCTCTCCACCCCTCCACTATCTCTAAATTGTCTAACTGCTTGTCTGACGTCCAGTACTGAATGAGCAGAAATTTTCTCCAACTAAATATTGGGAAGACCGAAGCTATTGTCTTCAGGACCTGCCACAAACTCTGTTCCCTAGCCACCAACTGCATCCCTCTACCTGGCAACTGCCTTAGCCTGAACCAGACTGTTCGCAACGCTGGTGTCATATTTGATTGTGAGATGAGCTTCTGACCACATAGCCACACCATCACTAAGACTGCCTAATTCCACCTCCATAACATTGCCCGACTCCGCCCCTGCCTCAGTTTATCCGCTGCTGAAACACTCATCCATGCCTTTGTTACCTCTAGACTTGACTATTCCAACACACTCCTGGCTGGCCTCCCACATTCTACCCTCCATAAACTTGAGGTCATCCAAATCTCTGCTGCCCGTGTCCTAACTCGCACCAAGTCCCATTCACCCATCACCCCTGCGCTTGCTGGCCTACATTGGTTACTGGTTAAGCAACGACGCAATTTTAAAATTCTCATCCTTGTTTCCAAATCACAGAAATCACAGAAACCACACAGTGCAGATAGAGGCCATTTCGGCCCATCGAGCCTGCACCGACACATATCCCACCCGATCCCCGTAACCCCTACACCAACACATATCCCACCCTATCCCCGTAACCCCACGTATTTAATCCCCCTAACACTAAGGGTCAATTTATCATAGCCAATCAACCTAACCCGCACATCTTTGGACTGTGGGAGGAAACCGGAGCACCCGGAGTAAACCCACGCAAACACGGGGAGAATGTGCAAACTCCACACAGACAGTCGCCCGAGGCCGGATTCGAACCTGGGTTCCTGGCGCTGTGAGGCAACAGTGCTAACCACTATGCCACCGTGCTGCCCATCCTTCCATGGCTTCACCCCTCCCTATCTCTGTAATCTCCTCCAGCCCCAAACCCTCCATAATATCTGCGCTCCTCTAATTCTGGCCTCTTGAACACCCCGATTTCAATCGCTCCACCATTGGTGGCCGTGCCTTCAGTTGCCAAGGCCCTCAGTTCTAGAATTCCCTCCCTAAACCTCTCCACCTCTCTTTCCTCCTTTAAGACGCCTTAAAACCTACCTCTTTGACAAAGCTTTGGTCATCTGCTCTCATATCTCATGTGGCTCGGTGTCAAATTTTGTTTTATAACTCTCCTTTTGAAGTGCCTTGGGACACTATTAAAGGTGCTATATGAATACAAGTTGTTGTTGTAGGAATTGCATTCAATTGCATATTGTCTCTACACGCTGAAACATGGTTACACTGTGCTTTCCTAAAACTTTCCCTTTAAGAAATTAGAGTCAACATATTTGAGTACTTAAATCAGTCACAGGACAAAGTTAGGACCACACATCAATTCAAGTGTTTTGTGCATATGTTGAGAATCATTTATATAACAAACTGACCCCTGTTTCTGTGCCTTACACGTCTTGAAACAATACTAGTTCAGACGTATTTGTGGTGATCCTCGCCATTTCTGATCAGTTTGCCTAATCCTAACATCTAACAATGACATGCCTATTATGTCCGTGTGTAATTGAGACACGGACTGCAGGAGCTGGTTACAACAGGTGTTTACTGAGTGGAGACAAAACTGGAACTACTATGCAAAGTTACTGCACAGGCTTATATACAGGGGTGGTCACTGTATACACTATATACAGGGGCTGCAGAATATAGTTCCTTCTGCAAAGTACATACACTACAATTCCTCCCCTTTTAGCTAAACAGTACATAACATTCGATTAATAATTAAATAACAAATTTACAATTACAGTTGCTAGATACATTAGCTGAAGTTAAGCAATTATAAGTTCAGTCTTTGAGGAGGCTTCCTGATTCTGTCTGGATAACGCCTCTTTGGGGTATCCGGTTCTTCTGGCAAAGTTGATTCGGGATCAACGTCGTTGTTTGGTTCGTCTGCTTCCAATATCACCGATTCTGAGGTAGATGCAGTTGGTACTTCGGTTTCATCACCAGGTGTATCGGATCGTGGTGTGGAATTGACGTTTTCCAGTGACTCTAGAATCTGGTCAGCATGGCTTCTTACAATGCTCTCTCCAACGTCCACGGTATACATTAGAGGTCCTTGCCGTGTGCAGATTGTTCCTGGCTGCCATTTCTCTGTGCGGTAGTCCCGGGCCAAAACTGGTTGACCTATCTTGAAACTCCTGGTTGGCCTTTCATTCATATTCTGAAACTGCCTGTTCTCCACATCTCTTCTGATGTTTGGCTTAACCAAATCCAAGCGGCATCTTAGTCTTCGATTGAAGAACATCATGGCTGGAGTTTGGTTGGTAACCGCATGTGTCGCATTCCGGTAGGCAAACAAGAAGTTATCCACCTTGTGTTGTAGGGGTATGTCTTCATTACACATTACCTTGATAGCCTTCTTGAATGTTTGAACGAACCTCTCGGCCAATCCATTGGTGGCTGGATGATATGGGGCGGATGTGTAATGCTTAACACCATTGTTCTTTAAGAACCTCCGGAACTCTTCAGACACAAACTGTGGTCCATTGTCGGAGCAAATCTGTTCAGGCAGCCCATTTCTGGCGAATATGGTTCGTAAGACTGTGATAGTTTTTTCTGTGGTGGTTGAGGACATTTTTATTACCTCTGGCCACTTTGAATGTGCATCCACCGCAATTAAAAACATCGAGTCCATAAATGGACCAGCAAAATCAATGTGCACCCTTTGCCATGGAGATGAGGGCCACTCCCATGGATGTAGAGGGGCTTGTGGTGGGGCGTTTTGGACCTTCTGGCATCCTGTACAGCTCTTGGTCATCTCTTCGATTTCTCTATTGATTCCCGGCCACCACACAAACGCTCTGGCTAAGTTCTTCATTTTTACCCCTCCCAGATGACCCTCATGAAGCTCATTGAGCACTCTATCCTTCAATTTGGTTGGAATTACTACTCTGGATCCACACATCAAGGTTCCTCTGCACACTGACAGCTGTTCTCTTCTCGGCGAGAATGCTGGCAACAGTGGTTCGCCATGTGCTGGCCATCCCTTCACCGTTAAATCATAGACCCTGGAGAGTGTCGGGTCATTTCGTGTTTCCTTTTCTATGTTTGCATTCGTCACAGGTAGACATTCGACTATGGTCGAGTGGAATATCTCCACAGGATCCACTGCAGGTGCTTCTTCCACCGTCGGCAACGGTAGGCGCGACAATCCATCAGCATTCCCATGCTGTTTAGTTCCTTTGTACTCGATGTCATATTGGTGTGCCCCTAGGAAAAGGGACCACCTCTGTAGCCGTTGTGCTGTCATTATCGGGACGCCCTTCTGAAGGTTGAAAATGGAGACAAGAGATTGATGATCAGTTAGTAGAGTAAATTTCTGACCGTGCAGGTAGTGATTGAACTTCTTCACCCCCCACACCAGGCTGAGGGCCTCTCTGTCAATCTGGGCGTAGTTACGCTTGGCTGAAGTTAACGAGCGTGACGCAAAAGCTATCGGCCTCTCTGAACCATCAAGGAGTTTATGTGACAGTACCGCTCCAATGCCGTAGGGAGACGCATCACACGCCAGTCTTATCGGTAGTGATGGGTTGTAGTGAGCCAATACTTCTCTTGAAGTGATTAGGTCTTTACTCTTCTGAAAGGCCCGCTTACATTCATCGCTCCATTTCCAAGCTACTCCAGTTTGTAGCAGGGCGTTCAGTGAGTGCAGAATTGTGGACAAATTCAGCAAAAACTTATGGTAGTAATTCACCAATCCGAGGTATGACCTCAGTTGCGACACATTTTCAGGCGCTGGAGCCTTAACTACCGCTTCAATTTTGTCAGGGGACTTATGCAACCCCTCTTCATCAATGACATGGCCACAATACGATATCTGTTTCTTAAAAAACTCGCACTTGGGGCGATTGGCTCGTAGCCCGTGTTCTCTTAGTCTAGTGAGCACCTGCTCTAGGTTGGCAAGGTGTTCACTGTCATTTTCACCTGTCACTAGGATGTCGTCCAAGTAACACTGGGTCCCTGGAATCCCTTGCAGGACTTGTTCCATCGCTCTTTGCCATATCGCCGGAGCTGATGCTACTCCGAATACCAGCCGATTATGCTGGTAAAGACCTTTGTGAGTGTTTATCGTGAGATACTTCCTAGAGGATTCTTCAACCTCCATCTGAAAATATGCTTGTGCTAGGTCAATTTTTGTAAAACGCTTCCCTCCTGATAGTGAGGCAAAAATATCTTCTATCCTCGGAAGAGGATAGTGTACTGTGTGAAGGACTGGGTTCACCGTCACCTTGAAGTCCCCACAGATGCGAACCTTCCTTGGCTCCTCAGGCTTATTGTTTAACGTTTTTTTCATGACAGGAACGATGGGTGTTGCCCACTCGCTCCAGTCTACCTTAGATAACACGCCTGCATTCTCCAGATTCTCCAGCTCTGCCTCGACAGCTGGGCGAATTGCATACGGTACCGGTCTTGCTTTGAAAAACTTGGGGATTGCATTCTCTTCTATTTTTATCGAGGCGGTTACGCCTTTAAGAGTTCCCAGTTCTTGATGAAATACCTCTTTAGCGTTAGCTAAGATTTCTGACAACCGTCCAGGTGCGACGTCGTCATCCTTTTTACCAGCCACAGTCAGTGCCTGAATGGAGTGCCAGTCTAAACTTATCTTTCTGATCCATTCACGTCCCAATAACGGTGGTCCACCATCTTGCAGTATGTACAGATACAATTTCTGTATTTCTTTGCCATTGTATTCGACAGGCACCCTTATTTTCCCTCTGGGGTATACTTTCTGCCCCGTATACGTCTTCAAGACAATGGATGTCTCTTTCAAGGGTATGTGTGAGAATAGCCGCTCGTAGTCTCGTCGATTCATGATGGTCAGGGCTGATCCTGTATCCAATTCCATTTTGACTTGGGACCCTGCTATCGTGAGGGTGACCCAAATGGTTCGGTGATCCTCTTTCGCGATTACGTTGTGAAGTTTGAGACAGCTTAGTCTCTTGTTCCCGGATTCACTATCGCTCTTCTGGTCTTCGGAACTACTGTCCGTCATCTTTTGTACTTTCCTGTACTGTTCCTTAGTAGCCTTTTTGTTGTCATTAGTCTTCTTTCCAGACCTGCAAACTCATGCAATGTGTCCCATCTTTCCGCATTGCCTGCATATTTTGTCCTTGGACCAGCAGCCCTTCTGGTCATGGGTTGTTCTACCGCAGCGATAACATTTTTCAAATCCCTGTGTCATTTCATGGGTGCCGTATTCCTGTGGCTTTTGCTGTATTTCCGCAGCTCCCCTTGCTGCTGCTTCGTACGATACTGCCAAGCTGAAAGCCTTATCCAGCGTCAGCTCTTTCTCTGAGAGTAACCTCTTCTGGGTTCCTTCACTCAGGAGTCCACAGACAAATTTGTCCCGTAGAGTGCCTGTCAGTCCTGCTCCGAACTGGCAGTGCTTTGATAGCTTGCGTAGTTCCGTAAGGTAATCAGCATTGCTCTCATCTTTATGCTGATTTCTCCTGTGGAATTTAAATCTTTCTGCTATCAGCAGCGGTGTAGGATTTAGGTGTTCCTGTAGGATATCAACAATTTCGTTAAAACTCTTCGCCATCGGTTTGGCTGGAGTGATCAGGTTCCGCAATAGGCCATACGTTCTTGCGCCCATTAAGTTTAGTAGTACCGATGCCTTTTTCTCATCGGCTACTTCGTTTGCCTTGCAATATACCTCGACTCTTTCCACATACGTGGTCCAGTCTTCTATTGCATTATCGAAGGCAGTGATATTGCCAGTCTTCGGCATCTTGGAAATCTAAGATGGCGCCTCCCGCGCTTTGCCTTCTTCCCCGATTTAACAAAATGGCACCTCCCGCGCTTTGCCTTCTTCCCTGCTGGATTAAGATGGCGCCTCCCGCACTTTCTGTCTTCCCCGCTGCTGCTAGCGCTGTTGCTGGCGTTTTTATGCCTTGATGGCGACGCCCTATGGTCTTCGCGCACTACCCCCCGCGCTGCTGCTAACGCCGCTGTCCGCGGTCCCCGTGGCAAACTGCAGCTCCTCGCGGCTTTCTGTGCTTCTAATTTCTTTAATTTTCCCGTCGTCAGAGCAAACCCTACGGGACACTTTCCTCCCTCTTCTCGGGTCTGTACGCTGCCCGGCTTCGTAGCACCGGCTGCGCCCTGTGTGCTCCACCCTCTCTCTCTCTCCTCTTCCCGACAACGCTGCTCGGCCCCGTTGAAAAGCCACCCGATCGAGCTCTAGCCCGCCGCAGCCCAGGAAGGATCAGTGTACTACCTGCCACCAGCCTAATTAGCTGGAACACCATAGACAGGATAACCAAGCCCCGCTCTCGACAGCCTCTCCTGCAATCTTCAAATCCGATGAATCAGGGGCGGTTGCCCACGGTCGACGCTCGTTTCTGCTGTTTGTTTTTTTTTCTTTCGTTCCTTCTTCCTTCTGGCCTCGACCTCTGACAACTTCGCTTCAGGGATGGATCCCCATGAGGTGGTGCAGACTGTAGGTAAGTTCGGATCTGCTCGTCGCCAGTATTATGTCCGTGTGTAATTGAGACACGGACTGCAGGAGCTGGTTACAACAGGTGTTTACTGAGTGGAGACAAAACTGGAACTACTATGCAAAGTTACTATACAGGCTTATATACAGGGGTGGTCACTACTGGTACTGCAGTATACAGGGGCTGCAGAATATAGTTCCTTCTGCAAAGTACATACACTACAATTCCTTTATACAAATAAGGTCATTTGCAACGTTATTACTTACTTTCGTGCACTTTTTCACAACATGCAGCTTCTTGTTTCCAGATCTGAGATATTCTGCACATGGGGTTGACGTTGCTAGTTGCCTCTGTCGTGCTCTGTATCTCCTCACCATCATGACGGGGTCACCCATCCGGAGAATCGCATCTACATGGCCTCATGGGTAAAATATGCCCTGTCACTTTGATGTGATAAAGTTCCTGGTATGCGCATTGCCCAGCTACACTGACAAACTCCAACAACTTCGGTTGGCCGTTTAGCTGCTACTTGTTGCTTCCGTGCTCCCTGGTTGAACGCTGAAACAAATTCGATCCACACGAATTCCCGCATTAGAGAAGCACGGACCATTCTTGACACTGGGCCACCGTTTTACGACAGAAACTGGACACATTTCTCACTTTAAATGGTAATAGGAAATCCTACCCACCGCAGATGAACTCCAGCATACTTCTTATGGTTTTAATGTCATCTCAATCCCTTGATACGTTACAGCCTTGAACGTACTTCTGTGTTTATTTTATATGTATAAAAACTTATGGAGTTAAAAGCACAGAAAGTAAAACAATGTATCAAAGTTCTTTGACATTTTGAAGGTGTAATGTTTTGACTTAAGCTTTTTTGTTGACCTGGTTCTGGACTCTTGAGTGTAATAAAATCCCCTCCCACCGAACAGTTCTACTCTCTACTTTCCCCTCTGTTTCTCAGTTTGTGACTTAGTTAAATCTAAAACTAGGGTCTTAAATCTATACAAAGCAAACTACGTAGGTATAAGGGGTGAGTTGGTTACGGTAGATTAGGAAACTACATTAAAAGATATGACAGTGGACGAGCAATGGCTAGCATTTAAATAATTAATACATAATTTACATCAAATATACATTCCTTTAAGGCACAAAAACCCCACAGGAAAAACGGTTCAACCATGGCTAACAAGAGAAGGTAAAGATAGTATTAGATCAAAGGAAGAGGCTTATAATGCTGCCAGAAAGAGTAGTAAGCCTGAGGATTGGGAGGATTTTAGAATTCAGCAAAGGGGGAACCAAGAAATTGATAAAGAAAGGGAAAATAGAATATGAGAGTAAACTAGCGAGAGACATAAAAACAGACTGTAAAAGCTTCTATAGGTATGTAAAAAGGAAAAGATTCGCAAAAGTAAATGTGAGTCCCTTACAGGTTGAGACAGGAGAAATTATAATGGGGAATAAGGAAATGGCAGAGAAATTAAACAAATACTTTGGGCTCGATTTTAATAGCCCTGAGGAGGCGGGTTTGGTGGCGGGTCGGCAGCAAAAATCGGAAAAAATGGCTTCAGACACCTAACCCGCCTCCATCCCGCCCCCACACAATTTTCATGTGTATCGGGTCAGCCGCTCCCAAACTGACCCGACTGGAACCGATGGGACAGGTAGTTAAGGCAGTTAACAGCCTGTTAACTGCCTTGCTAATCCTATTTTGATCGAGGTTTCCCATTTTCGTGCTTCTGGCTCCTGTTTCCCGTCTTGTCAGAAACAGGCCAGCTGCAAGGAGACGAGTTGCTGGAGGACATGATTTGTATTCATTGGTGCAGCACTTTAAAGGCGCTCCTGTAACATGGCTGACATTCAAATGCAACAACCTTGTTGGAGGTTTGGGATAAGATTTTGCAAATCTGTTGACCTTGTGACTGTTCAAGATGACAGCCATCTGCAGTGTGACCTGATTGGAATCATTTCAGGCCTCTTCGACTGTGCGCTTGCAAGCTTCTTGCCTCAAATGAAATCTATAGCAATGGGATGGGAACCATTTATATCCTCTCACCCTGGCCGTCAGATTTGGAGGAAGAGCAGCCGTGGCAGCTCCACAACCAGCCACAACAACAGCACCAGCACCAGGAGCGCCAACCTCCTCCACACCCACCTGATGATGCACAGGGCGGAGGGCCTCAGTGCAGGGCTGCACCGCGCCGCAGGAGATACCCCCAATACAGGGTGTACAGGCAGAGGATCAGCTTCCTCAGCATGACTGAGCAGCAGTGCCAAAGACTAGGCTGAGACTTTCGAGAGACGTAGTCGCTGACATCTGCGCAATGCTGCACCAACACCTGGAACCCAGAGGAGCGTGTGGACACTCTTTACCAGTTGCTGTCAAAGTCACCACTGCACTCAACTTCTTTGCATCAGGCTCCTTCCAGGGATCAGCTGCAGACATCAGCGGCATCTCCCAGTCGGCTGTACACACCTGCATCACGCAGGTCATCGATGTCCTCTTTGCAAAGGTGCACAATTACATCCACTTCTCCATGGATGACCCAAGTGTGACGGCGCGTGCAGTTGGCTTTGCCAATATGGCAGGTTTGCCAATAGTACGGGGCATCATAGACTGCACACATGTAGCCACTAGGGCCCCCTATCACAACCCAGCTGTATTTGTCAACCGCAGGGGCTACCACTCCCTGAACATTCAGCTGATGTGTAACCACAGGAAGATCATCATGCATGTTTGCGCAAAGTACCCTGGCAGTTGCCATGACTCCTTCATCCTGTGCCAGTGTACTGTGCCTCAGCTCTTCCATCCGCCAAACCAACTTTCCGGATGGCTTCTTGGCGACGAGGGCTATCCCCTGAAAAGTGGCTTATGACACCAATGAGGAGGCCATCAAATGATGTTGAGGAGCGCTACAATGTGAGTCACATATCCACCAGAAGCATCATCATCGAGCAAACCATCGGCTTGCTCTAATTGCGTTTCTGATACCTAGACAGATCTGGAGGAGCCTTGCAGTATGCACCAGCCAGGGTGTCCAGAATCATCATGATCTGCTGTGCCCTACACAACATCGCACAGCAGCGCGGGTTAGTGCCGCCGGATGAACAAGTGGCTCAGCACACAGCCTCCTCGGAGGAAGAGGATGAGGAGGAGGATGAGGAAGAGGACGGGGAACGACGCCTTGCGGGTCCGCATGTGGCCAATCCAGCAGCAGGCGACCACATTGCTGGCCGTCAGGCAAGGGATGCACTCATCCATGCCAGATTCGCATAAGGTTACACTTCAACCATAGGTGGCTGACACATGGAGATGAATATAAGTCCAACATTCTCAAAACCCCAGGCATCATCTGTCCAATAAACGGTGGTTTGCGCTCAGTGTCACCACCAATATTCTACATGGAATTCTCCCTGAGCCCTCACTCTTGAACTTCCATTTCCCAGAAGCCACACTTTAGGTGATCTCAGCAGATCAATAAACCTTTTTCGACACTGCGTCAGACCTGGAATGCACCTCCTCAGCAATTTGCAGCCAAGCTGCCTTGGTTTGCTGAGGAGGCCTCCTCCTTGCATTTCCAGGGAAGAGGACCTCCTGACGTCCTCTAACTCCCTCCACAAGGGCATGGAGGGAGCCCTCATTGAACCTGGGTACAGCCTTAGTTTTTGGGGCTGCCATTCCTGCAACAGCCAGAACCTTTAAGAGGAAAAACCTAATGCTTTTGCAAAGAGGACATGGCCCCTTTAAATTTTTATCTGAAATTACTTGTCATCAGAGGTGACCAATTGCCTGGAGGGACCCACACATCAGCCATAATGAGGCCAATCAAGCGAAAATAGTAACTGCTGGGAGGCGGCATCCGGGAGCGGGTCCGAAAGCTGCCACGCAGTGGACACACCTCCTCTATAAAGATCGCGACCTTTGTGTCTGTCTTCACGGAAGAAGACGCAAAAATGTTCCCGGAAATAGTGGACAACCAAGGGTCTAGCGAGAATGAGGAACTGAAAGATATTAGTATTAGTAAAAAAGTAGTACTGGAGAAATTAATGGGACTGAAAGCCAATAAATCCCCTGGACCTGATGCCTACATCCTAGGGTTTTGAAAGAGTTGGCTATAGAGATAGTGGATGCATTGGTTGTCATTTTCCAAAATTCCATAGATTCTAGAACAGTTCCCACAGATTGGAAGGTAGCAAATGTAACTCCACTATTTAAGAAAAGAGGGAGAGAGAAAACGGGGAACTACAGATCAGTTAACCTGACATCAGTAGTAGGGAAAATGCTAGAATCTATTATTAAGGACTTGGTAACAGGGCACTTAGAAAATAATAATAGGATTGGGCAGAGTCAACACAGATTTATGAAAGGGAAATCATGTTTAACAAATCTGTTGGAGTTTTTTGAGGTTGTAACTAACAGAATAGATAAGAGGGAACCAGTGGATGTGATATATTTGGATTTTCAGAAGGCATTCGATAAGGTGCCATACAAAAGGTTATTAAACAAAATTAGGGCTCATGGGATTGGGGGTAATATACTAGCATGGATTGAGGATTGGTTAACGGACAGAAAACAGAGTAGGAATAAACGGGTCATTTTCGGGTTGGCAGGCTGTAACTAGTGGGGTACCGCAAGGATCAGTGCTTGGGCCTCAGCTATTCACAATCTATATCAATGATTTGGATGAGGGGACCAAATGTAATATATCCAAGTTTGCTGATGATACAAAGCTGGGTGGAATGTAAGTTGTGAGAAGGATGCAAGGAGGCTTCAAGGGGATATAGACAGGCTAAGTGAGTGGGCAAGAACATGGCAAATGGAATATAATGTGGAGAAATGTGAAGTTATCCACTTTGGATGGAAAAATAGAAAAGCAGAGTATTTTTTAAATGGTGAGAGATTGGGAAATGTTGGTGTTCAGAGGGACCTGGGTGTCCTTGTACACGAATCACTGAAAGTTAACATGCAGGTACAGCAAGCAATTAGGAAAGCAAATGGAATGTTGACCTTCATTACAAGAGGATTTGAGTATAAGAGTAAAGATGTCTTACTGCAATTATATAGGGCCCTGGTGAGACCACACCTGGAGTATTGTGTACAGTTTTGATCTCCTTACCTAAGGAAGGATATACTTGCCATAGAGGGAGTGCAACAAAGGTTCACTAGACTGGTTCCTGGGTTGGGGGGATTGTCCTATGAGGAGAGATTGAGTAGACTAGACCTATATTCCCTGGAGTTTAGAAGAATGAGAGGTGACCTCATTGAAACATACAAAATTCTTACAGGCCTTGACAGGGTAGATGCAGGGAGGATGTTTCCCCTGGCTGGGGAGTCTAGAACCAGGGTTCACAGTCTCCGAATAAGGGGTCGGCCATTTAGGATTGAGATGAGGAAAAATTTCTTCAGAGGGTGGTGAATCTTTGGAATTCTCTACTCCAGAGGGCTGTGGAGGCTCAGTCGTTGAGCATATCCAAGACAGAGATTGACAGATTTTTGAATATTAAGGGAATCAAGGGATATGGGGATAGTGCAGGAAAGTGGAGATGAGGTAGAAGATCAGCCATGATGCTTATTGAATGGCGGAGCAGGCTCGAGGGGCCAAATGGCCAACTCCTGCTCCTATTTCTTATGTTCTTAGGTTCTGTAATGCAAATAAAGTTTCAACAGGACAGCTCTGCAAGTGTGACGCTGGACGCCAAGATGGAAGGTTGCGAGTCTTCGCCAATATTCAATTTGCTTTATTTGTATTTCACTGGCTGTAAAGCGCTTTGGGACGTCTTGAGGTCATGAAAGATACAGTACTATATAAATGCAAGTCTTCTTTCTATTGGCTCAACTTGATCAGTTCTCAGATTTGCCACGAGATGGAACACGGTATGGAGTGAAGTGTCAGACGGAAATTAAAACGTTTTAAAACCAAATGCCCTCCACAGAATGTGCGTTTTCTTGGAGGATAGCAGAGCAAGCCTGAGAACAGCAGTGAAGATGTTTGAATTTCAAAATGTTGTCTTCTTCACTGTAGAAATTAGCACGACCAGGGAGGTTTGGGACTAGAGGGGAAAAGCAGGAAATAAAAGAGAAAACATTACCAGAGGAGAAAGGGGAAATGAGAATTTGGGGTAGTGAGAAGTAGAAAAGACTGCTGTAGAATGGGCAAAGGCGATCAAAAAGTTAAATGAGAACACCAGGGAAAAAATAAAGATAGATCTTTCAAAAAATTGGAGTCAGGATTCATTGGTGTATATGTGATTACACAAAGCACTCAAAACAAAATTGGAGAATTAGAAGCATTAGTAATAACTATGGGTGGGGGGAGGGAATTAAGTATTAGCTATGACAGAGATATGGTTTAGGTTTGGACAGGACTGGAAATTAAGGGGTTGATTTTCAGTGTGCCGTGAGGCGGGCTTTTAGGTGTGCGGGGGGCAAAAATCCCGAATTCGGGGGTCCCAACACCATCCCGCCCAAAACCCGCCTCCACGTAAGTTTCAAAGGAGGCAGGTACCCACCCCGCACTGGGACCCGCCGATCCGAGGCAGGAAGGGATTAGTGCCAATTAACTACCTGTTAACAGGTAGTTAACAGGCAGTTTTTAGCCTAATCCCTATTTTGAGGGGTGTCGTATGGGATTCCCGACGGTTCCAAACCACGCCAGGTTAGAGCAGGCGGGCCGTCGGGTTGAAGGACTTGGAGGGGTTGCGATGTCGGTGTTCAGGTGAGTGATGGGTGCATGAGGGCAAAGGTAAGTGTGTTTGGTGTGCCTAAAGTGTGTAAAGAAGTTTAAATTACCTGCACTTACCTTTACAGCCTTTCTTCCTCTAGGTTTCGGGAGTCCATCACTCAGCCGGCACTGAAAGCAAAATGGCTGTGAGCTGTCAAAAGTGACAGCCTTCAGCTTTCATTGCCGGTGAGAGTTCTAACTGAGTCTCTGTAGAAGGACTCAGGTTAGAAGTCAGACTGTCAGTGTTTGACAGCTTCAAACAGCTGTGAAACACTGATATTTCATCTGTCAAGACCTCTTGACAGATGAAATTTCAGTCTGTGACATCACCTGTTGCCGGGTGGCCCTTAATTGGCCTGCTGAGCCCGCTGGGCGGGCTCAACAAGGTCAATCAAGGGAAAATCACGTGGATTGGCCGGACATCGATGTAGGCGGGACTAAAACCCGAAAGTTGTCGTCCCGCCTCCTTCCCGACTGCTGAAAGAAAATCGACCCCTAAGGGTTCGATTTTAATAGCCCTGAGGAGGCGTGTTTGGAGGTGGGTCTGTAGCGAAAATCGAAAAAAATGGCTTCAGACACCCAACCCGCCTCCATCCCACCCCCACCCAATTTTCGTGAGTGTTGGGTCAGCCGCTCCAAAACTGACCCGACTGGAACCGGTGGGGCAGGTAGTTAAGGCAGTTAACAGCCTGTTAACTGTCTTGCTAATCCTATTTTCATAGTGGTTTCCCATTTTCGTGCTTCTGGCTCCTGTTTCCCGTCTTGTCAGAAACAGGCCAGGTTCAAGGAGACGAGTTGCTGGAGGACATGATTTGTATACATTGGTGGAGCGCTTTAAAAGTGCCTCTGAAACATGGCTGATATTCAAATGCAACAACTTTACTGTTGTAGGTATGGGATAAGATTTTACACATATACTGACCTTGTGATTGTTCAAGCTGACACCCATCTGCAGTGTGACATGAATGGAATAATTTCAGGTCGCTTCGACTGTGCGCTTGCGAGCTTGTTGCCTCAAATGAAATCTAAAGCAAGGGGATGGGAAACATTTATGCCCTCTCATCCTGGTCCTCATAATCGGAGGAGTAACAGCCGCGTGGCTCAGCGCAGATCTTCCTGGGAAGAGGAGTAGGAGGAGGACGAGGGGCGCCTTGCATGTCCTGTTGTGACCAATACAGCATCCCTCCAGTTCACTGCTGCCCATCAAGCAGGGTGTGCACACTGCCATGCCACATTAGCATAGGTGGCTACCATATGGCTCTGTAATTGCAGGCGACACTTGTTCAACGTCATACATCATCTCTGCTCTACCCTGTTATTTCCTATCACTTTTACCATCAGCATTACAAAAGCAAGTCGCCCTGAGCCCTCAATACGCTTTTGCCATTTCCCATAACACATAGGCCACACAATCAACTGTTTGACATAATTTTTCTTTTACACATCACAAAAAGATAATAAACCAGCAACAGTCAGAAAAAATATATAAATCACCCAAGTGAGTCCCCTTGTGACTATAGGTGCTTAATCTTTCTCTTACGCGTGCTTCTACGTGGTGCTTCCCCTGTGGCTTCAGCAGATGTAGAGGCACCTTGCTGACTAGGATGCTGTGCCTGCTTAGACGCCTTTGGCGGGCGTCCTCTGGGTTTGGGAGCCTGGGGGGGCTCTTCAACAATCTGCTCTTCCTGCGACTGTGTAGGGGCTGAAACGGCCATCTCAGTTGTCTCCGCAAAGTGGGTCTCTGACTGAGGGCTCCTTAGTGGCATGGTCGTGTTAGCGCTTTGAGAGGAGCCCATACTTTCTCCTGTCCCGCCAACAACATCCCTCTCATGGGTCAGCCACATCTCAGTCCTGGCAAGTGGCAGGAGAGCACCTTGCTGCATTTCAGGGGGGACCATGAGGACCCGTATCTGCACTGGCAGTCCTCATCAAAAGGACATCCATGAAGCTCTGGTCTCTCTGCTCAATAGCTGCCCATCGCTCCTCCAGAGATTATATTTTAAACAGTCACCATGTTTTCCTGACTCTGGCGACTTTTTTCCTCCATGGCCATGGCCATCCTTTCCAGTGAGGTAGCCAGCCTTTCCACGGAGGTTGCCATCGTATCCATGGTGGTGCGTTCATGCGCCATTGCCTCCACCACGGCAGTGCTGATATTACAGATGGACTCCTCCATTCTCTCCACACTTGCACTAACCCTGGAGGCAAACCCTTCCAGAGACACCTGCACTTCTTCCTGTATTTCCCAAACCGCCCTTTTTCTGGGTGGCCCCAGAGGCACAGCGTCTGCATGCAACTCAGCAGAGCTAGGAGAGTCCTGCGACTTCCGCCGAGGACTCTCCACTGCTGTCACTGTCTCCACCATCTGCTGATGCCCACTTGTGCGCTGTGATAGACCAGGTGGCAACACTACTCTAACTCACAATGGCTCCACCGAGGTGTGTGTTGCTGTGCTGGTGCTGGGTGCACTGAATCCTGGTGATGCTGCTCCCTCAGAGGCTTCAGGTTCCTCTGAGGAATTGTCTGGCTCTTCATCCTGGGTCGTGGGGAGGGGGGCGCTCGATGGTCCTGTGGGAGAGTAAAGGCATGATTTAGACATCTGATATTGATGTAGCCGACACATCCTTTTGATCCGATGATACAACGCGATTCTCTATGAACATCATATGCCATTGCATTCTGAGAGGGATGAAACTCTATTATGTCACCAGCTTCCTCCAGTGTGCCCATCTCTCCATCGCCCACTTCCAGGTCCTCGCCACTGCTAACAATCTTGTTTGCAGCCTCCTCAGCACTGGTTAATGTTGCTAGGGTAGGTGTTCCTCCTCCAGTCAGTGCTCTCTCCCTCTTACTGTGGGCTATCTTTTCCTGCAAGGAGGGACACAAGCGGTGTTTCAGCCATGTGGTGTATGTAACCTGTTCCACCTTAAGAGAACTTAAGCCTGTTCCACCTTAAGAGATGTACTACTTTCTCTGGCTGCTGTATACGTAATACCGGTGGCGACCACCGGTATATAAGCACTGTGTAGTAAGATTGTATTTCATATCGTCCTGACCTCCAACCAGTAAATACCTGTTGAACTTTAATCTTGTAGTCTGTGTGTTATTAATTACAACTAGAACACACAGACTTTACAGTGGCGACGAGTCAGATTCTTACCCTGCGGCAGTTATATCCACGGCGGCTTCGTCCACAGAACGGACGTCGAAGAGAGGCTTCCACCCTCATCACCCTGCTGGAAGACACGTCGAGCGGCAGACATCGAGAAACCAGAGTGCAGAAGACATCCTGAACTCGAAGTCTCCGTCAGCGGTTGTCAGCTATCTTCTTTCTACCTCGGTAGTGGGTAAGCCGGGCAGCGACGCGACCAGAAAGTCGGCCGCGTTGGCTGTACAGACGGGGAGGGAAGACGGAGGAATAAGGGCGGTGAGATCGATCGCGACCGGAGATAAGGGCCGGGCCACATTCGGGCCGAAAGGCGCAGCGCGGGGACATCGATCGCGGCTGGTGATAAGGGCCGGGCCGCATTCGGGCTAAAAAGGCGCAGCGTCTGGGGGCAACTGAAGGCGCGAGAGCCGCGGTGAAGCGGAGACAGCGTCGGGGGAAGGGTGAAGACCGCCAAGCGCGGGAAAACCGCCATTTTGTAGGCGGAGGACGAAGACAAGAGCGCGGAAGCCGCCATCTTGGATAAAAATAAAAATAAATTAAATTGCAATGATGCCTAAACATGGGAACATTAATACCTTTGATAGCGACATCGAAGATTGGGCTATGTATGTAGAACGCATACAAAATTATTGTAAAGCAAATAAAATCCCAGATGAAGAGAAAGCACTAACATTATTAAACTTAATGGGTGCGAAGACATACGGGCAATTGAAACACCTTTTATCACCAGATGAACCGGCGGATAAGACGTTCGAGGAGATTGTTACTGTCCTGAAAAATCACCTAAACCCCACGCCGCTGATGCTAGCGGACCGATTTAAATTTTACAGCAGAAGGCAGCTGAAGGATGAAAGCAATGCTGAATATTTAATGGAATTGCGTAAGCTAGCAAAGTACTGTCAATTCGGAACGAGACTGACAGAGGCGCTACGAGATAAATTTGTGTGTGGTTTATTAAAAGAAGATACACAAAAGCGATTGCTCGAGGAGAATGAGCTGACGCTTGAGAAAGCGGTCACTATGGCAGCAGCACACGAAGCCGCAGCGAGAGGCATGGCAGTAATGCAGCTACGGTCACCGGAACTCAGTACAAATAAATTGGGTTTAAGTACTGTAAAATGTTATCGTTGCGGAATGACAACGCACGATCAGAACTAGTGTTGGTTTAAAAACCAAGAATGCAGAACGTGTGGCAGGCTTGGCCACATAGCTAAAGTATGCCGGTCAGGAAAGAAGACCAGCAACAAAAAGTCACCGCAAGGAAAATACATAAAGGTACACAAAGTGACAAAGAACAGTTCGACCGAACAGAAGTCAGATTCAGACGCTAGCAGTAATGAACCGGGTAGCTTAAGAGTACACAACGTTGGTAAGGATGCAGATCCCCAGACAATTTGGGTCACCCTTCAGATAGCAGGAGTCCAAGTAAAGATGGAATTGGACACTGGATCGGCATTGACGGTCATGAATAAGAAAGATTACAAAAGGTTTTTCCAACATATTCCCCTACGGGATACGGAGATTATATTGAAAACATACACGGGGCAAAGAGTGTACCCCATCGGAAAGATAGAGGTAAAAGTGGTCCACAAGGGCGAAGAAAGCCAAGTAATGGACTTATATGTGCTACCTGAAGGAGGTCCACCACTACTGGGACGGGAGTGGATTAGGAAAATGAATATGGACTGGCACTCCTTGAAGGCACTAACGGTAGATTCCGGGGAAACAGATGTCAAACCTAAACGATTGTCCAGAATATTGGATGATGCTAAAGAAGTGTTCCAGCAGGGACTGGGAACACTGAGAGGAATTACGGCAAACATCAAGATTGATGAACATGCACACCCAAAATTTTTTAAAGCCAGACCGGTACCCTATGCAATACGACCTACGGTAGAAGCGGAACTGGAAGCGCTAGAACGTTCAGGTGTACTGTCTAAGGTAGATTGGAGTGAGTGGGCTACGCCCATTGTTCCCGTTATGAAACGTCCTTCGAGCAACAAGCCAGGAGAACCAGGGAAGGTTCGCATCTGTGGAGATTTCAAAATCACCGTTAATCCGGTGCTTCACACGGTGCAGTATCCGCTTCCGCGGATTGAGGATATTTTTGCTTCGTTGTCTGGCGGGAAACACTTCACCAAGATAGACCTGGCGCAGGCGTACTTGCAGATGGAGGTTGAAGAAGAGTCACACCAATACCTCACGATCAACGCGCATCGAGGTTTGTACCGGTACAATAGGCTGGTTTTTGGAGTGGCATCGGCTCCAGCAATTTGGCAGAGGGCCATGGAGCAGGTATTACAGGGAATTCCAGGCACACAATGTTACCTGGATGATATTCTGATTACAGGTGATGGTGATGAAGAACACCTCGCAAACTTGGAACTGGTGCTCAACAGACTGAAAGAGTATGGACTTAGAGTTAATCGGCAGAAATGTGAGTTCTTCCAGAAGCGGATCTCGTACTGTGGTCATGTCATTGACCGGGAGGGGCTTCATAAGTCTCCTGACAAGATAGAGGCAGTTGTAAAGGCTCCCGCTCCGGATAATGTGTCTCAGTTGAGGTCGTTTCTAGGATTGATTAACTATTACCATAAATTTCTACCAAATCTATCCACGGTACTGCACCCGCTAAACGCTCTTTTACAGAAGGGGGTACCATGGGAATGGAGCGAAAACTGTAAGAAGGCATTTCGCAAAAGCAAAGAATTGATCACCTCAGAGGAAGTATTGGCTCACTTCAACCCGACACTGCCTATTCGGTTGGCTTGTGATGCTTCTCCATATGGTATTGGGGCAGTACTCTCACACAAGTTGCTAAATGGCACGGAAAGGCCAGTTGCGTTTGCATCCAGATCATTGACCTCCGCTGAGCGCAACTATGCGCAGATCGATAGGGAGGCTCTCAGCCTTGTATGGGGAGTGAAGAAGTTTAATCATTACCTGCAGGGCCAAAAATTCACACTTCTGACAGACCATCAGCCGTTGGTATCCATTTTTAACCCTAAGAAGGGTGTTTCAGTGATGACAGCACAGCGTCTCCAGAGATGGTCTCTTTTCCTAGGGGCACATCAATATCAAATAGAATTCAAAGGTACGAAGCAGCATGGCAATGCTGATGGGCTGTCGCGCCTGCCACTACCTGAAGAAGAAGAAACGACGAAAGTTGACCCTGTTGAGTTATTTCATTCGACCATCATCGAGTGTTTACCAGTCACCAATGCAAGTATTGAAAGAGAAACCAGGAACGACCCGACACTGTCCAGAGTCTACGAGGTGACAGTGAAAGGATGGCCAACACGTGGTGATCCTCTGTTACCGGCATTCTCGGCAAGGCGAGACCAGCTGTCCGTCTGCCATGGTACTTTGATGTACGGGACAAGAGTGATTATTCCTCCCAAGTTAAGGGAAAGAGTTCTAAAAGAACTGCATGAAGGTCATCTGGGGGGAGTTAAGATGAAAAGTCTTGCTAGGGCTTATGTATGGTGGCCGGGTATTGACCAACAGATAGAGGAGTTGACGAAAAGCTGCGCTGGGTGCCAAAAAGTGCAAAATGCACCTCCGATCGCACCACTACACCCATGGGAATGGCCTTCAGCCCCATGGCAACACGTACATATTGACTTTGCTGGTCCATTCATGGACTCCATGTTCCTAATTGCGGTGGATGCACATTCCAAATGGCCAGAAGTGATCAAGATGAATACCACTACTTCAGAAAAGACAATTGCGGTGTTAAGAACAATATTCGCAAGGAACGGATTGCCAGAACAGATCTGTTCGGACAACGGACCACAGTTCGTGTCGGAAGAATTCCAAAAATTCTTAAAGAAGAATGGGGTGAAACATTATACCTCTGCCCCATATCATCCGGCGACAAACGGGTTGGCCGAGAGATTTGCCCAAACATTCAAAAAGGCAATAAAGGCCATGAACGATGATCAGATTCCGCTACAGCACAAGGTGGACAATTTCCTAATGGCGTATCGAAACGCCGCTCATGCAGTGACTAACCAAAGTCCTGCCATGATGTTTTATAACAGGAGGTTGCGGTCCAGCTTGGACTTGTTAAAACCAAATGTGTGGAGGGAAGTGGAAAACAAACAGTTCCGGCATATTAATAACAAGTCCACTCGAAGTTTCGAAGTAGGACAACCAGTGTTGGCAAGTGGCTATGGAAACGAAAAATGGCAGTCCGGAACAATTCGGGCCAGACAAGGACCTCTGATGTACACAGTAGATATTGGTAACAATGTGATAAGGCGTCATGCGGATCAACTGGTAGAATCAAGAGCAAGGGTCGAACCCATGGTTGCGACAGAGACAACTGTGGAAGACGTTAATGAACCTGAAGCATCTACCTCGACAGGGACTGTACCTGATGATGACGTCCAATACATAGGAAACCAACAAGAAGAGTCACCTCAACAACAAGAATCAGAGACCACTGAAAGGCGTTATCCAGACCGAATCAGAAGGCCTCCTGAGAGACTGAACCTTTGAACTGTTTATACCTGAAGTTATATATGTATATATGTTATGATGTTATGTTAAATGGGGATATGACTATTAAGCTAAAAAGGGAGGATTGTGGTGTATGTAACCTGTTCCACCTTAAGAGAACTTAAGCCTGTTCCACCTTAAGAGATGTACTACTTTCTCTGGCTGCTGTATACGTAATACCGGTGGTGACCACCGGTATATAAGCACTGTGTAGTAAGATTGTATTTCATATCGTCCTGACCTCCAACCAGTAAATACCTGTTGAACTTTAACCTTGTAGTCTGTGTGTTATTAATTACAACTAGAACACACAGACTTTACAAGCCACAGTGATGGAGTGATGGTCAATAATCCCTACCATAGAAGCTTTGAGGGAGACGAAGATGGGGGAAGGTGCCAAGAGGAAGCTAGCTGCCTGTGCGTTGTTATTTGTTGTCACTGCATGACAGCGAGAGCGAGTCTAAGGGGTGCATAGGCAGGATTCTGAAGTGATTCAGTGCAGAGACAGAGTTGGATAGGTAAGGGTGCAAGGGAAGTAAGAGTAAGGTGGGATGTGGAGGAGCAGGCTTACAACGCAGCGTGCTGGTGATGAGAAGCGAAGGGGAGCAGATTGAAGGTAAGTGTGATGGGATATTCACTTTTGATGTTTGCACAAGATCATTAAACCTTTTTCAGCACTGGATCCATGAGCGTGCATATATGGACCTTGCGCTGACCTCCTCAGCAATGCGCAGCCAGGCTGCCTTGGTCTGCTGAGGAGGCTTCCTCCGGCCATCAGGAGGGAAGAGAATGTCCCTGCGCCCTCTGACAGCATCCACAAGAATATGGAGGGAGTCATCATTAAAACAAGGAGCTGCCTTGCCTCTGGAAGAAGTCATTGCATCAAAATCTATTTCAATGAGTTCAGGAATCCACAAGAGAAAGGCTTAGGCTGAATGGCAGCTCTAAAAGCAGCAGCTATGATGACGTCATCAGAGGCGGCCAGCCGACCTGATCCCACTCATTGGACCGGCCAGCGTGCCTCATTGAATCAAAATCGGACGTCAGCAGCTGATCCTGGCGGAAGCAGCTCCGGAACCCGCCCACCACTCAACCCGCCTCCAACCTGCCTCGGCAATTAAAATTGAGCCCTTAATATTCCTGGTTATAACGTTTTCAGCGGAGATAGGGGGTGGGTGGCAATATTAATAAAGTGCTATAATGTAAGATTGTATAGGGGTTTAAAATGTCCCTTCCTGCTGAGCTTTGCATGAAATAACAACAGAAAATGCTGGAAATACTCAGCAGGCCAGGCAGCATCCGTGGAGAGAGAAACAGAGTTAACGTTTCAGGTCTGGGACCCTTCATCAGAACTGGAAAAAGCTGGAGATGTAACAGATATTAAGCAGGTGCAGAGACAGCGGGGGGGGCGGGGGGGGTGGGGTTAGGAGGGGAGGAAGGAATAGAAAGAATACCCTGTGCTTTTGTAAGAGGCAGGAAAGATAAAATGTTGCAAATGGGAATGGCAAAAATCATACTGCATGAAAAATGGGGGCAGGGATAATTATCTGAAATTGTTAAACTCAACGTTGAGTCCGGCAGGCTGCAAAGTGCCCAATCGAAAGATGAGGTGCTGTTCCTCGAGCTTACGTTGAGCTTCATTGCAGCAATGCAATAGCCCGAGGACAGAGAGATCAGAGTGGGAGTGAAGCGGTGAATTAAAGTGACAGGCGACCGGAAGCTCAGGGTCACCCTTACGGACTGAACGGAGGTGTTCTGCAAAGTGGTCACCCAATCTGCGTTTGGTCTCCCCAATGTAGAGGAGACCGCATCGTGAGCAGCGAATACAGTATATTAAATTGCAAGAAGTACACGTAAATCGCTGTTTCACCTGGAAGGGGTGTTTGGGGCCCTGGACAGTGGGAAGGGAGGAGGTAAAAGGGCATGTGTTGCATCTCCTGCGCTTGCACGGAAGGTGCCAGGTGAAGGAGAAGGGCTGTTGGGGGCGATTGAGGAGTGGACCAGGGTGTCGCGGAGGGAGTGGTCTCTTCGGAATGCTGAAAGGGGAGGTGAGGGGAAGATGTGTTTGGTGTTGGGATCACGTTGGAGGTGGCGGAAATGGCGGAGGATGATCCGTTGAATGTGGAGGCTGGTGGGGTGAAAGGTGAGGACAAGGGGAACTCTATCGTGGATCCGGGAGGGAGGGGCAGGGGTGAGGGCAGAAGTGCGGGAAATAGAACGGACACGGTCAAGGGCCGTGTCAACCACGGTAGAGGGGAATCCTCGGTTGAGGAAAAAGGAAGACATGTCGGAAGCACTAGTATGGAAGGTGGCATCGTCAGAACAGACGCGGCGGAGACGGAGAAACTGGGAGAATGGAATAGAGTCCTTACAGGAAGCGGGGTGGGAGGAAGTGTAGTCCAGGTAGCTGTGGGAGTCGGTGGGCTTGTAGTGGATGTTTGTTGAAAGCCGATCGCCAGAAATGGAGACGGAGAAGTCAAGGAAGGGAAGGGACGAGTCGGAGATGGACCATGTGAAGGTGAGGGAAGGGTGGAAATTGGAAGTAAAGTGAATGAACTTATCTAGTTCAGGGCGAGAGCAGGAAACGGCACCAATACAGTCATCGATGTACCGGAAAAAGAGGTGAGGGAGGGGACCTGAGTAGGACTGGAACAAAGAATGTTCCACATATCCCATGAACAGGCAGGCATAGCTAGGGCCCATGCGGGTTCCCATAGCAACACCTTTAATTTGGAGGAAGTGAGTGGAGTCAAAGGAGAAGTTGTTCAGTGTGAGAACAAGTTCAGCCAGGCGGAGGAGGGTGGTGGTGGATGGGGACTGGTTGGGCCTCTGTTCAAGGAAGAAACGGAGCTTTGCATGAAGCTTGTTTCAAAGGGAAGGGATGCAGTGGCACATTTATTTTAGCATATCTGCTTGCCAATCCCTGCAGGAACCAAGCCCTAACTTCCTGTGGGGACAGGAAAGAGATGAACAAAGACCCAGATATTTACTGTCAGATTTTTAAACAGAGAGCTGTGATAGCTTTAGGCAGGCTCAAAAAAGTCAGAAATGTTGGAGGGACAGTTAGAAGATATCTTGTTTAGGTCAAGTAAGATGACCCATTGATGTGGGGAAGTGTGGCATGTTCTATATTTTGTATCAGCATGCAAAGGTAAATTGTACTGTTTAAATTAAGAAAGTCCAACCGTGACTGCCATTCTTAATGTTCACCTTGCTATGAATTAAACAGCTTATTGATTAACCTCACCTCACCAATGCTTTTGCCAACATTAAAGTAGCATTCATGGGAATGACACAAATAATACAGTTCAGACCACAAGGGAATACTATTGTTTTATCCATAGGTTATGCTATTGTGTAAAAGAAAGAAAGATGCATTTATATAGCATCTTTCACGACTTCAGGATGTCCCAAAGACCCACAGTCAATTAAGTACTTTTTGTAATATAGGAAATGCGGCAGTCAACTTGCGCACAGCTGAAACCTGGGTAGATATAAGGCGGTGTGAGTCAACTCCTATAAATGTAAAATGCTCAGCTCGCTTATTGGAGTGACTGATACCACTCGACTCAAGAAGGCAGCTACAGCAGACCCGAATTTGTAACAAGTGCCAATCGATTTAGTTCTGAAAAAAGAATTGCTGCTAATAGCTGGTGCAACGAGACCTGGGTGTCCTTGTGCACCAGTCACTGAAGGTAAGCATGCAGGTGCAGCAGGCGGTTAAGAAGGCAAATGGTATGTTGGCCTTCGTAGCGAGAGGGTTTGAGTACAGGAGTAAGGATGTCTTGCCGCAGTTGTACAGGGCCTTGGTGAGACCACATCTTGAGTATTGTGTGCAGTTTTGGTCGCCTTATCTGAGGAAGGATGTTCTTGCCATGGAAGGAGTTCAGCGAAGATTCACCAGGCTGACACCTGGGATGGCAGGAATGACGTATGAGGAGAGATTGGATTGATTGGGCTTATACTCGCTGGAGTTTAGAAGAATGAGAGGTGATCTCATTGAAACTTATAAAATTCTGACAGGACTGGACAGACTAGATGCAGGGAGGATGTTCCCGATGGTCGGGAGTCCAGAACCAGGGGACACAGTCTAAGGATAAAGGGTAGGTCATTTAGGACAGAAATGAGGAGGAATTTCTTCACCCAGAGAGTGGTGAACCTGTGGAACTCTCTACCACAGAAGGCGGTGGAGGCCAGTTCATTAAATATATTCAAAAAGGAGTTGGATATATTTCTTAAGGTTGAAGGGATCAAGGGGTATGGGGAGAAAGCAGGGACCAGGTACTGAATTTGGATGATCAGCCATGATCGCATTGAATGGCAGAGCAGGCTCGAGGGGCCGAATGGCCTACTCCTGCTCCTATCTTCTATGTTTCTATGTTTCTATGAGAGCAGGAGAACAATTGGAAAATTGCAATCACAATTCAAAGTTCAATGTGCAAATAAAAATGGATCATAACAGCCAAATATAAGGGAGCTTGCCTGAGATGGAAATCGTGAATCAGTTGACGTTTTACATCAATCAGGAGCTTCCATGGTCATTTTCTCCGCTGCTAGTCTACAAATGATCAGATTTATCAAATTCAATTTCATGACTTGTTAAGATGAGATTTGGAACTCATAGGCTGCAATTTTACTTATCTCAGTGGGTCCGGTTCGGCCGGAGTCGGTGGTGGATCCCGAACCCCACTGCTGGCTCCATCCTGCTCTGTGAAATGATTTTCCCTTGATGGGGCTTGTTAAGCCCGCCCAGTGTATGTCCCGGGCCAATTAGAGGAAGTGGGACTGGTGACGTCATTTCATGATGCGTCATCAGCCAGTTTCCTTAAAGGGGCCATGTCCAACTTTATTTTAACATTTGTGCTGTCCGTGTTCTACAGCAATGAAGTGCTGCAAACACTGACAATGACTGCACAGAGGTGCAGGGCTGCACCTAACTTCTCTGAAGACTCCCTCCATATGCTTATGGAAGGAGTCAGAGCACGCAGGAAGGTCCTCCTCAGGAGACCAAGACAGGCTGGTTGCACATTGCACAGGAGGGCACAAGCAAGGATGTCGTCAGGAGGACCTGGGTGTCGTGGCGCAAACCTTTCAACGGTCTCAACAACAACAACAACAACTTGGGCTAGAAATTGGGTTGCTTCGCGCCTCTTGTTAGCACCTCCAGGGGGCGCTAATGGGGTGCAACTGCCCTAGCACCCGGACGCAGCGCCGCTAACATCTCCCACAAAATTCAGCATGAGGTTAGCAGCGGCGGTCAACAGTAGCGTCTGCACTGCTGCGCCGGCGATGATGACGTCATCGCCGTGCGCAGCGCCCCATTTGCGCCCCGGCCACAAACTTCCCTTGCGCCCGGTAACCTATGTGCGACAGGATCAGGGGGCGGATTTGCAGCGGTGGTAGCGGGCAGCGGCGCAATTTAAAGGGCAGGAGTCGGGCGGCCATTTTTATTTTGGCCGACTGCCAGCACATGCCACCCTTTCACATTTGTATGCGGGGTGCCAGCCGCGATCGCTCAGCCCAGCACTCCTCTTGCGTGGCGGGCTGTTTCCACGGCACCCCGCTCCCCAGTGGTCTCGCAGGGCCCTGGTGCGCGCGGCACTAGGCCCCTCCCCTTTAATCAGGGGAGGAGGCCTGCAATGACGTGGCGCTATGTGGCGCTGCTGCACGTAGCGCCGCGACTTTGAGTAATAGCATCCAAGAAGAAGGTGGAGCGCTTCCAGGAGTGTCTCCAAAATGGGCGCTACCCAATTTTTCCCCCCTTATATTTATATAGCGCTTTTAACATAGTAACACGTTCCAAGACGCTTCACAGGAGTATTATAAGACAAAAAATTTGACACGAGCCACATAAGGAGAAGTTAGGGCAGGTGGTCAAAGAGGTAGGTTTTAAGGAGCTTCTTTAAGGAGGAAAGAGAGGTAGCGAGGCGGAGAGGTTGAGGCAGGGAATTCCAGAGCTTAGGGCCGAGGCAACAGAAGGCACGGCCACCAAAGGTTGAGTGATTATAATCAGGGATGCTCAAGAGGGCAGAATTAGAGGAGCGCAGATATCTCGGGGCGGGGGGGGGAGGCGTTGTGGAGCTGGAGGAGATTACAGACATAGGGAGGGGCAAGGCCATGGAGAGGTTTGAAAACAAGGATGACAATTTTGAAATCGAGGCGTTATTTAACCGGGAGCCAATGTAGGTCAGTGAGCACAGGGGTAATGGGTGAACTGGACTTGGTGCAAGTTAGGACACAGGCAGCCGAGTATTGGATGACCTCAAGTTTACGTCGGGTAGAATGTGGGAGGCCAGCCAGGAGTGCATTGGAATAGTCAAGTCTAGAGGTAACAAAGGCATGGATGAGGGTTTCAGCAGTGGATGAGCTGAGGCAAGGGCAGAGACGGGCGATGTTACGGAGGTGGAAGTAGGCGGCCTTAGTTATGCCGCGGATATGTGGTCGGGATCTCATTTCAGGGTTAAATATGACACCAAGGTTGTGAACAGTGTGGTTCAGCCTCAGACAGAGAGGGATGTTGTCAAGGAGTTTGTGGGTGGCGGGGACTGAAAACAATGGTTTCAGTCTTCCCAATATTTAATTGGAGAAAATTTCAGCTCACCGAGAACTGGATGTCAGACAAGCAATCTGACAATTTAGAGACCATGGAGGGGTCGAGAGAAGCTGTGGTGAGGTAGAGCTGGGTGTTATCAACGTATATGTGGAAACTGACGCTCTGTTTTCGGATGATGTCACCAAGGGGCAGCATGTAGATGAGAAATAGGAGGGGGCCAAGGATAGATCTTTGGGGGACACTAGAGGTAAAGATGCGGGAGCGGGAAGAGAAGCCGTTGCAGGTGATTCTCTGGTTACGATTAGATAGATAAGAATGGAACCAGGTGAGTGCAGTCCCAACCAGCTGGACGATGGTGGAGAGATGTTGGAGAAGGGTGGAGTGGTCAAAGGCTGCAGGCAAGTCAAGAAGGACGAGGAGGGATAGCTTACCTTTGTCACAGTCACAAAGGATGTCATTTGTGACTTTGATGAGAGCCGTTTTGGTACTGTGGCAGGCGCGGAAAACTGATTGGAGGGATTCAAACACGGAGTTCCCGGATATATGGGCATGGATTTAGGAGGTGACAACACGTTCAAGGACTTTGGCAAGGAAAGGGAGGTTGGAGATGGGGCGGTAGTTTGCAAGGATGGCGGGGTCAAGGATTTTTTTTGAGGAGAGGGGTGATGACGGCAGATTTGAGAGAGAGGGGGACAGTACCTGAGGAGAGAGAACCGTTAACAATGTCAGCTAACATGGGAGCCAGGAAAGGAAGTTGGGTTGTCAGCAGTTTGGTGGGAATAGGGTCAAGGGAGCAGGAAGTGGGTCTCATGGACAAGATGAGCACGGAGTGGTCATGAGACCTCATTAGATCACGAAACCTTAGTACAAAGCCACACTTACCTTCATCCTGCTGTGCCTCTCATCACATCCCCATCACTCTGCTGTCCCTACCCTACCCCTGCACATCCTTACTCACACCAACATACCTTGCACGTCCACCCGTCCCTCTCTGTCTATCTACATTATCACATCCCCATCTCACTAGCCACCCCTCACACTCACCCTCATCCTAGTGCAATCATACCGACTAACAACACACACGGGTAGCTACTTGGGTGTTTTATCCAATGTTCATGTAAAGTTTCTGTTAATGTGCTGTCAAACACTGAAACCTTTATTTTCAACACTTTGTGTTCTTGGACAGATTTGTGTGCACCTTTGGAAGTGGCTTAGTGAGTTGCAGTGAATGGTGAGACATAATGGTACCCCCCGCAATGGTGGTGAGTGTGAAAGGAATGGCTTGGACATTGTAGGGATGCTTTATGTTGTTGGTGTGGGGTGGTGCCAACCTGGCGCATCATGTGGCAGCCAGGGTGTACGGCGTCAAGTGAAGTAGATCTGGCCATGGTGAGGCCATCCCTGGCCTCCCGGGCAGCAATGTGCTCAGGTGCTGATGCCCTCCGTCCTGTGCAGTATCAGGTGATTGTGGAGAAGGTTGGTGTTGTTGTTGGTGCTGCTGGTGTGCCTGGTGCTGGGCTGATTGTGGTGGGATTCTGAGGATCAAGGTGAGACAGTATAAAGGGCACCCATGTTGATTGGAATAGATGGCAGGTGAAGTACAGATGACAGAAGCATTCTGTCAATGGTGAAAGAGTTCTTCCAAAGAGGTGATACTGGATGGAGAGTGGAAAGTGGAAAGCCTGCTGAATCTGTGCTGGAAATGGACTGAGAAACAGCTTGTGGTTGAGGAAAGTGAAGATCTGTCAGGTGAGAGCTGTTACTGTACATTTGAAGCTGGCAAGTTAGCAGCTGGAGCAATGACCACTGAACTCCCGCCTCAGGTTGACAGCCATGGTCCCCCAACAGCGTGGTTCCTGTGGCCGTGAAGTTAAAGTAAAAAGGTAAGTTAAAAAAGCCTGTTAATGATCTGTCAACAAAGCAATAATGAGGTTAATTGGGACCCCCGCCGTCGCCTGTCGGGTCTGCTCAGCGCTGACAGACCTGACATTGGGAAAGGCGTGTTGCGGCAGGTTGACAGCGGGGTCCCAACAGCTCTGTAAAAAAAACACACTTTCCCACCCAACCTGCCACCGATCCCGCCCGCTGACCCCCCAGAAGATTCCCCCATAGTTTCTAGGGTCATTAGTCCAGTACCATAGCCACTAGGCTACTGTACTCAACTGTATTGTCACCAAGCAGATGCAAATGAACTGAGGTAATGCTGTCTCTATGTACTCATTGCAGTCTGCAACCAATGGCTTATCAGTTGAGAAGGACAATTGTTTCTTGCATCATGAGCCCGGACTATAAAAACCTCACTATAAACTGAAAGGCAAATTCTGACTGTGCAATAATACAGAAACTGCTTTAATCACGGTATTGTGCCTTATTTTAAATATACTAACAGATCTCCTGTGACATTGTTCCCAATTTGTAGGAGGACACACATTTCTATCAGAACCGGAGCATTATACCATATCATGCACAATATATTCTGCTACTTTGGGGAGCTGTGTGTAACCTGGCCTATGAAGTCACAAGGTCTCAATGCTATAAATAGACACTGTTATTTTGGATCTTTTCTCAACTTATTCCAGATTACTTAGGCTCTCATATCTTAGATGACTGCGAGTCCCAAATTTTGAGAGTGTCTATCCTTGCCTTGAGATCAAGGTAAGCTTGCAGGAATGCGCGTGGTAAATGAACAGCAAATTTTGTCTGGGAGTTGATTTTTGCTACTGAACTTATCCTATGCCTCCATAAGATCTCACTCCAGTCTTCAAAAGCAGCAGACTATCAGATCAGACCTTGTTTTAAGTTTAAAATATTATGGAAATTTATTTGATAAAAGATGAACGAGCAAGAAAGCAACAGTTGGCAAATCCATTGGCAGGATAGGCGCACCAATGTCAATGTTCTCGCTCAGGCCAACATCCCCAGCATTGAAGCTTTGACCACGTGCGATTAGCTCCGATGGACAGGCCACATCGTCCGCATGCCCGATACGAGACTCCCAAAACAAGTGCTCTGCTTGGAGCTCTGACATGGCAGGAGAGCCCCAGGTGGGCAGAGGAAATGCCTCAAAGCCTCCTTGAAAAAATACAACATCACCACCGACACCTGGGAGTCCCTGGCCCAAGACTGCACAAAGTGGAGGAGAAGCATCCGGGAAGGCGCCGAACACCTCGAGTCTCTTCGCCAGGAGCAAGCGGAAGCCAAGCGCAAACAGTGGAAGGAGCGCACGTCAACCCAAGTACCCCACCCACCCGCCCCTTCAACCACCGTCTGCCCCACCTGTGACAGTGACTGTAGGTCCCGCATTGGACTCATCAGTCACCTGAGAACTCATTTTTAGTGTGGAAGCAAGTCATCCTCGGTTCCGAGGGACTGCCCAAGAAGAGAAGAACAGTTATATATACTAATATATTTACAGAATACATCCTTCCACCCAACTCCTCGAATGGAAAAAATAAAATGACAGGAAACTCTTTTTTATCCGTCACCGACGGGACCGGCGTGGTGCCGGTTGATCAAAAAGTCCGGATTACAGAGAGGTATACTTACCAAGGTACGAGAACCCCGTACATGGCCACAGGTGCAGGAGCCCCGGTTCCACAGCACTTGTGCAGGAGTCCCGGTTACACGACCACAGATCCAGGAGTCCCTGTTGCACGGCCACAGGTGCAGGAACCCCGGTTACACGGCCACAGATCCAGGAACGCCGGTTACACGGCCACTAATATATAGTAAAATACCTGAACCTACTCCTGAATTTTGCCGGTTAAGAGAGATTTCCTGTATTACCATTCTGAGAGCTGTTAACTCTTTAGAAATAACTTTTTAATACTACAGTACTATTTGATTTCCTTGAACTTCTTACTACAATGGGAGCTTAATTCATCAAAAGGGTTTCTTGGCAATTCAAAGCAATTTTTTCTGTCTTTTCGGAGTTTCAAATTGATTGGTTTCCCCCTTTGAGACTCACAAACTGCTCCTCCACCCACTGATTCAGACAGAATCAGTCCTTTCTATCCCAGAAGATTATATTGGAATATCCCATCACTCAAAATTTATAAAGGAACTTTCAGTCATATACAAACTGAACTAATAACACAGTATTTTTAAAGTTTGAATTATTCCTCTGTCCAACCTGTAACTTTTGAAATCAACAATATTGTATTGAAATAAGCTTGGTGCTGGAATCTGGGCTGCAGTTGTTTTTTAAAATTGCATTTATAGTATGACTTAATTTAAAGGAACAACCACTAAACCAAAACTAAACAAAGAAACCCCATTTTGTCATAGACACATCCCAAGGTCAGTTAGAGGATAATTACTCAGGCGTATTGTGAGATCAGATAGAGCATATTTTCTGTTGCTCGGTAAGTTGCTCTGAAATCAGCTGGAAATTACTCACTCTTTTTGTCTACAAAGCACCAGCTTTTCACAGGAGTTACGGCAGAAGACTGGCGGAACCTCCGTGGAATTTCAGCTTCTTCCCAGTTGCAGTAAATAGATTTTAATGTTACCAGCAAAAATCCATAAGTAGATATTAAAAACATAAATTATGTTATGATTTGATGGAATGCCCGATTTGTCTCCTAAACTGTGTGGTTGATGTCTAACTTGTTATATATGCTTTATCCAGTAGATGGCTCTTTCAGCTCCACTTCATAGAGATCTTAGATTTGAAACCCAAAAAGCAAGGATCCAATTAAAATAAATTTGGAAGCAATTTACTCACACCACACAACATAATAATTCACTTTCAGGCTAATGTTGTTTAGGTTATTAATTATGGGGACTGAGAAAGAAAGACATATTTTGAGAACGATTGCATTATGCAATTTATACTGGACTACAGGACTTGTGCTAAATGAAAATATAAATCTGCGTGTCACTTTCCCATGATGGTTCAGTGAGATTATCCATTATGGTTCAGTGACCAGGATTTAGATGAACTCAATGGAGCACCAGTACTTGACCGACAATTGGTCTTCGTGCTGCTGGGTAAGGAAGGGGAAATCAGCAAATACAGGGATTTCCTTTTGGAAATGCACGTGAATTGGAATGGGTTCTTTTGTGATGCTCCCCAATTGTGAACAGCCTGCAGACACTCACTATTAAACGCACGGATCAATAATGGCCATTTGGCAAGGTACTGGAAGACATTGAGCGGCCATGCAACCTTGCCCTACCATTGGGTCAGAGGGAAGAAATATGTGAGAAAGGAGGTAGGTAGGGTACTTTTTAGAAAAACAACAGATTAATTGAGTATACTGTGTAAGTTTGTGAGTTTTTGCTTTGAGAAAATACAACATAATGCAAGACTCTGATTTGTTTAGGTTGTGCTTACCTTTTGGCCAGCAGTTTTAACTTTTCATATTTAATTCCTAAAGCAGAATTTTTATAAAACCCAAGCAGGATTTCTGAGTAGAAATTAATATATTTCTTTACTTGTATTGTCTATCTGTCTGTCTATAATATAGTAAAAAAAATCTTATGTCTGTGCCACTTGACTTCCTGTTGTCACACTTTTTGTGTTAACATTTGTTCTATTATAAATTCCTCTGTGCACTTTTATAATGGAAATGCCCGTGTAAACTCAACACTGCACAATCTGGCCACCAGGTTGTGCAATCTGGTCACTGGGTTCCCACAATTCTCTCAAAATGCTTCCTCAATTTCACCCACCATTATTTTCCTCAGTAACTGAAAGGGTGAAGTCATGGGTTCTAAGACACATAAATAAGAGAGATGCCAGGTTCAAACCTTAGCTTGCGCTGAGTTTGCTGATTTCAGCCGGGGCAGTAATGGTAATGTTACAACTGGCACGGGCCAACAGCGAGGTTGGGAGGACCATAATGCATCCTACGAAACCCAAGCAGAGAGGACCTGCGGGAAGGAGGGAGGACAGTAGCATTATGTTTGTGTGTGTGTGCTAGGCCGTTGTAGCAGAGCCTGGTCTCCAATCGTCTTGTATCCCCTTGCCATTGGACCAAGACCTTGCTCTGTCAAGCCCGTGTGGTAGCTGGTGTGCAACGGCCACCCCACGTTAAAAGAATTCACGCACCGGCATCTTCCACCCTTTAAAATGAAGTTCGGGACCTGGAATGTCAGGACCCTCATGGACAACCCCAACAGTGACAGACCGGAACGCTGTACTGCTATCGTTGCCCGGGGAGCTCAGACGCTTCAACATTGACATCGCCGCCCTAAGTGAGACCCGGCGGGCAGGGGAAGGCCAGCTCAAGGAGCAAGGCGGTGGTTACACCTTCTTCTGGAAAGGCAAACCCGAAGAAGAACGCCGCCTCCATGGGGTCGGCTTTGCCATAAAAAATGAACTGGTCGGGCGTCTCAGAGACTCCCCAAGTAGTATAAACAAGCGCCTCATGACTCTTCAACTCACCCTAGCCCGAAACCAGTGCATTACGGTCATCAGTGCATACGCCCCAACACTGGAAGCCACAGACGAGACCAAAGAGGAATTCTACTCCAGCCTCGAACAAGCCCTGTCCCGAGTCCCAATGGGTGACAAGCTGATCCTCCTTGGCGACTTCAACGCCAGAGTTGGAAAGGACACAGACCTCTGGAGAGGTGTGATCGGCAGAGAGGGGGTAGGGAAAGTCAACTCCAACGGTACTCTCCTCCTGTCGAAATGCTTAGAACATGGCCTCGTCATAACCAACACCTTGTTCCGTCAGAGAGACAAGTACAAGGCTTCATGGCAGCACCCTCGTTCCAAGCACTGGCATCTGCTGGACTACGTCATCGTCCAAGTGAGGGATGCAAAGACGTCCGCATCACCCGCGCCATGACAGGAGCTGATGACTGCTGGACAGACCACCGCCTAATCCGCTCTGTCATCTCCATCAATGTAGCCCCAAAACAGCGGCGGCAACAGAAACAATGCTGCAGGAAAATTAACGCTGGAGCACTCAAAGACCCCGCTAAGAAAGCCCTATTCAGCCTGCGCCTCACAAACAGCCTGACGACTCCCAGTGATTCAGAGACACAGAGTGCCCACAACGTCTGGTCTGCACTCAAGGCCTCCATAATCAGCACCTGTGAAGAGACGCTCGGTCACTCAACCAGGAAACACCAAGACTGGTTCGACGAGAATGACCAGGAGATCCAGGAGCTAATAAGCCGCAAGCGCAAGGCATTTCTGATCTGGAAACAGCAACAGAACTCGAGAGCAAGAAAGCAGCTCTACAGAAGCCTGAAGGCCAAGGTCCAACAAAAAACTCGCGACCTAAAGAACAGATGGTGGGTGGAGAAAGCGCAGGAGATCCAGCAGCTAGCCGACAACCAAGACGTGCGTGGATTCTTCAGCGCAGTCAAGACCATCTACAGCCCAAGCACCCAAGGCCCTTCCCCACTGCGGGCCAAAAACGGAGAGGTACTCATCAAGGACAAGGAAGCAGTCAGTGCCCGCTGGAAGGAGCACTTCGAAGATCTCCTTAACCATGACCCTGTCTTCGACACAAGTGTCCTCAACTCCATCCCACAGCATGCTACCCGCCACCATCTCAGCACAACACCAGCCCGGCATGAGGCTGAAAAGGCCATCCGACAACTGAAGAACAACAAGGCCTCAGGAGCAGATGGAATCCCCGCTGAGGCACTAAAGCATGGCGGAGAAGCACTACTGGCATGAATTCATGAACTCATTTCTCTTACCTGGTAGGAAGAGAGCATGCCAGGGGATCTCAGAGACGCCGTAATTGTGACCATCTTCAAGAAAGGTGACAAGTCCGATTGCAGTAATTACAGAGGAGTTTCCCTGCTATCTGCCACAGGGAAAGTCATCGCAAGAATCCTCCTCAATCGCCTTCTCCCAGTGGCCGAAGAGCTCCTCCCAGAGTCGCGATGCGGATTTCGCCCACTAAGAGGCGCAATGGACATGATCTTCACCGCACGTCAATTATAAGAGAAATGCAGGGAACAGCACCAACCACTGTACATGGCCTTCTTTGATCTCACAAAGGCCTTCGACACTGTCAACCGTGAGGGATTATGGAGTGTCCTCCTCAAATTCGGCTGCCCTCAAAAGTTTGTCACTATACTCCGCCTGCTTCACGACGACATGTAAGCTGTGATCCTGATCAACGGTTCCACCACAGACCCAATTCACATATGAACCGGGGTCAAGCAAGGCTGTGTCATCGCACCAACGCTCTTCTCAATCTTCCTTGCTGCAATGCTCCATCTCACCCTCAATAAGCTCCCCACTGGAGTGGAGCTAATTTACAGAACAAACGGGAAACTGTTCAACCTCCGTCGCCTCCAGTCCAGATCCAAGGTCGTCCCATTCTCTGTCGTTGAATTACAGTATGCAGACGATGCTTGCGTCTGCGCTCACTCGGAGGTCGAACTCCAAACCATCGTAAACACCTTCACCGAAGCATACGAGAGCATGGGCCTTACACTAAACATCCGTAAGACAAAGGTCCTCTACCAACCTGCCCCCGCCACACAGTGCTGCCCCCCGATTATCAAAATCCACGACAGGGCCTTGGACAACGTGGACCACTTTCCATACCTCGGGAGCCTACTGTCAACAAGGGCAGACGTCGACGACAAAGTCCAACACTGCCTTCAGTGGGCCAGTGCAGCCTTCGGTTGCCTGAGCAAGAGAGTGTTTGAAGACCAGGACCTCAAACCTGGCACTAAGCTCATGGTCTACAGAGCAGCAGAGATACCCGCCCTGCTGTATGCCTCAGAGACATGGACCATGTACAGAAGGCACCTCAAAGCACTGGCGAGGTACCACCAACGCTGCCTCCGCAAGATCCTGCAAATCCATTGGCAGGATAGGCACACCAACGTCAGTGTTCTCGCTCAGGCCAACATCCCCAGCATCAAAGCTCTGACCACGCTCAATCAGCTCCGATGGACGGGTCACATTGTCCGCATGTCCGATACGAGACTCCCAAAACAAGCACTCTACTCGGAGCTCCGGCACGGCAAGAGAGCCGCAGGTGGGCAGAGGAAACGCTTCAAGGACACCCTCAAAGCCTCCTTGAAAAAGTGTAACATCCCCACCGACACCTGGGAATCCCTGGGCCAAGACCGCACAAAGTGGAGGAGAAGCATCCAGGAAGGCGTCGAACACCACCGTCTGCCCCACCTGTGACAGAGACTGTAGGTCCCTCATTGGACTCATTAGTCACCTGAGAACTCATTTTTAATGTGGAAGCAAGTCATCCTCGGTACCGAGGGACTGCCTAAGAAGAAGAAGACAACTGGCTGCATCAGTATCAATGGGATACGGAAGCGAAAATATGCCAGGGTTCCCGTTCCCAGGTCCTTATCGTTATACAGCAACATTCAAAGAGCTTGTGTGAGGACACCATGTGAGAACAGGATTGTGCTTAGGTGTGATGCCAGATAGGTTGCTGGCAGTCACTCTCAAGGCTCATACATGAATAATGGTCACTTTAACGAGGCAACCAAGAGTAACTGTCTCTTGGAGAGAAGGAGCAGAGAAAAAAACCTCACCCTCGGGAGAGAAAAAAATAGAAGAAATGAAAGAGACAAAAAAGAAAGCAGGGTTGGATTTTTCACTTTCCTCAAATAAAGCTGATCAAAGAAAACAATTCAGAGACAATTATTTCCAACACTGCAATTCTTTCACAAAGTTCAGTAGCAGTAAATCTACCAGTGGTAACAATTGGCAACCAATCAAATTCTAGTTGTAAGCTAGTCAATTGTGAAGTTAATGAGCTGCAAGTGACCCCATGACCTTATTGCATAAGTCTGTCCATCAGCGGAGAGGAGTGTGTTTTGTGGACAGACGTGGCCGTGACCTAATCACAGGATTTGACCGTTACAGATCCATGGCTATGGAAATGTGGAAAAAGGGGCAATCAGGTTCTGTGCCAGGCTCACTTGGACTGATACAATAGCAAAATACTGCGGATGCTGGAAATCCGAAATAACAACAGAAAACGCTGGAAAAACTCAGCAGGCCAGGCAACATCCGTGGAGAGAGAAACAGAGTTAACGTTTCAAGTCGAAGACCCTTCGTCAGAACTGAGAAAAAAGCAGGAAATGAAACAGATTAAAAAGCAAGTTTGGGGGCTGGGAAATGGGGGAGGGGATGAAAGAACAAAAGGGAAGGTCTGTGGGGGGTGAAGAGACATTAAGAGATATTCAAGGCGAGACGAGATGGTAATCGGACAGGTAAAGAGACAAAGGATGGCTCGAGATGAAGTGTGAAATGCGCTGGCAGAATTTGGACTGGCAGAATCACTTGGACTGATGTTGGATTCAGAGAACAGCAAGACAAAATTGTATTTATGTAGTGCCTTTAACATAGAAAATATCGTTAGTTGTTTTGCTTAGCGGGGAGACAAAAATAAATTAGAGCAAATAGGGAATGGACACCAAGCCATTAAGGGACAGGTTAGAAGGGGTGATTGAAAGACAAGTAGAGGGAAGTGGTGGCTGAGTTAGCTACTGGAAATAGATTTGTTCATGTTACAAAAGCAAAATACTGCAGATGCTGGAAATCCAAAACAAAAACAGAAAATGCTGGAAACACTCAGCACATCAGCATCTGTGGAGAGAGAAACAGAGTTAACGTTTCAGGCCGCTGACCTTTCATCAGAGCCCTTGTTGACCTTTGTTCATGTTATTCTTATCTGTGGTGGTGGGGCACTTTAGTTGCATATGAACTCAAAGGCAATGCACATCATTGGGCTTTCAGGCCACAACTGACCTGAGCACATCAGAAATAAACACTCAAAATAAATGAAAAATGACTCCTGAAGATGTTGGCATCTTTCCTGAACACACTGAGCTGCTGCCGGGCACGAGCCATCCATGAATCTAAAGAACGCATTGGATTATTTCCCAGACAGCTTTGGTATTCAGACAGCATGACAGCAATGCATTTCCTTGCTTCCTTCCGAAGCAATGTGGACAATCCCTGAGACACTGGCTGCTGACCAGCTCCTTGGTATGTGTAACACACCATAGATCACCCTCATAAAAAGGGAACAGTGTTTCTTTTCTGTCTCCATTTATCCCTCTTAGCAGCACAACTGACTGTGACACTGGTGCTCATTAAGGTGAGGGGATATAAGTATTGGGCAGTGGAATACTTTTAAATTTGGGCAACCAGTGTACGCATCAAGCGTTCCCAAGTCAATTATAGCAAAGACCAGGTGCAGAATAAAGTTCCCTGTACGCTTAATTGAATGACTATCGGATAGGTTCTGCAACAGGCACAGTTCATAGGGAATGGTAGCATAGTGGTAATGTTATTGGGCTAGTAATACAGAGGCCTGGACCAATGATCCAGGGACGTGGGTTCTAAATCTCACCATGGCACCCTTCAGTTAATTAAATAAATCCGGAATAAAAAGCTAGCATCAGTAATGGTAACCATGAAACTTATCGGATTGTCGTAAAAACCCATCTGGTTCACTAATGTCCTTTAGAGAAGGAAATCTGCCGCCCTTACCTGGTCTGGCCTACATGTGACTCCGGACCCACAGCAATGTGGTTGACTCTGAACTGCCCTCTGAAATGGCCTAGCAATCCACTCAGTTGTAACAAACTTCTACGAAACACAATTATTTTAAGAATAAAACCGGACGGACCACCCGGCATTGACCTCGGCATCGGCTACGGACATGACAACTCACCAACATCTGGGGACTTGTGCCAAAATTGGGAGAGCTGTCCCACAGACTAGTCAAGCAACAGCCTGACATAGTCATACTCGCAGAATCATACCTTTCAACCAACGTTCCAAACTCCTCCATCACCATCCCTGGGTAGGACAGACCCACGAGGGGTGGCAGCACAGTGGTATACAGATGGGAAGGAGTGGCCCTGGGAGTCCTCAACATCGACTTCGGACCCCATGAATTCTCATGGCTTCAGGTCAAGCATGGGCAAGGAAACCTCCTGCTGATTACCACTTACCACCCTCCCTCAGCTGATGAATCAGTGCTCCACCATGTTGAGCACCACTTGGAAGAAGCACTGAGAGTAGCAAGGGCACAGAACATACTCTGGGTGGGGGACTTCAATGTCCATCACCAAGGGCTTGATTTTGCCGGTGCTAGGAGGGTGGGTTTGGAGGCGGGTCCGCTGTCAAAATAGCAAAGATTTCCTACCCGCTGGGAGACCTGGCTCCACGCGAGTCTCCCAGGTGTTGGGTCTGTCAGCGGAGAACTGACCCGACACCAAGCGGCAGGGAGACAATTGAGCTCATTAAATGGCTTGTTAACAGCCAATTTAATGGTATTTTGAGGCTTCCTTCCCATTTTAGCTGCTCCCCCCACGGGTTACCCGCTGCTCGGGGAACACGCCAGCTCACCCTGGTGTGAGTTGAGTCTACTCTGATGTATCTGATAAGCTGACAACTGCAGAAGTGGTGTAAAGGATGCCATGTTGCAAATGGTCCGTTTCAGAGCACATAAACTGTTGGTTACTGCATTTGTAAGACATAGAGAGATTTCTTTAGCTTGCAAGTGTTTAGAGGCAACTGTATGTCAAGTGCCACCTCATTGGAACAACCTCTCTCACCATTGACAGATTGCTCTTTCATCTCACCTGCATCTGCCATCTATTGCAGCAACATCGATGCCCTAGAAACTATCTCACCTTGCTCCTCTGATTTGTTCCATGCCCAGCCCCAACCCCAATATCACCAGGCACACCAGCAGCACCAACAACAACACCAACCTTCTCCACAATCACCTGATGCTGCACAGGACACAGGACATCAACCCCTGACAACATTGCTGCCCGGGAGGCCAGCAATGGCATCACCATGGCCAGATTAGCTTCACTTGACGCTGTAAACCCTGGCTGCCACATGATGCGCGAGGTGAACACCATCCCACACCAGCACCGTAAAGCATCCCTTTAATGTCCAAGCCATTCCATGCACACTCATCACGATAGCGGTGGGGTGGGGCAGGGAAGTTATGTCTCAACATTCACTGGAGCTCAGTAAGACACTTCTCAAGGTGTGCACAGATCTGTCCAATAAGGGGCAATGTTGAAAATATAGATTTCACGGTATGACAACACATTACCAGAAACTTCACATGGACATTGGCTAAACCTCTCAAGTGCCTACCCTTGTGAGTTGTTTGTTGGTATGTGTAGTGCATGTGCCTTTAAGAGCCCCCTGTGTACTGTAATGCCGGTAATGGCCACTCGGGCTATATAAGCCTGTATATTGTGTTGTATCAGTTAGTTCCCCTCCAGACTTTGTTCAGTAAACACCTGTGAAACCAACTCCTGTCTTCAGTGTCTCTATTAACACACAGACACAACAGTGGCGACGAATTGGAAACGGACTTACCTGCAATTCGGCAGCACCTCAAGGACATCGATTCCTCTGACGTCCAAAGTCGAAGAAAAGCAAGAAAAAGAAAAAGCTGTGGTTTCACCAGCTAGCCGAGCTGGTGGCAGGTACTGCAATAATCCTTCCTGGGCGTCGGGCTGGGGCTCCAGCGGCTGGCTCTGCAGCGAGGCCAAGCAGCGAAGGCGGAGGCAAGCAGTAACAAACGGGGAGGGAGCACTCGGGAGACGGCCGGCGCTGCAAGCAGGTCGGCGTTCAGACCTAGCAGAGAGAGTCTGGCGGGAACGAGTCTCCACCTGTAAATAATTTTTTTTTAAAAACCACGGAAAACAGCGTTGTCATCGGCAGCAGCGGCAGGGAAGCACGGGAAGCGCCATATCTTTTCTGCAGTAAAGAAAGAAAAGCGCGGGAAGCGCCATTTTTTTTCCAGGATACCTAAGGCTGGCAATATTGATGCTTTTGATAACGATATAGAGGATTGGACCACATATGTGGAAAGAGTGGAGGTATATTGCACCGCAAATGGAATAGAAAATGATAAAAAAGCGTCAGTACTTCTAAATCTAATGGGCGCAAAGACATACGGGCTGTTACGAAACTTAATCACTCCAGCCAAACGAAAGGACAAGAATTTTAAAGAAATTGTTGATACCCTACAGGAGCACTTAAACCCAACACCGCTGCTGATAGCGGAACGATTCAAATTCTTCAAGAGGAATCAACATAAGAATGAAAGTAATGCTGATTACCTCACCGAATTAAGAAAGCTATCAAAGCACTGCCAATTCGGGGCAGGACTAGCAGATTATCTTCGAGACAAATTCACCTGTGGTCTCCAAAGTGAAGGAACACAGAAAAGGCTGCTTTCTGAGAAAGATTTAACACTGGACAAGGCTTTCAGTATGGCTGTATCATACGAAGCAGCCGCAAGAGGAGCTGCAGAGATACAACAAAAGACACAGGACTTCGGCACCCATGAAATGACACAGGGTTTCGAGAGATGTTATCGCTGCGGCAGATCCACCCATGACCAGAGGGACTGCTGGTTCAAGGACAAAGCATGCAGGCAATGCGGAAAGATCTGACACATTGCACGGGTATGCCGATCTGGACAAAAAAAATCCACGGACAGGAAAAAAAAAACCAATAAAGAAAAGTACAGAAAGGTACAAATGATGACGGACAGTAGCTCCGAAGACCAGAAGAGCGATAGCGACTCCGAAAACAAGAGACTAAGCTGTCTCAAATTACATAATGTAATTGCCAAAGAAGATTACCAGACCATTTGGGTTACCCTCACGATAGCAGGGTCCCCAGTTAAAATGGAGCTAGATACAGGATCAGCTCTGACCATCATAAATCGACGGGATTACGAGCGGCTATTTCCGCATATACCTTTAAAAGACACATCCATTATCTTGAAAACATATACGGGGCAGAAGGTATACCCCAAAGGAAAAATAAGGGTGCCTGTTGTATACAACGGCAAGGAAATACAGAAGTTGTATTTATACGTTCTACAAGATGGTGGTCCACCGCTGTTGGGACGTGAATGGATCAGGAAAATACGTTTAGACTGGCACTCCATTCAGGCACTGACGGTGACCAGTAAGGAAAAAAATGATAATGACGTCATACCTGAACGATTAAAAGACATCTTGGCCAACGCCAAAGAAGTGTTTCAAGAGAAACTAGGAACCTTGAAAGGCATCACCGCCTCAATAAAAGTGGAAGATGCGGCAATTCCCAAGTTTTTTAAGGCAAGACCGGTGCCATACGCAATTCGTCCAGCAGTCGAGGCAGAGCTGGAGAATTTGGAAAAGGCAGGCGTATTATCCAAAATAGATTGGAGCGAGTGGGCAACACCCATCGTCCCAGTCATGAAGAAAGCGTTGAATAATGATAAATCTGAAGAACAGAGAAAAATTCGCATCTGTGGAGACTTCAAGGTGACTGTAAACCCGGTCCTTCACACGGTACAGTATCCTCTTCCGAGGATAGAAGATATTTTCGCCTCACTATCCGGAGGGAAACGTTTCACCAAAATTGACTTGGCACAGGCATATCTACAGATGGAGGTTGAAGAGGCCTCTAAAAAGTATCTCACGATAAATACACACAAAGGCCTGTACCAGTACAATCGACTGGTTTTCGGAGTAGCATCCGCTCCAGCTATCTGGCAAAGAGCTATGGAGCAAGTCCTCCAAGGGATTCCAGGGACTCAATGCTACCTAGACGACATCCTTGTAACAGGAGAAAACGACAACGAGCACCTTGCCAATTTGGTGCAGGTGCAAACTAGGCTGAGAGAACGGGTCCTACGAGCAAATCGCCCCAAGTGCGAATTTTTCCAGAATCAAATATCATATTGCGGCCACATAATTAATAAGGAAGGGTTGCATAAGTCACCTGAAAAAATTGAAGCGGTCATAAAAGCCCCAGCACCTGAAAATGTTTCACAATTAAGGTCGTTCCTGGGATTAATAAATTACTATCATAAATTTTTACCGAACTTATCAACTCTTCTGCACCCTCTTAATGAACTGCTACAAACAGGAGTAATTTGGAAATGGAGCGAAGACTGTAAACGTGCCTTCCATAAATGCAAAGACTTAATCGCGTCCAAAGAAGTTTTGGCTCATTACAACCCATCACTGCCAATCAGACTGGCGTGCGATGCATCCCCTTACGGCGTAGGAGCGGTATTATCGCATAAATTCCCTGATGGCTCGGAACGGCCGATAGCTTTTGCGTCACGCTTATTGAACTCAGCTGAGCGTAACTATGCCCAAATCGACAGGGAAGCACTCAGCCTGGTATGGGGAGTGAAGAAATTCAACCATTACCTACACGGACAAAAATTTACCTTGTTGACTGACCATCAACCCCTCATCTCCATATTCAACCCTAAAAAGGGTGTTCCCATTATGACAGCGCAAAGGCTACAGAGGTGGTCCCTTTTTCTAGGGGCACACCAATATAACATAGAATACAAAGGATCAAAACAGCATGGGAATGCTGATGGTTTATCGCGCCTACCGTTGCCGACGGTAGAAGAGGCACCTACCGTAGACCCAGTGGAGATTTTCCACTCTACCATAGTCGAATGTCTACCAGTAACAAATTCTGCCATTGAAAGGGAAACTAGAAATGACCCGACTCTCTCACGAGTCTACGATTTAACAGTGAAGGGATGGCCAGCACATGGCGAACCACTGCTGCCAGCATTCTCGCAAAGAAGAGAACAGCTGTCAGTGTGCCGAGGAACCTTGATGTGTGGATCCAGAGTGGTGATTCCACCCAAACTCCAGGATAAAGTTCTAAAGGAGCTTCACGAGGGACATCTGGGTGGAGTGAAAATGAAGAACCTGGCCACCATACAAACGCCATGTATCGATGGAGACATCGAAGAAATGACCAAGAGCTGCCTAGGATGCCAGAAGGTCCAAAACGTTCCACCACAAGCCCCTCTACATCAATGGGAGTGGCCCTCATCTCCATGGCAAAGGGTACACATCGACTTTGCTGGTCCACTTATGGACTCAATGTTCTTAATCGCGGTTGATGCACACTCCAAGTGGCCGGAGGTAATAAAGATGTCCTCCACCACCACGGAAAAAACCATCACAGTATTAAGGACCATATTTGCCAGGAATGGGCTGCCTGAACAGATCTGTTCTGATAATGGACCGCAATTTGTGTCCGAAGAATTCAGGAAGTTCTTAAAAAACAATGGGGTTAAGCACTACACGTCCGCCCCATACCATCCCGCCACCAATGGATTGGCTGAAAGGTTTGTCCAGACCTTCAAGAAGGCCATAAAGGCCATGGGTAATGAAGACATAAAACTTCAGCATAAGGTGGATAACTTCTTGTTTGCATACAGGAATGCAACACATATGGTTACAAACCAAACTCCCGCCATGATGTTCTTCAATAGAAGCCTAAGATGCCGGCTGGATTTGATCAAGCCAAACATCAGAAGGGATGTGGAGAACCGACAATTTCAAGGCATGAATGAAAGGCCAACTAGAACCTTCCAGATAGGTCAACAAGTTTTGGCCCGGGACTACCGTACCGAGAAATGGCAGCCTGGAACTATCTGCACACGACTAGGACCGCTGATGTATACCGTGGACATCGGAGAAAGCATAATAAGGCGCCATGCTGACCAAATCATAGAGTCATCCGAAAAGGGACAAACTACACCACAACTCTATACGCCTAATGATGAAGTAGAGATACCCATAGTATCTACCTCCGATCCGGTGATACTGGAACCCGATGAACCCGACACTGGCATTCAAGCCGAATCAGCCTTGCCAAAAGAACCTACTACACCACCAGAAACTACTACACCACCGAGGCGTTATCCGGACCGAGTCAGGAAGCCTCCAGAGAGACTGACTTATAATTGATTAACTGCAGCAATGTGTAGATTATTTTTCTTGTAACATGTAATTAATGATTACTTAAAATATTATGTACTGGTTGGCTAAAAGGGGAGGAATTGTAGTGTATGTGCCTTTAAGAGCCCCCTGTGTACTGTAATGCCGGTAATGGCCACTCGGGCTATATAAGCCTGTATATTGTGTTGTATCAGTTAGTTCCCCTCCAGACTTTGTTCAGTAAACACCTGTGAAACCAACTCCTGTCTTCAGTGTCTCTATTAACACACGGACACAACAGTATGCTTGCAGTAAGATGAGGGTGAGTGTGAGGGGTGACGAGTGAGATGGGGAAGTGATAATGTAGATAGAGAGGGATGGGTGGAGGTGCAAGGTAAGTTGGTGTGAGTAAGGATGTGTAGGAGAAGGGTATGGAAGGCAGAGTGATGGGGATGTGTTGAGTGGCACAGCAGGGTAAGTTTGAGTGTGGCTTTGCAGTAACGTTTCGTGATCTACTGAGATCATTGAAAGGTTGGCGCCACTGCAGCCAGGGACTGCTGACGACATCCCTGCTTTTGCCCTCCTGTGCAATGTGCAACCAGACTGCTTTGGTGTCCTGGGGAGGTCTCCTCTGCCCTTGGAAGAGAAGAGAACAGAGAACCTCCCTGCGTGCTGTGACTCCCTCCATAAGCATATGGAGGGAGTCATTGGAGAGCATGGGTGCAACCGTCCACCTTTGTGCAGTGTTTGTCAGTGTTTGCAGCACCTCAGTGCTGTAAAACACTGACAGAACAACTGTCAAACTCAGTGTGGCTGTGGTCCCTTTAAGGAAACCTGCTGATGATGCGTCATCAAATGATATCATCAGACTGGTAGCCCGTAGGGCAGGTTTAACAAGGCCAATCAAGGGAAAATCCCTGTGACAGAGCAGCTGCAGCCGGGAGCAGGACCGGAGCCCGCAACCAGCTATCCCGACACCATCCCAACACCGCTGAGAAAATCCAGCCCAAGCGTGGCTCGGTAGCACCATTACTGGCTGAGTCCTGAAGGACATAATTGCCAGTCTGGACCTGCGACAGGTGGTGAGAGAACCAACATGAGGGAAAAACCTACTTGACCTCGTCCTCGCCAATCTACCTGTCGCAGATGCATCTGTCCATGACAGTACTGGTAGCAGGGACCACCGCACAGTCATTGTGGAGACCAAGTCCTGACTTCACACTGAGGACACCCTCCATCGTGTTGTGTGGCACTACCACCGTGCTAAATGGGATCGATTCAGAACAGATCTAGCAGCTCAAAACTGGGCATCCATGAGGCGCTGTGGGCCATCAGCAGCAGCAGAATTGTATTCCACCACAATCTGTAACCTCATGGCACGGCATATCCCTCACTCTACCATTACCATCAATCCAGGGGACCAATCCTGGTTCAATAAGGAGTGTAGAGCATGCCAGGAGCAGCAGCAGGTGTACTTAAAAATGCAGTGCCAAACTGGGGAAGCTGCAACACAGGACTACATGCATGCTAAAAAGCGGAAGCAGCATGCGATAGACAGGGCTAAGCGATCCCACAATCAACGGATCAGATCAAAGCTCTGCAGTCCTGCCACATCCAGTCATGAATGGTGGTGGACCATTAAACAACTAACGGGAATAGGGGGCTCCATGACTATCCCCATCCTCAATGATGGTGGAGCCCAGCACGTGAGAACAAAAGACAAGGCTGAAGCGTTTGCAACCATCTTCAGCCAGAAGTGCCAAGTGGATGATCCATATCGGCCTCCTCCTGAGGTCCCCACCATCACAGAAGCCAGTATTCAGCCAATTCGATTCACTCCACGTGATATCAAGAAACAGCTGAGCGCACTGGATACAGCAAAGGCTATGGGCCCCAACAACATCCCGGCTGTCGTGCTGAAGACTTGTGCGCCAGAACTAGCCGAGCCTCTAGCCAAGCTGTTCCAGTACAGCTACAATACTGGCATCTAGCCGACAATGTGGATAACTGCCCAGGTATGTCCTGCCCACAAAAAGCAGGACAAATCCAATCCGGCCAATTATCACCCCATCAGTCTACTCTCAATCATTAGCAAAGTGATGGAAGGTGTCAGCAACAGTGCTATCAAGCGGCACTTACTCACCAATAACCTGCTCACTGATGCCCAGTTTGGGTTCCGCCAACACCACTCGGCTCCCGACCTCATTACAGCCTTGGTCCAAACACGAACAAAGCTGTATTCCAGAGGTGAGGTGAGAGTGACTGCTCTTGACATCAAGGCAGCATTTGACCGAGTGTGGCATCAAGGAGCCCTAGCAAAACTGAAGTCATTGGGAATCGGGGGGAAAACTCTCCACTGGCTGGAGTCATACCTAGCACAAAGGAAGATGGTTGTGGTGGTGAAGGTCAATCATCACAGCCCCAGGACATCGCTACAGGAGTTCCTCAGGGCAGCGCCCTAGGCCCAACCATCTTCAGCTGCTTCATCAATGACCTTCCCTCCAACATAAGTCAGAAATGGGGATGTTTGCTGATGACTGCATAGTGTTCAGCGCCATTCACAACTCTTCAGATAACGAAGCAGTCCATACTCACATGCAACAAGACCTGTACGACATTCAGGCTTGGGCTGATAAGTGGCAGGTAACATTCGCGCCACACAAGTGCCAGGCAATGACTATCTCCAACAAGCAAGAGTCTAACCACCACCCCTTGACATTCAATGGCATTACCATCGTCGAATCCCCCACCATCATAGAAGGACAAGGGCAGCGGGCGCATGGGAACACCACCACCTCCAAGTCACACACCATTCTGACTTGGAAGTATATCTCCGTTCCTTCATTGTCGCTGGGTCAAAATCCTGGAACTCCCTCCCTAATAGCACTGTGGGAGTACCTTCACCACACGGACTGCAGCGGTTCAAGAAGGCAGCTCACCACCACTTTCTCGAGGGCAACTAGGGATGGGCAATAAATGCTGGCCTTGCCAGTGACGCCAGCGACGCCCACATCCCATAAACAAATAAAAAAAACACATGCGATCCACTCCACCAGAGCCCAGGTGGTGGAGACAAAAATCTAGCCCAGTGTCTTTCAGCTAGAGCCACATAGTTGATGTGGGAATGATAAGATCTACTCGCAGACTACTTTCTCCTCCTGGGTTTATTTTCTTCTGCAGCTGCTGGTCATTGATATGTTTCTTTCTGAATGTATCATTTCAAGTATCTGAATGAGATATGCTTTTGTAAGCACTTCTTCAGCTCTCAGGTATTGTTATATTTCATCTTGGTTTGAAAACTACCACAAGTGAATATTGTAATTTGTCATAAAAAATGGCACAGGTTATGTATTTCATATCAGAGCAACCCTTCATTAAGATTTCAAGTGGCTTTCAATTATAATTGGGATTAATGCATGTGTTTAGCATACAATGAAAAATGTGAATTACTGGTAATGGTAAATGTCACTGACCTAATTATTACTTATTCTGAAAGAGAAGAGAGTTTTACGGCTACAAGTAGAAATAGTACTAAAACACGACTGCTTAAAAGAAAGTCCAGCCATGAAGTTATTTTTTCCAACAGTTACATATATTTGTGCAGTCAGCAATCTTACATTGGGTCACAGAAGGTGCAAATAAGGTAGACTCAGATTGTAGATGGAAAATAAGAAGGGCATCTGCACTGTATATGACAGAAAAAAGGGTATTAAAAGAATTTGAATTGGCTTTCAATTTACAGTGCACAAGGTTTGTCTGTTGCAGATGGTTAAATTAGAAACTCTTACATATCGCCAATTAGAAGTATTTATCAGATGCAGAAAATTATATTTGTACTCAGACAGTGTTCTATGACTATTCACATAAATTATACATAATCAGCTGTGTTTTGAAATCATGTAAAATGGCAATACAATTCACTTGGAAGTGTTAATGAACCAGGGCTTGTTTAGGTTTATCACATGTTTTTTTCAGGTTTGTGAACTTAGCTTTCTATTTAGTTCTTGCCACAATCTCTGATGAATGATTCCCTGCCACAAGTTGCCAAGTTGGATTTGGCAGGCCCATCACACAGTTCACATAAAAACAAAGACCACGAATGCTCGAAATCGGAAATAAAAACAGAAAATGCTGGAATACATAGCACGTTACTTTTGCTATATAAACAGTACCATAGCTTCCCAAGCTTCAGAAAGCTAATATGAACAAAAATCATTGATCGTTTACTCAGCTTGTACTGTTAGGAAACAAATAATAAGTCTGAAACATAGAAGATAGGAGCAGGAGTAGGCCATTCGGCCCCTCGAGCCTGCCCTGCCATTCAATGCGATCATGGCTGATCATCCAAGTTCAGTACCCGGTCCCTGCTTTCTCCCCATACCCCTTGATCCCCTTTAGCCTTAAGAAATATATCCAACTCCTTCTTGAATATATTTAATGAATTGCCTCTACTGCCTTCTGTGGTAGAGAATTCCACAGGTTCACCACTCTCTGGGTGAAGAAATTCCTCCTCATTTCTGTCCTAAAAGGCTTACCCCTTATCCTTAGACTGTGACCCCTGGTTCTGGATTCCCCGACCATCGGGAACATCCTCCCTGCATCTAGTCTGTCCAGTCCTGCCAGAATTTTATAAGTTTCAATGAGATCCCCTCTCATTCTTCTAAACTCCAGCGAGTGCGAGCCCAATCAACCCAATCTCTCCTCATACGTCATTCCTGCCATCCCAGGTATCAGCCTGGTGAATCTTCTCTGAATTCCTTCCATGGCAAGAATATCCTTCCTCAGATAAGGCGACCAAAACTGCACACAATACTCAAGATGTGGTTTCACCAAGGCCCTGTACAACTGCAGCAAGACATCCTTGTTCCTGTACTCAAACCCTCTCGCTATGAAGGCCAACATACCATTTGCCTTCTTAACCGCCTGCTGCACCTGCATGCTTACCTTCAGCGACTGGTGCACAAGGACACCCAGGTCTCGTTGCACTTCCCCTTCTCCCAATCTATTGCCATTCAGATAATAATCTGCCTTCCTGTTTTTGACACCAAAGTGAATAACCTCACATTTATCCACGTTATATTGCATCTGCCATGCTTCTACCCAATCACCCAACCTGTCCAAATCAGCCTGTAGTTTCTCGGCATCCTCCTCACAGCAAACACGCCCACCCAGCTTTGTGTCATCTGCAAATTTGGAGATATTACATCTAGTTCCCTTGTCTAGATCATTAATATATATTGTGAATAGCTGGGGTCCAAGGACCGATCCCTGCGTACCCCACTAGTCACTGCCTGCCACTCTGAAAAAGACCCGTTTATTCCAACTCTTTGCTTTCTATCTGCCAACCAGTTCTCTATCCAAGTCAATACCTTGCCCCCAATCCCATGTGCCTTAACTTTACAAGCTAATCTCTTATGTGGGACCTTATCGAAAGCCTTCTGAAAGTCCAAATACACCACATCCACTGGTTCTCCCTTATCTATTTTACAAGTTACATCCTCAAAAAATTCCAGTAGATTAGTCAAGCACGATTTACCTTTTGTAAATCCATGTTGACTTTGTCTGATCCTGTCACTGTTTTCCAAGTGCTCTGCTATTACATCTTTTATAATGGACTCTAGCATTTTCCCCACTACCAATGTCAGGCTTACCGGTCTGTAATTCCCCGTTTTCTCTCTACCACCTTTTTTGAATAGTGGGGTAACATTAGCTACCCTCCAATCCATGGGTACTGTTCCAGATTCCATCGAAGATGATCAGCAATCAGCTGGAACAGCACTTAGGAACGAAAAATACACTGATCAGAGCGGAAGCACACTGCGTCAAACAAAGAAGTCCATGAGCTCCTCACAATTTGTTGGAGATGGCGGAGAGCTTTAAGAAGATGTTTGTTAGTGGATAAAATAAGCCAGGTGTTATGAATCTTATGATCCATGAAGAAAGACTCATGAAATAACACTGGACGGCCAGCTGGTGGCGGCGTCCAAGGAGTATAAATACTCGGGCATGGGCCCAGCTTGCCCAGGACATTGTGTAAACAGGAACTAGTGAAAGATAACTAGACCTCCATGTTTTGAAACAAGTTGATTAAAGCCTTGCTTTATACTCGAACCAAGTGCGTAGTGAGTTTTATTACGTCACCAGTGTAATGATCAGTAACCTGTCATTCTGGAATGGTACACTAGGTGGTGCTGTATGTATATAAGAGGGGGCTACCCACGATGCACTAGGCTACCCTGCTCGCAGTGCCAAGCGAGAAGAAATCACCAGTGAAATGTCAGGTGCCAGATACTTTACAAAGCTCGATGCCTCACAAGGATTTTGGCAACTAAAACTGGATGAAGAGAGCACCAAATACTGTACCTTCAACACACCATTTGGCAGGTATTGTTTCCTCAGAATGCCTTTCGGGATAATATCTGCATCTGAAATCTTTCATAGAGCGATGGAACACATAATTGAAGGTCTGGAAGGAGTTCGGGTCTATGTTGATGACATCATCATCTGGGGCTCCACACTGAAAGAACACAATGAGAGACTGACTAAAGTGCTACAGAGCATACGCCGGAATGGACTGAAGCTCAACAAAGCCAAGTGTCAGTTTGGCGTCCAGGAAGTCACTTTCCTAGGAGATAATCTATCTGGTAAAGGAATAGAGCCAGATATGGAAAAAGTAAACGCCATACTCAAAATGCCCCGACCCACTGACAAAAAAGGAGTGCGACGCATCATGGGGATGATAAACTTCATTGGAAAGTTCATTCCTAACTTGTCAGCCAAGACAGCCTGTCTGCGAGACCTGCTACGTAAAACAAATGAGCTCGCATGGACAGAAAGACATGAACAAGAGTGGATAAACCTCAAAACAGTGCTGACAACCACACCTGTACTCACCTTCATTGACCCAACAAAAAGAATCAAAGTGTCAACGGATGCATCAAAAGATGGCCTAGGTGCGGTCTTGCTACAAGCAGAGGGTGAAGATTGGAAGCCTGTTGCCTATGCCTCCAGGTCTATGACTGATACTGAGTGTCGATACGCCCAGATTGAAAAGGAATGTCTAGGCTTGGTAGTTGGACTAGAAAAGTTTCATGGCTACATATATGGACTTCCCACCTTCACAGTTGAGACAGACCACAGCCCACTGGTTGCCATCATAAAAAAGAACCTGAATGAGATGTCTCCAAGGATTCAATGACTCATGATGAAGCTGCAAAGATATGACTTTGAACTGATCTACACACCAGGCAAATACATAGTGTTAGCAGATGCACTATCCCGAGCACCCACAATGAGTCATGTGAGCTCTACTGAAGAAGACGTGGATGTTCATGTGAGTATGGTCACTGCTGCGCTGCCCGTGTCAGACACAAAATCAAAGCAAATAACAGAAGAAACAGTAAAAGATACAGTATTACAAACAGTAATAGAGAACATTCATCATAGTTGGCCAAAAGGTTCCTGTCCAAAATATTTTCACATAAGGTCAGAATTGAGTGTCGCAAGTGGACTATTACTAAAACAGAACAGAATAGTCATTCCACAGGCTCTACATCAAGACATGCTCAAAAGGATTCATGAGGGACACCTCGGAATTGAAAAATGCAAAAGGAGAGCAAGAGACACTGTTTATTGGCCTGGCATAAATAAGGACATTGAGAACATGATAGGCAAATGTGAGACATGTCAGAAACACCAAAACAAACAAGCAAAGGAACCAATGATAGTAGCTGACATACCAACAGCACCATGGCAAAAGGTTGGTATGGACCTTTTTCATTTAAATGGTAAAGACTATCTAATAGTGATTGACTACTATTCTAACTATCCTGAGATGGCGCTGCTCTCAAGCACCACAGCAAGCTGTGTCATAATGCATGTGAAATCCATCTTCGCCAGACATGGAATTCCCAGGATTGCCGTTAGCGACAATGGTCCATGCTTCAACTGTAAGGAGAGGCAACAGTTTGCAGCACATTATGACTTTCAACACATCACATCCAGTCCTTTGTATGCTCAGTCGAATGGTAAGGCAGAGAAAGGTGTTCACGTTCTCAAGCAGCTACTGAAGAAAGCGACTGAAAGCAAGTCTGATCCTTATCTCGCCCTGCTGAGCTACCGAGCCTCACCTTTAGACTCTGGTTCTTCACCTGCTGAACTCCTAATGGGTCGCAAGTTGCGTACCACGCTACCCTGCTGTGCAAAAGAAAAGCAGAGTAAGGAACTGAGACAGAGACTTCAACTGTTAAAGCTGAAACAGAAATCATACTATGACAAGTCACCCAAAACTCTGAAACCATTGACAAGGGATGATGTTTTCAGGATTGAGGATCCAGATGCATGGAACAGGAAAGCTACAGTTCTTGAGGAAGTAAGACCAAGGTCATACACTGTTAGAACTGAGGAAGGACAGATTCTCAGGAGGAACCGCCGTTCCCTCCTAAAAACACAAGAGACTATCGAAGAGCAAATCGATGACAATGCCGCAACTGAATCTTGTCACTCACCACCAGAACAATCTAACACAAATACACATACAGGCTCTCATGAAAACACACCAGACTTACTTGTGCTGAGAAGATCCACACGTGAAGTAAAAAAGCCTGATAGACTTAATCTTTGAGTACAAAGAAAACTACATTGAAAATGTATTAACTGTTGAAGATGTTTATGTTGATATTGATTGATACTGATTTTGTTTAACCTCAAAGAAAGGGGGATGTAATGATCAGTAACCTGTCATTCTGGAATGGTACACTAGGTGGTGCTGTATGTATATAAGAGGGGGCTACCCACGATGCACTAGGCTACCCACAAGGCAGCAGTCAAGATGGATGCCTCTACAGATACTGTACCTAGTCCACATGTGCTCAATAAAGTGTCCAGCAAAAGCTAGCTGTTCTTAATAAAAATGACTAGTTATTAATGAACATAACAACCAGGGATTATCTTTGCTCTCTGGGATGATCCTGGATAGTAGGCAGTTTTGGCAGAGGCGAGTGAATCCCAGTAGAGCTTGGTGTGGTCCAGCATATCGTATGCTAGGCACTCAAGTCTGCCCCCGCCTTGGACATGAGGTAGCAGAGATGGGAATTTAATTGACAAGCTGCAGACAACAAATGGGCACTCCGCTGTAGTTTGCCGGTTTTGGAAGGCTGGAAATCATCTGGCTTCTGCATGGGGCTGGCTGGCAGGTCGGGGCTATTGAGGGGTCGGGGGAGTGGAGGGAGCCTGGAGCCGATTCCAGGTGGTGGAGCGAGAATAGGTCACCAGTGGACCGCTGTAGTTTTGTGGGGCCCAGAGGAGCACGTCAGCTTTTCTGGGCACACAAAAATTCCTCCACTCCCAAATTTCCCAGGTTGTTTGTTGAGCAACCTGCAACAGTCCCTTTAAGGAACACTAGTTAGGCCGCTCAATGCCTGGTGCAACTGGGCCCAGCGTGCATGATGCATACTCTGCCTATTTGGATATGAAAATGGCAATCGGGATCCGACTGCCGGCGTAGGACCCCAATTTGCATATGTAAATAAGTGTCCAGTCTGTTTTGGGCAGACGTGCTGGGTGCCCATTTCAAAATTAAATCAGGTGAATTTTGCGTGCCAAATTAGGTCCCCATCCAATTATCCTCTGCTGGTTGCCCATTTTCCAGGCATAAAATGGGCGAGCAGCAGTTTAAAATTGCTCCCAGAGAATGCTGAATAGAAGCAGATGGGAGCACGAGGGAGCTCTAGGCCCCTATTATCCTCCTTTAGAAATAATGATTAAAATTCACCTATTTTTGCATCCCCTGTCAAAATAATGGATTCATTGAGATTTCCTCCGGTTGGATTTGTGCTTCATGAATTTGAGAGTATAACCCAAGAAACTGGCCAATTAACTTGTACTTGCTCTGCTCGTCAGCGTCACATTTCTCAGGGAACAAACAGGCTGCTTAAATAGTTGAAAACACAATGACATTCAGAAATTTTTATGCACCTCTGATATCAGATGTGACTGGATTGACTTTAGGTGTGCCTTTCGAGATTGGGGCTGTGCGGACTGAAAGCAGGAGTGTGTTGTCTGATATCAGGTCTGTGCGCGGATAATGGAGCTGTGTGGGTTTGACATTGATAGCGTGTGGTCTGACTTCAGGAATGAGCGCTCTGACATTAGGGACGAGTTGTCTGGCACTGGCTGCTTTGGGCTGTCATGGTAGGTGAACTGTGCATTACTACCAGGGGTTGAGTTTAGGACTGTTAGTAGAGGTGAAATGACAGATGGTAGTAAGGATCATCTAAAGGCTGTCGGAGGTGTCTGTCAAAGCGCATCGGTGTTGTACTGAAACTGATACAAGCCACTAAGACTTGCATCTCTCTTTGAAAGTGAACGGCAGGTCTGAACAAATGACCTATCACACACTTTGAGTGCTTTCTACATCAAGGAAAGCACCAAATGTTCCTGTGCAAAAAATCATCAAGCACATTGCTGACATTAACAATCAGTCAACAAACCCTTACCAAGCATTTTTTTTTTGGTTGTTTATGTTTTTTACATTTCAGCGCTTTACACATGGAAGGAAATCCAATTTAGGCGAAGGAAATACATTGCATGGCCATTTCCTCAACAGGTTATTCACTTTTGTAAAGGGTTCACATCATGAGGAAAATATGGGCCATAGAGTGTTGCACTGTTGTAAAGTTCTGGAGCCAGTAGAAGGGAAAGAGAAAATCGTGTAGGTTTAATTCTATTTTTACATTATTTTTAATCTCCAATTTCAGTTCTTATGTTCTCTCTATCTGCATGCCTCTTTTATGGAATGCACCAGAGAGGTGGATAGCAACCTTGTACCCCATTAATGGCACCAGGTCACCTTTTGCTGAAAGGTGCACAGATCCACTTAGCCCTCTTAATTTTTCCCTCCCTCAAGGAAAACCTTGTCGCAATTCAGATAACCTTAGCGTTTTCTCAGATGATGTGAGCAACACTTCTGATAACCTAAGTGTCTTTTCGAAGGACCTCTGTGTTTCTTGAGATGACCTCCTCAGGTTATGTAGGATAAGAACAAGGAACTCACTGTATGGGAACAGAAATTGTCCTATCACTCCCTGGTGTACAGTATTGTGTCAACACACTACACCACTGCTTCCAATATCTAGAAGTTTACAAGTAACTATCCAGTGAATTCAAATATAACTGAAAACAATTATTGAGTCTTAGGAACAACAGCGGATAAGTTATTTTTGTCTTTCTGGACTAGCTGGAGAAGCTGCAGATAATTGGATTTAAGACATGATATAAAGTTTTGTTGATTGCTGATTTGAGTGCAAATTCTAGTTGGAGCATTGGAAGTGTTCTATATAGATGTAATAACACTGCTTCACTTCGTAATACTGTGTAAGTTTTCCAGGTTGATTAATTTTCAGTTGCTACTGACCTCAATAATAACTTTTGATCATTTAATATCCTGTTGAAACAGAAACAGATAAAGATGGAAACACACAGCAGATAAGTCAGTATCTGCGGGGAAAAGAGACAAGTTGACATTTTGGGTGCAGACCTTTCTTCAGAACATTTACGATGAAAGGTCCACACCAGAAACATCAAGTTGTCTGTTCTGTCCACAAATGCTGACTGATCTGAGTGTTTCCAGCTGTTTCCGTTTTCATCACAGCACCTGCAGTAGTTTGCGTTTTACAACAACAACAAAAACTTGTATTTACATAGCGCCTTTAATGTAGTAAAACGTCCCAAGGTGCTTTTTACTAATACCTTGTTGTTTGGTTGGTTGGTTTCTGGGACTGTCGGACTCTAAAGGCAACGGATTTTTTTTTAATACCCATTTTCTCCACGTCCATTGGCTCAACCTCTGTAACATCTCCCACCTCATTGGTTGATGGCCCTTTATTACTGAAACATGTCAGACCTATGAAAAAGCTGGGATGTGGGCCTATACTGAACCAAACCACTTGCAAAGGTGGGACAGTTGACACTTCAGTTGGAAACTTTCATTGGACAGACAATGTTCATGATAGACACACACATTTTTATTGTATGCAATTCCCCTGTGAGATGCAGTCAAGTAAAATTTAGGGTCGTCATCCCACCGGGATTGTCCTGGAGTCTCCAGGAATTAAAGATTTGTCTCCTGGACACTACTGTGAGAAAAATAATTCAGGCATTAAAAAAATTGTGTGTTTCTTTTATTTAAACACTTTCGTTTATTAGTTATAAAAAATATTGCAGATGGGGAAAAAAAACCTGTTTAACTGGGTGGGGCACTTGGCGGTGAAAGGTCATGTGATGAAACCTCCACGAATATATCCAACCAGAGTCAGCAACACTGGTAAAATCCAAAACAATTACAGTTCGAATCGTGTGGTGCAACAGCTCATCAGTTCAAGTTTTGTAATTCGCTCATACCGGTTCTTCAAGTTGCACGATGTTCATAGTCAGTACCCTGGAGGCTCATGGAGTAATTAAAAAGGAACAGGCTGGATTTTGTCCTTGCGAGTAATGTATAGGACAGGTTGTGGTTTCATATGAGATTGCAGAGCACAATGAGGCTCATGGGACAGCCACTTACTTTGGATTTATCAGCTTTTGAAAGAATTTTGCCCTTAAGAGGAAGCTGGAAGCTCTGGGAGTATACAGCCATATCTTGGATTTTATTTGGGATGTGTACTCCAGCCCCAAAATTCATGCAAGGGTAGATGCGAGATTCACAGAACCTATCTGTCTCCAAAGAGGAGTGAAGCAAATTTGTCTACTGTCACTCATCTTATTCAATCTCTTCATCAAAGAAGGAATTACAGCAGATGGATTAAGCATTTCTGTTCCAGCCATATCTGAAAGTATTGTAGAGCTCACATTTGTGTTGTTAGCAGACTCACCGAATGTCATGAAGAAAGGGCTAACAGTGTTATATGGCAGTGGGAGCCCTGAAGTGCAATATTATGGTTTTGTATGGCTCACCTGATTGTAAAAGTGTCATCGTGTCACTGGAGCTTGACATTATGGTAGTGAAAATGACGACTCGATGTTCTCTGCTATTATAATGAAGGCACTGTTTCCTTTAAGTTGTCATTCATTAGGAGAGGCAATCACTTTCTTTAGTTTAATAATGTAACCTTTGTTGATGAACCTCTCTTGAAATTAAGTACACTTCCCAGTGGCTCGGTGAATAAGTCATAGAATCATAGAATGTTAAGGAGGTCATTCGTCCCATTGTGTCTGTACTGGCTGTTTGGTAGAGCTATCCCATTAATCCCACTCCCCAGCTCTTTCCTCGTAGCCCTGTAATTTTTTCCCATCAAGTATTTATCCAATTCTCTTTCAAATGCTGCTATTGAATCTGCTTCCACCATCTTTTCAGCAAGTTCATTCCAGATCACAACTCACTGCATAAAAAAATGTTTCCTCATGTTGCCTCTAGTTCCTTTGCCCATCACCTTAAACCTGTGTCCTCTGGTTACTGACCCTTCTGCCACTGGAAACAGTGTCTCCTTATTTATCAAAACCATTCATGATTTTGAACATAGAAACATAGAAACATAGAAGATAGGAGCAGGAGTAGGCCATTCGGCCCTTCGAGCCTGCTCCGCCATTCAATGAGATCATGGCTGATCATTCAAATTCAGTACCCTGTCCCTGCCTTCTCTCCATATCCCTTTTGCCTTAAGAAATATATCTAACTCCTTCTTGAATATATTTAATGAACTGGCCTCCACCGCCCTCTGTGGCAGAGAATTCCACAGGTTCACCACTCTCTGGGTGAAGAAATTCCTCCTCATTTCAGTCCTAAATGTCCTACCCCTTATCCTTAGACTATGACACCTGGTTCTGGACTCCCCGACCATCGGGAACATCCTTCCTGCATCTAGTCTGTCCAGGCCTGACAGAATTTTATAGGTTTCACCTCACATCAAATCTCTTCTTAACTTTCTCTGCTCTAAGGAGAACAACCCCAGCTTCTCTTGTCTCTCCACATAACTGAAATCACTCATATCTGGTACCATTCCAGTAAATCACTTCTGCATCCTTCCTAAAATGTGGTGCCCAGAACTGAACATTTAATTCCAGCTGAGGCCTAATCAGTGATTTATAAAGGTTTAGCATAACTTTCTTGCTTTTGTACTCTATTCCTCTATTAATAAAGCCAAGGATCCCATATACTTTTATTAACAGCTTTCTCAACTTTTTCTGGCACCTTCACAGATTTGTGTACGTACACCCCCAGGTCTCTCTGTTCCTGCGCCCCATTTAAAATTGTACCATTTTGTTCACATTGCCTCTCCTCATTCTTCCGACCAAAACGTATCACTTCACACTTCTCTGCGTTAAAGTTAATCTGCCATGTATCTGCCTATTTCACCAGTCTGTATGTTCTCCTGAAGTCTGTTACTATCCTCCTCAGTACTTACTACATTTCCGAGTTTTCAATCATCTGCAAACTTTGAAATTATGCCCTGTATACTCAGGTCTAGGTAATTAATATGTATCCAAAAGAGCAGTGGTTCTAATACCGACCCCTGGGGAACACCACTGTACACCCCCCCGCAGTCTGAAAAACTGTATACCACTACTCTCTGTTCTCTGTCCCTTAGCCAATTTTGTATCCATTCTGTCCCTTTAATCCCATGGGCTTTAATTTTGCTAACAATCCCCCCCACAAAAAAATTTGCACCATGTGGTTTTGCCATTACTAAGCAGAATAGTTTTAAATTCAACCATTGGTCTGTCCTGAGTTCACTAATCTCAAAGACACTGCAATTGGTCTCTGTGTCTATAGTTTAAGAAAGGGAATAATCAGCCAGGGTTCCCACTCCTGATTGCTGTTCATTTGATTTCTGTTGGGAAGGATACTTGAGTGGATGTGATGCTCATCACCCCACCCCAACAGCGAATCACTTGCCAACACACTCTGGACTCGCCCACTGAAGGAACAGTCACTTGGATGAGAAGCGAGGTGCCGGCACCCATTGAACACTAAACTTGCATGTCGTGTCAACTGTGGCTCAGTGGGTAGCACACTTGCCTCTGAGTCAGAAGGTAGTGGGTTTAAGTCCCACTCCAGGGCAGGAAAGTGCAGTTGAGGCCAAGATCGGATCAGCCATGATCTTATTGAATGGCAGAGCATGTTTGAGGGACTCCCACTCCAGGTACTTGAGCACATAAATTTAGGTTGACACTCCAATGCAGTGGAGGAGGTGCTGTCTTTCGGATGAGATGTTAAACTGAGGCCCTGTCTGCTCTCTCAGGTGGATGTAAAAGATCCCATGGCATTATTTTGAAGAAGAGCAGGGGAGGCCAATATTTATCCCTCAATCAACATAACAAAAACAGATTATCTGGTCATTATCACATTGCTGTTGCTCTTTTGATGCGATCAATAAACAAAAACTGTAACTTAACAAAAATACATCAAATGAAACTTAACAAATTAAATTAAAATTTGGTTTCCGGGGATGATGATGCACTCCAGTCCCTGCGGATCACACTGCTGTTTGTGGGAGCTTGCTGTGCGCAAATTGGCTGCCGTGTTACCCACATTACAACAGTGGCCACACTCCAAGCAGTACTTCATTGGCCGTAAAGCGCTTTGAGACGTCTGGTGGTCATGAAAGGCGCTATATAAATGCATGTCTTACTTTCATGCATCAGCAACTTCAGGAGTGGATGGGTGGGAACTCTCTATCTTTACATGGGGGGGCAATTTTTTTGTTTAATTCCTCCCACACGCTGAGCATAAATGCCAGTGTGATGTGAGTAGCTCCGCTGGAATGATTAGTCTTGCTGGCTTTAGGTGGGTCCTCTTTTTTGACTGAACCAAATGAACTGTGAATTAACCGTAACTTAATAAAACTTTAACTAAAACTTAAGAAATTAAACTAAAATTTGGTTTGCTGGGGTGGCGATGCACTCCAGCCCCCACGGCGCCCACCAGTCTCGGAAGGCCTCAAGTGTGCCGGCGGACACCACGTGCTCCATCTCCAGGGCCACCCGGGCGCGAACATAGCCGCGGAAGAAAGGCAGGGCAATTGGGCCGGACAACCCCCTCGACCGCCCGCTGCCTGGACCTATTAATGGCCACTTTGGCCAGGCCCAGGAGCAGTCCTACAAGGAGGTCCTCCGACCCGCCCGCTCCCCTCCGCACCGGGTGACCGAAGATCAGGAGCGTGGGACTGAAGTGCAGCCAAAAATCGAGGAGCAGCCCCTTCAAATAATGGAACAGGGGCACGGCTTTCGGTGGGTGGGGGAATCTCCTTTTTTTAAATTTAAAATGTGAACATTTTACAGTAAATAACATTTACAGAGCTCAAGTCTCAGCTCTTTGTACAAAGTCACAAGCCCTCATGCCGACAAGGCAGGGCAGGGCAGGGCTAGGTTGGCAGGCAGTGTGGTGCCAATGAAAGAACGCAAGTCCCAGAATGCAGGGCGGCTGGCGGCGCATGCGCACTGGCCTCCCCGGGCCGTGACAGCGGCGGACGGAAGGTGGGAGCGGGGAGAAAAGAGAGGCGGCAGCGGAGCGAGCCGTGCGGTGCGTGTCCCGCTGTGCTGGGTGAGCCTCCCCGCTTTGATGTCGTGGCGCCGGGGGTGGGGATTGGGATGAGGAGCGGGAGTGTTTAATTTAGGCGCCTTTCCGCTCCCCTGCGTTGTCGGGACTGAGTTTGCCCGAGGCTGTGGCCTAGCCCCTGTGCTAACAGCGCGGCGGCGGTGGTTGGCGAGCGCAGGCCAGCGCCTCGGGTCAGGTCTCGCCCAGTTGGGGTGGGTGGAGGCGAGCTGCCGGCTCTCCCCTTACCCCCCTGCCGACTTTCTCCGCCGAACCGACTTTCACTGAGAGGGAGACCGCCACTTGAACCCAAAGTGGTTGGGCGGAAGGTGCGCGGGCGCCTGTGCGGTGAACCTATTTAATATTCTCACTGTAACCTGGAGGAGAATTGCTGCCTCTCATTTTAATAGTGCACTGTGAAAGCGTTTGAGTGTTTACTGAGGTTGATTTCTGTGATTGATTGGCAAACTGATACGCACCCTCTGTGGTTCATACAGTCTGGTTAACGTGACATAGTTTGATGTTTCTTGGTTTAGGTAAGGCAATATCTAATTTTGTAATTTTTACCTGGTATAAGTAAGGCAGTATTTTTAACCACAGTAAGATAAACCAAGTATCATAAGTAATCTTGAACCTTCCTTTGAAATCGTTTTGCTTGGGTTGCCTTGTCAACTAAATTATCAGTCGTGTTAGTAACATTTTAACTGTGTACATAATTTAGCAAATGGTTTCAGTTTAGTAGGGACAATGTATTTATGTATTTGACTTACACCCTATAGCCTAGAAGTTATTAGTGGAGAAATGCTTAAAATGTTGGTTTGATCTTTCTTGATTATCATTTTAATGCAGACATCATTCTGTGCATTTTAAATGGGTTAATGCTTTTGCTAAAATAGTGGATGTGTGTTTGACACTTGCCTGCCAATATCCCTAACAGTATCATCCATTTAAAAAGTGATTATGAAATGTTATCTGTTTTCCATTCTTCAAAGTAATTTTAGTTATAATGTACAAAAGGTAGGAATGTAATCATTAAAAAAATTGATTAAAGCCATTAGTTACTGATTTGTGTAAGAGACAAATTAGGTATTTGGCAACATTGTGTATGCAGTGCTAGGAATTTGTTTGTATTGTGATTTTGTAATCTGTGGATTTCACTGCACTGTCCACCAGTGTACTAGTTTTAAATTTGTTTCAAAAAGATTTAGCATGACTGGTTGTTTTGCCTTATGTCCATCATGTGCTTGTATATGCCCATCACTCCTTTTATCGCCGTCCGCCCCAAATGACTGATCCATCACTCGTCGCCAGATGACTTCTAACATTACTTACCAGCTCACCCAGAATTCTGCCATCTGCATCCTCTCCCACCTAAAGTCCCTGGTTTTACTGATCTTGGTTCCGTTTCTCAGTGCAGCAACTTCATAATCCTTGTCCTTAACTATACATCCTTCCATGAGCTTCACTCTACCCTATCAACACAGCCACCTCGAGCTCTATTTTTGTTATAAAAAGCTCAAGAAAAGAACAACATTAAGTCCACCCAATCTAGTCAGTAGCGCAACCTTGTACACTGCTCCCCTACTCCCGAGTACACTATGTCCAGGGACAGACTAAACAGAAAAAAACTATAGCTAATTCAGGCAAAATTACGACTCCCTATGGCAGTTGAGTAATAGGAGTGTACAGTTGGGCGTGAGTCATCTCAGCAAGAGCTAGCTCTGATAACTGGAGATGTCATCTTATGTCAGGAACTTTAAGTTCTCTATTAAAGGAGTACATCCTGCTTGCATCCTTCACTCTTCCAACTATGCTGTATTGTGTGCTTCCCTTTTCTGTCTGCTCTATCATTGGTGATGGATGCTTTGGCTACCTGGAACGCTTTCCCAAAACCCATCTTTACATCGAATCTGCAGCCCAGAAACAGACCATTCGGCCCAACTCGTCTGTGCTGGTGTGTATACTCCACACGAGTCTCCTCCCAGTCCATCTACCTCATCTCAGCCTTTCAGCACATCTTTCTATTCCCTTTTCTCTCATGTACTCGTCTAATTTCCTTTTGAAAGCATCTAAGCTATTTGCCTCAACTACTTCCCATGGTAGTGAGTTCCACATTCTGACCACTCTGAGTAAAGCCATTTCTCCTTATTTCCCTATTGGATTTATTAGTAACTATCTATCTTGTATTTATGGCCCTTAGTTTTGGATTATCCCACAAGTGGAAACATTCTCTCCACATCTACCCAGCCCGACCCATTCACAATTTTGAAGTCCCCTATCTAATCTCCTCCAAGTCTTCTCTTTTCTAAAGGAAAAAAAACCCAACCTGTTCAATCTTTCCCGATAGCTGTAATCTCTCAGGTCTGGTGCCATCCATGTAAATCTTTTTTGCACTTTCTCCAGTGCTGCTATGTCCATTTTATAGTATGGAGAACAGAACTGTGCACAGTACTCTTCAATGCAGCCTCACCAGGGTCCTTAGAAGTTTAACATAACTTCACTACTTTTCAATTCGATACCCCTAGAAATCAATCCCAGTGCTTTGTTAGCATTTTTAATTGCTTTGCTGACCTACAATGCTATGTTTAATGATTTGTTCACCTGTTTCTCTAGATCCCATTGCTCTTCTCCTCTATTCAGTTTCTTAATTTCTAAGGTGTAGGTGATGTTTTTGTTTTTCCTACCCAAGTGCATCACCTCACATTTATCTATATTAAACTTCATTTGTCACTTAACTGCCCAGTCTGCAAGTTGTCTCATGTCATCTTGTATTATGTTGCATTCTTCCTCAGTGTTGGCTAGGCCCCAATCTGCTTTGCTGTCTCTCCCCACCTTCAAATGGCTTCTTTAAAATTTACTTCTCCAGTATGCCTTTGGCCACTTTCCCAAATTTTACTTTTACTCCTGCGTGGGTCTGACACTCAACTGTGAAGTATCGATGTTAAAAGCACTATATAATTATAAGTTGTGCACTTGTTTGCACATCGTCTTGAGACTGGCTCTAAATTGTTGTGTGTTTGATTTGGCCAGTACATGTAGATGCTCGATAAGTAGTGGGTGGGTTCCACATGTGCATGTGCTAAACCGGAAAATAAATGGGCCATTTTGATTCATTGTAAAATCTAGTTCAGAGGTTTATCTTCAAATCTAGGACGTGATTTGTGCACCCGGATGATTGTGATTCTGCGTGGTGCCGGTGTGACTCTTGAACTATATTTTCTGGTAATAAAGCATTCACAAGCGCTGAATACATACCAAACCATTTGAGTTTGAAGAAGTAACACTGAATGTACAGCATCTGAGTACGGTGTGTAATATGCACTATTCTGTTGCTCTTTTTCTTTTGTTGTATCATCCCTTTTCTTTTTGAATACATTTTTATAATTTGATACTCCATACTCTGTTCTTGCATATTGCCATTTTTCTTTTAAAACCTTTGTTCCTTACCAATTTTCTCCATCAGTTTCTCTCCTCGCTTTTGAAAATATTAGTTCCTTTTTAGAATATTGTTCCGGTCTCCCAGTGCAGGGTCTTTACTCGCCACAGGCTTGGATTTTTCTGATCTATATGGCTCAGCTACTCATTGGATAAGTTTGTTAAGCTGCTAGGAGAGCCCACTGCCACTTTTTGCAGAAGTCTTTGACTTCTCACAGTGACCTTTATTCATGTGTGAGTCTTGGCGATGAGCATCGCTGGGCTACTGAGCTGTGGGACATCATATCTGAGCTTGAGCCTGTCTTTACCTGACGGTCATGTTGGTGCACTTTTAGTCGGCTCCCGATCAAGAGCAGCAACCTTGGCTGTTCTGGCCACCCGCCCCACATCACTGAGGTTATTTGTCCCTCTGATTCTGCCACCCTGGCATTTTTACCTTCTGTGAGTGTAGTTGATTGGCATTGCGTGGTTTTACGCAGTCCACAGCAGCCATCAAAGTGAACAGGAGAACAACCACACAGCTGTAGCAGTGTTGACCCACTATTTTGGTGGTCTTGCATTTTACCTGTGGCCTGTTAAATATGAACCAGTACAGTGTTTGTATCATGAGCACGCTGATGCACAGGACTGATTTAGCATAAATATCAAAAGCTTTTTTTCTGTGCGCAAAAATTTAATAATTTACTAAATATAATTGTATGCATAAAACTCTCCCTGTCCTGTTGGAAATCCATCCATATTAGTTTTTCCCCCAAAGACTTGCTGGTACAGTCTGACCCTGCTGTGTACTTCATGACCTGGCTGGACCTACCAACTACTTTGCCCTGCCTGATGTATCCCTCTTGTCTGGCATTCTAGTCTCCCACTGTTGCAAACTTACCTAGTGCTATGGTATCCTTCAAGCCAATACCTGTGCGCAGTGTCATTAAATGATCCCCCAGTACTTCAAAAAAAACCTTTGGGATAAATGGTTACTCAATTTTGTAGCCCAGTATCAGAATTGTGGAAGTAGAATTTATGACCATCACTTAATAGCTTTCAGTTGTATTCAGCCAGTCGATAAGAGTTGATAACAAGTGTCACTGATAGCAAATAGAACTGGTTGATAAGAGATTGAGTTTAAGCTCTCATTGTATTTAGATTTGTCAAGGATGGTCAGTTTGTCAACTGGAGGATATTGTGTTTGTACAATGCTGGGTTGATTTTGAAAAAGGCATAATTCAATGCATTGTAAGCATAATTGAATTATGAAGACCTATTTAAATAAACAATCGCAATTGTTTACCTCCTTACTCAGTGGTGAGTATGTGAAACTCTTGAGTGGTTGAGGTGAATAGCATTGATGCATTTAAAGGGAAGCTAGATAAGTACATGAGGGAGAACGGAGTAAAAGCATACGTTGGACTGAGACAAAGTAAGGTGGGAGGAGGCTCGTGTGGAGCATGAAAACCGGCATGGACCTATTTGGGCCGCATGGCCTATTTCTGTGCTGTAAATTCTAAGTAAAATTTTATTTATTCAATTACTAATCAGATGCGGAAAGACATATTTAAATAGTGATGGAAACTTAATGGATATTTGTAATGTTTCGGTTGCCAATTGCTAACATTAAACAGTGGCGTGTACACTGTGTGTTTGGAAATACTTGAGGGAAAAACTGCGTAAATATCTACCTGGGTATGATATTTAATTTAATGATACAAGGATAAGTGCATAATGATGATCAAATACTCCCTGGGATCTTGGTTCCTTAGCTGCTGGGATACTGAAATTAAGTCAAGGGAAACAATCAGTTAATGATTGGAAAGAAAGAAGGAACTTGCATTTATATAGCACCTTTCATGTGCTCAGGACACCCCAGAGTGCTTTACCACTGATTAAGTACTTTTGAAGTTCAGTCATTGTGGTAATGTAGGTAAATGCGACAGCCAATATGTGCACAGCAAGGTCCCACAGAGGAATGACCTGTTGATCAGGTTTGGTGGTGTTGTTTAAGGAATGATTGCCCAGTACACCAGGAGAACTTCCTGCTCTTGGAATAGGATGGGATCTTTTACGTTCACCTGAACAGGTCGACTGGGCCTCGGTTTAATGTCGCTTCGAAAGACACATAATATAAGATATGAGGTGAGACAGATAGTTTGTAGTTTTGCTTGATTTTAGCTTTTGGGGCATGACAGAACTTTGTCGAATCTTTGCTCAGGAGGTTAATGGATAGGGTAAAATCCATGAAGGAACTGATTGTACATGATCTGTAGATGAAATGAGCTTGATAGGTGAATGGACTTCCATTTTTTGTTCCTATGATGGATATTTTCACTTCAGCACCTTCCTTGTTTTTATTTTTCTTCCCTTTAGTTGGCCTGCAATATGAACTGTCCGTGATTAACCCCAGGGCCTCTGCCAGTATTGTTCTGAAACAAACAGCCAGGAAGTGCGTGAGAGTGAGCAGCACAGGTGATCATCTCTCCCGCCCACTCATCATGGTAGGAAGCATGCGTTGTGCTTCCCCATTTCTGTAATAGTTTTCTTTTTGCTGCTAGTGTTGGTGTGTTAACACCCTTGCATGCCAGAGAATTCACTAAAGGTAATACTTGCATTGTATGTACTTATTATAAGTTAATTAGATTTTCTGCTGTTGATATTACAGTGCATTCTGCAGTGGTAGGCTGCAGTTTTGTGTCTCAATTTCTCCAAATGGTTTGTTAGCTATAAGTCAAGCCATTGGATGCTACCAAGCAGATGCTGTTTGCTTTCTCACAGGAAGGATAATTGGGAGGGTGAAGCTCCATGTCATTTTTGAACACTTCCAACAGCTGATTCAAGTGACAGTGGGAGTAGTCTTGTTGGCGCTCATTAGGCCAATGCCATGACAGGGATTGGAGTGGGTTGTGGTGCTTTCCAACAATAATTTTTTTTAAAGTTTTCAAAAATTAATTTTGCAGTAAATTTTTAAATTGACAACTTTTGTACCTCAGAAATCTTGTGTTAACATAATGGTCGGCCAGAGTGCTGGATTGGAGATGTGACCAGGATTTCTGATATCAGCCAGTGAGGAATTGTTGTCTGTGGTCTTGTGTTCTGCATCTGTACTGTTTTTTTTATTTTATTAAGAATTGTTAAATGGGTTGTTGATGTACTTCGAAAGAAAGACTTGCATTTATGTAGCACCTTTCACGACCTCAGGATGTGCCAAAGTACTTTTGAAGTGTCGTCACTGTTGTAATGCAGGAAACGTGGTAGCCAATTTGCGCACAGCAAGCACCCACAAACAGCAATGTGATGATAACCAGATAATTTTTTTGTAATGTTGATTGAGGGATAAATATTGTCCACGACACCGGGGATAACTCCCATGCTCTTTGAAATAGTGCCATGGGATCTTTTACGTCCACCTGAGAGAGCAGACGGTTTAACATCTCATCTGAAAGATGGCACCTTTGACAGTGCAGCATTCCCTCAACACTGCACTGGAGTGTCAGCCTAGATTTTGGTGCTCAAGTCTCTGGAGTGGGACTTGAACCGACAACCTTCTGACTCAGGAGAGGGTGCTGCCCACTGAGCCACGGCTGCCACACAATTAACTTCAATAAGAAAGAAAGAACTTGCATTTCTGTCGCACCTTTCATGCTCTCAGGACGACCCAAAGCGCTTCACGGCCAATATTGTAATGCAGGAAAACGTGGAAGCCATTTTGCACACCGCAAGGTCCTACAAACAGCAATGAGGTAAATGACCAATTAAACTTTTTCTTTAGTCACACACGAGCAAAATACTGTGGATGCTGGAAATCTGAAATAATAGAAAATGCTGGCAATACTCAGCAGGCCAGGCAGCGTCTGTGGAGAGAGAAACAGTTAACATTTTAGGTTGCCGCTGTTTCCTTCTCCACAGATGCTACCTGACCTGAGTATTTCCAGCATTTTCTGTTTTGTTTTAGTCATGTTGATTGAGTGATTGGCCAGGGCACTGAGAGAACGTTCCTGCCCCTCTTGATATAGTGCCATGAGATCTTTTATATCCACCCGAGAAGGCAGACAGGCTTTAGTTTAACGTCTCATCCTAAAGATGGCATTTCTGACAGTACTGCACTGAAATGTCAGCCCGGATTATGTGCTCAAGTCTCTGAAGGGGGGGGGGGGCCTTGAACGCACAATCTTCTGATTCAGAGGCGAGAGTGCTACCTAAATAGAATGAAAGGCGATACAACTTAGGCTAACAAATAATGATGGATTATTAATAAAGTCCTATCAGGGACATTTATGATACACTCTCTCACCAGTCAATTGCTTATAAAAATAGATTGCTGTTCTGACGCACGTCTGCGAAAAGGAAAGAAAGCATTGGAGGCTGAGTTATCTCCTGCTGTTGTTGGGCATCTTGTGGCAGCTGGTTATAATACGCAACATAGCTTTAGAACGTTTCTGTGTGGCTTCTTGGTTGGGGAAACGTGCATGCTGGGGAGAGAAAGGTACAGCTATTGGGTTGCATGAGAAATGGTTTTAAAAACCCCCACATACAGCTTTAGAAGAAAACTACAAGAAGCCTTTTGAGGCAGAGTGCAGCTCACGGCTGCCGTGATAACTTTTTCTGTTTTGACTTGTAGAATAGACTGAAGGTCGCTAAGTTTACAAAAGAAAAGCTCAATATAAAACAGTGTTCTCGTTACTGTAAACCTTTTTTAATTGTAGAAGTAACTAACTAAAATGCACATATGATGTGTGATCATAATTTACAGAAAACTATAGGTGACTGTTTGTTTGACTCTGGAAATGGCCATGCCATCAGTGGTATTTGACACAGCAGATACACTAAACTCATCAATTACAGTGGTTTGGTATATCCTTATTCCTGCATATAGGTGAACTCGGAGAAAAGAGGCATCCATTTCTGAGGTTAGAAAATAAAAGAACCTCTGTACATCTGAGAAAACTTTTATCGGTATGTGATCCTTAGATTTTATGCAAAAGACAAATCCACATACACAGGCTGCTTTGTTCCTTGCGTGCCCACGGCTGAGAGGAATGAAGGAAAAAATATTCTGTCGTTTATTTTGTGCTGACTGAATTGCAGTTGTTCATTCAGTAGGTTTTGGCAAAAATAATGCAAGTGAAGCACATACATGGTGCAAAATATAATCAAGTGTCAGTTTTTAAACATACAGCAAATATTTTTTGAATCTTTTGAGGAATGTTTGAAGCAATTTTGTGCTAAACTCTATCTCAATTCATTTTAGAAAATAATTGCAGGCAATGTTTTTGTTTTCAATCTATTTCATTTCTATTGTACTTTAGTTTGCATTTTATTTCCACACCTTGGTTTGATCAATTTTGTATGTTACAAAGTATGTATCTTGCAAGAAAGTAGATCCTCTAATAGGAGTTAGTTGAGCTATATTTTTTTCTAATTAAAGTATTCCTGTCTAGTCTTCCTTCATCTCCGTCTCATTCACAATCAGTTTAAGTTGGAAGCATGTGATGGACCTGACCCAAATCAGTTGCTAGGCTTCAAGTTGCAATCCCAGCATTTCTTGTACATGTCATTCAAGCCAACAATTATTTATTTAAAACAAATGTAGACCCTTGGCTAATGCAACTTGCTGTTACATATGTTAAATGTCTCCAACAACAGAATGTTTTGGATGCATCTGGAAGCTTTATATTTGAAACCTAATCCACAAAATTCATTGATAACACCGTCATCATGTAGTGCTAGCTTCAAATGCTGGAGATGTTGCTGGCACTTACTGCATTTTAGCTCCCAAAAATATTGTAATTAATTTAATATTGTGCAAAGTTATGCACCCTTTTAACAAAAAAAATCTTTTCTCCCATTTGGTTTTCAACGCTTCACACCAACATTGGGCAAATGGGCAACATGTTCCCAGGCCTTTGCCAAGAGGTGTGCAAGGGCAGCATTATGATGTCTCGCTGTTTGATTTATTTCTCTTCCAAATAATTGCAGTTCATATTTCGTTCATGCCGTTTCGGATGAATGTCAAAGTGAAATGTATGGATTCTTCAGTTGCGGGGAATGTCTTTTTTAACTTTTAGCTAACTGTTCAATATCTTGTAACTTTTCCTCACCCTACCATTCTGTTATCGCTGTGTATTGTTTCTGTAAAGGCAGGGTCGTAGCTGGTGCAGCATGCAAGTCCTGAGTGGCAAAGATATGCAGAGGACTTCTAGATAGTTAGACAGTTACTAATTTTAGGTTAGCTTGAGTGGAGGGGAGAGGAAATAGGTGCCATAGATCTGTTTACTGCTGGTTGTTGGTTTGTATCATTGACTATTAGAAAGAAAATGGCAATGGCACCTGATAATCAGTGAGATTAGTTAAATGATAAATGTGCCCTGAGAATTCTGTATTCTAAATTTTCTAAGCTAGTTGATCGCACAGTATATAAAAGATATGCTGCATTTTAAGGATATGAGCATTATATCATGCAATGTATTATGTAGTATTCTCCTGTTAAATTGCAGCTGGATGTAATCTGGAATGTTATTTTCAGGGACAAGATCTAATTGCTGTAAGATTTAGTGTCAGAAGAAACCTGTAGCACATAACTACTTTTTGTGTCTTATACTTAAAAAAATAAATAAATAAATAAAATAATGCGTGGCACAGAAATTTGCATGTGTGACACACCTGATGCGTATACAATTTGCTAGTTGCGCTCCTGTTGTGTTACACACAGAATCAAAACCAGGTTCGTGCTCAGGTGAAGAGGCGTTGGAAGGCAGGGGATAACTGGACCAGGGTGTGCAGATTTAGTCTTTATTTTAAAGTCGTGTATTCTGTCCTTTTTTAAGAAATATATTTCCATCATCAATTCCGATATCTACATTTAAAATGGAAGCTGCCTATGTAAAATTGTCATGCTGTAAATATGTCTTCATGCCAGTGGTAGTGCTTCATGACCAATTTATATCAATTTCTATTATAAATGTGGACATACAAATTTATAGTGGAAATATTTTTTAAAAAGAACATCTTGTATGACTTTAAAATGGGAATTGAATTACATTTTCACACCCTGGTCCAATTATCCTCTGCCCTCTAAACCTGCTTCACCTCAAGACGACACTTGGTCTTAACTCCCTGTGTGCAACACCAGAGGGGGATTGACTGATATACGATGAAACCTATTATTTAGTAAAGGCAAGTTTTAATTTTAGTTAGCTGCACTCTTTCAGAAGTTGAGACGGGGGCCCTGGTTTTGTTTGCAGGGCGTCCCACCACACAGGAAAAAATTGAAAATCACTGCTGTAGCTTGTACTGTGTTAACCAGAAACCAGGTCCCTTGCATCATATAAACCAATGTTGTCCAATAGAAATTGCTGACTAGCCACAGACATGGCAATGGCAACACAGTTTTAGCCACATGCACTAATTTTAGTACAAAACTCGTTACACCCAATACAGGTAAACGTACTTCACGTGTAGTATATATTTCATATGTATGTTTACTTAAACAAATATTAACCATAATTCAGTGTGAAACTTTGCAGTCTTTCTCTCTCCGTTGGGATTCTGGGATGAATTTATCAAAGATGGCACGTCGCACGAGACATGCCAGACCAGCCCCTCCTCTCCATCCAGAACATGGTTCGATGTTGCTTCCACATTCCCCTTTGCCGCGATGTGTTCCGTTGGAGATGTTTAATATTAGTTGGGCTTGCTGCCTTCTGCTGGCCTGGAGTGGTTATTCTGTTTATCAAGCTAACCACAGTGACTTCTCCTTTCTCCATACAATGTTGCTGGTGTTTCTATGGTGCTGAAGTCTGGTGATTTGAGTTGCACACCATTCCAGCAGATAACCAATAAACAATAACCAAGGAAGTAAAATGCACACAACAATAAATAAAACATTTGCACACTCTGTTTTTTGTCTTACCATTTTAAAGTACAAATGCATACACCATGCAAATATGACTATCCAGATCATGTGTCCAACGACTGTCTGTTGCTCAGTTTTATTTAGTAATTAAAAGTGCATTTAGACTGGATTACCAATTAGCCTCAATCTGCTAGTGGCCAACATATTGGACAGCACTGATCTAAAGCAAATTATTCCTATTTCGGAGAGGGAGTTTGGTGCTACCAGTACATCTTACAAATTTGTTCTGTTTCGTAGGGTAATTATAAAAGTAAAACAGATGTAAGGATATTTTCAGAAACATCCATACAGTTCTACAGGAACAGTCTTGTGTTTTGCCTGGGACTTTTGCTCTCATTTCCTCTTTCTCTCTATGTCTCTCCTTGCCTATGCATATCTGTGTCTATGACTTAGTACTGAAAAATTGGGCTTTTATAGAACTACGCAATAGCGTTTTGTGTGTTCTAAATGCCCTCAAGAATATTTTCTGTCTGGTGCCCGTGCCTATCTGAGTAGCTTGAGTCTTTACTTCATTGGGGGTCTTACAACAACAAATGCATTATATAAGGGCCTTTAATGTAGTAAAATGGCCCAAGGTGCTTCACTGTAGCGTTATTAAACAAAATTTGACACTGAGTCACCGAAGGAGATATTAGGACAGGTGACCAAAAGCTTGGCCAAGGAGATGGGTTTTAAGGAACATCTTAAAGGAAGTGAGGGGGGGTTTAGGGAGGGAATTCCAGAGCATAAGGCACGGCTGCCAGTGGTGGAGCGATTTAAAATCGGGGATGCACAAGAGGCCAGAATTGGAGGATTGTTGGGCAAGAGGAGATTAGAGATTAGAGATGGGGAAGGGCGAGGCCAATGTAGGTCAACAAGCGATGGGTGAATGGGACTTGGTACAAGTTAGGATACGGGCAGCAGAGTTCTGGATGAGTTCAAGTTTATGGAGTGTGGAAGATAGGCCTAGCGCCAACACTTTGCTGTAAAGACTCCACAAGGCAGTGGGCTACAGCTCCTAGCGTGCATTTGTGCCTGCAACTCCCAAAATGTGTGTTTTTTGCAATGGATAGCAAGTCTGGCTATTCAGCATATTAGAATTTTCTGTTTTGAACCCTCTTGCTGTCCATCTGTTGAACATGAAAACCGTCATTCCTCGGAGTCCACATCACGGAAGGCCTCTCCTGGCCCCTCAATACCTCCTCTCTGGTGAAGAAGGCCCAGCAGCGCCTATATTTCCTAAGGAGGCTGAAGGGATGTAACCTGTCACCCTTGATCCCCTCTAACTTTTACCGCTGCACAATAGAGAGCATCCTGACGAACTGTATCACAGTATGGTATGGCAGCTGTAGCTACTATGACCGGAAAGCCCTGCAGCGGGTAGTCAAAACTGCCCAACGCGTTACCGGCTACCGACCATAGAGCACATATACCAGAAACACTGTTTACGGAGGTCACTGACCATCATCAAAGACCCTACCCACCCCAGCCACAGTCTGTTCGCCCTCCTGCCATCTGGGAGACGCTACAGATGCATTCGCACCCGTACGACCAGATTTAGGAACAGCTTCTTTCCCAGGGCTGTCATCCTACTGAACTCCACAAATAAACTCTAAAGCCTGCACATCTGCCAATGCACTTTATTATGGTTATGTTTATGTTAATGTATTACAAGCCAAATGAATGTTGAATGTTTAAATGTCTTGATCTAAATGTACACTCTCGGGAGCTGCAAGCCTACATTTCGTTGTACTGCACTTGTGCACTAACAATGACAAAGTTGATTATGATTATAATCTGGGTTGTCACTTCAGTGCCGTACTGCGGGAGTACTGCACGCAGAGGTGCTGTTTTTCGGACGAGGCGTTAAACCGAGGCCCGTCTGCTCTCTTGGGTAGACCTAAAAGATCCCATTGCACTATTCAAAGAGGAGCAGAGGAATTCTCGCTGGTGCCCTGGCTAATATTTATCTTTCAACCAACATCACTGAAAACACATTATCTGTTCATTTATTTCATTGCTGTTTGTGGGAGCTTGCTGTGGGCAAATTGGGTGCTGGGTTTCCCGACATAACAGTGACTACACTTAAAGTACTTCATTGGCTGTAAATTGCTTTGGGAAGTCCACCTGAGAGCATATGGGGCCTCTGCTTAATGTCTTAACCGAAAGATGGCACCTCTGACAGTATAGCATTCCTTCATTACTGCACTTAAGTGTCAGTCTGAATTATGTGCTCAAGTCTCTGGAATGGACTTGAACCCACAACTGACTCTGTCACTGAGCCAAGGCTGACACCTAGCAGTCTTGGAGTAAACAGTATGATTATTGTGGGTTTCATCTTGTTTTGTTTGTACAGAGATTAATGTTGATGCAATTGAAAGCAGTATTGCACATTTTATGCTAGTTGCATTATTAGTGTTAGCTTTGGGGATAAACTGTTGATTCATAGAAACTTAGAAGATAGGAGCAGGAGTAGGCCATTCGGCCCCTCGAGCCTGCTCTGCCATTCAAATTCAGTACCCTGTCCCTGCCTTCTCCCCATATCCCTTTAGCCTTAAGAAATATATCCAACTCCTTCTTGAATATATTTAATGAATTGGTCTCAACTGCCTTCTGTGGTAGAGAATTCCACAGGTTCACCACTCTCTGGGTGAAGAAATTCCTCCTCATCTCTGTTCTAAATGGCTTACCCCTTATCTTTAGACTGTGACCCCTGGTTCTGAACTCCCCTGCCATCAGGGACATCCTTCCTGCATCTAGTCTGTCTAGTCCTGTTAGAATTTTATAAGTTTCAATGATATCCCCTCTCTCATTCAAGACTAACATTTTGCAAACTATTCATTGCCCCTCAGTTTACAGTTAAACAATCAATTGCTTGTAGTGTAAAAGCTGTAATCTGTATTTTACTATACATATGGATTAATTCCAAAAAATGCACTGATTTGACCTGTCTATAGCTCCTGCTTTGTGAAATTATAGACACAGTGCAACAATATTGTACACAATAGTTTGATCTACAGCCATTAAAATTGTCTAGCTCCTGTAAGCAATTGTGTAAATTATTAAAGTTGAGGTTATAATGCTTTTAGAATATACAGAATAGCGAATAGGTGTGAAATGCTTTATGAAAATTAACAATGCTCAGTTTCAACCTCTTGAACAATTTATATTGGCACTGTTGAAATAGGTAGTGTCTGATTTGTAGCATTTCATCTTGAATAAAACTCATGGCGCATAGGTGAGAGGTAGATTGCTGTAATGTTCGTGTCCATTTAGCACCTTGTATTGACTTCCTTGCTAATGCTTTAATTATTTTGTCATGCTTGTTTACACTTGTAATTGCTCCCTCTATTAGTAAATTAGTCATATGCTATTTTTGAGTGGTTGTTCATGTATAATTAGTTATTCGGAGCATCTTCCCAGACGGAAAAAACAATTTACTGTACTTTGCTCAAAAGATTTTCTCTTTTATTTTTGATTACAGATCAGATTGCAGCAATCCCAATATTCAGAGGTTGGGTCAGATTTGTTTGATGTAAAACTCTGCAAAAAGCCAACTGTGGAAGGTTGCTAACAGGTGAGTTTTGTAAAAATGCTATTTTTAATGTTGTGGGATCAATTTAAAAAAAAAAAGTAATTTTATTTCTTTAACTTCCTCTCTACAGTTTGGATGATGAATGACCTCATGTGAATGGTCATGTGTGAGCTTAACAGGTGGATATAGTCGGGTTATTTGATCATGAGGGACATAACAACTGGGTTTTATCCTCATTCGTCATCTATCAGTGTAGAAGTCTGAATAACAACCATCTATTTCCCCCCATCCAAGCCTGGGGTGCTGTCCAATTGTAATGCCGTGCAAAGACCTGCATGGTTCAGTTTGCAAAATTAGGACCTTCCTGGTCTGTGGAGGTGGGGTTTATTAACAACAACAACTTGTATTTATATAACGCCTTTAACATAGTAAAAGGTCCCAAGGCGCTTCACAGGAGTATTATAAGACAAAAAAAATTGACACCGAGCCACATAAGGAGAAATTAGGACAGAGGACCAAAAGCTTGGTCAAAGAGGTAGGTCTTAAAGGAGGGTAGAGAGGCGGAGAAGTTTAAGCAGGAAGTTCCAGAACTTGGGTCGTAGGCAGCAGAAGGCACAGAAATAGGCGGTCTTAGTTATTAATTGTTTCCCCCCTCCTTTTCTCCCTAACATTAAATATAAGATAGTCACTAATAAATTCAATAGGGCATTCAGGAGAAATTTCTTTACCCAGAGAGTGGTTAGAATGTGCAAGGTGCAGTTGAGGCGCATAGCATAGCTGTATTTAAGAAGCTAGATAAACACTTGAGAAAGGAATAGAAGGATATGCTAGTAGGATGGGGGGAGGCTCCTGTGGAGCATTAACACCAACATAGACCTGTTGGGCTGAATGACCTATTCCTGTGCTGCACATTGTACATAATTAAATGTAATTAATCACCCATCCCTAGACTGGAACCAGCGCCCTCTGTAGCTGGTTATTAGCAGGTGCCAGTGATCATTCTGTTGTGATTCTTCCCTCCTTGCTGTGAAATGCTGCAATCACAACTCGGCAATCTTGTGCTCGATATGGCTCAAGTTGGAAATTCAGTGGAGGAGGAGTTAAACTTGTGCATGTCTGCTCTGTGGCATCATACTGCTTAGCAAAGGAATTTAGGTCATGGAAATGCAAGTTTAATCCCTGCTGTGTGCTTCGTTAACTGCTGACAGCTGTAGCGGTGTTGAAAGTTGCCCATAGTATCCATGGCAAGTGAGCCATTGTTCCTATTCCTGATCATATTCATTGATGACCAGAAAGTTCATGGTTGCAGATGTCAGGTGAAAGGTCCGGCTGTAACGATACCCCACGCATTCTTTTTGGCTGTGGGGAAGAATGCGAAAGGTGAGGGAGGAATCGAACTTCAAACTTGCTGTGGCATAGTGGCACTTAACTACTGAGTAAGTGTGTAACAGCTTTTATCCTTCTGCTTCAAATAGAAAGGGGAAATGTGAATACTACCATATTGCTTATGGGGTGTTGCTTGCTGACAGATAAAATGCAAGTAGATTTCTTCTCTTGCCAGCCCACATTTACAATATTTGTAATTACACTGAGTTGCATAAAATCTAGGTTTATTTCTGTGAAAACTATATTGTACACAATTGAACTGGATACTAGTTCTTTTGTGACTAAGATCTTGAGGTTTGTCCCATAGTCTCGAACCCACTTCCTGTTGTCATAGTACTGTATAGTTACACTGACTTTCTACAGAACAAGTTCCGCTTACACAGTAAAACTAGGAAATTGTCAGCATTCTGTTCTGCTTATGAGTTTCATATCACCCTGAAAGCTTATTGGTGGTGAAAGAAGACATGGAATTGCTTGCTATTCAGTGATGTGTGGGAACTGATGCTGAAGATTCTCTGAACAACTGAGCCTGCAAGGAAGGATAACTTAATTGAAAACTCAAATAGTCAATCCATATTCTTGAATTATTAACTTTGGACAAGTTCATATTTTGGATTTATTAATTCTGTGGATTTTTTTCTGTTGCAGTTACCATGGTGAGAGAGATTAATGTTCGGAATGAATTGCATTAGGATTTTGAGTATGCATTGCTGACATCAAGTACTCCCAGGCCAGATATAATGATTTCTTTTTAATGTGGCTTGATGCAGAGTGAAGTTTCAGCTACTCTTCTCCAATAACACGCGTGAACCTCAACCTCCGAAGGGCACCCCAACGATGCATCTGTAACATTTCCATATCCCACTTGTAATTGAGGTTCATTATTTCAATGCCAATTGTGTCCAGTTAGAAGTCGTTTTATCCTGTAGGCCTGTGCTGAGCAGGATCAAGGTGGAGGCTGCCTGAATTTGCTTCGCTTAGCATCCTTTGAGTAGAGGGAGGAATGAAGAATGTTTCTGTCTATAGATTGTATTCAGACAGATCCCAAAAATGATAGGACAGCGTTCTAATCGACTGCCCCATCCAATCCCCTTGATGTCAAGTTTCTTGTGTTAATGGCTACTGCCCTGCCCCCTGGTTTATGTTATTTTGATGCAACTGCTATATATGACAGTTAAGTCTCCTTTGGTTAGACTCGGTTTCTTGAAAATAGGTACACTTGGAACTATCTATGTTTCCTGTTAATGTGTCTCTAAAACTTACACTGCAATAACTCAAGAACAAACTGGATTTTCACCGAACTTGGCAAGTGACTTCCTCTCTCAATCCTCTGGGTTCTTTTCAAAAACAGGCCGACAGGGACCAGTCAGTGTATTCAGCCGTGTGTCTGTAAACAATTTCTGAATGCTAATTCATCCGTTACTGACATCCAAAGCTTGCTTTTGTATGCGCAGGATTTTTTTCAACGAGTGACTGTATTTTGTTAATGGCTATATGCACTAGGTGGACTTTCACCTGATTTATAGTCTCAATTGTGATTTACATTTGTAGAACTGGATGAGATAAAAATAGAGCAATCATTCTGCATCTAATTTTGGACAAGATTACTTGGTTATAATTACTGTTTCTGCAGTGCAGTAGAAACATAGAAAAATAGAAGCAGGAGCAGGCCATTCGGCCCTTCGAGCCTGCTCCGCCATTCAGCACGATCATGGCTGATCCTCGATCTCAATACCATATTCCTGCTCTCTCCCCATACCCCTTGATGCTTTTTGTGTCTAGAAATCTATCTATCTCCTCCTCAAATATATTCAGTGACTTGGCCTCCACAGCCTTCTGTGGTAGAGAATTCCACAGGTTCACCACCCTCCTGAGTGAAGAAATTTCTCCTCATCTCAGTCCTAAATGTCCTACCCCGTATCCTGAGACTGTGACCCCTCGTCCTAGACCCCCCCAGCCAGGGGAAATAACCTCCCTGCATCCAGTCTGTCTAGCCCTGTCAGAATTTTATACGTTTCAATGAGATCACCTCTCATTCTTCTGAACTCTAGTGAATACAGGCCTAGTAACTTTCAGTGTTGCTTAAAAATACAAATGGGGGAAGAGGCAAGAGTATTCCACTCCTTCACTCTGTACTGCTGATGACATGCTGCTGTCAAGGAACCTGGTTAAAATTTAGATCTACTTGGTTGTTATTTATTTAACCTTTTGTACATCTCTGGACTGGGTGTAGCAAATTGTTATTTTTTGGACTCCTGTCTGATTTTTTTTGTGTGCAATACAAAAGGCTGCTGTCAAAATCAAGCCCATGCTTCCTATAAACTGTGAGTGACCTTCTGCACATTGTTCCTGTTAGCGTTGTGTGCCTGGGGTGAAAAATAAATCCCTTACACTGTTAAGTTAAATGCAAATAATATCAGATGCCTTGTACTCTCTTGCTGTCTCCACCTGATGGACAAATGATGTTATGATGGACTGAATATCTTGGGCTACAAAGGACAAAGCAAGTTTATTAAGAAATGAAGTTAGCAAAAGCAAAATGCAAACAGCAGCTGCAATATAAAGCAGTGTTTTAATTTACAAAATCTGTCTCTCGTAACTTGGAACACAATTCTGAGAAGAACATGAAATCAGACATTCAGTGTTTGCCCCAGGTTGTCAACTGTCTGGCAAAGCAAGAAACCTTAATATGGGACCCCAGTTGTACCTCCTCATGGCTTTGAAGACTGAATTGGGATAAAGGAAGATCAAAAGGAATACCTTCACAACAAACAAAGTGACTGATCAAAGTCGGGCTCAAAGCCAACAGTCAGCCTTACAAGTTTTACACCTGTGAGGCAGCAACTCTTGGGGCTGAGCTTGAATCTCGCCCCCTCCCCAGTGTTGTGGTAAAACCAAATGATTCATTCCATCTCCTCAAAGCCAGGTCTATCATATTTTCTATGTAGATTTGGCCAGTCATGTTCTTCATGCAGTCCATCTCGACTGAGGTAAATGATTCCATTCTTTCCTCCCACTGCCCTCCCTTCCCGCACCCCCCTCGATTGACAATAGCACTTGAGCCAAATAGGTTGCTTCAGGGGCATTCACAGATGGTTAGTTACTCAAATAAAAACAGAAAACATTGGCAACACTCAGCGGGTCAGGGAGCATCTGTGGAAAGAGAGAGAGAGAGAGAAACAGTTAACGTTTTAGGTTGATGACCTTTCACCAGAGCATTTAAAAAAAAAAGGCATGATGGCAACTTCCTGCATGTGACAATCGTAACTTAAACCATTGATTGGTGTATTAAATTTGAAGGTTGCTAAAATGTCCTAATATTTATTGCTAATGCAAAATTAAAATCTAAAACAGCACCAGTCTATTTACTGTTTAAATAATTAAATCCATTTCCTTCTAAGGAAATCTTAGTTTCTGGCACTGTTAATGCTGATAAGCTGAAGTTGGAGAAGTTGCTCATCAGTGTGACTGTGATAGTCATTATCTTATTTGATATGCATGTTGCAGTATACTAAGCAAGGAAATGAAATGCGACCCTTATAAGCAGCACTCTGAGCTCAGCAAGTGGAGTCAAACTTTTCAGAACGTCGACTCTAATTTCTCTCCATGGATGTTGCCTGGCCTGCTGAGTTTTTCCAGCATTTTCTGTTGTCTTTTCTGAAGTCAATTTGCTGATTAGTTGGAGAACTAGAAGTACGTGGGTCGACACAGATGAAGCATGCAGAAGGAGTTAGCATCTCTGTTCTGTAATGTGTCATGCTGGTTTGTTTTCACTAATGTCGGAGCTTTTCTTTGAGCTTTATTTGAACTCGAGATATTACACAGAATAATGTGGGCACTTTTACAAAGATAATATATTGTTGGTTGGGTGAAGTCCAGATAGACTGCACATTTTCTGACGTGTTCTCACAGTGCTTAACTTTGTTGAAGGCCTTAAAGAAGTGGTTACTTTCAAGTAGAAAATTTGTGCTAGGAATTGATAATGGCTTTGTGTTTTTTATTTAAATGTTAAAAATCTAAGATTTCAGATGTCTTTTATATTTTTCTCAGATGAGACAAAGTTTGGACACTATTGATGTTGAATATCACAATGTTTTAGTTGACTTAGCTCTTTAATTATTAGCCTAGATTTTCTGATTATTTTAAGCTGGTGTTTGACCACTTATTTTAAACTAGTTAATGCCAGTAATAATTGATTCTCAAAGCCTCTAGCAACTGGGAAAAAAACGTCAAGTTTGAGACCAACTTTTTCTTTGGTTTCCTTTCTTGCATGTTTTCCCATCACATTTGATCAGTTTATTTTACATTTTGAAAGTGCATTCCAAGATCTTAGTATTGAGTAGCCAATGTAAATTCAATTTACAAGTCTGAGTAGGATTTTTTGTACTTGACAATGAGAAAACTCTGTCAATTTACTGGAATAAATACCAATTTTATTGATAATTGAGATCTGAAAGAATAAAGGACTTCAGAAATGCCAAGTGGGATGAATGTTAGTAGTGAGTCTTGTGTCCCTTAGTGTTCACTGCTGCTGTAACAAGATTTTCCAGCTTAAATCACTGTAGAATAGTTTCCTTTTGATGCTCATTATCTTTAAATGTATTAACATTCACAGCACTAAATTACTGATTTGTGTGTTAGGTGCTTGTTTTTTGAGATGGTTTCCTTGATCCTGATTGTGCTGGACAGTCTATCCCTTGATGACACATGGTTAGTAACGGCTGAAAAATACCACCCTTCTGAAAAAATTATTAGTGAAGGACAGCAAGTCTCGTGGTTTAATAGTTGTCCTGTGCTAGGTGATTAGTGATGAGCTACAATACGCATCTGAGACAGTTCTCGGGCATAAGGGAACTTCAAGCGGTCTTTTAACACCTCAAATAATATGACGATAAAACAAAATTACAAAAATGACTGTAGCCTGCATTTTAGTATCTGTGGGTGAAGTATTTATGGAATGGATGAAGGAAGTTGCAAGTGGAAATGAAATTTAGTTCTAATTACAGTAATTTGTTCCTTTGTGGGAGAAATCTTAAAAACGGTAGATTTGTTTTTGATGGGGGAGGAAAAGGAAGTAGGGGTTTATGCAGTCGCTAAATTTTTTATTTTACTCCGTGCTCTAAAAGTTTTAACAACATTTTACATTAATTTGGAGTTCTGAGTACTGAGAAAAGTTGTGTATATAAAAATGACCCTTCTAGTGGCAAAATATGAACCACCTTTTAGGCCAGTTAAAGATGGAACATTTGTATGTAATCGTACACCAAAGTAGTGTTCCTGATAATTGATGTACACTTGTAGTTGGGGATTTATTAATCTATTTAATGTCTTATTTACAATGTGTATGCTGTTCAACTTGCGAGCACTTTGTTACCCTGGTTGTCGTCTGTTCCACCAGGGGTTGCAATGGTTTCACAGTAATGTAATTGAAATCCCTAAACCCTCACATCCTTTTCTTTCCATCAGAACCACATTACAGGAAACTTTCGTTTAAACGGAGGTTAAATATCCGGAATGCTGTATCCACCGGCAAAATTAGGAGTCGCTTCAGATAACTTTTTTTTTAACTTTTAGTTGCTTTTTTTCTCCATTTGGGGCTCTGCAAGTGTCTAGCTGAAGCTGTTACTTAGCTACAGAGACGCTTGCAAGCTGCGCCGACTGTTTTGAAGCTGTTGCTAAGCAACAGGGTTTGTTGCTTCAGACGGAGCTCTGAGCTCCTTATGTTTTAACATTAGCGCTCGTTTCTCTGGCAGTGTTGATCGACTGGCACCAGTTCGGTCCCGTCGGTGCCAGATACCAGAAAGTTTCCTGTAGTTATTTGAGTTGTGTGCTGTGCTCTGCCAAACCCAGTCCAACTCCAATCCAACCCAACCCAACCCAGCCTTGTCCAGTGTTCAAATGAGCACAATAATCCCGAAACAGATCCTCACCTAACACAGTCAATCATATAAACAAAAGGAACAAGTGAATCAAGTTGGGTGGCTCCCGCGAACTGTTGCAAATGGTACTTTCGTACCTTTTTATAGTTGTGAGCAATAAAAGAAAAACAAGAATAAGCAGCTTTTTTTCCAACTTGCTTGTTAATAGAATAATTACTCCAGCAACAGTAAAACTTCTGAAATTTTTGTTAATGGCTGTACCATATTCATTGAGTTGCTGTTGTACTTTTCTTCGAAGTTATGGTTTTACAGAGTAGGGGTAGTATAAAAGGATTTTTGAAAGAGCAGGTGGAAGCCCCAAATGACATGAGTAATCATGACTTTTCTTCAATCTTTGACTTTTTTCTTTCTCTGCAGTTAATCCATTCTTGCCCCAAACTTATTTAAGTCGGTTTCTATTTTGGAGCTTTAATTGGTTTCAGGGTTTAAAAATTGACATGGCCAGTCTGGTTGTGGAGAGTGCATAGAATTGGAGACAACCTATTGGCTTGGAGCGGGAATTGGTTCGGAGATAGGTACTCCGATTGGCAGAATGTGACTAGTGGTGTCCCATAGGGGACCTGTACTGGGGCTGCAGCTTTGCATTTTATACTTATAAATGACTTGGATGAAGGAATAGGGAGCCATATATCTAGGTTTGCTGACAACAAAGAGTTAGGTGGCACAGTAAATAGTATAGATGGAAGCGTGAGCAAAACTGTGGCAGATGGAGTTCAACGTGGGAAAGTGTGAAGTCATCCATTTTGGACTTGAGAAAGATAGATCAGAGTATTTTCTAAATACCAAGAAGCTAGGAACTGTGGATGAGCAGAGAGATCTAGGAGTCCAAGTACAGAAATCACTAAAAGCTAGTGGATAGCTACAAAAAAAATTTAAAAGGCTAATGGAATGTTGGTCTTTATCTCGAGGGCTTGAATACGAAGGGATGGAAGTTAGGTTACAGCTGTACAGAGCTCTGGTTCGACCCCATCTGGAGCACTGCATTCAGTTCTGGGCACCGCACCTCAGGAAGGATATATTGGCCTTTACGGGGTGCAGTGCAGATTCACCAGAATGTTACCGGGGCTAAAATCCTGGCCAATACTTATCCCTCAACCAACATAACCAGAACAGACTATCTGGTCATTATCACATTGCTGTTTGTGGGACCTTGCTGTGTGCACATTGGCTGCCACGTTTCCCCCATTACAACAGTGACTCCACTTCAATAGTACTTCATTGGCTGTAAAGCGCTTTGAGATGTCCGGTGATTGTGAACAGCGCTATATAAACGCAAGTGCCTTCTTTGCTGCCGCCTTTGCCGCTCTAATAGGGTTAAATTATGAAGACCGGTTGCAGAGACTTGGCTTGTATTCTTTTCAGTGTAGAAGGTTAAGAAGTGATCGAATTAAGTTGTTTCAGATGATTAAAAGATTTGTTACAGATAGAGAGAAACTATTTCCTCTAGTAGGGAAGTCCAGAACAAGGGGCTTAAAATTAGACCTAGGCAGTTCAGGGGTGATGTCAGAAAGCACTTCTTCACACACAGGGTAGTGGAAACCTGGTACCCTTTCACCCCAAAAAGCTCTAGAGGCTGGGGATCAAATGAAAATGTCAAAACTGAGGTTGATAGATTTTTGTTTGACATTGGTATTAAGGCTAATGGAACCAAGGCAGGCAGATGGACTTAATGTACAGATCATCCATGATCTAGTAGACTGATTGAACAGGCTCGAGGGGCTGAATGGCCTACTCCTACGTTCCAGATGATTTGCTGTGATGTTCCACAGCTGACCTGATGACCTCCTCGTGGTGTGTTAGGTTTGCGTGACTGCCAGTTTGACAGACTATTGCAAATAGTTGTTGAGTGTTCTTGAGGTTGTGTATTCTAGCTCGTTAGTTTGAAGACAATCCCTATGGGTATGCAATAGGCGTATAAGGTTGGCTGTCATCCAAAGGTGTGATTTCATCATGAGGGTGTCATCCCTTTGGCCATTGTTATAATGTTCTGTTGTCTCATCTTTGGTGAGCAGCCCTATGACTCTTCATACTAAACCATTAATTCAATTCATTTTTGACATAAATCCAACGTCACTTTTTTAATACTGTCTATTTGTTATACTGTGCTCCTTTTGTGAAGCCTACTGTCTCTAGTTATTATATTTTTCCCTCTTGATCAGTGTTTTCAGTACTGTGTAGAAATTCTTCCAGAACAATCGGATTCAGTTCCTTGAATTTTCAGCTTTCGACCAGGTTCGGCTGTAAGATTCATTGTGTTTCCTGCCACTGAGCTTTCTCGTATGTGCAATGATATTTGCTTATGATGTGTACCTTTTAATAATAACTGATTTGATTGTAGTTTTTTTGCTGTTGCATAGGAACTTCAAGGGGCTGGCATCAATAGATGCATTGAAAGTTCTAGGTTAAGGAAGTATAATATTGTAATAGGCATTCCAATAAGTAGAAATGCAGGGGCAAGGTTGTATGAGAAATTATGTGTGTAGGAAGTTTAGTCTTTTCATTATGTCTGTGCAAACTGAAAGAGTTAATGTTTGGAGGGGTACAAATTCCACTTTTGCATTCTGCAAGAATGCAACCAGTGCCCATTCCACCTTCAATTTGTAACCAAGTATGTCAAGTTATATTATCAAATTAGTTCAACTTCTGTATTTGCAGAAAACTTCAGGACAATAGGCAATTGTACCTAGATGATGCCGCTTCCTACGTTATTTACCTGACTTTTATGACTATAGACTGCTGCAGCTTATGAATTTTTTGTCTTTCAAAGCAGCTGGTACAGCTAATATGAATTTCTTTTTCTACATTGGGAAACCAAGATAATTTGAAGAGGTTCATTAACATTTTGTCAGGAACATTGGAAAGTTGACCTGGGTTTGTCATGTCAGTGTGCTATTGCTGATTAGTTCAAGGCACGCCTGTTTTTTCTTTGCACAAAATGAAAAGCTCTATATCTGAACACGCAGCATTTGGAACAAGATAGATAAGTTGACAGCACAAATAGAAATAAATGGGTATGATCTGATAGCCATTACAGAGACGTGGTTGCAAGGTGACCAAGGCAGGGAACTGAATATTCAGGGGTATTTGTTATTTTGTAAGGATAAGCAGAAAGGAAAAGGAGGTGGTGTAGCTCTGTTAATAAAGGATGAGATTGGTTCAGAAGATCAAGACGTAGAATCAGTTTGGGTGGAGATAAGAAATAATAAGGGTAAGAAGCCAGTGGTGGGAGTGGTCTACAGGCCCCCAAACAATAGCCATACTGTAGGACAGTATAAATCAAGAAATATTAAAGGCTTGTAAGAGGTACGGCTATAATCATAGGAGATTTTAATCTTCATACTGTTTGGACAAAGCAGATTGGCAAAGGTAGACTTGAGGAAGAGTTCTGAGTGTATATGGGATGGTTTCTTGGAACAATGTTATGGAACCAACCAGGGAGAAGACTGGTGATGTGTAATGAGAAATAACAACAGAAAATGCTGGAAAAACTCAGCAGGCCAGGCAACATCCATGGAGAAACAGTCAACATTTCAGATCGAAACCCTTCCTGATGAAGGGTTTCGACCTGAAACGTTGACTCTCTTTCTCTCTCCACGGATGTTGCCTGGCCTGCTGAGTTTTTCCAGCATTTTCTGTTGTTGTTTCGGATTTCCAGCATCCGCAGTATTTTGCTATCGTCGATGTGTAACGAGGCTGGATTAATTAATGATCTTGAAGTGAAGGATCCTCTTGGGAAGAGTGATCATAGCATGGTAGAATTTCAAATTCAGTTTGAGGGTGAGAAAGCTAGGTCTCAATCCAGTGTCCTGAACTTAAACAAAGGTATGAAGGCAGACTTGGTTAAAGTGGACTGGGAAAATATATTGCAGGGTAATACTGTAGGAAAGCAGTGGCAAACATTTAAGGAGCTATTTCATAACTCTCAGCAAAAATATATTCCAGTGAGAAAGAAAGACTCTGAGAAGGATGAACCATCCATAGCTAACTAAGGAAGTAAAGGATGGTATCGAATTGAAAACAAAAACATGTTGTGAAGAATAGTGGAATGCCAGAGGATTGGGAAACTTTTAAAAACTAGCAAAGGACGACTAAAAAAATGATAGAGAGAAGATAGCTTATGAGAGTAAGCTAGCAAGAAATATAAAAAGACAGCAAGAGCTTCTACAGGTGTATAAAAAGGAAGAGAGTAGCTAAAGTCCCCTAGAGGATGTCTGGGGAATTAATGGGAAACAGGGAAATGGCGGAGACTCAAACAAATATTTTGTATCGGTCTGCACAGTAGAAAACACTAAAAGCATCTCAATAATGAATAATCAAGGGGTGGTGGGAGGGGGGAGACTTAAAACAATCACCATCACTAGAGAGAAAGTACTAGGCAAACTAATGGGACTAAAGGCTGACGTCCCCTGGACCCGATGGCCTGCATCCTAGTCTCTTAAAAGAGGTGGCTGCAGAGATAGTGGACGCATTGGTTGTAATCTACCAAAGTTCCCTGGATTCTGGAGAGGTCCCAGCAGACTGGAAAACCGCAAATGTAACGCCCCTATTTAAGAAAGGAGGGAGACGGAAAGCAGGCAACTATCAACCAGTTAGCCTAACATCTGTCATTGGGAAAATGCTGGAATCCTGCTGGAATCCATCATTAAGGAAGAGGTAGCAGGACATTTAGAAAATCATAATATAGTCAAGCAGAGTCCACATGGTTTTATGAATGGGAAATCATGTTTGACAAATTTGCTGGAGTTATTTGAGGATTTAACTGGGAACCAGTAGATGTGTATTTGGGTTTCCAGAAGGCATTGGATAAGGTGCCACATAAAAGGTTACTACACAAGATAAGAGCTCATGGGGTTGGGGGTAATATATTAACATTGATAGAGGATTGGCTAACTAACAGAAAAGAGAGTCGCAATAAATGGGTCATTTTCAGGTTGGCAAACTGTAACTAGTGGGGTGCCGCAGGGATCAGTGCTGGGGCCTCAACTATTTACAATCTATATTAATGACTTGGATGAAGGGACTGAGTGTAATGTAATAACATAAGAAATAGGAGCAGGAGTAGGCCAATCGGCCCCTCGAGCCTGCTCCGCCATTCAATAAGATCATGGCTGATCTGATCCTAACCGCCAATCCACGATCACAGAACCATCTCCTGAATCTAACAGAATTAGACACACGAAATAGGAGCAGGATCAGGCTACATGGCCCCTGGGCCCGCTCCGCTACCCACAGGGCCATGACCGATCCGAACCTAGACTCATGTCCAAATTCCTGCCCGCTCCCCGTAACCCTTAATTCCCTTTACTTCTAGGAAACTGTCTCTTTCTGTTTTAAATTTATGTAATGATGTAGCTTCTACAGCTTTTTCAGGCAGCATATTCCATGGACCTACCACCCTCCGAGTGAAGTAGTTCCTCCTCATCTCTGTTTTGAAAGAGCAGCCCCTTATTCTAAGACTATGCCCCCTAGTTCTAGTTTCACCCATCATCGGGAACATCCTCCCCGCATCCACCCGATCCAACCCCTTCACAATCTTATATATTTCAATAAGATCGCCTCTCATTCTTCTGAACTCCAATGAGTAGAGTCCCAATCTACTCAACCTCTCCTCATATATGTCCATCCCCGGGATTAACCGAGTGAACCTTCTTTGTACTGACTCGAGAGCAAGTATGTTCTTTCTTAAGTATGGACACCAAAACTGTACGCAGTATTCCAGGTGCGGCCTCACCAATACCTTGTACAACTGAAGCAATACCTCCCTATTTTTATATTCTATCCCCCTAGCAATGAAAGCCAACATTCCATTGGCCTTCTTGATCACTTGCTGCACCTGCATACTAACCTTTTGAGTTTCGTGCACCAGGACCCCCAGATCCCTTTGTACTTCAGTACTTTCCAGTTTCTTGCCATTAAGATAATAACTTGCTCTACGATTTTTCCTGCCAAAGTGCATAACCTGACACTTTCCAGTATTGTATTCCATCTGCCAAATCTCTGCCCACTTACTTAGCCTGTCGATGTCCCCTTGCAGGTTTTTTATGTCCTCCTCACTCACTACTTTCCCTCCCATCTTAGTATCATCTGCAAACTTTGATATGTTACACTCGGTCCCCTCCTCCAAATCGTTAATATAGATTGTAAAGAGTTGGGGACCCAGCACTGACCCCTGCGGAACACCACTAGTTACTGATTGCCAGTCTGAGAATGAACCATTTATCCCAACTCTCTGCCTTCTGTTAGATAGCCAATCCTCTATCCATACCAGAATATTACCCCCAATCCCGTGATTTTTTTATCTTAAGCAATAATCTTTTGTGTGGCACCTTGTCAAATGCCTTTTGGAAGTCTAAATACACTACGTCCACTGGTTCCCCTTTATCCACCCTATATGTTACTTCCTCAAAGAACTCCAGCAAATTTGTCAAACATGACTTCCCCTTCATAAAACCATGCTGACTTTGTCCTATTAAATTATGTTTATCCAAATGTCCTGTTACTGTCTCCTTAATAATGGACTCCAAAATTTTACCTACCACAGATGTTAGGCTAACCGGTCTATAGTTTCCAGCCTTCTGTCTGCTGCCCTTTTTAAATAAGGGTGTTACATTAGCAGTTTTCCAGTCTGCCGGGACCTTTGCCGAGTCCAGGGAGTTTTGGAAAATTATTATCAATGCATCCACAATCCCTACCGCCACTTCCCTCAAGACCCTAGGATGTAAGCCATCAGGTCCAGGTGATTTATCCGCCTTGAGTCCCATTATTTTACTGAGTACCACTTCCTTTGTGATTTTGATCGTTTTTAGCTCCTCCCCCCACTTTAGCCCCCTGTTTGTCCAGTGTTGGGATATTCTTAGTGTCTTCTACTGTAAAGACTGATGTAAAATATTCATTGTGTTTTTGCCATCTCCATATTTCCCACCATTAATTTCCCGGTCTTATCCTCTAAGGGACCAACATTTACTTTAGCCACCCTTTTTCTTTTTATATAACTATAAAAACTCTTGCTATCTGTTTTTATATTTTTTGCTAATTTACTTTCATAATCTATCTTCCCTTTCTTAATCTTTTTGTTATTTTTTGCTGTCTTTTAAAGTTTTCCCAATCCTCTATCCTCCCACTAGGTTTGGCTACCTTATATGCCCTTGTTTTTAGTCGAATACTATCCTTAATTTCTTTACTTAGCCACGGATGGCTGTCTTTTCTTTTACACCCTTCTCAGTGGAATATATATTTTTTGGAAGTTGTAAAATAACTCCTTAAATGTACACCACTGATCATATACCGTTTTCCCAATCCACTCCACTCAATTCCGCTCTCATACCTTCATAGACTCCTTTATTCAAGCTTAGCACGCTTGTTTGAGATCCAACCTTCTCACCCTCTAATTGAATAAGGAATTCAACCATGTTATGGTCACTCATTCCAAGGGGATCCTTTACTAGGACATTTTTAATTAATCCTGTCTCGTTACACAGGACCAGATCTAAGGTTGCTTGCCCCCTGGTCGGTTCAGTTACATACTGCTCAAGAAACCCATCCCTAATACACTCAATGAACTCATCCTCAAGGCAGCCCTGCCCAATTTGATTTGTCCAATTAATATGATAGTTAAAATCCCCCATAATTATAGATGTTCCCTTATTACAAGCCTCAACTATTTCCTGATTGATACTCCGTCCAACAGAGTTGCAACTGTTCGGAGGCCGATAGACTACGCCCACTAGTGCTTTTTTCCCCTTATTATTCCTTATCTCCACCCAAACTGTTTCATTTATCCTGATCTTTTGACCCAATATCATTTCTCTGTATTACAGTGATTCCTTCCTTTATTAACATAGCCACCCCACCTCCCCTTCCTTCCTGCCTGTCCTTCCTGATTGTTAAATAACCTGGTATGTTTAATTCCCAGGCATTGTCACCCTGCAGCCATGTTTCTGTAATGGCCATAAGATCATACCCATATGTAGTTATTTGTGCCATTAACTCGTCTATTTTGTTACGAATGCTACGTGCATTCAGATAGAGAACTTTCAAATATGTTTTGTGACACTTAGTTCCTGCTTTTGCCCTTTTTATTACTTTACCTTTTACTCCATACCTTCTGCCCCTTCCTGACACGCTCTGGTTTTTAATTTCCCCACTGCTACCTAAGTCTATGACCTTTCTGTTGTCATTTGTATTATTTGCTCTCTAGGAACCTCCCCCACACTAGTTAGTTTAAAGCCCTCTCTACAGCCCTAGTTATATGATCCGCCAGGACTCTAGTCCCAGCACTGGCCAAGTGAAGCCCGTCCCAACGGAACAGCTCCCTCCTGCCCCAGTACTGGTGCCAGTGTCCCAGGAAGCAAAACCCATTTCTCCCACACCAGTCTTTGAGCCACGCATTTAACTCTCTAATTTTATTTGTCCTAGCCAAATTCGCTCGTGGCTCAGGTAATAATCCAGAGATTATTACCCTTGTGGTTCTGCTTTTTAATTTGGCCCCTAGCTGCTCAAACTCCCTCAGCAGAACCTCCTTCCTTGTCCTATCTATGTCGTTGGTACCAACATGCACCACGACAACTGGATCACTCCCCTCCCACTCCAAGTTTCTCTCCAGTCCAGAGGAGATGTCCTTAACCCTGGCACCGGGCAGGCAACACAGCCTTCGGGACTCTCGCTCTCGGCTGCAAAGAACTCTATCTATCCCCCTAACGATACTATCCCCTACCACTACAACATTTCTTTTAACTCCCCCCCACTTGAATGGCCCCCTGCTCCACGGTGCTGTGGCCAGGTTGCTCATCCTCCCTGCAGTCCCTGCTCCTGTCCCCACAGGGAGTAAGAGCCTCGAACCTGTTGGACAAGTGCAAGGGCTGCGGCTCCTCCAACACTACCTCCTGGATCCCCGTACCTGCCTCACTTCTAGTCACACCATCCTGCCCCTGGCCACGGACTACATCTGAATTAATTAATCTAATTGGTGTGACTACCTCGTGATACACAGAGTCCAGGTAACTCTCGCCCTCCCTGATGTGTCTCAGCGTTTGAAGCTCGGACTCCAGCTCTTCAACACGGAGCCGGAGTTCCTCGAGCAGCCAACACTTACTGCAAATGTGATCACCGTGAGCATCAATGGTGTTCACCAGCTCCCACATATTGCAGTAGCAGCAACCTGATCTCCCATTCTATGTAATTAATTAAATTTATTAATATTATTCTTAAATATCCTCTGCCCCGATTCTAGATGGTGAATATCACACCTTAGAAACTATAAACCAAAGAAATTTAAGCTTAAAAGGGAGAAATATTTACCAACCAATCACTTACCCGCTTTCTGGTGACGTCACACTTGGATTACTTTTTACCTCTCTCCTTCCAGACTGGAGATTGGTACGCCTTACCTGGTCTCTGGGACTTTTATAGCCCCGCTCTGGTTTCCCGCCGACGCTGTGAGGCCTTACCTGGTCTCTGGGGTCTTCTATAGCCCCGCTCTGCCGCTCAGGTTCCCGTAGCCAAATTTGCTGATGATACGAAGATAGGTGGGAAAGCAAATTGTGTGGAGGACGCAAAGAATCTCCAAGGGATATAGATAGGCTAAGTGAGTGGGCAAAAATCTGGCAGATGGAGTTTCATGTGGGAAAATCTGAGGTTATCCACTTTGGTAGGAAAAATAAAAAAGCAAATTATTTTTTAAATGGGGAGAGATTACAAAATGCTGCGGTACAGAGTGACCTGGGGGTCCTTGTACATGAATCACAAAAGTTAGCATGCAGATACAGCAAGTAATTAGGAAGGCAAATGGAATGTTGGCCTTTATTGCAAAGGGAATGGAGTATAAAAGTAGGGAACTCCTGTTACAACTGTACAGGGCGTTGGTGAGACCACACCTGGAGTACTGCGCACAGTTTTGATCTCCTTATTTAAGGAAGGATATATTTGCATTGGAGGCAGTTCAGAGAAGGTTCACGAGGTTGATTCTGGAGATGAAGGGGTTGTCTTTATGAAGAAAGGTTGGGCCGATACTCATTGGAGTTTAGAAGAATGAGAAGGGATCTTATTGAAGCATGCAAGATTCTGAAGGGGTTCGACAGGGTAGATACAGAGGATGTTTCCCCTCGTGGGGGAATCTAGAACTAGGGGACATAATTTCAGAATAAGGGGAAACCCTTTTAAATCGGAAATGAGGAATTTCTTCTCTCAGGGTCGTGAATCTTTGGAATTCTCTTCCCCAGAGAGCTGTGAAGGCTGGGTCATTGAATATATTTAAGGTGGAGATAGACAGATTTTTGAATGGTAAGGGAGTCAAGGCCAAGATCAGATCAGCCATGATCTTATTGAATGGCGGGGCAGGCTCGAGGGGCCAAATGACCTACTCCTGCTCCTATGTCTTATGTTCTCATCAGCCCAGGCCCTGTGCAGGCAATCATAAGAGGTACAGTGCAGAGTGTTCCTGCACTGTGCTGTGACTGGGCAATTTGCTGATAAGTTCATGTTACCTTACTTCCTCGTCTTCTGTTTGACTCAAAGACTCCTCCGTCCTTAATGGGCACATTATGTGCACTTTATTCAAAATAGTTCTTGGGACTTTTGTGCTGGATGCAGTATTCTACCAGAACATGTCACAAGCAATTGAAATAATTGTATGCTTGGAATGAAAGATCCTTGTATTCCTGAATAATTTAAAGATATCTCAAAACATAACGTTAGTTTTTTTTCATACCACAGCTAGAGTTTTAATTATTTTTACAGAATTTGTGTGAAGAAGCAAATTATTACAAATAAACATTATACATTGAAACAATAAAATGGCCAAACATGTGGCAGTCAACCGTGAAGGCAGAAACAATTTTTTGAATGCATAAAAATAATTTCTACTATCCGCTCAGTATTCTGATTCTCCATTATAATTTATTGAATTTTAGTAATAAGCAGGTGAGGATTTTTAAAATTCAAGCCAGGCGTATGGTTTTAACTGTAGCATTACATAGCAAATATTTGATAACTGTAAAGCAAGTTAGATTGACTATTGTATATTAAACTAATTTAATATCTCTATCCTGTCATCATGCTTATTAATTCAGAAAGAACATTTTATTACTGTAAGTGATGAATTAAAAAGTTGTGCCCCAGACTTGTAAAATGTAGCTTTATGTCCATGATGGTTCCTGTAGTAAGTTCCCAATCTTAAGTTTGTTGCCACACACTCTTGCTTCCCTAAAGGGAGAGGAAAGTGTAAAGACAATTGGCCTGGGTTGCTCTTGTGCATCTGTGAACCCATAGTTATGGAGTGACCTTGGTATAAGCCCAAGAGCACATCTGTACCTCATGCTTTTGGTCTTTGGAAGTTATGTTTTATGGGGAGGCTCAAAGGGACAATTCCAAATTGCCCAAAAAATTGATCCTTGGATTATAAAAATAATTTTGGAGTTGTGGGGAGCATTTAGCCAATACACATTGTGCAGTTGTAAAATGTTTACGGCAAGTCCTAACTGCTCTGCTTGTACCTGTCCAGCTGGGGCCTAATCTTTCCTCCTTTTGTTTCTTTAGTAGGTAGACTGTCCTGTGCCATTTGAAGATGGTGAAGCCTGATCTTCACACACTGGCCCATCACCTCAAGCAAGAACGTCTTTATGTGAACTCTGAGAAGCAATTGCTCCAGCGGCTAAATGCAGATGTGCTGAAAACTGCTGAAAAACTATACTGCTCAGCATGGATTGCAAAACAGCAGCGAATTAACCTGGACCGTCTTATACTGACGAGGTGAGATCAATGCAGAGGTCGTTGACTTAGAAAGTACAGACCAACACAAGACTGCATAATAAAAATACGAGGCTGAATTTCACTTTAGCAAATTACTTCAGTGATGTTCAGTGCCAGTTACTTGATGCAGTATCGATATTTGCTGATGAACAATCAGGTCATTTTGGCTTGTGTGTTCGTACTATCCACAATCCGATGTTTGCTTTTAAAAATGTTTTTAAATGTGCACCAGTAACAATATCAAAGGAAACCTTTTTTCCAACTAATAGTGGAGGAAATGGCCACAAGGCTCCCGAAGGACACAGTGGAAGCAGATATATCGATTCACATGCAAATTAGATTTCTTTGAGAGAATAATATTTTGGGATACACTATCGCAGTAATTTGAGGCATGACCTATGGTAAGTGTTTGAGAGGATCAGGTGAATTTGGACCTATGGTTCTCGGAGCTTTCCACTATTGGAGTTTTCCTCGCCTCATGTCTGGGTCTATTGTAGACGAATTGGAGATTGATTGATGTCATGATTAGTCAACAACTCCATTATTATTATATCATGCGACTTCCAGAATGGCAGATGGCAAATTAGATGGACCATGGTCTTTTTGTCTAGCATTTCCTATGTTCCAATTAAACCTCTTCCCAGCTAAGAAGTTGATTTCTTGGCAACTCTATTTAACAGAAATAATTATGAAATGAATAATTGTTGCTTCTAGCTGTTGATTAACTTTTGACCACAACTAATGCTAGGCCAATTAAAGAAGAATACTTTTAGTTTGACAAAAAATGGTGCCATGGAAATGTATAAGGGGCCAAATGGATGGAGTTATCCCTTTGCATGTTGGCATTGGTAAACCTTATACATGCTGACAATTCTTTCAAATCTAGTTGATCTAATTTCAACCAAAATTTGGATTTTTGTTCCTATTTCTTTTTCTGGATTAGGATGAATTAGAATCCATTTTTGCTTTGCAGCCTTTTCTCATTGTTAGGATGGTGGGCATCGCTGGCAAGATAAGCATTTATTGCTCATCCTTGGTTGCCCTGAGATGGTGGTGTAGGCCGCCTTCTTGAACCCCTGTAGTCTGTGTGGTGAAGGTGCTCCTACGACATTATAGTGAGTTCCAGGGTTATGCCTCGGCAAGGATGAAGGAAAGGTGTTGCATGTCCAAGTCTTGTGCAGCCGGTAAATATATGTGAATGTTACTCATGCTTCGAGTTAGAATATTTTTGTGTTGAGCTATAGGTAACCAGATTTTTTTTGTTGTTAAATGACTGCAGCACTAATAGAGAAGTATATTACATGGATTATGTGTTCTCATGTCCATCTTGTACTATAAATTACATGCTGCTTCCCTGTTTCACAATTGGTTCAGTAATTTACATTTATTTACATCACACACAGTTGTGGGAGGGAGGGGACAGTGGAAAAATTGGACAAAATATAATTGGCACTCGCACTCTGCTCTAGATCTTCAGATTGACCCGATATTGCAGTTTACATTTGTAGCACAGAATTATTCACCCATGTCCAAATGATACTGTTTTCATATATCCTTTCTGGGTTTCGGATAGCATCAACACCTGGATGTCGAGGGTGTTCGAGAGAAGACAGTGAGATTGATACTGAATTGCTGAGGAGCAACAGCCTACATGCATAAGCAGAGTGTATGCTGGGGATAACAGATTGCAGTGAACAGGGCATGTGTACCGTGAGGCTGAAAATAATGGGAAGTGGTAGAATGGGATTTTAGGGAAAAATATTTTGGAAGGCCAAAACTGAGATTATAGAAATGTACTGAAATATCCAAGTGGAAGAATGACCGTGGGCAGACCGAAGCTGATAGAAGAGACAGCATGGGTGGTGGCTATTGGTCAGCTTGGTTACGACAATTGACTGACTTACTTCAAAAACACTCAGTGGAGGGAAAGGCTGTAAAATGGATCTCTGCTATTATGTGCATGTGTCCGTCACCATCACGTACCAATATACAGTCATGTTATGAAATGGTTCACCTGGAATTCCACACCATGAATTATGGCTCATTTCTTTTGTCTTCACCCCGGCAGACCCTCCATCTTTCTTCCTCTCTCTCTCTCTCTCTCTCCCTCTCTCTCTCTCCCTCTCCCTCTCCCTCTCTCTCTCTCTCTCTCTCTCTCTCTCTCTCTCTTCCCCCCCCCTCTCTCTCTTCCCCCCCTCTCTCTCTTCCCCCCCCTCTCTCTCTCTTCCCCCCCCTCTCTCTCTCTTCCCCCCCTCTCTCTCTCTTCCCCCACCTCTCCTCTCTCTCTTCCCCCCCCCCCCCTCTCTCTCTCGTCCCCCCCCCCTCTCTCTCTCTTCCCCCCCCCCCCTCTCTCTCTCTTCCCCCCCACCCTCTCTCTCTTCCCCCCCTCTCTCTCTCTCCCCCCCCTCTCTCTCTCCCCCCCCCTCTCTCTCTCCCCCACCCCTCTCATCTCTTCCCCCCCCCTCTCTCTCTTCCCCCCCCCCCTCTCTCACTCCCCCCCCCCCCCTCTCTCTCTTCCCCCCCCCTCTCTCTCTTCCCCCCCCTCTCTCTCTTCCCCCCCTCTCTCTCTTCCCCCCCCCTCTCTCTCTTCCCCCCCCTCTCTCTCATCTCTCCCCCCCCTCTCTCTTCCCCCCCCCCTCTCTCTCTTCCCCCCCCCTCTCTCTCTTCCCCCCCCCCTCGTCTCTCTTCCCCACCCCCTCTCTCATCTTCCCCCCACCTCTCTCTCTCTCCCCCCCCCTCTCTCTCTTCCCCCCCCCTCTCTCTCTTCCCCCCCCCCTCTCACTCTCACCCCCCCCTCTCTCTCTTCCCCCCCCTCTCTCTCTTCCCCCCCACTCTCTCTCTTCCCCCCTCTCTCTCTCTCTTCCCCCCTCTCTCTCTCTCTTCCCCACCCTCTCTCTCTCCTCTCTTCCCCCCTCTCTCTCTCTCTCTTCCTCCCCCCCTCTCTCTCTCTTCCCCCCCCTCTCTGCTCTCTCTTTCCCCCCCCTCTCTCTCTCTCTCTTCCCCCCCCTCTCTCTCTCTTCCCCCCCTCTCTCTCTCTCTTTCCCCCCCCTCTCTTCTCTCTCTTCCCCCCCCCTCTCTCTCTCTCTCTTCCCCCCCACTCTCTCTCTCTCTTCCCCCCCCCCTCTCTCTCTCTCTTCCCCCCCCCTCTCTCTCTCTCTCTCTTCCCCCCCTCTCTCTCTCTCTTCCCCCCCTCTCTCTCTCCCCACCCTCTCTCTCTCTCCCCCCCCTCTCTCTCTCTCTTCCCCCCCTCCTCTCTCTCTTCCCCCCCTCTCTCTCTCTCTTCCCCCCCTCTCTCTCTCTTCCCCCTCTCTCTCTCTCTTCCCCCCCTCTCTCTCATCCCCCCCCCTCTCTCCTCTTCCCCCCCCCTCTCTCTTCCCCCCCCCCCTCTCTCTCTCTCCCCCCTCTCTCTCTCCCCCCCCCTCTCTCTTTCCCCCCCTCTCTCTCTCCCCCCCCTCTCTCTCTTCCCCCCCCACTCTCTCTCTTCCCCCCCCCTCTCTCTCTTCCCCCCCTTCCCTCTCTCCCCCCCCCTCACACATCCCCCCCTCACACTTCCCCCCCCTCTCTCTTCCCCCCCCTTCCTCTCTTCCCCCCCCCCTCACAAACCCCCCACCTCTCTCTCCCCCCACCTCTCTCATCCCCCCCCTCTCTCCCCCTTCCTCTCTCCCCCCCTCTCACTCTCTCCCCCCTCTCTCCTTCCCCCCCTCTCACTCTTCCCCCCCCTCTCTCTCTTCCCCCCCTCTCACACTTCCCCCCCCTCTCTCTCTCCCCCCCCTCACACCTCTCCCCCCCTCTCTCTTCCCCCCCCCTCTCTCTCTTCCCCCCCCTCTCTCTCTTCCCCCCCTCTCTCCATCCTCTTCCCCCCCACTCTCTCTCTTCCCCCCCTCTCTCTCTCTCTTCCCCCCCTCTCTCTCTCTTCCCCCCCCCTCTCTCTCTTCCCCCCCCTCTCTCTCTCTTCCCCCCCTCTCTCTCTCTCTCCCCCCTCACTCTCTCTCTTCCCCCCCCTCTCTCTCTCTCTTCCCCCCCTCCTCCTCTCTCTCTCTTCCCCCCCCTCTCTCTCTCTCTTCCCCCCCCTCTCTCCTCTCTCTCCCCCCCTCTCTCTCTCTCTCCCCCCCCTCTCTCTCTTCCCCCCCTCTCTCTCTCTCTCCCCCCCCTCTCTCTCTCTTCCCCCCCCCTCTCTCTCTTCCCCCCCCTCTCTCTCTTCCCCCCCCCTCTCTCTCTTCCCCCCCCCCTCTCTCTCTCCCCCCCCCTCACTCTCTTCCCCCCCCTCTCTCTCTTCCCCCCCCTCTCTCTCTCTTCCCCCCCCCTCTCTCTCTCTTCCCCCCCCTCTCTCTCTTCCCCCCTCTCTCTCTCTCTTCCCCCCCCTCTCTCTCTCTTCCCCCCCTCTCTCTCTCTTCCCCCCTCCTCTCTCTTCCCCCCCCTCTTCTCTCTTCCCCCCCCTTCTCTCTTCCCCCCTTTCTCTCTTCCCCCCCCTCTTTCTCTCTTCCCCCCCTCTCTCTCTCTTCCCCCCTCTCTCTCTCTTCCCCCTCTCTCTCTCTCTTCCCCCCTCTCTCTCTTCCCCCCCTCTCTCTCTCTTCCCCCCCTCTCTCTCTTCTCCCCCCCTCTCTCTCTTCCCCCCCTCTCTCTCTCTTCCCCCCCCTCTCTCTTCCCCCCTCTCTCTCTCTCCCCCTCCTCTCTCTCTTCCCCCCCCTCTCTCTCTCTTCCCCCCCTCTCTCTCTTCTCCCCCCCCTCTCTCTCTCTTCCCCCCCTCTCTCTCTCTTCCCCCCCTCTCTCTCTCTTCCCCCCCTCTCTCTCTCTTCCCCCCCCTCTCTCTCTTCCCCCCCCTCTCTCTCTTCCCCCCCTCTCTCTCTTCCCCCCCTCTCTCTCTTCCCCCCCTCTCTCTCTCTTCCCCCCCTCTCTCTCTCTTCCCCCCTCCTCTCTCTCTCTTCCCCCTCTCTCTCTCTCTTCCCCACCCTCTCTCTCTCTCTCCCCCCCTCTCTCTCTCTCTTCCCCCCCCTCTCTCTCTCTCTTCCCCCCCTCTCTCTCTCTCTTCCCCCCCTCTCCCTCTCTCTTCCCCCCCTCCTCTCTCTTCTCCCCCCTCTCTCTCTCTCTTCCCCCCCTCTCTCTCTCTCTCTTCCCCCCCTCCTCTCTCTCTTCCCCCCCTCTCTCTCTCTCTCCCCCCCTCTCTCTCTCTTCCCCCCCTCTCTCTCTCTTCCCCCCTCTCTCTCTCTCTTCCCCCCCTCTCTCTCTCTCCCCCCCCCTCTCTCTCTCTCTCCCCCCCTCTCTCTCTCTTCCCCCCCCCTCTCTCTCTCTCTCCCCCCCCTCTCTCTCTCCCCCCCTCTCTCTCTCTTCCCCCCCCTCTCTCTCTCTTCCCCCCCTCTCTCTCTCTCTTCCCCCCCTCTCTCTCTCTTCCCCCCCTCTCTCTCTCTTCCCCCCCTCTCTCTCTCTTCCCCCCCTCTCTCTCTCTTCCCCCCCCCTCTCTCTCTCTTCCCCCCCTCTCTCTCTCTTCCCCCCCCTCTCTCTCTCTCTTCCCCCCTCTCTCTCTCTTCCCCCCCCTCTCTCTCTCTTCCCCCCCCCTCTCTCTCTCTTCCCCCCCCCTCTCTTCCCCCCCTCCCTCTCTTCCCCCCCTCCCTCTCTTCCCCCCCTCCCTCTCTTCCTCCCCTCCCTCTCTTCCCCCCTCCTCTCTTCCCCCCCTCCCTCTCTTTCCCCCCCTCCTCGCTCTTCCCCCCCTCCTCTCTCTCTTCCCCCCTCTCTCTCTTCCCCCCCTCTCTCTCTTCCCCCCCTCTCGTCTCTCCCCCCTCTCTCTCTTCCCCCCTCTCTCTCTTCCCCCCTCTCTCTCTTCCCCCCCTCTCTCTTCCCCCCTCTTCTCTCTTCCCCCCCTCTCTCTCTTCCCCCCCTCTCTCTCTCTCCCCCCTCTCTCTCTCCCCCCCTCTCTCTCCTCCCCCTCTCTCTCTCTCCCCCCTCTCTCTCTCTCTTCCTCCCCCTCTCTCTCTCTTCCCCCCCTCTCTCTCTCTTCCCCCCTCCTCTCTCTCCTCTCTTCCCCCCCTCTCTCTCTCTTCCCCCCCTCGCTCTCTCTTCCCCCCCTCTCTCTCTCTTTCCC